>NW_026870694.1:0-675277 GCF_963576545.1 Limanda limanda | reverse complement strand
GCTTTCATCCCTAACCCTAACCCTAACCCTTCCGAAAGTCGGAGAAGCTCAAGGATGGTACCGATCGATGCGCGCTACCCCATTTAGTGGGGGTAGAGCCTACTTGCAAGTCTCTCCGACCTTCACAAAAAAGTTATTCAAGAATATCTCCTCAGATTTGGGGGAATTTCGTCGGTCGACCTCTTCCGAAGGTCGTACAAGCTCGGGGTGGTACCAATCGATCCGCAGGACCAAAATTAGTCCAGATGCAACCACTTTTCAAGTCTCTCCGACCTTCACAAAAAAAGTTATTCAAGAATATCTCTTTCTCCTATGTGCTTTCATCCCTAACCCTAACCCTAACCCTTCGAAAGTCGGAGAAGCTCAAGGATGGTACCGATCGATGCGCGCTACCCATTTAGTGGGGGTAGAGCCTACTTGCAAGTCTCTCCGACCTTCACAAAAAAAGTTATTCAAGAATATCTCTTTCTCCTATGTGCTTTCATCCCTAACCCTAACCCTAACCCTTCCGAAAGTCGGAGAAGCTCAAGGATGGTACCGATCGATGCGCGCAACCCCATTTAGTGGGGGTAGAGCCTACTTGCAAGTCTCTCCGACCTTCACAAAAAAGTTATTCAAGAATATCTCCTCAGATTTGGGGGAATTTCGTCGGTCGACCTCTTCCGAAGGTCGTACAAGCTCGGGGATGGTACCAATCGATCCGCAGGACCCAAATTAGTCCAGATGCAACCACTTTCCAAGTCTCTCCGACCTTCACAAAAAAAGTTATTCAAGAATATCTCTTTCTCCTATGTGCTTTCATCCCTAACCCTAACCCTAACCTTCCGAAAGTCGGAGAAGCTCAAGGATGGTACCGATCGATGCGCGCTACCCCATTTAGTGGGGGTAGAGCCTACTTGCAAGTCTCTCCGACCTTCACAAAAAAGTTATTCAAGAATATCTCTTTCTCCTATGTGCTTTCATCCCTAACCCTAACCCTAACCCTTCCGAAAGTCGGAGAAGCTCAAGGATGGTACCGATCGATGCGCGCTACCCCATTTAGTGGGGGTAGAGCCTACTTGCAAGTCTCTCCGACCTTCACAAAAAAAGTTATTCAAGAATATCTCCTCAGATTTGGGGGAATTTCGTCGGTCGACCTCTTCCGAAGGTCGTACAAGCTCGGGGATGGTACGAATCGATCCGCAGGACCCAAATTAGTCCCAGATGCAACCACTTTCCAAGTCTCTCCGACCTTCACAAAAAAAAGTTATTCAAGAATATCTCTTTCTCCTATGTGCTTTCATCCCTAACCCTAACCCTAACCCTTCCGAAAGTCGGAGAAGCTCAAGGATGGTACCGATCGATGCGCGCTACCCCATTTAGTGGGGGCAGAGCCTACTTGCAAGTCTCTCCGACCTTCACAAAAAAAGTTATTCAAGAATATCTCTTTCTCCTATGTGCTTTCATCCCTAACCCTAACCCTAACCCTTCCGAAAGTCGGAGAAGCTCAAGGATGGTACCGATCGATGCGCGCTACCCCATTTAGTGGGGGTAGAGCCTACTTGCAAGTCTCTCCGACCTTCACAAAAAAAGTTATTCAAGAATATCTCTTTCTCCTATGTGCTTTCATCCCTAACCCTAACCCTAACCCTTCCGAAAGTCGGAGAAGCTCAAGGATGGTACCGATCGATGCGCGCTACCCCATTTAGTGGGGGTAGAGCCTACTTGCAAGTCTCTCCGACCTTCACAAAAAAAGTTATTCAAGAATATCTCTTTCTCCTATGTGCTTTCATCCCTAACCCTAACCCTAACCCTTCCGAAAGTCGGAGAAGCTCAAGGATGGTACCGATCGATGCGCGCAACCCCATTTAGTGGGGGTAGAGCCTACTTGCAAGTCTCTCCGACCTTCACAAAAAAAGTTATTCAAGAATATCTCCTCAGATTTGGGGGAATTTCGTCGGTCGACCTCTTCCGAAGGTCGTACAAGCTCGGGGATGGTACCAATCGATCCGCAGGACCCAAATTAGTCCAGATGCAACCACTTTCCAAGTCTCTCCGACCTTCACAAAAAAAGTTATTCAAGAATATCTCTTTCTCCTATGTGCTTTCATCCCTAACCCTAACCCTAACCCTTCCGAAAGTCGGAGAAGCTCAAGGATGGTACCGATCGATGCGCGCTACCCCATTTAGTGGGGGTAGAGCCTACTTGCAAGTCTCTCCGACCTTCACAAAAAAAGTTATTCAAGAATATCTCTTTCTCCTATGTGCTTTCATCCCTAACCCTAACCCTAACCCTTCCGAAAGTCGGAGAAGCTCAAGGATGGTACCGATCGATGCGCGCAACCCCATTTAGTGGGGGTAGAGCCTACTTGCAAGTCTCTCCGACCTTCACAAAAAAAGTTATTCAAGAATATCTCCTCAGATTTGGGGGAATTTCGTCGGTCGACCTCTTCCGAAGGTCGTACAAGCTCGGGGATGGTACCAATCGATCCGCAGGACCCAAATTAGTCCAGATGCAACCACTTTCCAAGTCTCTCCGACCTTCACAAAAAAAGTTATTCAAGAATATCTCTTTCTCCTATGTGCTTTCATCCCTAACCCTAACCCTAACCCTTCCGAAAGTCGGAGAAGCTCAAGGATGGTACCGATCGATGCGCGCTACCCCATTTAGTGGGGGTAGAGCCTACTTGCAAGTCTCTCCGACCTTCACAAAAAAAGTTATTCAAGAATATCTCTTTCTCCTATGTGCTTTCATCCCTAACCCTAACCCTAACCCTTCCGAAAGTCGGAGAAGCTCAAGGATGGTACCGATCGATGCGCGCTACCCCATTTAGTGGGGGCAGAGCCTACTTGCAAGTCTCTCCGACCTTCACAAAAAAAGTTATTCAAGAATATCTCTTTCTCCTATGTGCTTTCATCCCTAACCCTAACCCTAACCCTTCCGAAAGTCGGAGAAGCTCAAGGATGGTACCGATCGATGCGCGCTACCCCATTTAGTGGGGGTAGAGCCTACTTGCAAGTCTCTCCGACCTTCACAAAAAAAGTTATTCAAGAATATCTCTTTCTCCTATGTGCTTTCATCCCTAACCCTAACCCTAACCCTTCCGAAAGTCGGAGAAGCTCAAGGATGGTACCGATCGATGCGCGCTACCCCATTTAGTGGGGGTAGAGCCTACTTGCAAGTCTCTCCGACCTTCACAAAAAAAGTTATTCAAGAATATCTCTTTCTCCTATGTGCTTTCATCCCTAACCCTAACCCTAACCCTTCCGAAAGTCGGAGAAGCTCAAGGATGGTACCGATCGATGCGCGCAACCCCATTTAGTGGGGGTAGAGCCTACTTGCAAGTCTCTCCGACCTTCACAAAAAAAGTTATTCAAGAATATCTCCTCAGATTTGGGGGAATTTCGTCGGTCGACCTCTTCCGAAGGTCGTACAAGCTCGGGGATGGTACCAATCGATCCGCAGGACCCAAATTAGTCCAGATGCAACCACTTTCCAAGTCTCTCCGACCTTCACAAAAAAAGTTATTCAAGAATATCTCTTTCTCCTATGTGCTTTCATCCCTAACCCTAACCCTAACCCTTCCGAAAGTCGGAGAAGCTCAAGGATGGTACCGATCGATGCGCGCTACCCCATTTAGTGGGGGTAGAGCCTACTTGCAAGTCTCTCCGACCTTCACAAAAAAAGTTATTCAAGAATATCTCTTTCTCCTATGTGCTTTCATCCCTAACCCTAACCCTAACCCTTCCGAAAGTCGGAGAAGCTCAAGGATGGTACCGATCGATGCGCGCAACCCCATTTAGTGGGGGTAGAGCCTACTTGCAAGTCTCTCCGACCTTCACAAAAAAAGTTATTCAAGAATATCTCCTCAGATTTGGGGGAATTTCGTCGGTCGACCTCTTCCGAAGGTCGTACAAGCTCGGGGATGGTACCAATCGATCCGCAGGACCCAAATTAGTCCAGATGCAACCACTTTCCAAGTCTCTCCGACCTTCACAAAAAAAGTTATTCAAGAATATCTCTTTCTCCTATGTGCTTTCATCCCTAACCCTAACCCTAACCCTTCCGAAAGTCGGAGAAGCTCAAGGATGGTACCGATCGATGCGCGCTACCCCATTTAGTGGGGGTAGAGCCTACTTGCAAGTCTCTCCGACCTTCACAAAAAAAGTTATTCAAGAATATCTCTTTCTCCTATGTGCTTTCATCCCTAACCCTAACCCTAACCCTTCCGAAAGTCGGAGAAGCTCAAGGATGGTACCGATCGATGCGCGCAACCCCATTTAGTGGGGGTAGAGCCTACTTGCAAGTCTCTCCGACCTTCACAAAAAAAGTTATTCAAGAATATCTCCTCAGATTTGGGGGAATTTCGTCGGTCGACCTCTTCCGAAGGTCGTACAAGCTCGGGGATGGTACCAATCGATCCGCAGGACCCAAATTAGTCCAGATGCAACCACTTTCCAAGTCTCTCCGACCTTCACAAAAAAAGTTATTCAAGAATATCTCTTTCTCCTATGTGCTTTCATCCCTAACCCTAACCCTAACCCTTCCGAAAGTCGGAGAAGCTCAAGGATGGTACCGATCGATGCGCGCTACCCCATTTAGTGGGGGTAGAGCCTACTTGCAAGTCTCTCCGACCTTCACAAAAAAAGTTATTCAAGAATATCTCTTTCTCCTATGTGCTTTCATCCCTAACCCTAACCCTAACCCTTCCGAAAGTCGGAGAAGCTCAAGGATGGTACCGATCGATGCGCGCTACCCCATTTAGTGGGGGTAGAGCCTACTTGCAAGTCTCTCCGACCTTCACAAAAAAAGTTATTCAAGAATATCTCCTCAGATTTGGGGGAATTTCGTCGGTCGACCTCTTCCGAAGGTCGTACAAGCTCGGGGATGGTACCAATCGATCCGCAGGACCCAAATTAGTCCAGATGCAACCACTTTTCATGTCTCTCCGACCTTCACAAAAAAAGTTATTCAAGAATATCTCTTTCTCCTATGTGCTTTCATCCCTAACCCTAACCCTAACCCTTCCGAAAGTCGGAGAAGCTCAAGGATGGTACCGATCGATGCGCGCTACCCCATTTAGTGGGGGTAGAGCCTACTTGCAAGTCTCTCCGACCTTCACAAAAAAAGTTATTCAAGAATATCTCTTTCTCCTATGTGCTTTCATCCCTAACCCTAACCCTAACCCTTCCGAAAGTCGGAGAAGCTCAAGGATGGTACCGATCGATGCGCGCAACCCCATTTAGTGGGGGTAGAGCCTACTTGCAAGTCTCTCCGACCTTCACAAAAAAAGTTATTCAAGAATATCTCCTCAGATTTGGGGGAATTTCGTCGGTCGACCTCTTCCGAAGGTCGTACAAGCTCGGGGATGGTACCAATCGATCCGCAGGACCCAAATTAGTCCAGATGCAACCACTTTCCAAGTCTCTCCGACCTTCACAAAAAAAGTTATTCAAGAATATCTCTTTCTCCTATGTGCTTTCATCCCTAACCCTAACCCTAACCCTTCCGAAAGTCGGAGAAGCTCAAGGATGGTACCGATCGATGCGCGCTACCCCATTTAGTGGGGGTAGAGCCTACTTGCAAGTCTCTCCGACCTTCACAAAAAAAGTTATTCAAGAATATCTCTTTCTCCTATGTGCTTTCATCCCTAACCCTAACCCTAACCCTTCCGAAAGTCGGAGAAGCTCAAGGATGGTACCGATCGATGCGCGCTACCCCATTTAGTGGGGGTAGAGCCTACTTGCAAGTCTCTCCGACCTTCACAAAAAAAGTTATTCAAGAATATCTCTTTCTCCTATGTGCTTTCATCCCTAACCCTAACCCTTCTGAAAGTCGGAGAAGCTCAAGGATGGTACCGATCGATGCGCGCTACCCCATTTAGTGGGGGTAGAGCCTACTTGCAAGTCTCTCCGACCTTCACAAAAAAAGTTATTCAAGAATATCTCTTTCTCCTATGTGCTTTCATCCCTAACCCTAACCCTAACCCTTCCGAAAGTCGGAGAAGCTCAAGGATGGTACCGATCGATGTGCGCTACCCCATTTAGTGGGGTTAGAGCCTACTTGCAAGTCTCTCCGACCTTCACAAAAAAAGTTATTCAAGAATATCTCCTCAGATTTGGGGGAATTTCGTCGGTCGACCTCTTCCGAAGGTCGTACAAGCTCGGGGATGGTACCAATCGATCCGCAGGACCCAAATTAGTCCAGATGCAACCACTTTCCAAGTCTCTCCGACCTTCACAAAAAAAGTTATTCAAGAATATCTCTTTCTCCTATGTGCTTTCATCCCTAACCCTAACCCTAACCCTTCCGAAAGTCGGAGAAGCTCAAGGATGGTACCGATCGATGCGCGCTACCCCATTTAGTGGGGGTAGAGCCTACTTGCAAGTCTCTCCGACCTTCACAAAAAAAGTTATTCAAGAATATCTCTTTCTCCTATGTGCTTTCATCCCTAACCCTAACCCTAACCCTTCCGAAAGTCGGAGAAGCTCAAGGATGGTACCGATCGATGTGCGCTACCCCATTTAGTGGGGGTAGAGCCTACTTGCAAGTCTCTCCGACCTTCACAAAAAAAGTTATTCAAGAATATCTCCTCAGATTTGGGGGAATTTCGTCGGTCGACCTCTTCCGAAGGTCGTACAAGCTCGGGGATGGTACCAATCGATCCGCAGGACCCAAATTAGTCCAGATGCAACCACTTTCCAAGTCTCTCCGACCTTCACAAAAAAAGTTATTCAAGAATATCTCTTTCTCCTATGTGCTTTCATCCCTAACCCTAACCCTAACCCTTCCGAAAGTCGGAGAAGCTCAAGGATGGTACCGATCGATGTGCGCTACCCCATTTAGTGGGGGTAGAGCCTACTTGCAAGTCTCTCCGACCTTCACAAAAAAAGTTATTCAAGAATATCTCTTTCTCCTATGTGCTTTCATCCCTAACCCTAACCCTAACCCTTCCGAAAGTCGGAGAAGCTCAAGGATGGTACCGATCGATGCGCGCTACCCCATTTAGTGGGGGTAGAGCCTACTTGCAAGTCTCTCCGACCTTCACAAAAAAAGTTATTCAAGAATATCTCTTTCTCCTATGTGCTTTCATCCCTAACCCTAACCCTAACCCTTCCGAAAGTCGGAGAAGCTCAAGGATGGTACCGATCGATGCGCGCTACCCCATTTAGTGGGGGTAAAGCCTACTTGCAAGTCTCTCCGACCTTCACAAAAAAAGTTATTCAAGAATATCTCTTTCTCCTATGTGCTTTCATCCCTAACCCTAACCCTAACCCTTCCAAAAGTCGGAGAAGCTCAAGGATGGTACCGATCGATGTGCGCTACCCCATTTAGTGGGGGTAGAGCCTACTTGCAAGTCTCTCCGACCTTCACAAAAAAAGTTATTCAAGAATATCTCTTTCTCCTATGTGCTTTCATCCCTAACCCTAACCCTAACCCTTCCGAAAGTCGGAGAAGCTCAAGGATGGTACCGATCGATGTGCGCTACCCCATTTAGTGGGGGTAGAGCCTACTTGCAAGTCTCTCCGACTTTCACAAAAAAAGTTATTCAAGAATATCTCCTCAGATTTGGGGGAATTTCGTCGGTCGACCTCTTCCGAAGGTCGTACAAGCTCGGGGATGGTACCAATCGATCCGCAGGACCCAAATTAGTCCAGATGCAACCACTTTCCAAGTCTCTCCGACCTTCACAAAAAAAGTTATTCAAGAATATCTCTTTCTCCTATGTGCTTTCATCCCTAACCCTAACCCTAACCCTTCCGAAAGTCGGAGAAGCTCAAGGATGGTACCGATCGATGCGCGCTACCCCATTTAGTGGGGGTAGAGCCTACTTGCAAGTCTCTCCGACCTTCACAAAAAAAGTTATTCAAGAATATCTCTTTCTCCTATGTGCTTTCATCCCTAACCCTAACCCTAACCCTTCCGAAAGTCGGAGAAGCTCAAGGATGGTACCGATCGATGCGCGCTACCCCATTTAGTGGGGGTAGAGCCTACTTGCAAGTCTCTCCGACCTTCACAAAAAAAGTTATTCAAGAATATCTCTTTCTCCTATGTGCTTTCATCCCTAACCCTAACCCTAACCCTTCCGAAAGTCGGAGAAGCTCAAGGATGGTACCGATCGATGTGCGCTACCCCATTTAGTGGGGGTAGAGCCTACTTGCAAGTCTCTCCGACCTTCACAAAAAAAGTTATTCAAGAATATCTCTTTCTCCTATGTGCTTTCATCCCTAACCCTAACCCTAACCCTTCCGAAAGTCGGAGAAGCTCAAGGATGGTACCGATCGATGCGCGCAACCCCATTTAGTGGGGGTAGAGCCTACTTGCAAGTCTCTCCGACCTTCACAAAAAAAGTTATTCAAGAATATCTCCTCAGATTTGGGGGAATTTCGTCGGTCGACCTCTTCCGAAGGTCGTACAAGCTCGGGGATGGTACCAATCGATCCGCAGGACCCAAATTAGTCCAGATGCAACCACTTTCCAAGTCTCTCCGACCTTCACAAAAAAAGTTATTCAAGAATATCTCTTTCTCCTATGTGCTTTCATCCCTAACCCTAACCCTAACCCTTCCGAAAGTCGGAGAAGCTCAAGGATGGTACCGATCGATGTGCGCTACCCCATTTAGTGGGGGTAGAGCCTACTTGCAAGTCTCTCCGACCTTCACAAAAAAAGTTATTCAAGAATATCTCCTCAGATTTGGGGGAATTTCGTCGGTCGACCTCTTCCGAAGGTCGTACAAGCTCGGGGATGGTACCAATCGATCCGCAGGACCCAAATTAGTCCAGATGCAACCACTTTCCAAGTCTCTCCGACCTTCACAAAAAAAGTTATTCAAGAATATCTCTTTCTCCTATGTGCTTTCATCCCTAACCCTAACCCTAACCCTTCCGAAAGTCGGAGAAGCTCAAGGATGGTACCGATCGATGCGCGCTACCCCATTTAGTGGGGGTAGAGCCTACTTGCAAGTCTCTCCGACCTTCACAAAAAAAGTTATTCAAGAATATCTCTTTCTCCTATGTGCTTTCATCCCTAACCCTAACCCTAACCCTTCCGAAAGTCGGAGAAGCTCAAGGATGGTACCGATCGATGCGCGCTACCCCATTTAGTGGGGGTAGAGCCTACTTGCAAGTCTCTCCGACCTTCACAAAAAAAGTTATTCAAGAATATCTCTTTCTCCTATGTGCTTTCATCCCTAACCCTAACCCTAACCCTTCCGAAAGTCGGAGAAGCTCAAGGATGGTACCGATCGATGTGCGCTACCCCATTTAGTGGGGGTAGAGCCTACTTGCAAGTCTCTCCGACCTTCACAAAAAAAGTTATTCAAGAATATCTCTTTCTCCTATGTGCTTTCATCCCTAACCCTAACCCTAACCCTTCCGAAAGTCGGAGAAGCTCAAGGATGGTACCGATCGATGCGCGCAACCCCATTTAGTGGGGGTAGAGCCTACTTGCAAGTCTCTCCGACCTTCACAAAAAAAGTTATTCAAGAATATCTCCTCAGATTTGGGGGAATTTCGTCGGTCGACCTCTTCCGAAGGTCGTACAAGCTCGGGGATGGTACCAATCGATCCGCAGGACCCAAATTAGTCCAGATGCAACCACTTTCCAAGTCTCTCCGACCTTCACAAAAAAAGTTATTCAAGAATATCTCTTTCTCCTATGTGCTTTCATCCCTAACCCTAACCCTAACCCTTCCGAAAGTCGGAGAAGCTCAAGGATGGTACCGATCGATGCGCGCTACCCCATTTAGTGGGGGTAGAGCCTACTTGCAAGTCTCTCCGACCTTCACAAAAAAAGTTATTCAAGAATATCTCCTCAGATTTGGGGGAATTTCGTCGGTCGACCTCTTCCGAAGGTCGTACAAGCTCGGGGATGGTACGAATCGATCCGCAGGACCCAAATTAGTCCAGATGCAACCACTTTCCAAGTCTCTCCGACCTTCACAAAAAAAGTTATTCAAGAATATCTCTTTCTCCTATGTGCTTTCATCCCTAACCCTAACCCTAACCCTTCCGAAAGTCGGAGAAGCTCAAGGATGGTACCGATCGATGCGCGCTACCCCATTTAGTGGGGGCAGAGCCTACTTGCAAGTCTCTCCGACCTTCACAAAAAAAGTTATTCAAGAATATCTCTTTCTCCTATGTGCTTTCATCCCTAACCCTAACCCTAACCCTTCCGAAAGTCGGAGAAGCTCAAGGATGGTACTGATCGATGCGCGCTACCCCATTTAGTGGGGGTAGAGCCTACTTGCAAGTCTCTCCGACCTTCACAAAAAAAGTTATTCAAGAATATCTCTTTCTCCTATGTGCTTTCATCCCTAACCCTAACCCTAACCCTTCCGAAAGTCGGAGAAGCTCAAGGATGGTACCGATCGATGCGCGCTACCCCATTTAGTGGGGGTAGAGCCTACTTGCAAGTCTCTCCGACCTTCACAAAAAAAGTTATTCAAGAATATCTCTTTCTCCTATGTGCTTTCATCCCTAACCCTAACCCTAACCCTTCCGAAAGTCGGAGAAGCTCAAGGATGGTACCGATCGATGCGCGCAACCCCATTTAGTGGGGGTAGAGCCTACTTGCAAGTCTCTCCGACCTTCACAAAAAAAGTTATTCAAGAATATCTCCTCAGATTTGGGGGAATTTCGTCGGTCGACCTCTTCCGAAGGTCGTACAAGCTCGGGGATGGTACCAATCGATCCGCAGGACCCAAATTAGTCCAGATGCAACCACTTTCCAAGTCTCTCCGACCTTCACAAAAAAAGTTATTCAAGAATATCTCTTTCTCCTATGTGCTTTCATCCCTAACCCTAACCCTAACCCTTCCGAAAGTCGGAGAAGCTCAAGGATGGTACCGATCGATGCGCGCTACCCCATTTAGTGGGGGTAGAGCCTACTTGCAAGTCTCTCCGACCTTCACAAAAAAAGTTATTCAAGAATATCTCTTTCTCCTATGTGCTTTCATCCCTAACCCTAACCCTAACCCTTCCGAAAGTCGGAGAAGCTCAAGGATGGTACCGATCGATGCGCGCAACCCCATTTAGTGGGGGTACAGCCTACTTGCAAGTCTCTCCGACCTTCACAAAAAAAGTTATTCAAGAATATCTCCTCAGATTTGGGGGAATTTCGTCGGTCGACCTCTTCCGAAGGTCGTACAAGCTCGGGGATGGTACCAATCGATCCGCAGGACCCAAATTAGTCCAGATGCAACCACTTTTCAAGTCTCTCCGACCTTCACAAAAAAAGTTATTCAAGAATATCTCTTTCTCCTATGTGCTTTCATCCCTAACCCTAACCCTAACCCTTCCGAAAGTCGGAGAAGCTCAAGGATGGTACCGATCGATGCGCGCTACCCCATTTAGTGGGGGTAGAGCCTACTTGCAAGTCTCTCCGACCTTCACAAAAAAAGTTATTCAAGAATATCTCTTTCTCCTATGTGCTTTCATCCCTAACCCTAACCCTAACCCTTCCGAAAGTCGGAGAAGCTCAAGGATGGTACCGATCGATGCGCGCAACCCCATTTAGTGGGGGTAGAGCCTACTTGCAAGTCTCTCCGACCTTCACAAAAAAAGTTATTCAAGAATATCTCCTCAGATTTGGGGGAATTTCGTCGGTCGACCTCTTCCGAAGGTCGTACAAGCTCGGGGATGGTACCAATCGATCCGCAGGACCCAAATTAGTCCAGATGCAACCACTTTCCAAGTCTCTCCGACCTTCACAAAAAAAGTTATTCAAGAATATCTCTTTCTCCTATGTGCTTTCATCCCTAACCCTAACCCTAACCCTTCCGAAAGTCGGAGAAGCTCAAGGATGGTACCGATCGATGCGCGCTACCCCATTTAGTGGGGGTAGAGCCTACTTGCAAGTCTCTCCGACCTTCACAAAAAAAGTTATTCAAGAATATCTCTTTCTCCTATGTGCTTTCATCCCTAACCCTAACCCTAACCCTTCCGAAAGTCGGAGAAGCTCAAGGATGGTACCGATCGATGCGCGCAACCCCATTTAGTGGGGGTAGAGCCTACTTGCAAGTCTCTCCGACCTTCACAAAAAAAGTTATTCAAGAATATCTCCTCAGATTTGGGGGAATTTCGTCGGTCGACCTCTTCCGAAGGTCGTACAAGCTCGGGGATGGTACCAATCGATCCGCAGGACCCAAATTAGTCCAGATGCAACCACTTTCCAAGTCTCTCCGACCTTCACAAAAAAAGTTATTCAAGAATATCTCTTTCTCCTATGTGCTTTCATCCCTAACCCTAACCCTAACCCTTCCGAAAGTCGGAGAAGCTCAAGGATGGTACCGATCGATGCGCGCTACCCCATTTAGTGGGGGTAGAGCCTACTTGCAAGTCTCTCCGACCTTCACAAAAAAAGTTATTCAAGAATATCTCCTCAGATTTGGGGGAATTTCGTCGGTCGACCTCTTCCGAAGGTCGTACAAGCTCGGGGATGGTACGAATCGATCCGCAGGACCCAAATTAGTCC
Source organism: Limanda limanda (assembly GCF_963576545.1). Classification (NCBI taxonomy): domain Eukaryota; kingdom Metazoa; phylum Chordata; class Actinopteri; order Pleuronectiformes; family Pleuronectidae; genus Limanda; species Limanda limanda. The sequence continues at coordinate 662,823 of NW_026870694.1, read as the reverse complement.
AGATGCAACCACTTTCCAAGTCTCTCCGACCTTCACAAAAAAAGTTATTCAAGAATATCTCTTTCTCCTATGTGCTTTCATCCCTAACCCTAACCCTAACCCTTCCGAAAGTCGGAGAAGCTCAAGGATGGTACCGATCGATGCGCGCTACCCCATTTAGTGGGGGCAGAGCCTACTTGCAAGTCTCTCCGACCTTCACAAAAAAAGTTATTCAAGAATATCTCTTTCTCCTATGTGCTTTCATCCCTAACCCTAACCCTAACCCTTCCGAAAGTCGGAGAAGCTCAAGGATGGTACTGATCGATGCGCGCTACCCCATTTAGTGGGGGTAGAGCCTACTTGCAAGTCTCTCCGACCTTCACAAAAAAAGTTATTCAAGAATATCTCTTTCTCCTATGTGCTTTCATCCCTAACCCTAACCCTAACCCTTCCGAAAGTCGGAGAAGCTCAAGGATGGTACCGATCGATGCGCGCTACCCCATTTAGTGGGGGTAGAGCCTACTTGCAAGTCTCTCCGACCTTCACAAAAAAAGTTATTCAAGAATATCTCTTTCTCCTATGTGCTTTCATCCCTAACCCTAACCCTAACCCTTCCGAAAGTCGGAGAAGCTCAAGGATGGTACCGATCGATGCGCGCAACCCCATTTAGTGGGGGTAGAGCCTACTTGCAAGTCTCTCCGACCTTCACAAAAAAAGTTATTCAAGAATATCTCCTCAGATTTGGGGGAATTTCGTCGGTCGACCTCTTCCGAAGGTCGTACAAGCTCGGGGATGGTACCAATCGATCCGCAGGACCCAAATTAGTCCAGATGCAACCACTTTCCAAGTCTCTCCGACCTTCACAAAAAAAGTTATTCAAGAATATCTCTTTCTCCTATGTGCTTTCATCCCTAACCCTAACCCTAACCCTTCCGAAAGTCGGAGAAGCTCAAGGATGGTACCGATCGATGCGCGCTACCCCATTTAGTGGGGGTAGAGCCTACTTGCAAGTCTCTCCGACCTTCACAAAAAAAGTTATTCAAGAATATCTCTTTCTCCTATGTGCTTTCATCCCTAACCCTAACCCTAACCCTTCCGAAAGTCGGAGAAGCTCAAGGATGGTACCGATCGATGCGCGCAACCCCATTTAGTGGGGGTACAGCCTACTTGCAAGTCTCTCCGACCTTCACAAAAAAAGTTATTCAAGAATATCTCCTCAGATTTGGGGGAATTTCGTCGGTCGACCTCTTCCGAAGGTCGTACAAGCTCGGGGATGGTACCAATCGATCCGCAGGACCCAAATTAGTCCAGATGCAACCACTTTTCAAGTCTCTCCGACCTTCACAAAAAAAGTTATTCAAGAATATCTCTTTCTCCTATGTGCTTTCATCCCTAACCCTAACCCTAACCCTTCCGAAAGTCGGAGAAGCTCAAGGATGGTACCGATCGATGCGCGCTACCCCATTTAGTGGGGGTAGAGCCTACTTGCAAGTCTCTCCGACCTTCACAAAAAAAGTTATTCAAGAATATCTCTTTCTCCTATGTGCTTTCATCCCTAACCCTAACCCTAACCCTTCCGAAAGTCGGAGAAGCTCAAGGATGGTACCGATCGATGCGCGCAACCCCATTTAGTGGGGGTAGAGCCTACTTGCAAGTCTCTCCGACCTTCACAAAAAAAGTTATTCAAGAATATCTCCTCAGATTTGGGGGAATTTCGTCGGTCGACCTCTTCCGAAGGTCGTACAAGCTCGGGGATGGTACCAATCGATCCGCAGGACCCAAATTAGTCCAGATGCAACCACTTTCCAAGTCTCTCCGACCTTCACAAAAAAAGTTATTCAAGAATATCTCTTTCTCCTATGTGCTTTCATCCCTAACCCTAACCCTAACCCTTCCGAAAGTCGGAGAAGCTCAAGGATGGTACCGATCGATGCGCGCTACCCCATTTAGTGGGGGTAGAGCCTACTTGCAAGTCTCTCCGACCTTCACAAAAAAAGTTATTCAAGAATATCTCTTTCTCCTATGTGCTTTCATCCCTAACCCTAACCCTAACCCTTCCGAAAGTCGGAGAAGCTCAAGGATGGTACCGATCGATGCGCGCAACCCCATTTAGTGGGGGTAGAGCCTACTTGCAAGTCTCTCCGACCTTCACAAAAAAAGTTATTCAAGAATATCTCCTCAGATTTGGGGGAATTTCGTCGGTCGACCTCTTCCGAAGGTCGTACAAGCTCGGGGATGGTACCAATCGATCCGCAGGACCCAAATTAGTCCAGATGCAACCACTTTCCAAGTCTCTCCGACCTTCACAAAAAAAGTTATTCAAGAATATCTCTTTCTCCTATGTGCTTTCATCCCTAACCCTAACCCTAACCCTTCCGAAAGTCGGAGAAGCTCAAGGATGGTACCGATCGATGCGCGCTACCCCATTTAGTGGGGGTAGAGCCTACTTGCAAGTCTCTCCGACCTTCACAAAAAAAGTTATTCAAGAATATCTCTTTCTCCTATGTGCTTTCATCCCTAACCCTAACCCTAACCCTTCCGAAAGTCGGAGAAGCTCAAGGATGGTACCGATCGATGTGCGCTACCCCATTTAGTGGGGGTAGAGCCTACTTGCAAGTCTCTCCGACCTTCACAAAAAAAGTTATTCAAGAATATCTCCTCAGATTTGGGGGAATTTCGTCGGTCGACCTCTTCCGAAGGTCGTACAAGCTCGGGGATGGTACCAATCGATCCGCAGGACCCAAATTAGTCCAGATGCAACCACTTTCCAAGTCTCTCCGACCTTCACAAAAAAAGTTATTCAAGAATATCTCTTTCTCCTATGTGCTTTCATCCCTAACCCTAACCCTAACCCTTCCGAAAGTCGGAGACGCTCAAGGATGGTACCGATCGATGCGCGCTACCCCATTTAGTGGGGGTAGAGCCTACTTGCAAGTCTCTCCGACCTTCACAAAAAAAGTTATTCAAGAATATCTCTTTCTCCTATGTGCTTTCATCCCTAACCCTAACCCTAACCCTTCCGAAAGTCGGAGAAGCTCAAGGATGGTACCGATCGATGCGCGCTACCCCATTTAGTGGGGGTAGAGCCTACTTGCAAGTCTCTCCGACCTTCACAAAAAAAGTTATTCAAGAATATCTCTTTCTCCTATGTGCTTTCATCCCTAACCCTAACCCTTCTGAAAGTCGGAGAAGCTCAAGGATGGTACCGATCGATGCGCGCTACCCCATTTAGTGGGGGTAGAGCCTACTTGCAAGTCTCTCCGACCTTCACAAAAAAAGTTATTCAAGAATATCTCTTTCTCCTATGTGCTTTCATCCCTAACCCTAACCCTTCCAAAAGTCGGAGAAGCTCAAGGATGGTACCGATCGATGCGCGCTACCCCATTTAGTGGGGGTAGAGCCTACTTGCAAGTCTCTCCGACCTTCACAAAAAAAGTTATTCAAGAATATCTCTTTCTCCTATGTGCTTTCATCCCTAACCCTAACCCTAACCCTTCCGAAAGTCGGAGAAGCTCAAGGATGGTACCGATCGATGTGCGCTACCCCATTTAGTGGGGGTAGAGCCTACTTGCAAGTCTCTCCGACCTTCACAAAAAAAGTTATTCAAGAATATCTCCTCAGATTTGGGGGAATTTCGTCGGTCGACCTCTTCCGAAGGTCGTACAAGCTCAAGGATGGTACCAATCGATCCGCAGGACCCAAATTAGTCCAGATGCAACCACTTTCCAAGTCTCTCCGACCTTCACAAAAAAAGTTATTCAAGAATATCTCTTTCTCCTATGTGCTTTCATCCCTAACCCTAACCCTAACCCTTCCGAAAGTCGGAGAAGCTCAAGGATGGTACCGATCGATGCGCGCTACCCCATTTAGTGGGGGTAGAGCCTACTTGCAAGTCTCTCCGACCTTCACAAAAAAAGTTATTCAAGAATATCTCTTTCTCCTATGTGCTTTCATCCCTAACCCTAACCCTAACCCTTCCGAAAGTCGGAGAAGCTCAAGGATGGTACCGATCGATGTGCGCTACCCCATTTAGTGGGGTTAGAGCCTACTTGCAAGTCTCTCCGACCTTCACAAAAAAAGTTATTCAAGAATATCTCCTCAGATTTGGGGGAATTTCGTTGGTCGACCTCTTCCGAAGGTCGTACAAGCTCGGGGATGGTACCAATCGATCCGCAGGACCCAAATTAGTCCAGATGCAACCACTTTCCAAGTCTCTCCGACCTTCACAAAAAAAGTTATTCAAGAATATCTCTTTCTCCTATGTGCTTTCATCCCTAACCCTAACCCTAACCCTTCCGAAAGTCGGAGAAGCTCAAGGATGGTACCGATCGATGTGCGCTACCCCATTTAGTGGGGGTAGAGCCTACTTGCAAGTCTCTCCGACCTTCACAAAAAAAGTTATTCAAGAATATCTCTTTCTCCTATGTGCTTTCATCCCTAACCCTAACCCTAACCCTTCCGAAAGTCGGAGAAGCTCAAGGATGGTACCGATCGATGCGCGCTACCCCATTTAGTGGGGGTAGAGCCTACTTGCAAGTCTCTCCGACCTTCACAAAAAAAGTTATTCAAGAATATCTCTTTCTCCTATGTGCTTTCATCCCTAACCCTAACCCTAACCCTTCCGAAAGTCGGAGAAGCTCAAGGATGGTACCGATCGATGCGCGCTACCCCATTTAGTGGGGGTAAAGCCTACTTGCAAGTCTCTCCGACCTTCACAAAAAAAGTTATTCAAGAATATCTCTTTCTCCTATGTGCTTTCATCCCTAACCCTAACCCTAACCCTTCCAAAAGTCGGAGAAGCTCAAGGATGGTACCGATCGATGTGCGCTACCCCATTTAGTGGGGGTAGAGCCTACTTGCAAGTCTCTCCGACCTTCACAAAAAAAGTTATTCAAGAATATCTCTTTCTCCTATGTGCTTTCATCCCTAACCCTAACCCTAACCCTTCCGAAAGTCGGAGAAGCTCAAGGATGGTACTGATCGATGTGCGCTACCCCATTTAGTGGGGGTAGAGCCTACTTGCAAGTCTCTCCGACCTTCACAAAAAAAGTTATTCAAGAATATCTCCTCAGATTTGGGGGAATTTCGTCGGTCGACCTCTTCCGAAGGTCTTACAAGCTCGGGGATGGTACCAATCGATCCGCAGGACCCAAATTAGTCCATATGCAACCACTTTCCAAGTCTCTCCGACCTTCACAAAAAAAGTTATTCAAGAATATCTCTTTCTCCTATGTGCTTTCATCCCTAACCCTAACCCTAACCCTTCCGAAAGTCGGAGAAGCTCAAGGATGGTACCGATCGATGCGCGCTACCCCATTTAGTGGGGGTAGAGCCTACTTGCAAGTCTCTCCGACCTTCACAAAAAAAGTTATTCAAGAATATCTCTTTCTCCTATGTGCTTTCATCCCTAACCCTAACCCTAACCCTTCCGAAAGTCGGAGAAGCTCAAGGATGGTACTGATCGATGCGCGCTACCCCATTTAGTGGGGGTAGAGCCTACTTGCAAGTCTCTCCGACCTTCACAAAAAAAGTTATTCAAGAATATCTCTTTCTCCTATGTGCTTTCATCCCTAACCCTAACCCTAACCCTTCCGAAAGTCGGAGAAGCTCAAGGATGGTACCGATCGATGTGCGCTACCCCATTTAGTGGGGGTAGAGCCTACTTGCAAGTCTCTCCGACCTTCACAAAAAAAGTTATTCAAGAATATCTCTTTCTCCTATGTGCTTTCATCCCTAACCCTAACCCTAACCCTTCCGAAAGTCGGAGAAGCTCAAGGATGGTACCGATCGATGCGCGCAACCCCATTTAGTGGGGGTAGAGCCTACTTGCAAGTCTCTCCGACCTTCACAAAAAAAGTTATTCAAGAATATCTCCTCAGATTTGGGGGAATTTCGTCGGTCGACCTCTTCCGAAGGTCGTACAAGCTCGGGGATGGTACCAATCGATCCGCAGGACCCAAATTAGTCCAGATGCAACCACTTTCCAAGTCTCTCCGACCTTCACAAAAAAAGTTATTCATGAATATCTCTTTCTCCTATGTGCTTTCATCCCTAACCCTAACCCTAACCCTTCCGAAAGTCGGAGAAGCTCAAGGATGGTACCGATCGATGCGCGCTACCCCATTTAGTGGGGGTAGAGCCTACTTGCAAGTCTCTCCGACCTTCACAAAAAAAGTTATTCAAGAATATCTCCTCAGATTTGGGGGAATTTCGTCGGTCGACCTCTTCCGAAGGTCGTACAAGCTCGGGGATGGTACCAATCGATCCGCAGGACCCACATTAGTCCAGATGCAACCACTTTCCAAGTCTCTCCGACCTTCACAAAAAAAGTTATTCAAGAATATCTCTTTCTCCTATGTGCTTTCATCCCTAACCCTAACCCTAACCCTTCCGAAAGTCGGAGAAGCTCAAGGATGGTACCGATCGATGCGCGCTACCCCATTTAGTGGGGGTAGAGCCTACTTGCAAGTCTCTCCGACCTTCACAAAAAAAGTTATTCAAGAATATCTCTTTCTCCTATGTGCTTTCATCCCTAACCCTAACCCTAACCCTTCCGAAAGTCGGAGAAGCTCAAGGATGGTACCGATCGATGCGCGCAACCCCATTTAGTGGGGGTAGAGCCTACTTGCAAGTCTCTCCGACCTTCACAAAAAAAGTTATTCAAGAATATCTCCTCAGATTTGGGGGAATTTCGTCGGTCGACCTCTTCCGAAGGTCTTACAAGCTCGGGGATGGTACCAATCGATCCGCAGGACCCAAATTAGTCCAGATGCAACCACTTTCCAAGTCTCTCCGACCTTCACAAAAAAAGTTATTCAAGAGTATCTCTTTCTCCTATGTGCTTTCATCCCTAACCCTAACCCTAACCCTTCCGAAAGTCGGAGAAGCTCAAGGATGGTACCGATCGATGCGCGCTACCCCATTTAGTGGGGGTAGAGCCTACTTGCAAGTCTCTCCGACCTTCACAAAAAAAGTTATTCAAGAATATCTCTTTCTCCTATGTGCTTTCATCCCTAACCCTAACCCTAACCCTTCCGAAAGTCGGAGAAGCTCAAGGATGGTACCGATCGATGCGCGCTACCCCATTTAGTGGGGGTAGAGCCTACTTGCAAGTCTCTCCGACCTTCACAAAAAAAGTTATTCAAGAATATCTCTTTCTCCTATGTGCTTTCATCCCTAACCCTAACCCTAACCCTTCCGAAAGTCGGAGAAGCTCAAGGATGGTACCAATCGATGCGCGTTACCCCATTTAGTGGGGGTAGAGCCTACTTGCAAGTCTCTCCGACCTTCACAAAAAAAGTTATTCAAGAATATCTCTTTCTCCTATGTGCTTTCATCCCTAACCCTAACCCTAACCCTTCCGAAAGTCGGAGAAGCTCAAGGATGGTACCGATCGATGCGCGCAACCCCATTTAGTGGGGGTAGAGCCTACTTGCAAGTCTCTCCGACCTTCACAAAAAAAGTAATTCAAGAATATCTCCTCAGATTTGGGGGAATTTCGTCGGTCGACCTCTTCCGAAGGTCGTACAAGCTCGGGGATGGTACCAATCGATCCGCAGGACCCAAATTAGTCCAGATGCAACCACTTTCCAAGTCTCTCCGACCTTCACAAAAAAAGTTATTCAAGAATATCTCTTTCTCCTATGTGCTTTCATCCCTAACCCTAACCCTAACCCTTCCGAAAGTCGGAGAAGCTCAAGGATGGTACCGATCGATGCGCGCTACCCCATTTAGTGGGGGTAGAGCCTACTTGCAAGTCTCTCCGACCTTCACAAAAAAAGTTATTCAAGAATATCTCTTTCTCCTATGTGCTTTCATCCCTAACCCTAACCCTAACCCTTCCGAAAGTCGGAGAAGCTCAAGGATGGTACCGATCGATGCGCGCAACCCCATTTAGTGGGGGTAGAGCCTACTTGCAAGTCTCTCCGACCTTCACAAAAAAAGTTATTCAAGAATATCTCCTCAGATTTGGGGGAATTTCGTCGGTCGACCTCTTCCGAAGGTCGTACAAGCTCGGGGATGGTACCAATCGATCCGCAGGACCCAAATTAGTCCAGATGCAACCACTTTTCAAGTCTCTCCGACCTTCACAAAAAAAGTTATTCAAGAATATCTCTTTCTCCTATGTGCTTTCATCCCTAACCCTAACCCTAACCCTTCCGAAAGTCGGAGAAGCTCAAGGATGGTACCGATCGATGCGCGCTACCCCATTTAGTGGGGGTAGAGCCTACTTGCAAGTCTCTCCGACCTTCACAAAAAAAGTTATTCAAGAATATCTCTTTCTCCTATGTGCTTTCATCCCTAACCCTAACCCTAACCCTTCCGAAAGTCGGAGAAGCTCAAGGATGGTACCGATCGATGCGCGCTACCCCATTTAGTGGGGGTAGAGCCTACTTGCAAGTCTCTCCGACCTTCACAAAAAAAGTTATTCAAGAATATCTCTTTCTCCTATGTGCTTTCATCCCTAACCCTAACCCTAACCCTTCCGAAAGTCGGAGAAGCTCAAGGATGGTACCGATCGATGCGCGCTACCACATTTAGTGGGGGTAGAGCCTACTTGCAAGTCTCTCCGACCTTCACAAAAAAAGTTATTCAAGAATATCTCTTTCTCCTATGTGCTTTCATCCCTAACCCTAACCCTAACCCTTCCGAAAGTCGGAGAAGCTCAAGGATGGTACCGATCGATGCGCGCAACCCCATTTAGTGGGGGTAGAGCCTACTTGCAAGTCTCTCCGACCTTCACAAAAAAAGTAATTCAAGAATATCTCCTCAGATTTGGGGGAATTTCGTCGGTCGACCTCTTCCGAAGGTCGTACAAGCTCGGGGATGGTACCAATCGATCCGCAGGACCCAAATTAGTCCAGATGCAACCACTTTCCAAGTCTCTCCGACCTTCACAAAAAAAGTTATTCAAGAATATCTCTTTCTCCTATGTGCTTTCATCCCTAACCCTAACCCTAACCCTTCCGAAAGTCGGAGAAGCTCAAGGATGGTACCGATCGATGCGTGCTACCCCATTTAGTGGGGGTAGAGCCTACTTGCAAGTCTCTCCGACCTTCACAAAAAAAGTTATTCAAGAATATCTCTTTCTCCTATGTGCTTTCATCCCTAACCCTAACCCTAACCCTTCCGAAAGTCGGAGAAGCTCAAGGATGGTACCGATCGATGCGCGCAACCCCATTTAGTGGGGGTAGAGCCTACTTGCAAGTCTCTCCGACCTTCACAAAAAAAGTTATTCAAGAATATCTCCTCAGATTTGGGGGAATTTCGTCGGTCGACCTCTTCCGAAGGTCGTACAAGCTCGGGGATGGTACCAATCGATCCGCAGGACCCAAATTAGTCCAGATGCAACCACTTTCCAAGTCTCTCCGACCTTCACAAAAAAAGTTATTCAAGAATATCTCCTCAGATTTGGGGGAATTTCGTCGGTCGACCTCTTTCGAAGGTCGTACAAGCTCGGGGATGGTACCAATCGATCCGCAGGACCCAAATTAGTCCAGATGCAACCACTTTCCAAGTCTCTCCGACCTTCACAAAAAAAGTTATTCAAGAATATCTCTTTCTCCTATGTGCTTTCATCCCTAACCCTAACCCTAACCCTTCCGAAAGTCGGAGAAGCTCAAGGATGGTACCGATCGATGCGCGCTACCCCATTTAGTGGGGGTAGAGCCTACTTGCAAGTCTCTCCGACCTTCACAAAAAAAGTTATTCAAGAATATCTCTTTCTCCTATGTGCTTTCATCCCTAACCCTAACCCTAACCCTTCCGAAAGTCGGAGAAGCTCAAGGATGGTACCGATCGATGCGCGCTACCCCATTTAGTGGGGGTAGAGCCTACTTGCAAGTCTCTCCGACCTTCACAAAAAAAGTTATTCAAGAATATCTCTTTCTCCTATGTGCTTTCATCCCTAACCCTAACCCTAACCCTTCCGAAAATCGGAGAAGCTCAAGGATGGTACCGATCGATGCGCGCTACCACATTTAGTGGGGGTAGAGCCTACTTGCAAGTCTCTCCGACCTTCACAAAAAAAGTTATTCAAGAATATCTCTTTCTCCTATGTGCTTTCATCCCTAACCCTAACCCTAACCCTTCCGAAAGTCGGAGAAGCTCAAGGATGGTACCGATCGATGCGCGCAACCCCATTTAGTGGGGGTAGAGCCTACTTGCAAGTCTCTCCGACCTTCACAAAAAAAGTAATTCAAGAATATCTCCTCAGATTTGGGGGAATTTCGTCGGTCGACCTCTTCCGAAGGTCGTACAAGCTCGGGGATGGTACCAATCGATCCGCAGGACCCAAATTAGTCCAGATGCAACCACTTTCCAAGTCTCTCCGACCTTCACAAAAAAAGTTATTCAAGAATATTTCTTTCTCCTATGTGCTTTCATCCCTAACCCTAACCCTAACCCTTCCGAAAGTCGGAGAAGCTCAAGGATGGTACCGATCGATGCGCGCTACCCCATTTAGTGGGGGTAGAGCCTACTTGCAAGTCTCTCCGACCTTCACAAAAAAAGTTATTCAAGAATATCTCTTTCTCCTATGTGCTTTCATCCCTAACCCTAACCCTAACCCTTCCGAAAGTCGGAGAAGCTCAAGGATGGTACCGATCGATGCGCGCAACCCCATTTAGTGGGGGTAGAGCCTACTTGCAAGTCTCTCCGACCTTCACAAAAAAAGTTATTCAAGAATATCTCCTCAGATTTGGGGGAATTTCGTCGGTCGACCTCTTCCGAAGGTCGTACAAGCTCGGGGATGGTACCAATCGATCCGCAGGACCCAAATTAGTCCAGATGCAACCACTTTCCAAGTCTCTCCGACCTTCACAAAAAAAGTTATTCAAGAATATCTCTTTCTCCTATGTGCTTTCATCCCTAACCCTAACCCTAACCCTTCCGAAAGTCGGAGAAGCTCAAGGATGGTACCGATCGATGCGCGCTACCCCATTTAGTGGGGGTAGAGCCTACTTGCAAGTCTCTCCGACCTTCACAAAAAAAGTTATTCAAGAATATCTCTTTCTCCTATGTGCTTTCATCCCTAACCCTAACCCTAACCCTTCCGAAAGTCGGAGAAGCTCAAGGATGGTACCGATCGATGCGCGCAACCCCATTTAGTGGGGGTAGAGCCTACTTGCAAGTCTCTCCGACCTTCACAAAAAAAGTTATTCAAGAATATCTCCTCAGATTTGGGGGAATTTCGTCGGTCGACCTCTTTCGAAGGTCGTACAAGCTCGGGGATGGTACCAATCGATCCGCAGGACCCAAATTAGTCCAGATGCAACCACTTTCCAAGTCTCTCCGACCTTCACAAAAAAAGTTATTCAAGAATATCTCTTTCTCCTATGTGCTTTCATCCCTAACCCTAACCCTTCCGAAAGTCGGAGAAGCTCAAGGATGGTACCGATCGATGCGCGCTACCCCATTTAGTGGGGGTAGAGCCTACTTGCAAGTCTCTCAGACCTTCACAAAAAAAGTTATTCAAGAATATCTCCTCAGATTTGGGGGAATTTCGTCGGTCGACCTCTTCCGAAGGTCGTACAAGCTCGGGGATGGTACCAATCGATCCGCAGGACCCAAATTAGTCCAGATGCAACCACTTTCCAAGTCTCTCCGACCTTCACAAAAAAAGTTATTCAAGAATATCTCTTTCTCCTATGTGCTTTCATCCCTAACCCTAACCCTAACCCTTCCGAAAGTCGGAGAAGCTCAAGGATGGTACCGATCGATGCGCGCTACCCCATTTAGTGGGGGCAGAGCCTACTTGCAAGTCTCTCCGACCTTCACAAAAAAAGTTATTCAAGAATATCTCTTTCTCCTATGTGCTTTCATCCCTAACCCTAACCCTAACCCTTCCGAAAGTCGGAGATGCTCAAGGATGGTACCGATCGATGCGCGCTACCCCATTTAGTGGGGGTAGAGCCTACTTGCAAGTCTCTCCGACCTTCACAAAAAAAGTTATTCAAGAATATCTCTTTCTCCTATGTGCTTTCATCCCTAACCCTAACCCTAACCCTTCCGAAAGTCGGAGAAGCTCAAGGATGGTACCGATCGATGCGCGCTACCCCATTTAGTGGGAGTAGAGCCTACTTGCAAGTCTCTCCGACCTTCACAAAAAAAGTTATTCAAGAATATCTCTTTCTCCTATGTGCTTTCATCCCTAACCCTAACCCTAACCCTTCCGAAAGTCGGAGAAGCTCAAGGATGGTACCGATCGATGCGCGCAACCCCATTTAGTGGGGGTAGAGCCTACTTGCAAGTCTCTCCGACCTTCACAAAAAAAGTTATTCAAGAATATCTCCTCAGATTTGGGGGAATTTCGTCGGTCGACCTCTTCCGAAGGTCGTACAAGCTCGGGGATGGTACCAATCGATCCGCAGGACCCAAATTAGTCCAGATGCAACCACTTTCCAAGTCTCTCCGACCTTCACAAAAAAAGTTATTCAAGAATATCTCTTTCTCCTATGTGCTTTCATCCCTAACCCTAACCCTAACCCTTCCGAAAGTCGGAGAAGCTCAAGGATGGTACCGATCGATGCGCGCTACCCCATTTAGTGGGGGTAGAGCCTACTTGCAAGTCTCTCCGACCTTCACAAAAAAAGTTATTCAAGAATATCTCTTTCTCCTATGTGCTTTCATCCCTAACCCTAACCCTAACCCTTCCGAAAGTCGGAGAAGCTCAAGGATGGTACCGATCGATGCGCGCAACCCCATTTAGTGGGGGTAGAGCCTACTTGCAAGTCTCTCCGACCTTCACAAAAAAAGTTATTCAAGAATATCTCCTCAGATTTGGGGGAATTTCGTCGTTCGACCTTTTCTGAAGGTCGTACAAGCTCGGGGATGGTACCAATCGATCCGCAGGACCCAAATTAGTCCAGATGCAACCACTTTCCAAGTCTCTCCGACCTTCACAAAAAAAGTTATTCAAGAATATCTCTTTCTCCTATGTGCTTTCATCCCTAACCCTAACCCTAACCCTTCCGAAAGTCGGAGAAGCTCAAGGATGGTACCGATCGATGCGCGCTACCCCATTTAGTGGGGGTAGAGCCTACTTGCAAGTCTCTCCGACCTTCACAAAAAAAGTTATTCAAGAATATCTCTTTCTCCTATGTGCTTTCATCCCTAACCCTAACCCTAACCCTTCCGAAAGTCGGAGAAGCTCAAGGATGGTACCGATCGATGCGCGCTACCCCATTTAGTGGGGGTAGAGCCTACTTGCAAGTCTCTCCGACCTTCACAAAAAAAGTTATTCAAGAATATCTCCTCAGATTTGGGGGAATTTCGTCGGTCGACCTCTTCCGAAGGTCGTACAAGCTCGGGGATGGTACCAATCGATCCGCAGGACACAAATTAGTCCAGATGCAACCACTTTCCAAGTCTCTCCGACCTTCACAAAAAAAGTTATTCAAGAATATCTCTTTCTCCTATGTGCTTTCATCCCTAACCCTAACCCTAACCCTTCCGAAAGTCGGAGAAGCTCAAGGATGGTACCGATCGATGCGCGCTACCCCATTTAGTGGGGGTAGAGCCTACTTGCAAGTCTCTCCGACCTTCACAAAAAAAGTTATTCAAGAATATCTCCTCAGATTTGGGGGAATTTCGTCGGTCGACCTCTTCCGAAGGTCGTACAAGCTCGGGGATGGTACCAATCGATCCGCAGGACACAAATTAGTCCAGATGCAACCACTTTCCAAGTCTCTCCGACCTTCACAAAAAAGGTTATTCAAGAATATCTCTTTCTCCTATGTGCTTTCATCCCTAACCCTAACCCTAACCCTTCCGAAAGTCGGAGAAGCTCAAGGATGGTACCGATCGATGCGCGCTACCCCATTTAGTGGGGGTAGAGCCTACTTGCAAGTCTCTCCGACCTTCACAAAAAAAGTTATTCAAGAATATCTCTTTCTCCTATGTGCTTTCATCCCTAACCCTAACCCTAACCCTTCCGAAAGTCGGAGAAGCTCAAGGATGGTACCGATCGATGCGCGCAACCCCATTTAGTGGGGGTAGAGCCTACTTGCAAGTCTCTCCGACCTTCACAAAAAAAGTTATTCAAGAATATCTCCTCAGATTTGGGGGAATTTCGTCGGTCGACCTCTTCCGAAGGTCGTACAAGCTCGGGGATGGTACCAATCGATCCGCAGGACCCAAATTAGTCCAGATGCAACCACTTTCCAAGTCTCTCCGACCTTCACAAAAAAAGTTATTCAAGAATATCTCTTTCTCCTATGTGCTTTCATCCCTAACCCTAACCCTAACCCTTCCGAAAGTCGGAGAAGCTCAAGGATGGAACCGATCGATGCGCGCTACCCCATTTAGTGGGGGTAGAGCCTACTTGCAAGTCTCTCCGACCTTCACAAAAAAAGTTATTCAAGAATATCTCTTTCTCCTATGTGCTTTCATCCCTAACCCTAACCCTTCCGAAAGTCGGAGAAGCTCAAGGATGGTACCGATCGATGCGCGCTACCCCATTTAGTGGGGGTAGAGCCTACTTGCAAGTCTCTCCGACCTTCACAAAAAAAGTTATTCAAGAATATCTCTTTCTCCTATGTGCTTTCATCCCTAACCCTAACCCTAACCCTTCCGAAAGTCGGAGAAGCTCAAGGATGGTACCGATCGATGCGCGCTACCACATTTAGTGGGGGTAGAGCCTACTTGCAAGTCTCTCCGACCTTCACAAAAAAAGTTATTCAAGAATATCTCTTTCTCCTATGTGCTTTCATCCCTAACCCTAACCCTAACCCTTCCGAAAGTCGGAGAAGCTCAAGGATGGTACCGATCGATGCGCGCAACCCCATTTAGTGGGGGTAGAGCCTACTTGCAAGTCTCTCCGACCTTCACAAAAAAAGTAATTCAAGAATATCTCCTCAGATTTGGGGGAATTTCGTCGGTCGACCTCTTCCGAAGGTCGTACAAGCTCGGCGATGGTACCAATCGATCCGCAGGACCCAAATTAGTCCAGATGCAACCACTTTCCAAGTCTCTCCGACCTTCACAAAAAAAGTTATTCAAGAATATCTCTTTCTCCTATGTGCTTTCATCCCTAACCCTAACCCTAACCCTTCCGAAAGTCGGAGAAGCTCAAGGATGGTACCGATCGATGCGCGCTACCCCATTTAGTGGGAGTAGAGCCTACTTGCAAGTCTCTCCGACCTTCACAAAAAAAGTTATTCAAGAATATCTCTTTCTCCTATGTGCTTTCATCCCTAACCCTAACCCTAACCCTTCCGAAAGTCGGAGAAGCTCAAGGATGGTACCGATCGATGCGCGCTACCCCATTTAGTGGGGGTAGAGCCTACTTGCAAGTCTCTCCGACCTTCACAAAAAAAGTTATTCAAGAATATCTCCTCAGATTTGGGGGAATTTCGTCGGTCGACCTCTTCCGAAGGTCGTACAAGCTCGGGGATGGTACCAATCGATCCGCAGGACACAAATTAGTCCAGATGCAACCACTTTCCAAGTCTCTCCGACCTTCACAAAAAAAGTTATTCAAGAATATCTCTTTCTCCTATGTGCTTTCATCCCTAACCCTAACCCTAACCCTTCCGAAAGTCGGAGAAGCTCAAGGATGGTACCGATCGATGCGCGCTACCCCATTTAGTGGGGGTAGAGCCTACTTGCAAGTCTCTCCGACCTTCACAAAAAAAGTTATTCAAGAATATCTCTTTCTCCTATGTGCTTTCATCCCTAACCCTAACCCTAACCCTTCCGAAAGTCGGAGAAGCTCAAGGATGGTACCGATCGATGCGCGCAACCCCATTTAGTGGGGGTAGAGCCTACTTGCAAGTCTCTCCGACCTTCACAAAAAAAGTTATTCAAGAATATCTCCTCAGATTTGGGGGAATTTCGTCGGTCGACCTCTTCCGAAGGTCGTACAAGCTCGGGGATGGTACCAATCGATCCGCAGGACCCAAATTAGTCCAGATGCAACCACTTTCCAAGTCTCTCCGACCTTCACAAAAAAAGTTATTCAAGAATATCTCTTTCTCCTATGTGCTTTCATCCCTAACCCTAACCCTAACCCTTCCGAAAGTCGGAGAAGCTCAAGGATGGTACCGATCGATGCGCGCTACCCCATTTAGTGGGGGTAGAGCCTACTTGCAAGTCTCTCCGACCTTCACAAAAAAAGTTATTCAAGAATATCTCTTTCTCCTATGTGCTTTCATCCCTAACCCTAACCCTAACCCTTCCGAAAGTCGGAGAAGCTCAAGGATGGTACCGATCGATGCGCGCTACCCCATTTAGTGGGGGTAGAGCCTACTTGCAAGTCTCTCCGACCTTCACAAAAAAAGTTATTCAAGAATATCTCTTTCTCCTATGTGCTTTCATCCCTAACCCTAACCCTAACCCTTCCGAAAGTCGGAGAAGCTCAAGGATGGTACCGATCGATGCGCGCTACCCCATTTAGTGGGGGTAGAGCCTACTTGCAAGTCTCTCCGACCTTCACAAAAAAAGTTATTCAAGAATATCTCTTTCTCCTATGTGCTTTCATCCCTAACCCTAACCCTAACCCTTCCGAAAGTCGGAGAAGCTCAAGGATGGTACCGATCGATGCGCGCAACCCCATTTAGTGGGGGTAGAGCCTACTTGCAAGTCTCTCCGACCTTCACAAAAAAAGTAATTCAAGAATATCTCCTCAGATTTGGGGGAATTTCGTCGGTCGACCTCTTTCGAAGGTCGTACAAGCTCGGGGATGGTACCAATCGATCCGCAGGACCCAAATTAGTCCAGATGCAACCACTTTCCAAGTCTCTCCGACCTTCACAAAAAAAGTTATTCAAGAATATCTCTTTCTCCTATGTGCTTTCATCCCTAACCCTAACCCTAACCCTTCCGAAAGTCGGAGAAGCTCAAGGATGGTACCGATCGATGCGCGCTACCCCATTTAGTGGGGGTAGAGCCTACTTGCAAGTCTCTCCGACCTTCACAAAAAAAGTTATTCAAGAATATCTCTTTCTCCTATGTGCTTTCATCCCTAACCCTAACCCTTCCGAAAGTCGGAGAAGCTCAAGGATGGTACCGATCGATGCGCGCTACCCCATTTAGTGGGGGTAGAGCCTACTTGCAAGTCTCTCCGACCTTCACAAAAAAAGTTATTCAAGAATATCTCTTTCTCCTATGTGCTTTCATCCCTAACCCTAACCCTAACCCTTCCGAAAGTCGGAGAAGCTCAAGGATGGTACCGATCGATGCGCGCTACCACATTTAGTGGGGGTAGAGCCTACTTGCAAGTCTCTCCGACCTTCACAAAAAAAGTTATTCAAGAATATCTCTTTCTCCTATGTGCTTTCATCCCTAACCCTAACCCTAACCCTTCCGAAAGTCGGAGAAGCTCAAGGATGGTACCGATCGATGCGCGCAACCCCATTTAGTGGGGGTAGAGCCTACTTGCAAGTCTCTCCGACCTTCACAAAAAAAGTAATTCAAGAATATCTCCTCAGATTTGGGGGAATTTCGTCGGTCGACCTCTTTCGAAGGTCGTACAAGCTCGGGGATGGTACCAATCGATCCGCAGGACCCAAATTAGTCCAGATGCAACCACTTTCCAAGTCTCTCCGACCTTCACAAAAAAAGTTATTCAAGAATATCTCTTTCTCCTATGTGCTTTCATCCCTAACCCTAACCCTAACCCTTCCGAAAGTCGGAAAAGCTCAAGGATGGTACCGATCGATGCGCGCTACCCCATTTAGTGGGGGTAGAGCCTACTTGCAAGTCTCTCCGACCTTCACAAAAAAAGTTATTCAAGAATATCTCTTTCTCCTATGTGCTTTCATCCCTAACCCTAACCCTTCCGAAAGTCGGAGAAGCTCAAGGATGGTACCGATCGATGCGCGCTACCCCATTTAGTGGGGGTAGAGCCTACTTGCAAGTCTCTCCGACCTTCACAAAAAAAGTTATTCAAGAATATCTCTTTCTCCTATGTGCTTTCATCCCTAACCCTAACCCTAACCCTTCCGAAAGTCGGAGAAGCTCAAGGATGGTACCGATCGATGCGCGCTACCCCATTTAATGGGGGTAGAGCCTACTTGCAAGTCTCTCCGACCTTCACAAAAAAAGTTATTCAAGAATATCTCTTTCTCCTATGTGCTTTCATCCCTAACCCTAACCCTTCCGAAAGTCGGAGAAGCTCAAGGATGGTACCGATCGATGCGCGCTACCCCATTTAGTGGGGGTAGAGCCTACTTGCAAGTCTCTCCGACCTTCACAAAAAAAGTTATTCAAGAATATCTCTTTCTCCTATGTGCTTTCATCCCTAACCCTAACCCTAACCCTTCCGAAAGTCGGAGAAGCTCAAGGATGGTACCGATCGATGCGCGCTACCACATTTAGTGGGGGTAGAGCCTACTTGCAAGTCTCTCCGACCTTCACAAAAAAAGTTATTCAAGAATATCTCTTTCTCCTATGTGCTTTCATCCCTAACCCTAACCCTAACCCTTCCGAAAGTCGGAGAAGCTCAAGGATGGTACTGATCGATGCGCGCAACCCCATTTAGTGGGGGTAGAGCCTACTTGCAAGTCTCTCCGACCTTCACAAAAAAAGTAATTCAAGAATATCTCCTCAGATTTGGGGGAATTTCGTCGGTCGACCTCTTTCGAAGGTCGTACAAGCTCGGGGATGGTACCAATCGATCCGCAGGACCCAAATTAGTCCAGATGCAACCACTTTCCAAGTCTCTCCGACCTTCACAAAAAAAGTTATTCAAGAATATCTCTTTCTCCTATGTGCTTTCATCCCTAACCCTAACCCTAACCCTTCCGAAAGTCGGAGAAGCTCAAGGATGGTACCGATCGATGCGCGCTACCCCATTTAGTGGGGGTAGAGCCTACTTGCAAGTCTCTCCGACCTTCACAAAAAAAGTTATTCAAGAATATCTCTTTCTCCTATGTGCTTTCATCCCTAACCCTAACCCTTCCGAAAGTCGGAGAAGCTCAAGGATGGTACCGATCGATGCGCGCTACCCCATTTAGTGGGGGTAGAGCCTACTTGCAAGTCTCTCCGACCTTCACAAAAAAAGTTATTCAAGAATATCTCTTTCTCCTATGTGCTTTCATCCCTAACCCTAACCCTAACCCTTCCGAAAGTCGGAGAAGCTCAAGGATGGTACCGATCGATGCGCGCTACCACATTTAGTGGGGGTAGAGCCTACTTGCAAGTCTCTCCGACCTTCACAAAAAAAGTTATTCAAGAATATCTCTTTCTCCTATGTGCTTTCATCCCTAACCCTAACCCTAACCCTTCCGAAAGTCGGAGAAGCTCAAGGATGGTACCGATCGATGCGCGCAACCCCATTTAGTGGGGGTAGAGCCTACTTGCAAGTCTCTCCGACCTTCACAAAAAAAGTAATTCAAGAATATCTCCTCAGATTTGGGGGAATTTCGTCGGTCGACCTCTTCCGAAGGTCGTACAAGCTCGGGGATGGTACCAATCGATCCGCAGGACCCAAATTAGTCCAGATGCAACCACTTTCCAAGTCTCTCCGACCTTCACAAAAAAAGTTATTCAAGAATATCTCTTTCTCCTATGTGCTTTCATCCCTAACCCTAACCCTAACCCTTCCGAAAGTCGGAGAAGCTCAAGGATGGTACCGATCGATGCGCGCTACCCCATTTAGTGGGAGTAGAGCCTACTTGCAAGTCTCTCCGACCTTCACAAAAAAAGTTATTCAAGAATATCTCTTTCTCCTATGTGCTTTCATCCCTAACCCTAACCCTAACCCTTCCGAAAGTCGGAGAAGCTCAAGGATGGTACTGATCGATGCGCGCAACCCCATTTAGTGGGGGTAGAGCCTACTTGCAAGTCTCTCCGACCTTCACAAAAAAAGTTATTCAAGAATATCTCCTCAGATTTGGGGGAATTTCGTCGGTCGACCTCTTCCGAAGGTCGTACAAGCTCGGGGATGGTACCAATCGATCCGCAGGACCCAAATTAGTCCAGATGCAACCACTTTCCAAGTCTCTCCGACCTTCACAAAAAAAGTTATTCAAGAATATCTCTTTCTCCTATGTGCTTTCATCCCTAACCCTAACCCTAACCCTTCCGAAAGTCGGAGAAGCTCAAGGATGGTACCGATCGATGCGCGCTACCCCATTTAGTGGGGGTAGAGCCTACTTGCAAGTCTCTCCGACCTTCACAAAAAAAGTTATTCAAGAATATCTCTTTCTCCTATGTGCTTTCATCCCTAACCCTAACCCTAACCCTTCCGAAAGTCGGAGAAGCTCAAGGATGGTACCGATCGATGCGCGCTACCCCATTTAGAGGGGGTAGAGCCTACTTGCAAGTCTCTCCGACCTTCACAAAAAAAGTTATTCAAGAATATCTCCTCAGATTTGGGGGAATTTCGTCGGTCGACCTCTTTCGAAGGTCGTACAAGCTCGGGGATGGTACCAATCGATCCGCAGGACCCAAATTAGTCCAGATGCAACCACTTTCCAAGTCTCTCCGACCTTCACAAAAAAAGTTATTCAAGAATATCTCTTTCTCCTATGTGCTTTCATCCCTAACCCTAACCCTAACCCTTCCGAAAGTCGGAGAAGCTCAAGGATGGTACCGATCGATGCGCGCTACCCCATTTAGTGGGGGTAGAGCCTACTTGCAAGTCTCTCCGACCTTCACAAAAAAAGTTATTCAAGAATATCTCTTTCTCCTATGTGCTTTCATCCCTAACCCTAACCCTAACCCTTCCGAAAGTCGGAGAAGCTCAAGGATGGTACCGATCGATGCGCGCAACCCCATTTAGTGGGGGTAGAGCCTACTTGCAAGTCTCTCCGACCTTCACAAAAAAAGTAATTCAAGAATATCTCCTCAGATTTGGGGGAATTTCGTCGGTCGACCTCTTCCGAAGGTCGTACAAGCTCGGGGATGGTACCAATCGATCCGCAGGACCCAAATTAGTCCAGATGCAACCACTTTCCAAGTCTCTCCGACCTTCACAAAAAAAGTTATTCAAGAATATCTCTTTCTCCTATGTGCTTTCATCCCTAACCCTAACCCTAACCCTTCCGAAAGTCGGAGAAGCTCAAGGATGGTACCGATCGATGCGCGCTACCCCATTTAGTGGGGGTAGAGCCTACTTGCAAGTCTCTCCGACCTTCACAAAAAAAGTTATTCAAGAATATCTCTTTCTCCTATGTGCTTTCATCCCTAACCCTAACCCTAACCCTTCCGAAAGTCGGAGAAGCTCAAGGATGGTACCGATCGATGCGCGCTACCCCATTTAGTGGGGGTAGAGCCTACTTGCAAGTCTCTCCGACCTTCACAAAAAAAGTTATTCAAGAATATCTCTTTCTCCTATGTGCTTTCATCCCTAACCCTAACCCTAACCCTTCCGAAAGTCGGAGAAGCTCAAGGATGGTACCGATCGATGCGCGCTACCACATTTAGTGGGGGTAGAGCCTACTTGCAAGTCTCTCCGACCTTCAAAAAAAAAGTTATTCAAGAATATCTCTTTCTCCTATGTGCTTTCATCCCTAACCCTAACCCTAACCCTTCCGAAAGTCGGAGAAGCTCAAGGATGGTACCGATCGATGCGCGCAACCCCATTTAGTGGGGGTAGAGCCTACTTGCAAGTCTCTCCGACCTTCACAAAAAAAGTAATTCAAGAATATCTCCTCAGATTTGGGGGAATTTCGTCGGTCGACCTCTTCCGAAGGTCGTACAAGCTCGGGGATGGTACCAATCGATCCGCAGGACCCAAATTAGTCCAGATGCAACCACTTTCCAAGTCTCTCCGACCTTCACAAAAAAAGTTATTCAAGAATATCTCTTTCTCCTATGTGCTTTCATCCCTAACCCTAACCCTAACCCTTCCGAAAGTCGGAGAAGCTCAAGGATGGTACCGATCGATGCGCGCTACCCCATTTAGTGGGGGTAGAGCCTACTTGCAAGTCTCTCCGACCTTCACAAAAAAAGTTATTCAAGAATATCTCTTTCTCCTATGTGCTTTCATCCCTAACCCTAACCCTAACCCTTCCGAAAGTCGGAGAAGCTCAAGGATGGTACCGATCGATGCGCGCTACCCCATTTAGTGGGGGTAGAGCCTACTTGCAAGTCTCTCCGACCTTCACAAAAAAAGTTATTCAAGAATATCTCTTTCTCCTATGTGCTTTCATCCCTAACCCTAACCCTAACCCTTCCGAAAGTCGGAGAAGCTCAAGGATGGTACCGATCGATGCGCGCTACCACATTTAGTGGGGGTAGAGCCTACTTGCAAGTCTCTCCGACCTTCAAAAAAAAAGTTATTCAAGAATATCTCTTTCTCCTATGTGCTTTCATCCCTAACCCTAACCCTAACCCTTCCGAAAGTCGGAGAAGCTCAAGGATGGTACCGATCGATGCGCGCAACCCCATTTAGTGGGGGTAGAGCCTACTTGCAAGTCTCTCCGACCTTCACAAAAAAAGTAATTCAAGAATATCTCCTCAGATTTGGGGGAATTTCGTCGGTCGACCTCTTCCGAAGGTCGTACAAGCTCGGGGATGGTACCAATCGATCCGCAGGACCCAAATTAGTCCAGATGCAACCACTTTCCAAGTCTCTCCGACCTTCACAAAAAAAGTTATTCAAGAATATCTCTTTCTCCTATGTGCTTTCATCCCTAACCCTAACCCTAACCCTTCCGAAAGTCGGAGAAGCTCAAGGATGGTACCGATCGATGCGCGCTACCCCATTTAGTGGGGGTAGAGCCTACTTGCAAGTCTCTCCGACCTTCACAAAAAAAGTTATTCAAGAATATCTCTTTCTCCTATGTGCTTTCATCCCTAACCCTAACCCTAACCCTTCCGAAAGTCGGAGAAGCTCAAGGATGGTACCGATCGATGCGCGCAACCCCATTTAGTGGGGGTAGAGCCTACTTGCAAGTCTCTCCGACCTTCACAAAAAAAGTTATTCAAGAATATCTCCTCAGATTTGGGGGAATTTCGTCGGTCGACCTCTTCCGAAGGTCGTACAAGCTCGGGGATGGTACCAATCGATCCGCAGGACCCAAATTAGTCCAGATGCAACCACTTTCCAAGTCTCTCCGACCTTCACAAAAAAAGTTATTCAAGAATATCTCCTCAGATTTGGGGGAATTTCGTCGGTCGACCTCTTTCGAAGGTCGTACAAGCTCGGGGATGGTACCAATCGATCCGCAGGACCCAAATTAGTCCAGATGCAACCACTTTCCAAGTCTCTCCGACCTTCACAAAAAAAGTTATTCAAGAATATCTCTTTCTCCTATGTGCTTTCATCCCTAACCCTAACCCTAACCCTTCCGAAAGTCGGAGAAGCTCAAGGATGGTACCGATCGATGCGCGCTACCCCATTTAGTGGGGGTAGAGCCTACTTGCAAGTCTCTCCGACCTTCACAAAAAAAGTTATTCAAGAATATCTCTTTCTCCTATGTGCTTTCATCCCTAACCCTAACCCTAACCCTTCCGAAAGTCGGAGAAGCTCAAGGATGGTACCGATCGATGCGCGCTACCCCATTTAGTGGGGGTAGAGCCTACTTGCAAGTCTCTCCGACCTTCACAAAAAAAGTTATTCAAGAATATCTCTTTCTCCTATGTGCTTTCATCCCTAACCCTAACCCTAACCCATCCGAAAGTCGGAGAAGCTCAAGGATGGTACCGATCGATGCGCGCTACCACATTTAGTGGGGGTAGAGCCTACTTGCAAGTCTCTCCGACCTTCACAAAAAAAGTTATTCAAGAATATCTCTTTCTCCTATGTGCTTTCATCCCTAACCCTAACCCTAACCCTTCCGAAAGTCGGAGAAGCTCAAGGATGGTACCGATCGATGTGCGCAACCCCATTTAGTGGGGGTAGAGCCTACTTGCAAGTCTCTCCGACCTTCACAAAAAAAGTAATTCAAGAATATCTCCTCAGATTTGGGGGAATTTCGTCGGTCGACCTCTTCCGAAGGTCGTACAAGCTCGGGGATGGTACCAATCGATCCGCAGGACCCAAATTAGTCCAGATGCAACCACTTTCCAAGTCTCTCCGACCTTCACAAAAAAAGTTATTCAAGAATATTTCTTTCTCCTATGTGCTTTCATCCCTAACCCTAACCCTTCCGAAAGTCGGAGAAGCTCAAGGATGGTACCGATCGATGCGCGCTACCCCATTTAGTGGGGGTAGAGCCTACTTGCAAGTCTCTCCGACCTTCACAAAAAAAGTTATTCAAGAATATCTCTTTCTCCTATGTGCTTTCATCCCTAACCCTAACCCTAACCCTTCCGAAAGTCGGAGAAGCTCAAGGATGGTACCGATCGATGCGCGCAACCCCATTTAGTGGGGGTAGAGCCTACTTGCAAGTCTCTCCGACCTTCACAAAAAAAGTTATTCAAGAATATCTCCTCAGATTTGGGGGAATTTCGTCGGTCGACCTCTTCCGAAGGTCGTACAAGCTCGGGGATGGTACCAATCGATCCGCAGGACCCAAATTAGTCCAGATGCAACCACTTTCCAAGTCTCTCCGACCTTCACAAAAAAAGTTATTCAAGAATATCTCTTTCTCCTATGTGCTTTCATCCCTAACCCTAACCCTAACCCTTCCGAAAGTCGGAGAAGCTCAAGGATGGTACCGATCGATGCGCGCTACCCCATTTAGTGGGGGTAGAGCCTACTTGCAAGTCTCTCCGACCTTCACAAAAAAAGTTATTCAAGAATATCTCTTTCTCCTATGTGCTTTCATCCCTAACCCTAACCCTAACCCTTCCGAAAGTCGGAGAAGCTCAAGGATGGTACTGATCGATGCGCGCAACCCCATTTAGTGGGGGTAGAGCCTACTTGCAAGTCTCTCCGACCTTCACAAAAAAAGTTATTCAAGAATATCTCCTCAGATTTGGGGGAATTTCGTCGGTCGACCTCTTTCGAAGGTCGTACAAGCTCGGGGATGGTACCAATCGATCCGCAGGACCCAAATTAGTCCAGATGCAACCACTTTCCAAGTCTCTCCGACCTTCACAAAAAAAGTTATTCAAGAATATCTCTTTCTCCTATGTGCTTTCATCCCTAACCCTAACCCTTCCGAAAGTCGGAGAAGCTCAAGGATGGTACCGATCGATGCGCGCTACCCCATTTAGTGGGGGTAGAGCCTACTTGCAAGTCTCTCAGACCTTCACAAAAAAAGTTATTCAAGAATATCTCCTCAGATTTGGGGGAATTTCGTCGGTCGACCTCTTCCGAAGGTCGTACAAGCTCGGGGATGGTACCAATCGATCCGCAGGACCCAAATTAGTCCAGATGCAACCACTTTCCAAGTCTCTCCGACCTTCACAAAAAAAGTTATTCAAGAATATCTCTTTCTCCTATGTGCTTTCATCCCTAACCCTAACCCTAACCCTTCCGAAAGTCGGAGAAGCTCAAGGATGGTACCGATCGATGCGCGCTACCCCATTTAGTGGGGGTAGAGCCTACTTGCAAGTCTCTCCGACCTTCACAAAAAAAGTTATTCAAGAATATCTCCTCAGATTTGGGGGAATTTCGTCGGTCGACCTCTTCCGAAGGTCGTACAAGCTCGGGGATGGTACCAATCGATCCGCAGGACACAAATTAGTCCAGATGCAACCACTTTCCAAGTCTCTCCGACCTTCACAAAAAAAGTTATTCAAGAATATCTCTTTCTCCTATGTGCTTTCATCCCTAACCCTAACCATAACCCTTCCGAAAGTCGGAGAAGCTCAAAGATGGTACCGATCGATGCGCGCTACCCCATTTAGTGGGGGCAGAGCCTACTTGCAAGTCTCTCCGACCTTCACAAAAAAAGTTATTCAAGAATATCTCTTTCTCCTATGTGCTTTCATCCCTAACCCTAACCCTAACCCTTCCGAAAGTCGGAGATGCTCAAGGATGGTACCGATCGATGCGCGCTACCCCATTTAGTGGGGGTAGAGCCTACTTGCAAGTCTCTCCGACCTTCACAAAAAAAGTTATTCAAGAATATCTCTTTCTCCTATGTGCTTTCATCCCTAACCCTAACCCTAACCCTTCCGAAAGTCGGAGAAGCTCAAGGATGGTACCGATCGATGCGCGCTACCCCATTTAGTGGGAGTAGAGCCTACTTGCAAGTCTCTCCGACCTTCACAAAAAAAGTTATTCAAGAATATCTCTTTCTCCTATGTGCTTTCATCCCTAACCCTAACCCTAACCCTTCCGAAAGTCGGAGAAGCTCAAAGATGGTACCGATCGATGCGCGCAACCCCATTTAGTGGGGGTAGAGCCTACTTGCAAGTCTCTCCGACCTTCACAAAAAAAGTTATTCAAGAATATCTCCTCAGATTTGGGGGAATTTCGTCGGTCGACCTCTTCCGAAGGTCGTACAAGCTCGGGGATGGTACCAATCGATCCGCAGGACCCAAATTAGTCCAGATGCAACCACTTTCCAAGTCTCTCCGACCTTCACAAAAAAAGTTATTCAAGAATATCTCTTTCTCCTATGTGCTTTCATCCCTAACCCTAACCCTAACCCTTCCGAAAGTCGGAGAAGCTCAAGGATGGTACCGATCGATGCGCGCTACCCCATTTAGTGGGGGTAGAGCCTACTTGCAAGTCTCTCCGACCTTCACAAAAAAAGTTATTCAAGAATATCTCTTTCTCCTATGTGCTTTCATCCCTAACCCTAACCCTAACCCTTCCGAAAGTCGGAGAAGCTCAAGGATGGTACCGATCGATGCGCGCAACCCCATTTAGTGGGGGTAGAGCCTACTTGCAAGTCTCTCCGACCTTCACAAAAAAAGTTATTCAAGAATATCTCCTCAGATTTGGGGGAATTTCGTCGGTCGACCTCTTCCGAAGGTCGTACAAGCTCGGGGATGGTACCAATCGATCCGCAGGACCCAAATTAGTCCAGATGCAACCACTTTCCAAGTCTCTCCGACCTTCACAAAAAAAGTTATTCAAGAATATCTCTTTCTCCTATGTGCTTTCATCCCTAACCCTAACCCTAACCCTTCCGAAAGTCGGAGAAGCTCAAAGATGGTACCGATCGATGCGCGCTACCCCATTTAGTGGGGGTAGAGCCTACTTGCAAGTCTCTCCGACCTTCACAAAAAAAGTTATTCAAGAATATCTCTTTCTCCTATGTGCTTTCATCCCTAACCCTAACCCTAACCCTTCCGAAAGTCGGAGAAGCTCAAGGATGGTACCGATCGATGCGCGCTACCCCATTTAGTGGGGGTAGAGCCTACTTGCAAGTCTCTCCGACCTTCACAAAAAAAGTTATTCAAGAATATCTCCTCAGATTTGGGGGAATTTCGTCGGTCGACCTCTTCCGAAGGTCGTACAAGCTCGGGGATGGTACCAATCGATCCGCAGGACACAAATTAGTCCAGATGCAACCACTTTCCAAGTCTCTCCGACCTTCACAAAAAAAGTTATTCAAGAATATCTCTTTCTCCTATGTGCTTTCATCCCTAACCCTAACCCTAACCCTTCCGAAAGTCGGAGAAGCTCAAGGATGGTACCGATCGATGCGCGCTACCCCATTTAGTGGGGGTAGAGCCTACTTGCAAGTCTCTCCGACCTTCACAAAAAAAGTTATTCAAGAATATCTCCTCAGATTTGGGGGAATTTCGTCGGTCGACCTCTTCCGAAGGTCGTACAAGCTCGGGGATGGTACCAATCGATCCGCAGGACACAAATTAGTCCAGATGCAACCACTTTCCAAGTCTCTCCGACCTTCACAAAAAAAGTTATTCAAGAATATCTCTTTCTCCTATGTGCTTTCATCCCTAACCCTAACCCTAACCCTTCCGAAAGTCGGAGAAGCTCAAGGATGGTACCGATCGATGCGTGCTACCCCATTTAGTGGGGGTAGAGCCTACTTGCAAGTCTCTCCGACCTTCACAAAAAAAGTTATTCAAGAATATCTCTTTCTCCTATGTGCTTTCATCCCTAACCCTAACCCTAACCCTTCCGAAAGTCGGAGAAGCTCAAGGATGGTACCGATCGATGCGCGCAACCCCATTTAGTGGGGGTAGAGCCTACTTGCAAGTCTCTCCGACCTTCACAAAAAAAGTTATTCAAGAATATCTCCTCAGATTTGGGGGAATTTCGTCGGTCGACCTCTTCCGAAGGTCGTACAAGCTCGGGGATGGTACCAATCGATCCGCAGGACCCAAATTAGTCCAGATGCAACCACTTTCCAAGTCTCTCCGACCTTCACAAAAAAAGTTATTCAAGAATATCTCTTTCTCCTATGTGCTTTCATCCCTAACCCTAACCCTAACCCTTCCGAAAGTCGGAGAAGCTCAAGGATGGAACCGATCGATGCGCGCTACCCCATTTAGTGGGGGTAGAGCCTACTTGCAAGTCTCTCCGACCTTCACAAAAAAAGTTATTCAAGAATATCTCTTTCTCCTATGTGCTTTCATCCCTAACCCTAACCCTTCCGAAAGTCGGAGAAGCTCAAGGATGGTACCGATCGATGCGCGCTACCCCATTTAGTGGGGGTAGAGCCTACTTGCAAGTCTCTCCGACCTTCACAAAAAAAGTTATTCAAGAATATCTCTTTCTCCTATGTGCTTTCATCCCTAACCCTAACCCTAACCCTTCCGAAAGTCGGAGAAGCTCAAGGATGGTACCGATCGATGCGTGCTACCACATTTAGTGGGGGTAGAGCCTACTTGCAAGTCTCTCCGACCTTCACAAAAAAAGTTATTCAAGAATATCTCTTTCTCCTATGTGCTTTCATCCCTAACCCTAACCCTAACCCTTCCGAAAGTCGGAGAAGCTCAAGGATGGTACCGATCGATGCGCGCAACCCCATTTAGTGGGAGTAGAGCCTACTTGCAAGTCTCTCCGACCTTCACAAAAAAAGTAATTCAAGAATATCTCCTCAGATTTGGGGGAATTTCGTCGGTCGACCTCTTCCGAAGGTCGTACAAGCTCGGCGATGGTACCAATCGATCCGCAGGACCCAAATTAGTCCAGATGCAACCACTTTCCAAGTCTCTCCGACCTTCACAAAAAAAGTTATTCAAGAATATCTCTTTCTCCTATGTGCTTTCATCCCTAACCCTAACCCTAACCCTTCCGAAAGTCGGAGAAGCTCAAGGATGGTACCGATCGATGCGCGCTACCCCATTTAGTGGGGGTAGAGCCTACTTGCAAGTCTCTCCGACCTTCACAAAAAAAGTTATTCAAGAATATCTCTTTCTCCTATGTGCTTTCATCCCTAACCCTAACCCTAACCCATCCGAAAGTCGGAGAAGCTCAAGGATGGTACCGATCGATGCGCGCTACCACATTTAGTGGGGGTAGAGCCTACTTGCAAGTCTCTCCGACCTTCACAAAAAAAGTTATTCAAGAATATCTCCTCAGATTTGGGGGAATTTCGTCGGTCGACCTCTTTCGAAGGTCGTACAAGCTCGGGGATGGTACCAATCGATCCGCAGGACCCAAATTAGTCCAGATGCAACCACTTTCCAAGTCTCTCCGACCTTCACAAAAAAAGTTATTCAAGAATATCTCTTTCTCCTATGTGCTTTCATCCCTAACCCTAACCCTAACCCTTCCGAAAGTCGGAGAAGCTCAAGGATGGTACCGATCGATGCGCGCTACCCCATTTAGTGGGGGTAGAGCCTACTTGCAAGTCTCTCCGACCTTCACAAAAAAAGTTATTCAAGAATATCTCTTTCTCCTATGTGCTTTCATCCCTAACCCTAACCCTAACCCTTCCGAAAGTCGGAGAAGCTCAAGGATGGTACCGATCGATGCGCGCTACCCCATTTAGTGGGGGTAGAGCCTACTTGCAAGTCTCTCCGACCTTCACAAAAAAAGTTATTCAAGAATATCTCCTCAGATTTGGGGGAATTTCGTCGGTCGACCTCTTCCGAAGGTCGTACAAGCTCGGGGATGGTACCAATCGATCCGCAGGACACAAATTAGTCCAGATGCAACCACTTTCCAAGTCTCTCCGACCTTCACAAAAAAAGTTATTCAAGAATATCTCTTTCTCCTATGTGCTTTCATCCCTAACCCTAACCCTAACCCTTCCGAAAGTCGGAGAAGCTCAACGATGGTACCGATCGATGCGCGCTACCCCATTTAGTGGGGGTAGAGCCTACTTGCAAGTCTCTCCGACCTTCACAAAAAAAGTTATTCAAGAATATCTCTTTCTCCTATGTGCTTTCATCCCTAACCCTAACCCTAACCCTTCCGAAAGTCGGAGAAGCTCAAGGATGGTACCGATCGATGCGCGCAACCCCATTTAGTGGGGGTAGAGCCTACTTGCAAGTCTCTCCGACCTTCACAAAAAAAGTTATTCAAGAATATCTCCTCAGATTTGGGGGAATTTCGTCGGTCGACCTCTTCCGAAGGTCGTACAAGCTCGGGGATGGTACCAATCGATCCGCAGGACCCAAATTAGTCCAGATGCAACCACTTTCCAAGTCTCTCCGACCTTCACAAAAAAAGTTATTCAAGAATATCTCTTTCTCCTATGTGCTTTCATCCCTAACCCTAACCCTAACCCTTCCGAAAGTCGGAGAAGCTCAAGGATGGTACCGATCGATGCGCGCTACCCCATTTAGTGGGGGTAGAGCCTACTTGCAAGTCTCTCCGACCTTCACAAAAAAAGTTATTCAAGAATATCTCTTTCTCCTATGTGCTTTCATCCCTAACCCTAACCCTAACCCTTCCGAAAGTCGGAGAAGCTCAAGGATGGTACCGATCGATGCGCGCTACCCCATTTAGTGGGGGTAGAGCCTACTTGCAAGTCTCTCCGACCTTCACAAAAAAAGTTATTCAAGAATATCTCTTTCTCCTATGTGCTTTCATCCCTAACCCTAACCCTAACCCTTCCGAAAGTCGGAGAAGCTCAAGGATGGTACCGATCGATGCGCGCTACCCCATTTAGTGGGGGTAGAGCCTACTTGCAAGTCTCTCCGACCTTCACAAAAAAAGTTATTCAAGAATATCTCTTTCTCCTATGTGCTTTCATCCCTAACCCTAACCCTAACCCTTCCGAAAGTCGGAGAAGCTCAAGGATGGTACCGATCGATGCGCGCAACCCCATTTAGTGGGGGTAGAGCCTACTTGCAAGTCTCTCCGACCTTCACAAAAAAAGTAATTCAAGAATATCTCCTCAGATTTGGGGGAATTTCGTCGGTCGACCTCTTTCGAAGGTCGTACAAGCTCGGGGATGGTACCAATCGATCCGCAGGACCCAAATTAGTCCAGATGCAACCACTTTCCAAGTCTCTCCGACCTTCACAAAAAAAGTTATTCAAGAATATCTCTTTCTCCTATGTGCTTTCAGCCCTAACCCTAACCCTAACCCTTCCGAAAGTCGGAGAAGCTCAAGGATGGTACCGATCGATGCGCGCTACCCCATTTAGTGGGGGTAGAGCCTACTTGCAAGTCTCTCCGACCTTCACAAAAAAAGTTATTCAAGAATATCTCTTTCTCCTATGTGCTTTCATCCCTAACCCTAACCCTTCCGAAAGTCGGAGAAGCTCAAGGATGGTACCGATCGATGCGCGCTACCCCATTTAGTGGGGGTAGAGCCTACTTGCAAGTCTCTCCGACCTTCACAAAAAAAGTTATTCAAGAATATCTCTTTCTCCTATGTGCTTTCATCCCTAACCCTAACCCTAACCCTTCCGAAAGTCGGAGAAGCTCAAGGATGGTACCGATCGATGCGCGCTACCCCATTTAGTGGGGGTAGAGCCTACTTGCAAGTCTCTCCGACCTTCACAAAAAAAGTTATTCAAGAATATCTCCTCAGATTTGGGGGAATTTCGTCGGTCGACCTCTTCCGAAGGTCGTACAAGCTCGGGGATGGTACCAATCGATCCGCAGGACACAAATTAGTCCAGATGCAACCACTTTCCAAGTCTCTCCGACCTTCACAAAAAAAGTTATTCAAGAATATCTCTTTCTCCTATGTGCTTTCATCCCTAACCCTAACCCTAACCCTTCCGAAAGTCGGAGAAGCTCAAGGATGGTACCGATCGATGCGCGCTACCCCATTTAGTGGGGGTAGAGCCTACTTGCAAGTCTCTCCGACCTTCACAAAAAAAGTTATTCAAGAATATCTCCTCAGATTTGGGGGAATTTCGTCGGTCGACCTCTTCCGAAGGTCGTACAAGCTCGGGGATGGTACCAATCGATCCGCAGGACCCAAATTAGTCCAGATGCAACCACTTTCCAAGTCTCTCCGACCTTCACAAAAAAAGTTATTCAAGAATATCTCTTTCTCCTATGTGCTTTCATCCCTAACCCTAACCCTAACCCTTCCTAAAGTCGGAGAAGCTCAAGGATGGAACCGATCGATGCGCGCTACCCCATTTAGTGGGGGTAGAGCCTACTTGCAAGTCTCTCCGACCTTCACAAAAAAAGTTATTCAAGAATATCTCTTTCTCCTATGTGCTTTCATCCCTAACCCTAACCCTTCCGAAAGTCGGAGAAGCTCAAGGATGGTACCGATCGATGCGCGCTACCCCATTTAGTGGGGGTAGAGCCTACTTGCAAGTCTCTCCGACCTTCACAAAAAAAGTTATTCAAGAATATCTCTTTCTCCTATGTGCTTTCATCCCTAACCCTAACCCTAACCCTTCCGAAAGTCGGAGAAGCTCAAGGATGGTACCGATCGATGCGCGCTACCACATTTAGTGGGGGTAGAGCCTACTTGCAAGTCTCTCCGACCTTCACAAAAAAAGTTATTCAAGAATATCTCTTTCTCCTATGTGCTTTCATCCCTAACCCTAACCCTAACCCTTCCGAAAGTCGGAGAAGCTCAAGGATGGTACCGATCGATGCGCGCAACCCCATTTAGTGGGGGTAGAGCCTACTTGCAAGTCTCTCCGACCTTCACAAAAAAAGTAATTCAAGAATATCTCCTCAGATTTGGGGGAATTTCGTCGGTCGACCTCTTCCGAAGGTCGTACAAGCTCGGCGATGGTACCAATCGATCCGCAGGACCCAAATTAGTCCAGATGCAACCACTTTCCAAGTCTCTCCGACCTTCACAAAAAAAGTTATTCAAGAATATCTCCTCAGATTTGGGGGAATTTCGTCGGTCGACCTCTTTCGAAGGTCGTACAAGCTCGGGGATGGTACCAATCGATCCGCAGGACCCAAATTAGTCCAGATGCAACCACTTTCCAAGTCTCTCCGACCTTCACAAAAAAAGTTATTCAAGAATATCTCTTTCTCCTATGTGCTTTCATCCCTAACCCTAACCCTAACCCTTCCGAAAGTCGGAGAAGCTCAAGGATGGTACCGATCGATGCGCGCTACCCCATTTAGTGGGGGTAGAGCCTACTTGCAAGTCTCTCCGACCTTCACAAAAAAAGTTATTCAAGAATATCTCTTTCTCCTATGTGCTTTCATCCCTAACCCTAACCCTAACCCTTCCGAAAGTCGGAGAAGCTCAAGGATGGTACCGATCGATGCGCGCTACCCCATTTAGTGGGGGTAGAGCCTACTTGCAAGTCTCTCCGACCTTCACAAAAAAAGTTATTCAAGAATATCTCTTTCTCCTATGTGCTTTCATCCCTAACCCTAACCCTAACCCATCCGAAAGTCGGAGAAGCTCAAGGATGGTACCGATCGATGCGCGCTACCACATTTAGTGGGGGTAGAGCCTACTTGCAAGTCTCTCCGACCTTCACAAAAAAAGTTATTCAAGAATATCTCTTTCTCCTATGTGCTTTCATCCCTAACCCTAACCCTAACCCTTCCGAAAGTCGGAGAAGCTCAAGGATGGTACCGATCGATGTGCGCAACCCCATTTAGTGGGGGTAGAGCCTACTTGCAAGTCTCTCCGACCTTCACAAAAAAAGTAATTCAAGAATATCTCCTCAGATTTGGGGGAATTTCGTCGGTCGACCTCTTCCGAAGGTCGTACAAGCTCGGGGATGGTACCAATCGATCCGCAGGACCCAAATTAGTCCAGATGCAACCACTTTCCAAGTCTCTCCGACCTTCACAAAAAAAGTTATTCAAGAATATTTCTTTCTCCTATGTGCTTTCATCCCTAACCCTAACCCTAACCCTTCCGAAAGTCGGAGAAGCTCAAGGATGGTACCGATCGATGCGCGCTACCCCATTTAGTGGGGGTAGAGCCTACTTGCAAGTCTCTCCGACCTTCACAAAAAAAGTTATTCAAGAATATCTCTTTCTCCTATGTGCTTTCATCCCTAACCCTAACCCTAACCCTTCCGAAAGTCGGAGAAGCTCAAGGATGGTACCGATCGATGCGCGCAACCCCATTTAGTGGGGGTAGAGCCTACTTGCAAGTCTCTCCGACCTTCACAAAAAAAGTTATTCAAGAATATCTCCTCAGATTTGGGGGAATTTCGTCGGTCGACCTCTTCCGAAGGTCGTACAAGCTCGGGGATGGTACCAATCGATCCGCAGGACCCAAATTAGTCCAGATGCAACCACTTTCCAAGTCTCTCCGACCTTCACAAAAAAAGTTATTCAAGAATATCTCTTTCTCCTATGTGCTTTCATCCCTAACCCTAACCCTAACCCTTCCGAAAGTCGGAGAAGCTCAAGGATGGTACCGATCGATGCGCGCTACCCCATTTAGTGGGGGTAGAGCCTACTTGCAAGTCTCTCCGACCTTCACAAAAAAAGTTATTCAAGAATATCTCTTTCTCCTATGTGCTTTCATCCCTAACCCTAACCCTAACCCTTCCGAAAGTCGGAGAAGCTCAAGGATGGTACTGATCGATGCGCGCAACCCCATTTAGTGGGGGTAGAGCCTACTTGCAAGTCTCTCCGACCTTCACAAAAAAAGTTATTCAAGAATATCTCCTCAGATTTGGGGGAATTTCGTCGGTCGACCTCTTTCGAAGGTCGTACAAGCTCGGGGATGGTACCAATCGATCCGCAGGACCCAAATTAGTCCAGATGCAACCACTTTCCAAGTCTCTCCGACCTTCACAAAAAAAGTTATTCAAGAATATCTCTTTCTCCTATGTGCTTTCATCCCTAACCCTAACCCTTCCGAAAGTCGGAGAAGCTCAAGGATGGTACCGATCGATGCGCGCTACCCCATTTAGTGGGGGTAGAGCCTACTTGCAAGTCTCTCAGACCTTCACAAAAAAAGTTATTCAAGAATATCTCCTCAGATTTGGGGGAATTTCGTCGGTCGACCTCTTCCGAAGGTCGTACAAGCTCGGGGATGGTACCAATCGATCCGCAGGACCCAAATTAGTCCAGATGCAACCACTTTCCAAGTCTCTCCGACCTTCACAAAAAAAGTTATTCAAGAATATCTCTTTCTCCTATGTGCTTTCATCCCTAACCCTAACCCTAACCCTTCCGAAAGTCGGAGAAGCTCAAGGATGGTACCGATCGATGCGCGCTACCCCATTTAGTGGGGGTAGAGCCTACTTGCAAGTCTCTCCGACCTTCACAAAAAAAGTTATTCAAGAATATCTCCTCAGATTTGGGGGAATTTCGTCGGTCGACCTCTTCCGAAGGTCGTACAAGCTCGGGGATGGTACCAATCGATCCGCAGGACACAAATTAGTCCAGATGCAACCACTTTCCAAGTCTCTCCGACCTTCACAAAAAAAGTTATTCAAGAATATCTCTTTCTCCTATGTGCTTTCATCCCTAACCCTAACCCTAACCCTTCCGAAAGTCGGAGAAGCTCAAAGATGGTACCGATCGATGCGCGCTACCCCATTTAGTGGGGGCAGAGCCTACTTGCAAGTCTCTCCGACCTTCACAAAAAAAGTTATTCAAGAATATCTCTTTCTCCTATGTGCTTTCATCCCTAACCCTAACCCTAACCCTTCCGAAAGTCGGAGATGCTCAAGGATGGTACCGATCGATGCGCGCTACCCCATTTAGTGGGGGTAGAGCCTACTTGCAAGTCTCTCCGACCTTCACAAAAAAAGTTATTCAAGAATATCTCTTTCTCCTATGTGCTTTCATCCCTAACCCTAACCCTAACCCTTCCGAAAGTCGGAGAAGCTCAAGGATGGTACCGATCGATGCGCGCTACCCCATTTAGTGGGAGTAGAGCCTACTTGCAAGTCTCTCCGACCTTCACAAAAAAAGTTATTCAAGAATATCTCTTTCTCCTATGTGCTTTCATCCCTAACCCTAACCCTAACCCTTCCGAAAGTCGGAGAAGCTCAAAGATGGTACCGATCGATGCGCGCAACCCCATTTAGTGGGGGTAGAGCCTACTTGCAAGTCTCTCCGACCTTCACAAAAAAAGTTATTCAAGAATATCTCCTCAGATTTGGGGGAATTTCGTCGGTCGACCTCTTCCGAAGGTCGTACAAGCTCGGGGATGGTACCAATCGATCCGCAGGACCCAAATTAGTCCAGATGCAACCACTTTCCAAGTCTCTCCGACCTTCACAAAAAAAGTTATTCAAGAATATCTCTTTCTCCTATGTGCTTTCATCCCTAACCCTAACCCTAACCCTTCCGAAAGTCGGAGAAGCTCAAGGATGGTACCGATCGATGCGCGCTACCCCATTTAGTGGGGGTAGAGCCTACTTGCAAGTCTCTCCGACCTTCACAAAAAAAGTTATTCAAGAATATCTCTTTCTCCTATGTGCTTTCATCCCTAACCCTAACCCTAACCCTTCCGAAAGTCGGAGAAGCTCAAGGATGGTACCGATCGATGCGCGCAACCCCATTTAGTGGGGGTAGAGCCTACTTGCAAGTCTCTCCGACCTTCACAAAAAAAGTTATTCAAGAATATCTCCTCAGATTTGGGGGAATTTCGTCGGTCGACCTCTTCCGAAGGTCGTACAAGCTCGGGGATGGTACCAATCGATCCGCAGGACCCAAATTAGTCCAGATGCAACCACTTTCCAAGTCTCTCCGACCTTCACAAAAAAAGTTATTCAAGAATATCTCTTTCTCCTATGTGCTTTCATCCCTAACCCTAACCCTAACCCTTCCGAAAGTCGGAGAAGCTCAAAGATGGTACCGATCGATGCGCGCTACCCCATTTAGTGGGGGTAGAGCCTACTTGCAAGTCTCTCCGACCTTCACAAAAAAAGTTATTCAAGAATATCTCTTTCTCCTATGTGCTTTCATCCCTAACCCTAACCCTAACCCTTCCGAAAGTCGGAGAAGCTCAAGGATGGTACCGATCGATGCGCGCTACCCCATTTAGTGGGGGTAGAGCCTACTTGCAAGTCTCTCCGACCTTCACAAAAAAAGTTATTCAAGAATATCTCCTCAGATTTGGGGGAATTTCGTCGGTCGACCTCTTCCGAAGGTCGTACAAGCTCGGGGATGGTACCAATCGATCCGCAGGACACAAATTAGTCCAGATGCAACCACTTTCCAAGTCTCTCCGACCTTCACAAAAAAAGTTATTCAAGAATATCTCTTTCTCCTATGTGCTTTCATCCCTAACCCTAACCCTAACCCTTCCGAAAGTCGGAGAAGCTCAAGGATGGTACCGATCGATGCGCGCTACCCCATTTAGTGGGGGTAGAGCCTACTTGCAAGTCTCTCCGACCTTCACAAAAAAAGTTATTCAAGAATATCTCCTCAGATTTGGGGGAATTTCGTCGGTCGACCTCTTCCGAAGGTCGTACAAGCTCGGGGATGGTACCAATCGATCCGCAGGACACAAATTAGTCCAGATGCAACCACTTTCCAAGTCTCTCCGACCTTCACAAAAAAAGTTATTCAAGAATATCTCTTTCTCCTATGTGCTTTCATCCCTAACCCTAACCCTAACCCTTCCGAAAGTCGGAGAAGCTCAAGGATGGTACCGATCGATGCGTGCTACCCCATTTAGTGGGGGTAGAGCCTACTTGCAAGTCTCTCCGACCTTCACAAAAAAAGTTATTCAAGAATATCTCTTTCTCCTATGTGCTTTCATCCCTAACCCTAACCCTAACCCTTCCGAAAGTCGGAGAAGCTCAAGGATGGTACCGATCGATGCGCGCAACCCCATTTAGTGGGGGTAGAGCCTACTTGCAAGTCTCTCCGACCTTCACAAAAAAAGTTATTCAAGAATATCTCCTCAGATTTGGGGGAATTTCGTCGGTCGACCTCTTCCGAAGGTCGTACAAGCTCGGGGATGGTACCAATCGATCCGCAGGACCCAAATTAGTCCAGATGCAACCACTTTCCAAGTCTCTCCGACCTTCACAAAAAAAGTTATTCAAGAATATCTCTTTCTCCTATGTGCTTTCATCCCTAACCCTAACCCTAACCCTTCCGAAAGTCGGAGAAGCTCAAGGATGGAACCGATCGATGCGCGCTACCCCATTTAGTGGGGGTAGAGCCTACTTGCAAGTCTCTCCGACCTTCACAAAAAAAGTTATTCAAGAATATCTCTTTCTCCTATGTGCTTTCATCCCTAACCCTAACCCTTCCGAAAGTCGGAGAAGCTCAAGGATGGTACCGATCGATGCGCGCTACCCCATTTAGTGGGGGTAGAGCCTACTTGCAAGTCTCTCCGACCTTCACAAAAAAAGTTATTCAAGAATATCTCTTTCTCCTATGTGCTTTCATCCCTAACCCTAACCCTAACCC
Source organism: Limanda limanda (assembly GCF_963576545.1). Classification (NCBI taxonomy): domain Eukaryota; kingdom Metazoa; phylum Chordata; class Actinopteri; order Pleuronectiformes; family Pleuronectidae; genus Limanda; species Limanda limanda. Next base: position 624,398 of record NW_026870694.1, on the reverse strand, counting down.
TTCCGAAAGTCGGAGAAGCTCAAGGATGGTACCGATCGATGCGTGCTACCACATTTAGTGGGGGTAGAGCCTACTTGCAAGTCTCTCCGACCTTCACAAAAAAAGTTATTCAAGAATATCTCTTTCTCCTATGTGCTTTCATCCCTAACCCTAACCCTAACCCTTCCGAAAGTCGGAGAAGCTCAAGGATGGTACCGATCGATGCGCGCAACCCCATTTAGTGGGAGTAGAGCCTACTTGCAAGTCTCTCCGACCTTCACAAAAAAAGTAATTCAAGAATATCTCCTCAGATTTGGGGGAATTTCGTCGGTCGACCTCTTCCGAAGGTCGTACAAGCTCGGCGATGGTACCAATCGATCCGCAGGACCCAAATTAGTCCAGATGCAACCACTTTCCAAGTCTCTCCGACCTTCACAAAAAAAGTTATTCAAGAATATCTCTTTCTCCTATGTGCTTTCATCCCTAACCCTAACCCTAACCCTTCCGAAAGTCGGAGAAGCTCAAGGATGGTACCGATCGATGCGCGCTACCCCATTTAGTGGGAGTAGAGCCTACTTGCAAGTCTCTCCGACCTTCACAAAAAAAGTTATTCAAGAATATCTCTTTCTCCTATGTGCTTTCATCCCTAACCCTAACCCTAACCCTTCCGAAAGTCGGAGAAGCTCAAGGATGGTACTGATCGATGCGCGCAACCCCATTTAGTGGGGGTAGAGCCTACTTGCAAGTCTCTCCGACCTTCACAAAAAAAGTTATTCAAGAATATCTCCTCAGATTTGGGGGAATTTCGTCGGTCGACCTCTTTCGAAGGTCGTACAAGCTCGGGGATGGTACCAATCGATCCGCAGGACCCAAATTAGTCCAGATGCAACCACTTTCCAAGTCTCTCCGACCTTCACAAAAAAAGTTATTCAAGAATATCTCTTTCTCCTATGTGCTTTCATCCCTAACCCTAACCCTAACCCTTCCGAAAGTCGGAGAAGCTCAAGGATGGTACCGATCGATGCGCGCTACCCCATTTAGTGGGGGTAGAGCCTACTTGCAAGTCTCTCCGACCTTCACAAAAAAAGTTATTCAAGAATATCTCTTTCTCCTATGTGCTTTCATCCCTAACCCTAACCCTAACCCTTCCGAAAGTCGGAGAAGCTCAAGGATGGTACCGATCGATGCGCGCTACCCCATTTAGTGGGGGTAGAGCCTACTTGCAAGTCTCTCCGACCTTCACAAAAAAAGTTATTCAAGAATATCTCCTCAGATTTGGGGGAATTTCGTCGGTCGACCTCTTCCGAAGGTCGTACAAGCTCGGGGATGGTACCAATCGATCCGCAGGACACAAATTAGTCCAGATGCAACCACTTTCCAAGTCTCTCCGACCTTCACAAAAAAAGTTATTCAAGAATATCTCTTTCTCCTATGTGCTTTCATCCCTAACCCTAACCCTAACCCTTCCGAAAGTCGGAGAAGCTCAAGGATGGTACCGATCGATGTGCGCTACCCCATTTAGTGGGGGTAGAGCCTACTTGCAAGTCTCTCCGACCTTCACAAAAAAAGTTATTCAAGAATATCTCTTTCTCCTATGTGCTTTCATCCCTAACCCTAACCCTAACCCTTCCGAAAGTCGGAGAAGCTCAAGGATGGTACCGATCGATGCGCGCAACCCCATTTAGTGGGGGTAGAGCCTACTTGCAAGTCTCTCCGACCTTCACAAAAAAAGTTATTCAAGAATATCTCCTCAGATTTGGGGGAATTTCGTCGGTCGACCTCTTCCGAAGGTCGTACAAGCTCGGGGATGGTACCAATCGATCCGCAGGACCCAAATTAGTCCAGATGCAACCACTTTCCAAGTCTCTCCGACCTTCACAAAAAAAGTTATTCAAGAATATCTCTTTCTCCTATGTGCTTTCATCCCTAACCCTAACCCTAACCCTTCCGAAAGTCGGAGAAGCTCAAGGATGGTACCGATCGATGCGCGCTACCCCATTTAGTGGGGGTAGAGCCTACTTGCAAGTCTCTCCGACCTTCACAAAAAAAGTTATTCAAGAATATCTCTTTCTCCTATGTGCTTTCATCCCTAACCCTAACCCTAACCCTTCCGAAAGTCGGAGAAGCTCAAGGATGGTACCGATCGATGCGCGCAACCCCATTTAGTGGGGGTAGAGCCTACTTGCAAGTCTCTCCGACCTTCACAAAAAAAGTAATTCAAGAATATCTCCTCAGATTTGGGGGAATTTCGTCGGTCGACCTCTTTCGAAGGTCGTACAAGCTCGGGGATGGTACCAATCGATCCGCAGGACCCAAATTAGTCCAGATGCAACCACTTTCCAAGTCTCTCCGACCTTCACAAAAAAAGTTATTCAAGAATATCTCTTTCTCCTATGTGCTTTCATCCCTAACCCTAACCCTAACCCTTCCGAAAGTCGGAGAAGCTCAAGGATGGTACCGATCGATGCGCGCTACCCCATTTAGTGGGGGTAGAGCCTACTTGCAAGTCTCTCCGACCTTCACAAAAAAAGTTATTCAAGAATATCTCTTTCTCCTATGTGCTTTCATCCCTAACCCTAACCCTTCCGAAAGTCGGAGAAGCTCAAGGATGGTACCGATCGATGCGCGCTACCCCATTTAGTGGGGGTAGAGCCTACTTGCAAGTCTCTCCGACCTTCACAAAAAAAGTTATTCAAGAATATCTCTTTCTCCTATGTGCTTTCATCCCTAACCCTAACCCTAACCCTTCCGAAAGTCGGAGAAGCTCAAGGATGGTACCGATCGATGCGCGCTACCCCATTTAGTGGGGGTAGAGCCTACTTGCAAGTCTCTCCGACCTTCACAAAAAAAGTTATTCAAGAATATCTCTTTCTCCTATGTGCTTTCATCCCTAACCCTAACCCTTCCGAAAGTCGGAGAAGCTCAAGGATGGTACCGATCGATGCGCGCTACCCCATTTAGTGGGGGTAGAGCCTACTTGCAAGTCTCTCCGACCTTCACAAAAAAAGTTATTCAAGAATATCTCTTTCTCCTATGTGCTTTCATCCCTAACCCTAACCCTTCCGAAAGTCGGAGAAGCTCAAGGATGGTACCGATCGATGCGCGCAACCCCATTTAGTGGGGGTAGAGCCTACTTGCAAGTCTCTCCGACCTTCACAAAAAAAGTTATTCAAGAATATCTCCTCAGATTTGGGGGAATTTCGTCGGTCGACCTCTTCCGAAGGTCGTACAAGCTCGGGGATGGTACCAATCGATCCGCAGGACCCAAATTAGTCCAGATGCAACCACTTTCCAAGTCTCTCCGACCTTCACAAAAAAAGTTATTCAAGAATATCTCTTTCTCCTATGTGCTTTCATCCCTAACCCTAACCCTAACCCTTCCGAAAGTCGGAGAAGCTCAAGGATGGTACCGATCGATGCGCGCTACCCCATTTAGTGGGGGTAGAGCCTACTTGCAAGTCTCTCCGACCTTCACAAAAAAAGTTATTCAAGAATATCTCTTTCTCCTATGTGCTTTCATCCCTAACCCTAACCCTAACCCTTCCGAAAGTCGGAGAAGCTCAAGGATGGTACCGATCGATGCGCGCTACCCCATTTAGTGGGGGTAGAGCCTACTTGCAAGTCTCTCCGACCTTCACAAAAAAAGTTATTCAAGAATATCTCTTTCTCCTATGTGCTTTCATCCCTAACCCTAACCCTAACCCTTCCGAAAGTCGGAGAAGCTCAAGGATGGTACCGATCGATGCGCGCTACCCCATTTAGTGGGGGTAGAGCCTACTTGCAAGTCTCTCCGACCTTCACAAAAAAAGTTATTCAAGAATATCTCTTTCTCCTATGTGCTTTCATCCCTAACCCTAACCCTAACCCTTCCGAAAGTCGGAGAAGCTCAAGGATGGTACCGATCGATGCGCGCAACCCCATTTAGTGGGGGTAGAGCCTACTTGCAAGTCTCTCCGACCTTCACAAAAAAAGTAATTCAAGAATATCTCCTCAGATTTGGGGGAATTTCGTCGGTCGACCTCTTTCGAAGGTCGTACAAGCTCGGGGATGGTACCAATCGATCCGCAGGACCCAAATTAGTCCAGATGCAACCACTTTCCAAGTCTCTCCGACCTTCACAAAAAAAGTTATTCAAGAATATCTCTTTCTCCTATGTGCTTTCATCCCTAACCCTAACCCTAACCCTTCCGAAAGTCGGAGAAGCTCAAGGATGGTACCGATCGATGCGCGCTACCCCATTTAGTGGGGGTAGAGCCTACTTGCAAGTCTCTCCGACCTTCACAAAAAAAGTTATTCAAGAATATCTCTTTCTCCTATGTGCTTTCATCCCTAACCCTAACCCTTCCGAAAGTCGGAGAAGCTCAAGGATGGTACCGATCGATGCGCGCTACCCCATTTAGTGGGGGTAGAGCCTACTTGCAAGTCTCTCCGACCTTCACAAAAAAAGTTATTCAAGAATATCTCTTTCTCCTATGTGCTTTCATCCCTAACCCTAACCCTAACCCTTCCGAAAGTCGGAGAAGCTCAAGGATGGTACCGATCGATGCGCGCTACCCCATTTAGTGGGGGTAGAGCCTACTTGCAAGTCTCTCCGACCTTCACAAAAAAAGTTATTCAAGAATATCTCCTCAGATTTGGGGGAATTTCGTCGGTCGACCTCTTCCGAAGGTCGTACAAGCTCGGGGATGGTACCAATCGATCCGCAGGACACAAATTAGTCCAGATGCAACCACTTTCCAAGTCTCTCCGACCTTCACAAAAAAAGTTATTCAAGAATATCTCTTTCTCCTATGTGCTTTCATCCCTAACCCTAACCCTAACCCTTCCGAAAGTCGGAGAAGCTCAAGGATGGTACCGATCGATGCGCGCTACCCCATTTAGTGGGGGTAGAGCCTACTTGCAAGTCTCTCCGACCTTCACAAAAAAAGTTATTCAAGAATATCTCTTTCTCCTATGTGCTTTCATCCCTAACCCTAACCCTAACCCTTCCGAAAGTCGGAGAAGCTCAAAGATGGTACCGATCGATGCGTGCAACCCCATTTAGTGGGGGTAGAGCCTACTTGCAAGTCTCTCCGACCTTCACAAAAAAAGTTATTCAAGAATATCTCCTCAGATTTGGGGGAATTTCGTCGGTCGACCTCTTCCGAAGGTCGTACAAGCTCGGGGATGGTACCAATCGATCCGCAGGACCCAAATTAGTCCAGATGCAACCACTTTCCAAGTCTCTCCGACCTTCACAAAAAAAGTTATTCAAGAATATCTCTTTCTCCTATGTGCTTTCATCCCTAACCCTAACCCTAACCCTTCCGAAAGTCGGAGAAGCTCAAGGATGGAACCGATCGATGCGCGCTACCCCATTTAGTGGGGGTAGAGCCTACTTGCAAGTCTCTCCGACCTTCACAAAAAAAGTTATTCAAGAATATCTCTTTCTCCTATGTGCTTTCATCCCTAACCCTAACCCTTCCGAAAGTCGGAGAAGCTCAAGGATGGTACCGATCGATGCGCGCTACCCCATTTAGTGGGGGTAGAGCCTACTTGCAAGTCTCTCCGACCTTCACAAAAAAAGTTATTCAAGAATATCTCTTTCTCCTATGTGCTTTCATCCCTAACCCTAACCCTAACCCTTCCGAAAGTCGGAGAAGCTCAAGGATGGTACCGATCGATGCGCGCTACCACATTTAGTGGGGGTAGAGCCTACTTGCAAGTCTCTCCGACCTTCACAAAAAAAGTTATTCAAGAATATCTCTTTCTCCTATGTGCTTTCATCCCTAACCCTAACCCTAACCCTTCCGAAAGTCGGAGAAGCTCAAGGATGGTACCGATCGATGCGCGCAACCCCATTTAGTGGGGGTAGAGCCTACTTGCAAGTCTCTCCGACCTTCACAAAAAAAGTAATTCAAGAATATCTCCTTTGGGGGAATTTGGGGGAATTTGGGGGAATAAGATTTGGGGGAATTTCGTCGGTCGACCTCTTCCGAAGGTCGTACAAGCTCGGCGATGGTACCAATCGATCCGCAGGACCCAAATTAGTCCAGATGCAACCACTTTCCAAGTCTCTCCGACCTTCACAAAAAAAGTTATTCAAGAATATCTCTTTCTCCTATGTGCTTTCATCCCTAACCCTAACCCTAACCCTTCCGAAAGTCGGAGAAGCTCAAGGATGGTACCGATCGATGCGCGCTACCCCATTTAGTGGGAGTAGAGCCTACTTGCAAGTCTCTCCGACCTTCACAAAAAAAGTTATTCAAGAATATCTCTTTCTCCTATGTGCTTTCATCCCTAACCCTAACCCTAACCCTTCCGAAAGTCGGAGAAGCTCAAGGATGGTACTGATCGATGCGCGCAACCCCATTTAGTGGGGGTAGAGCCTACTTGCAAGTCTCTCCGACCTTCACAAAAAAAGTTATTCAAGAATATCTCCTCAGATTTGGGGGAATTTCGTCGGTCGACCTCTTTCGAAGGTCGTACAAGCTCGGGGATGGTACCAATCGATCCGCAGGACCCAAATTAGTCCAGATGCAACCACTTTCCAAGTCTCTCCGACCTTCACAAAAAAAGTTATTCAAGAATATCTCTTTCTCCTATGTGCTTTCATCCCTAACCCTAACCCTTCCGAAAGTCGGAGAAGCTCAAGGATGGTACCGATCGATGCGCGCTACCCCATTTAGTGGGGGTAGAGCCTACTTGCAAGTCTCTCCGACCTTCACAAAAAAAGTTATTCAAGAATATCTCTTTCTCCTATGTGCTTTCATCCCTAACCCTAACCCTAACCCTTCCGAAAGTCGGAGAAGCTCAAGGATGGTACCGATCGATGCGCGCTACCCCATTTAGTGGGGGTAGAGCCTACTTGCAAGTCTCTCCGACCTTCACAAAAAAAGTTATTCAAGAATATCTCCTCAGATTTGGGGGAATTTCGTCGGTCGACCTCTTCCGAAGGTCGTACAAGCTCGGGGATGGTACCAATCGATCCGCAGGACACAAATTAGTCCAGATGCAACCACTTTCCAAGTCTCTCCGACCTTCACAAAAAAAGTTATTCAAGAATATCTCTTTCTCCTATGTGCTTTCATCCCTAACCCTAACCCTAACCCTTCCGAAAGTCGGAGAAGCTCAAGGATGGTACCGATCGATGCGCGCTACCCCATTTAGTGGGGGTAGAGCCTACTTGCAAGTCTCTCCGACCTTCACAAAAAAAGTTATTCAAGAATATCTCTTTCTCCTATGTGCTTTCATCCCTAACCCTAACCCTTCCGAAAGTCGGAGAAGCTCAAGGATGGTACCGATCGATGCGCGCTACCCCATTTAGTGGGGGTAGAGCCTACTTGCAAGTCTCTCCGACCTTCACAAAAAAAGTTATTCAAGAATATCTCTTTCTCCTATGTGCTTTCATCCCTAACCCTAACCCTAACCCTTCCGAAAGTCGGAGAAGCTCAAGGATGGTACTGATCGATGCGCGCAACCCCATTTAGTGGGGGTAGAGCCTACTTGCAAGTCTCTCCGACCTTCACAAAAAAAGTTATTCAAGAATATCTCCTCAGATTTGGGGGAATTTCGTCGGTCGACCTCTTTCGAAGGTCGTACAAGCTCGGGGATGGTACCAATCGATCCGCAGGACCCAAATTAGTCCAGATGCAACCACTTTCCAAGTCTCTCCGACCTTCACAAAAAAAGTTATTCAAGAATATCTCTTTCTCCTATGTGCTTTCATCCCTAACCCTAACCCTTCCGAAAGTCGGAGAAGCTCAAGGATGGTACCGATCGATGCGCGCTACCCCATTTAGTGGGGGTAGAGCCTACTTGCAAGTCTCTCCGACCTTCACAAAAAAAGTTATTCAAGAATATCTCTTTCTCCTATGTGCTTTCATCCCTAACCCTAACCCTAACCCTTCCGAAAGTCGGAGAAGCTCAAGGATGGTACCGATCGATGCGCGCTACCCCATTTAGTGGGGGTAGAGCCTACTTGCAAGTCTCTCCGACCTTCACAAAAAAAGTTATTCAAGAATATCTCCTCAGATTTGGGGGAATTTCGTCGGTCGACCTCTTCCGAAGGTCGTACAAGCTCGGGGATGGTACCAATCGATCCGCAGGACACAAATTAGTCCAGATGCAACCACTTTCCAAGTCTCTCCGACCTTCACAAAAAAAGTTATTCAAGAATATCTCTTTCTCCTATGTGCTTTCATCCCTAACCCTAACCCTAACCCTTCCGAAAGTCGGAGAAGCTCAAGGATGGTACCGATCGATGCGCGCTACCCCATTTAGTGGGGGTAGAGCCTACTTGCAAGTCTCTCCGACCTTCACAAAAAAAGTTATTCAAGAATATCTCTTTCTCCTATGTGCTTTCATCCCTAACCCTAACCCTTCCGAAAGTCGGAGAAGCTCAAGGATGGTACCGATCGATGCGCGCTACCCCATTTAGTGGGGGTAGAGCCTACTTGCAAGTCTCTCCGACCTTCACAAAAAAAGTTATTCAAGAATATCTCTTTCTCCTATGTGCTTTCATCCCTAACCCTAACCCTAACCCTTCCGAAAGTCGGAGAAGCTCAAGGATGGTACCGATCGATGCGCGCTACCACATTTAGTGGGGGTAGAGCCTACTTGCAAGTCTCTCCGACCTTCACAAAAAAAGTTATTCAAGAATATCTCTTTCTCCTATGTGCTTTCATCCCTAACCCTAACCCTAACCCTTCCGAAAGTCGGAGAAGCTCAAGGATGGTACCGATCGATGCGCGCAACCCCATTTAGTGGGGGTAGAGCCTACTTGCAAGTCTCTCCGACCTTCACAAAAAAAGTAATTCAAGAATATCTCCTCAGATTTGGGGGAATTTCGTCGGTCGACCTCTTCCGAAGGTCGTACAAGCTCGGCGATGGTACCAATCGATCCGCAGGACCCAAATTAGTCCAGATGCAACCACTTTCCAAGTCTCTCCGACCTTCACAAAAAAAGTTATTCAAGAATATCTCTTTCTCCTATGTGCTTTCATCCCTAACCCTAACCCTAACCCTTCCGAAAGTCGGAGAAGCTCAAGGATGGTACCGATCGATGCGCGCTACCCCATTTAGTGGGAGTAGAGCCTACTTGCAAGTCTCTCCGACCTTCACAAAAAAAGTTATTCAAGAATATCTCTTTCTCCTATGTGCTTTCATCCCTAACCCTAACCCTAACCCTTCCGAAAGTCGGAGAAGCTCAAGGATGGTACTGATCGATGCGCGCAACCCCATTTAGTGGGGGTAGAGCCTACTTGCAAGTCTCTCCGACCTTCACAAAAAAAGTTATTCAAGAATATCTCCTCAGATTTGGGGGAATTTCGTCGGTCGACCTCTTTCGAAGGTCGTACAAGCTCGGGGATGGTACCAATCGATCCGCAGGACCCAAATTAGTCCAGATGCAACCACTTTCCAAGTCTCTCCGACCTTCACAAAAAAAGTTATTCAAGAATATCTCTTTCTCCTATGTGCTTTCATCCCTAACCCTAACCCTAACCCTTCCGAAAGTCGGAGAAGCTCAAGGATGGTACCGATCGATGCGCGCTACCCCATTTAGTGGGGGTAGAGCCTACTTGCAAGTCTCTCCGACCTTCACAAAAAAAGTTATTCAAGAATATCTCTTTCTCCTATGTGCTTTCATCCCTAACCCTAACCCTAACCCTTCCGAAAGTCGGAGAAGCTCAAGGATGGTACCGATCGATGCGCGCTACCCCATTTAGTGGGGGTAGAGCCTACTTGCAAGTCTCTCCGACCTTCACAAAAAAAGTTATTCAAGAATATCTCCTCAGATTTGGGGGAATTTCGTCGGTCGACCTCTTCCGAAGGTCGTACAAGCTCGGGGATGGTACCAATCGATCCGCAGGACACAAATTAGTCCAGATGCAACCACTTTCCAAGTCTCTCCGACCTTCACAAAAAAAGTTATTCAAGAATATCTCTTTCTCCTATGTGCTTTCATCCCTAACCCTAACCCTAACCCTTCCGAAAGTCGGAGAAGCTCAAGGATGGTACCGATCGATGCGCGCTACCCCATTTAGTGGGGGTAGAGCCTACTTGCAAGTCTCTCCGACCTTCACAAAAAAAGTTATTCAAGAATATCTCTTTCTCCTATGTGCTTTCATCCCTAACCCTAACCCTAACCCTTCCGAAAGTCGGAGAAGCTCAAGGATGGTACCGATCGATGCGCGCAACCCCATTTAGTGGGGGTAGAGCCTACTTGCAAGTCTCTCCGACCTTCACAAAAAAAGTTATTCAAGAATATCTCCTCAGATTTGGGGGAATTTCGTCGGTCGACCTCTTCCGAAGGTCGTACAAGCTCGGGGATGGTACCAATCGATCCGCAGGACCCAAATTAGTCCAGATGCAACCACTTTCCAAGTCTCTCCGACCTTCACAAAAAAAGTTATTCAAGAATATCTCTTTCTCCTATGTGCTTTCATCCCTAACCCTAACCCTAACCCTTCCGAAAGTCGGAGAAGCTCAAGGATGGTACCGATCGATGCGCGCTACCCCATTTAGTGGGGGTAGAGCCTACTTGCAAGTCTCTCCGACCTTCACAAAAAAAGTTATTCAAGAATATCTCTTTCTCCTATGTGCTTTCATCCCTAACCCTAACCCTAACCCTTCCGAAAGTCGGAGAAGCTCAAGGATGGTACCGATCGATGCGCGCTACCCCATTTAGTGGGGGTAGAGCCTACTTGCAAGTCTCTCCGACCTTCACAAAAAAAGTTATTCAAGAATATCTCTTTCTCCTATGTGCTTTCATCCCTAACCCTAACCCTAACCCTTCCGAAAGTCGGAGAAGCTCAAGGATGGTACCGATCGATGCGCGCTACCCCATTTAGTGGGGGTAGAGCCTACTTGCAAGTCTCTCCGACCTTCACAAAAAAAGTTATTCAAGAATATCTCTTTCTCCTATGTGCTTTCATCCCTAACCCTAACCCTAACCCTTCCGAAAGTCGGAGAAGCTCAAGGATGGTACCGATCGATGCGCGCAACCCCATTTAGTGGGGGTAGAGCCTACTTGCAAGTCTCTCCGACCTTCACAAAAAAAGTAATTCAAGAATATCTCCTCAGATTTGGGGGAATTTCGTCGGTCGACCTCTTTCGAAGGTCGTACAAGCTCGGGGATGGTACCAATCGATCCGCAGGACCCAAATTAGTCCAGATGCAACCACTTTCCAAGTCTCTCCGACCTTCACAAAAAAAGTTATTCAAGAATATCTCTTTCTCCTATGTGCTTTCATCCCTAACCCTAACCCTAACCCTTCCGAAAGTCGGAGAAGCTCAAGGATGGTACCGATCGATGCGCGCTACCCCATTTAGTGGGGGTAGAGCCTACTTGCAAGTCTCTCCGACCTTCACAAAAAAAGTTATTCAAGAATATCTCTTTCTCCTATGTGCTTTCATCCCTAACCCTAACCCTTCCGAAAGTCGGAGAAGCTCAAGGATGGTACCGATCGATGCGCGCTACCCCATTTAGTGGGGGTAGAGCCTACTTGCAAGTCTCTCCGACCTTCACAAAAAAAGTTATTCAAGAATATCTCTTTCTCCTATGTGCTTTCATCCCTAACCCTAACCCTAACCCTTCCGAAAGTCGGAGAAGCTCAAGAATGGTACCGATCGATGCGCGCTACCACATTTAGTGGGGGTAGAGCCTACTTGCAAGTCTCTCCGACCTTCACAAAAAAAGTTATTCAAGAATATCTCTTTCTCCTATGTGCTTTCATCCCTAACCCTAACCCTAACCCTTCCGAAAGTCGGAGAAGCTCAAGGATGGTACCGATCGATGCGCGCAACCCCATTTAGTGGGGGTAGAGCCTACTTGCAAGTCTCTCCGACCTTCACAAAAAAAGTAATTCAAGAATATCTCCTCAGATTTGGGGGAATTTCGTCGGTCGACCTCTTTCGAAGGTCGTACAAGCTCGGGGATGGTACCAATCGATCCGCAGGACCCAAATTAGTCCAGATGCAACCACTTTCCAAGTCTCTCCGACCTTCACAAAAAAAGTTATTCAAGAATATCTCTTTCTCCTATGTGCTTTCATCCCTAACCCTAACCCTAACCCTTCCGAAAGTCGGAGAAGCTCAAGGATGGTACCGATCGATGCGCGCTACCCCATTTAGTGGGGGTAGAGCCTACTTGCAAGTCTCTCCGACCTTCACAAAAAAAGTTATTCAAGAATATCTCTTTCTCCTATGTGCTTTCATCCCTAACCCTAACCCTTCCGAAAGTCGGAGAAGCTCAAGGATGGTACCGATCGATGCGCGCTACCCCATTTAGTGGGGGTAGAGCCTACTTGCAAGTCTCTCCGACCTTCACAAAAAAAGTTATTCAAGAATATCTCTTTCTCCTATGTGCTTTCATCCCTAACCCTAACCCTAACCCTTCCGAAAGTCGGAGAAGCTCAAGGATGGTACCGATCGATGCGCGCTACCACATTTAGTGGGGGTAGAGCCTACTTGCAAGTCTCTCCGACCTTCACAAAAAAAGTTATTCAAGAATATCTCTTTCTCCTATGTGCTTTCATCCCTAACCCTAACCCTAACCCTTCCGAAAGTCGGAGAAGCTCAAGGATGGTACCGATCGATGCGCGCAACCCCATTTAGTGGGGGTAGAGCCTACTTGCAAGTCTCTCCGACCTTCACAAAAAAAGTAATTCAAGAATATCTCCTCAGATTTGGGGGAATTTCGTCGGTCGACCTCTTCCGAAGGTCGTACAAGCTCGGGGATGGTACCAATCGATCCGCAGGACCCAAATTAGTCCAGATGCAACCACTTTCCAAGTCTCTCCGACCTTCACAAAAAAAGTTATTCAAGAATATCTCTTTCTCCTATGTGCTTTCATCCCTAACCCTAACCCTAACCCTTCCGAAAGTCGGAGAAGCTCAAGGATGGTACCGATCGATGCGCGCTACCCCATTTAGTGGGAGTAGAGCCTACTTGCAAGTCTCTCCGACCTTCACAAAAAAAGTTATTCAAGAATATCTCTTTCTCCTATGTGCTTTCATCCCTAACCCTAACCCTAACCCTTCCGAAAGTCGGAGAAGCTCAAGGATGGTACCGATCGATGCGCGCAACCCCATTTAGTGGGGGTAGAGCCTACTTGCAAGTCTCTCCGACCTTCACAAAAAAAGTTATTCAAGAATATCTCCTCAGATTTGGGGGAATTTCGTCGGTCGACCTCTTCCGAAGGTCGTACAAGCTCGGGGATGGTACCAATCGATCCGCAGGACCCAAATTAGTCCAGATGCAACCACTTTCCAAGTCTCTCCGACCTTCACAAAAAAAGTTATTCAAGAATATCTCTTTCTCCTATGTGCTTTCATCCCTAACCCTAACCCTAACCCTTCCGAAAGTCGGAGAAGCTCAAGGATGGTACCGATCGATGCGCGCTACCCCATTTAGTGGGGGTAAAGCCTACTTGCAAGTCTCTCCGACCTTCACAAAAAAAGTTATTCAAGAATATCTCTTTCTCCTATGTGCTTTCATCCCTAACCCTAACCCTAACCCTTCCGAAAGTCGGAGAAGCTCAAGGATGGTACCGATCGATGCGCGCTACCCCATTTAGAGGGGGTAGAGCCTACTTGCAAGTCTCTCCGACCTTCACAAAAAAAGTTATTCAAGAATATCTCCTCAGATTTGGGGGAATTTCGTCGGTCGACCTCTTCCGAAGGTCGTACAAGCTCGGGGATGGTACCAATCGATCCGCAGGACACAAATTAGTCCAGATGCAACCACTTTCCAAGTCTCTCCGACCTTCACAAAAAAAGTTATTCAAGAATATCTCTTTCTCCTATGTGCTTTCATCCCTAACCCTAACCCTAACCCTTCCGAAAGTCGGAGAAGCTCAAAGATGGTACCGATCGATGCGCGCTACCCCATTTAGTGGGGGTAGAGCCTACTTGCAAGTCTCTCCGACCTTCACAAAAAAAGTTATTCAAGAATATCTCTTTCTCCTATGTGCTTTCATCCCTAACCCTAACCCTAACCCTTCCGAAAGTCGGAGAAGCTCAAGGATGGTACCGATCGATGCGCGCAACCACATTTAGTGGGGGTAGAGCCTACTTGCAAGTCTCTCCGACCTTCACAAAAAAAGTTATTCAAGAATAACTCCTCAGATTTGGGGGAATTTCGTCGGTCGACCTCTTCCGAAGGTCGTACAAGCTCGGGGATGGTACCAATCGATCCGCAGGACCCAAATTAGTCCAGATGCAACCACTTTCCAAGTCTCTCCGACCTTCACAAAAAAAGTTATTCAAGAATATCTCTTTCTCCTATGTGCTTTCATCCCTAACCCTAACCCTAACCCTTCCGAAAGTCGGAGAAGCTCAAGGATGGTACCGATCGATGCGCGCTACCCCATTTAGTGGGGGTAGAGCCTACTTGCAAGTCTCTCCGACCTTCACAAAAAAAGTTATTCAAGAATATCTCTTTCTCCTATGTGCTTTCATCCCTAACCCTAACCCTAACCCTTCCGAAAGTCGGAGAAGCTCAAGGATGGTACCGATCGATGCGCGCTACCCCATTTAGTGGGGGTAGAGCCTACTTGCAAGTCTCTCCGACCTTCACAAAAAAAGTTATTCAAGAATATCTCTTTCTCCTATGTGCTTTCATCCCTAACCCTAACCCTTCCGAAAGTCGGAGAAGCTCAAGGATGGTACCGATCGATGCGCGCTACCACATTTAGTGGGGGTAGAGCCTACTTGCAAGTCTCTCCGACCTTCACAAAAAAAGTTATTCAAGAATATCTCTTTCTCCTATGTGCTTTCATCCCTAACCCTAACCCTAACCCTTCCGAAAGTCGGAGAAGCTCAAGGATGGTACCGATCGATGCGCGCAACCCCATTTAGTGGGGGTAGAGCCTACTTGCAAGTCTCTCCGACCTTCACAAAAAAAGTAATTCAAGAATATCTCCTCAGATTTGGGGGAATTTCGTCGGTCGACCTCTTCCGAAGGTCGTACAAGCTCGGGGATGGTACCAATCGATCCGCAGGACCCAAATTAGTCCAGATGCAACCACTTTCCAAGTCTCTCCGACCTTCACAAAAAAAGTTATTCAAGAATATCTCTTTCTCCTATGTGCTTTCATCCCTAACCCTAACCCTAACCCTTCCGAAAGTCGGAGAAGCTCAAGGATGGTACCGATCGATGCGCGCTACCCCATTTAGTGGGGGTAGAGCCTACTTGCAAGTCTCTCCGACCTTCACAAAAAAAGTTATTCAAGAATATCTCTTTCTCCTATGTGCTTTCATCCCTAACCCTAACCCTAACCCTTCCGAAAGTCGGAGAAGCTCAAGGATGGTACCGATCGATGCGCGCAACCCCATTTAGTGGGGGTAGAGCCTACTTGCAAGTCTCTCCGACCTTCACAAAAAAAGTTATTCAAGAATATCTCCTCAGATTTGGGGGAATTTCGTCGGTCGACCTCTTCCGAAGGTCGTACAAGCTCGGGGATGGTACCAATCGATCCGCAGGACCCAAATTAGTCCAGATGCAACCACTTTCCAAGTCTCTCCGACCTTCACAAAAAAAGTTATTCAAGAATATGTCTTTCTCCTATGTGCTTTCATCCCTAACCCTAACCCTTCCGAAAGTCGGAGAAGCTCAAGGATGGTACCGATCGATGCGCGCTACCCCATTTAGTGGGGGTAGAGCCTACTTGCAAGTCTCTCAGACCTTCACAAAAAAAGTTATTCAAGAATATCTCCTCAGATTTGGGGGAATTTCGTCGGTCGACCTCTTCCGAAGGTCGTACAAGCTCGGGGATGGTACCAATCGATTCGCATGACCCAAATTAGTCCAGATGCAACCACTTTCCAAGTCTCTCCGACCTTCACAAAAAAAGTTATTCAAGAATATCTCTTTCTCCTATGTGCTTTCAGCCCTAACCCTAACCCTAACCCTTCCGAAAGTCGGAGAAGCTCAAGGATGGTACCGATCGATGCGCGCTACCCCATTTAGTGGGGGCAGAGCCTACTTGCAAGTCTCTCCGACCTTCACAAAAAAATTTATTCAAGAATATCTCTTTCTCCTATGTGCTTTCATCCCTAACCCTAACCCTAACCCTTCCGAAAGTCGGAGAAGCTCAAGGATGGTACCGATCGATGCGCGCTACCCCATTTAGTGGGGGTAGAGCCTACTTGCAAGTCTCTCAGACCTTCACAAAAAAAGTTATTCAAGAATATCTCTTTCTCCTATGTGCTTTCATCCCTAACCCTAACCCTTCCGAAAGTCGGAGAAGCTCAAGGATGGTACCGATCGATGCGCGCAACCCCATTTAGTGGGGGTAGAGCCTACTTGCAAGTCTCTCCGACCTTCACAAAAAAAGTAATTCAAGAATATCTCCTCAGATTTGGGGGAATTTCGTCGGTCGACCTCTTCCGAAGGTCGTACAAGCTCGGGGATTGTACCAATCGATCCGCAGGACCCAAATTAGTCCAGATGCAACCACTTTCCAAGTCTCTCCGACCTTCACAAAAAAAGTTATTCAAGAATATCTCTTTCTCCTATGTGCTTTCATCCCTAACCCTAACCCTAACCCTTCCGAAAGTCGGAGAAGCTCAAGGATGGTACCGATCGATGCGCGCTACCCCATTTAGTGGGGGTAGAGCCTACTTGCAAGTCTCTCCGACCTTCACAAAAAAAGTTATTCAAGAATATCTCTTTCTCCTATGTGCTTTCATCCCTAACCCTAACCCTTCCGAAAGTCGGAGAAGCTCAAGGATGGTACCGATCGATGCGCGCAACCCCATTTAGTGGGGGTAGAGCCTACTTGCAAGTCTCTCCGACCTTCACAAAAAAAGTAATTCAAGAATATCTCCTCAGATTTGGGGGAATTTCGTCGGTCGACCTCTTCCGAAGGTCGTACAAGCTCGGGGATGGTACCAATCGATCCGCAGGACCCAAATTAGTCCAGATGCAACCACTTTCCAAGTCTCTCCGACCTTCACAAAAAAAGTTATTCAAGAATATCTCTTTCTCCTATGTGCTTTCATCCCTAACCCTAACCCTTCCGAAAGTCGGAGAAGCTCAAGGATGGTACCGATCGATGCGCGCTACCCCATTTAGTGGGGGTAGAGCCTACTTGCAAGTCTCTCCGACCTTCACAAAAAAAGTTATTCAAGAATATCTCTTTCTCCTATGTGCTTTCATCCCTAACCCTAACCCTTCCGAAAGTCGGAGAAGCTCAAGGATGGTACCGATCGATGCGCGCTACCCCATTTAGTGGGGGTAGAGCCTACTTGCAAGTCTCTCAGACCTTCACAAAAAAAGTTATTCAAGAATATCTCCTCAGATTTGGGGGAATTTCGTCGGTCGACCTCTTCCGAAGGTCGTACAAGCTCGGGGATAGTACCAATCGATCCGCAGGACCCAAATTAGTCCAGATGCAACCACTTTCCAAGTCTCTCCGACCTTCACAAAAAAAGTTATTCAAGAATATCTCTTTCTCCTATGTGCTTTCATCCCTAACCCTAACCCTAACCCTTCCAAAAGTCGGAGAAGCTCAAGGATGGTACCGATCGATGCGCGCTACCCCATTTAGTGGGGGCAGAGCCTACTTGCAAGTCTCTCCGACCTTCACAAAAAAAGTTATTCAAGAATATCTCTTTCTCCTATGTGCTTTCATCCCTAACCCTAACCCTTCCGAAAGTCGGAGAAGCTCAAGGATGGTACCGATCGATGCGCGCTACCCCATTTAGTGGGGGTAGAGCCTACTTGCAAGTCTCTCCGACCTTCACAAAAAAAGTTATTCAAGAATATCTCTTTCTCCTATGTGCTTTCATCCCTAACCCTAACCCTAACCCTTCCGAAAGTCGGAGAAGCTCAAGGATGGTACCGATCGATGCGCGCTACCCCATTTAGTGGGGGTAGAGCCTACTTGCAAGTCTCTCCGACCTTCACAAAAAAAGTTATTCAAGAATATCTCTTTCTCCTATGTGCTTTCATCCCTAACCCTAACCCTAACCCTTCCGAAAGTCGGAGAAGCTCAAGGATGGTACCGATCGATGCGCGCAACCCCATTTAGTGGGGGTAGAGCCTACTTGCAAGTCTCTCCGACCTTCACAAAAAAAGTTATTCAAGAATATCTCCTCAGATTTGGGGGAATTTCGTCGGTCGACCTCTTCCGAAGGTCGTACAAGCTCGGGGATGGTACCAATCGATCCGCAGGACCCAAATTAGTCCAGATGCAACCACTTTCCAAGTCTCTCCGACCTTCACAAAAAAAGTTATTCAAGAATATCTCTTTCTCCTATGTGCTTTCATCCCTAACCCTAACCCTAACCCTTCCGAAAGTCGGAGAAGCTCAAGGATGGTACCGATCGATGCGCGCTACCCCATTTAGTGGGGGTAGAGCCTACTTGCAAGTCTCTCCGACCTTCACAAAAAAAGTTATTCAAGAATATCTCTTTCTCCTATGTGCTTTCATCCCTAACCCTAACCCTAACCCTTCCAAAAGTCGGAGAAGCTCAAGGATGGTACCGATCGATGCGTGCAACCCCATTTAGTGGGGGTAGAGCCTACTTGCAAGTCTCTCCGACCTTCACAAAAAAAGTTATTCAAGAATATCTCCTCAGATTTGGGGGAATTTCGTCGGTCGACCTCTTCCGAAGGTCGTACAAGCTCGGGGATGGTACCAATCGATCTGCAGGACCCAAATTAGTCCAGATGCAACCACTTTCCAAGTCTCTCCGACCTTCACAAAAAAAGTTATTCAAGAATATCTCTTTCTCCTATGTGCTTTCATCCCTAACCCTAACCCTAACCCTTCCGAAAGTCGGAGAAGCTCAAGGATGGTACCGATCGATGCGCGCTACCCCATTTAGTGGGGGTAGAGCCTACTTGCAAGTCTCTCCGACCTTCACAAAAAAAGTTATTCAAGAATATCTCTTTCTCCTATGTGCTTTCATCCCTAACCCTAACCCTAACCCTTCCGAAAGTCGGAGAAGCTCAAGGATGGTACCGATCGATGCGCGCTACCCCATTTAGTGGGGGTAGAGCCTACTTGCAAGTCTCTCCGACCTTCACAAAAAAAGTTATTCAAGAATATCTCCTCAGATTTGGGGGAATTTCGTCGGTCGACCTCTTCCGAAGGTCGTACAAGCTCGGGGATGGTACCAATCGATCCGCAGGACCCAAATTAGTCCAGATGCAACCACTTTCCAAGTCTCTCCGACCTTCACAAAAAAAGTTATTCAAGAATATCTCTTTCTCCTATGTGCTTTCATCCCTAACCCTAACCTTAACCCTTCCGAAAGTCGGAGAAGCTCAAGGATGGTACCGATCGATGCGCGCTACCCCATTTAGTGGGGGTAGAGCCTACTTGCAAGTCTCTCCGACCTTCACAAAAAAAGTTATTCAAGAATATCTCTTTCTCCTATGTGCTTTCATCCCTAACCCTAACCCTAACCCTTCCGAAAGTCGGAGAAGCTCAAGGATGGTACCGATCGATGCGCGCAACCCCATTTAGTGGGGGTAGAGCCTACTTGCAAGTCTCTCCGACCTTCACAAAAAAAGTTATTCAAGAATATCTCCTCAGATTTGGGGGAATTTCGTCGGTCGACCTCTTCCGAAGGTCGTACAAGCTCGGGGATGGTACCAATCGATCCGCAGGACCCAAATTAGTCCAGATGCAACCACTTTCCAAGTCTCTCCGACCTTCACAAAAAAAGTTATTCAAGAATATCTCTTTCTCCTATGTGCTTTCATCCCTAACCCTAACCCTAACCCTTCCGAAAGTCGGAGAAGCTCAAGGATGGTACCGATCGATGCGCGCTACCCCATTTAGTGGGGGTAGAGCCTACTTACAAGTCTCTCCGACCTTCACAAAAAAAGTTATTCAAGAATATCTCTTTCTCCTATGTGCTTTCATCCCTAACCCTAACCCTAACCCTTCCGAAAGTCGGAGAAGCTCAAGGATGGTACCGATCGATGCGCGCAACCCCATTTTGTGGGGGTAGAGCCTACTTGCAAGTCTCTCCGACCTTCACAAAAAAAGTTATTCAAGAATATCTCCTCAGATTTGGGGGAATTTCGTCGGTCGACCTCTTCCGAAGGTCGTACAAGCTCGGGGATGGTACCAATCGATCCGCAGGACCCAAATTAGTCCAGATGCAACCACTTTCCAAGTCTCTCCGACCTTCACAAAAAAAGTTATTCAAGAATATCTCTTTCTCCTATGTGCTTTCATCCCTAACCCTAACCCTAACCCTTCCGAAAGTCGGAGAAGCTCAAGGATGGTACCGATCGATGTGCGCTACCCCATTTAGTGGGGGTAGAGCCTACTTGCAAGTCTCTCCGACCTTCACAAAAAAAGTTATTCAAGAATATCTCTTTCTCCTATGTGCTTTCATCCCTAACCCTAACCCTAACCCTTCCGAAAGTCGGAGAAGCTCAAGGATGGTACCGATCGATGTGCGCTACCCCATTTAGTGGGGGTAGAGCCTACTTGCAAGTCTCTCCGACCTTCACAAAAAAAGTTATTCAAGAATATCTCCTCAGATTTGGGGGAATTTCGTCGGTCGACCTCTTCCGAAGGTCGTACAAGCTCGGGGATGGTACCAATCGATCCGCAGGACCCAAATTAGTCCAGATGCAACCACTTTCCAAGTCTCTCCGACCTTCACAAAAAAAGTTATTCAAGAATATCTCTTTCTCCTATGTGCTTTCATCCCTAACCCTAACCCTAACCCTTCCGAAAGTCGGAGAAGCTCAAGGATGGTACCGATCGATGCGCGCTACCCCATTTAGTGGGGGTAGAGCCTACTTGCAAGTCTCTCCGACCTTCACAAAAAAAGTTATTCAAGAATATCTCTTTCTCCTATGTGCTTTCATCCCTAACCCTAACCCTTCCGAAAGTCGGAGAAGCTCAAGGATGGTACCGATCGATGCGCGCTACCCCATTTAGTGGGGGTAGAGCCTACTTGCAAGTCTCTCCGACCTTCACAAAAAAAGTTATTCAAGAATATCTCTTTCTCCTATGTGCTTTCATCCCTAACCCTAACCCTAACCCTTCCAAAAGTCGGAGAAGCTCAAGGATGGTACCGATCGATGCGCGCTACCCCATTTAGTGGGGGTAGAGCCTACTTGCAAGTCTCTCCGACCTTCACAAAAAAAGTTATTCAAGAATATCTCTTTCTCCTATGTGCTTTCATCCCTAACCCTAACCCTAACCCTTCCGAAAGTCGGAGAAGCTCAAGGATGGTACCGATCGATGCGCGCAACCCCATTTAGTGGGGGTAGAGCCTACTTGCAAGTCTCTCCGACCTTCACAAAAAAAGTTATTCAAGAATATCTCTTTCTCCTATGTGCTTTCATCCCTAACCCTAACCCTAACCCTTCCAAAAGTCGGAGAAGCTCAAGGATGGTACCGATCGATGCGCGCTACCCCATTTAGTGGGGGTAGAGCCTACTTGCAAGTCTCTCCGACCTTCACAAAAAAAGTTATTCAAGAATATCTCTTTCTCCTATGTGCTTTCATCCCTAACCCTAACCCTAACCCTTCCGAAAGTCGGAGAAGCTCAAGGATGGTACCGATCGATGTGCGCTACCCCATTTAGTGGGGGTAGAGCCTACTTGCAAGTCTCTCCGACCTTCACAAAAAAAGTTATTCAAGAATATCTCCTCAGATTTGGGGGAATTTCGTCGGTCGACCTCTTCCGAAAGTCGTACAAGCTCGGGGATGGTACCAATCGATCCGCAGGACCCAAATTAGTCCAGATGCAACCACTTTACAAGTCTCTCCGACCTTCACAAAAAAAGTTATTCAAGAATATCTCTTTCTCCTATGTGCTTTCATCCCTAACCCTAACCCTTCCGAAAGTCGGAGAAGCTCAAGGATGGTACCGATCGATGCGCGCTACCCCATTTAGTGGGGGTAGAGCCTACTTGCATGTCTCTCCGACCTTCACAAAAAAAGTTATTCAAGAATATCTCTTTCTCCTATGTGCTTTCATCCCTAACCCTAACCCTTCCGAAAGTCGGAGAAGCTCAAGGATGGTACCGATCGATGCGCGCTACCCCATTTAGTGGGGGTAGAGCCTACTTGCAAGTCTCTCCGACCTTCACAAAAAAAGTTATTCAAGAATATCTCTTTCTCCTATGTGCTTTCATCCCTAACCCTAACCCTAACCCTTCCAAAAGTCGGAGAAGCTCAAGGATGGTACCGATCGATGCGCGCTACCCCTTTTAGTGGGGGTAGAGCCTACTTGCAAGTCTCTCCGACCTTCACAAAAAAAGTTATTCAAGAATATCTCTTTCTCCTATGTGCTTTCATCCCTAACCCTAACCCTAACCCTTCCGAAAGTCGGAGAAGCTCAAGGATGGTACCGATCGATGTGCGCTACCCCATTTAGTGGGGGTAGAGCCTACTTGCAAGTCTCTCCGACCTTCACAAAAAAAGTTATTCAAGAATATCTCCTCAGATTTGGGGGAATTTCGTCGGTCGACCTCTTCCGAAGGTCGTACAAGCT
Source organism: Limanda limanda (assembly GCF_963576545.1). NCBI lineage: Eukaryota > Metazoa > Chordata > Actinopteri > Pleuronectiformes > Pleuronectidae > Limanda > Limanda limanda. The sequence continues at coordinate 601,958 of NW_026870694.1, read as the reverse complement.
CGGGGATGGTACCAATCGATCCGCAGGACCCAAATTAGTCCAGATGCAACCACTTTCCAAGTCTCTCCGACCTTCACAAAAAAAGTTATTCAAGAATATCTCTTTCTCCTATGTGCTTTCATCCCTAACCCTAACCCTAACCCTTCCGAAAGTCGGAGAAGCTCAAGGATGGTACCGATCGATGCGCGCTACCCCATTTAGTGGGGGTAGAGCCTACTTGCAAGTCTCTCCGACCTTCACAAAAAAAGTTATTCAAGAATATCTCTTTCTCCTATGTGCTTTCATCCCTAACCCTAACCCTAACCCTTCCAAAAGTCGGAGAAGCTCAAGGATGGTACTGATCGATGCGCGCTACCCCATTTAGTGGGGGTAGAGCCTACTTGCAAGTCTCTCCGACCTTCACAAAAAAAGTTATTCAAGAATATCTCTTTCTCCTATGTGCTTTCATCCCTAACCCTAACCCTAACCCTTCCGAAAGTCGGAGAAGCTCAAGGATGGTACTGATCGATGCGCGCTACCCCATTTAGTGGGGGTAGAGCCTACTTGCAAGTCTCTCCGACCTTCACAAAAAAAGTTATTCAAGAATATCTCTTTCTCCTATGTGCTTTCATCCCTAACCCTAACCCTAACCCTTCCGAAAGTCGGAGAAGCTCAAGGATGGTACCGATCGATGTGCGCTACCCCATTTAGTGGGGGTAGAGCCTACTTGCAAGTCTCTCCGACCTTCACAAAAAAAGTTATTCAAGAATATCTCTTTCTCCTATGTGCTTTCATCCCTAACCCTAACCCTAACCCTTCCGAAAGTCGGAGAAGCTCAAGGATGGTACCGATCGATGCGCGCAACTCCATTTAGTGGGGGTAGAGCCTACTTGCAAGTCTCTCCGACCTTCACAAAAAAAGTTATTCAAGAATATCTCCTCAGATTTGGGGGAATTTCGTCGGTCGACCTCTTCCGAAGGTCGTACAAGCTCGGGGATGGTACCAATCGATCCGCAGGACCCAAATTAGTCCAGATGCAACCACTTTCCAAGTCTCTCCGACCTTCACAAAAAAAGTTATTCATGAATATCTCTTTCTCCTATGTGCTTTCATCCCTAACCCTAACCCTAACCCTTCCGAAAGTCGGAGAAGCTCAAGGATGGTACCGATCGATGCGCGCTACCCCATTTAGTGGGGGTAGAGCCTACTTGCAAGTCTCTCCGACCTTCACAAAAAAAGTTATTCAAGAATATCTCCTCAGATTTGGGGGAATTTCGTCGGTCGACCTCTTCCGAAGGTCGTACAAGCTCGGGGATGGTACCAATCGATCCGCAGGACCCAAATTAGTCCAGATGCAACCACTTTCCAAGTCTCTCCGACCTTCACAAAAAAAGTTATTCAAGAATATCTCTTTCTCCTATGTGCTTTCATCCCTAACCCTAACCCTAACCCTTCCGAAAGTTGGAGAAGCTCAAGGATGGTACCGATCGATGCGCGCTACCCCATTTAGTGGGGGTAGAGCCTACTTGCAAGTCTCTCCGACCTTCACAAAAAAAGTTATTCAAGAATATCTCTTTCTCCTATGTGCTTTCATCCCTAACCCTAACCCTAACCCTTCCGAAAGTCGGAGAAGCTCAAGGATGGTACCGATCGATGCGCGCAACCCCATTTAGTGGGGGTAGAGCCTACTTGCAAGTCTCTCCGACCTTCACAAAAAAAGTTATTCAAGAATATCTCCTCAGATTTGGGGGAATTTCGTCGGTCGACCTCTTCCGAAGGTCTTACAAGCTCGGGGATGGTACCAATCGATCCGCAGGACCCAAATTAGTCCAGATGCAACCACTTTCCAAGTCTCTCCGACCTTCACAAAAAAAGTTATTCAAGAGTATCTCTTTCTCCTATGTGCTTTCATCCCTAACCCTAACCCTAACCCTTCCGAAAGTCGGAGAAGCTCAAGGATGGTACCGATCGATGCGCGCTACCCCATTTAGTGGGGGTAGAGCCTACTTGCAAGTCTCTCCGACCTTCACAAAAAAAGTTATTCAAGAATATCTCTTTCTCCTATGTGCTTTCATCCCTAACCCTAACCCTAACCCTTCCGAAAGTCGGAGAAGCTCAAGGATGGTACCGATCGATGCGCGCTACCCCATTTAGTGGGGGTAGAGCCTACTTGCAAGTCTCTCCGACCTTCACAAAAAAAGTTATTCAAGAATATCTCTTTCTCCTATGTGCTTTCATCCCTAACCCTAACCCTAACCCTTCCGAAAGTCGGAGAAGCTCAAGGATGGTACCAATCGATGCGCGTTACCCCATTTAGTGGGGGTAGAGCCTACTTGCAAGTCTCTCCGACCTTCACAAAAAAAGTTATTCAAGAATATCTCTTTCTCCTATGTGCTTTCATCCCTAACCCTAACCCTAACCCTTCCGAAAGTCGGAGAAGCTCAAGGATGGTACCGATCGATGCGCGCAACCCCATTTAGTGGGGGTAGAGCCTACTTGCAAGTCTCTCCGACCTTCACAAAAAAAGTAATTCAAGAATATCTCCTCAGATTTGGGGGAATTTCGTCGGTCGACCTCTTCCGAAGGTCGTACAAGCTCGGGGATGGTACCAATCGATCCGCAGGACCCAAATTAGTCCAGATGCAACCACTTTCCAAGTCTCTCCGACCTTCACAAAAAAAGTTATTCAAGAATATCTCTTTCTCCTATGTGCTTTCATCCCTAACCCTAACCCTAACCCTTCCGAAAGTCGGAGAAGCTCAAGGATGGTACCGATCGATGCGCGCTACCCCATTTAGTGGGGGTAGAGCCTACTTGCAAGTCTCTCCGACCTTCACAAAAAAAGTTATTCAAGAATATCTCTTTCTCCTATGTGCTTTCATCCCTAACCCTAACCCTTCCGAAAGTCGGAGAAGCTCAAAGATGGTACCGATCGATGCGCGCTACCCCATTTAGTGGGGGTAGAGCCTACTTGCAAGTCTCTCCGACCTTCACAAAAAAAGTTATTCAAGAATATCTCTTTCTCCTATGTGCTTTCATCCCTAACCCTAACCCTAACCCTTCCAAAAGTCGGAGAAGCTCAAGGATGGTACTGATCGATGCGCGCTACCCCATTTAGTGGGGGTAGAGCCTACTTGCAAGTCTCTCCGACCTTCACAAAAAAAGTTATTCAAGAATATCTCTTTCTCCTATGTGCTTTCATCCCTAACCCTAACCCTAACCCTTCCGAAAGTCGGAGAAGCTCAAGGATGGTACCGATCGATGTGCGCTACCCCATTTAGTGGGGGTAGAGCCTACTTGCAAGTCTCTCCGACCTTCACAAAAAAAGTTATTCAAGAATATCTCCTCAGATTTGGGGGAATTTCGTCGGTCGACCTCTTCCGAAGGTCGTACAAGCTCGGGGATGGTACCAATCGATCCGCAGGACCCAAATTAGTCCAGATGCAACCACTTTCCAAGTCTCTCCGACCTTCACAAAAAAAGTTATTCAAGAATATCTCTTTCTCCTATGTGCTTTCTTCCCTAACCCTAACCCTAACCCTTCCGAAAGTCGGAGAAGCTCAAGGATGGTACCGATCGATGCGCGCTACCCCATTTAGTGGGGGTAGAGCCTACTTGCAAGTCTCTCCGACCTTCACAAAAAAAGTTATTCAAGAATATCTCTTTCTCCTATGTGCTTTCATCCCTAACCCTAACCCTAACCCTTCCGAAAGTCGGAGAAGCTCAAGGATGGTACCGATCGATGTGCGCTACCCCATTTAGTGGGGGTAGAGCCTACTTGCAAGTCTCTCCGACCTTCACAAAAAAAGTTATTCAAGAATATCTCCTCAGATTTGGGGGAATTTCGTCGGTCGACCTCTTCCGAAGGTCGTACAAGCTCGGGGATGGTACCAATCGATCTGCAGGACCCAAATTAGTCCAGATGCAACCACTTTCCAAGTCTCTCCGACCTTCACAAAAAAAGTTATTCAAGAATATCTCTTTCTCCTATGTGCTTTCATCCCTAACCCTAACCCTAACCCTTCCGAAAGTCGGAGAAGCTCAAGGATGGTACCGATCGATGCGCGCTACCCCATTTAGTGGGGGTAGAGCCTACTTGCAAGTCTCTCCGACCTTCACAAAAAAAGTTATTCAAGAATATCTCTTTCTCCTATGTGCTTTCATCCCTAACCCTAACCCTAACCCTTCCAAAAGTCGGAGAAGCTCAAGGATGGTACCGATCGATGCGCGCTACCCCATTTAGTGGGGGTAGAGCCTACTTGCAAGTCTCTCCGACCTTCACAAAAAAAGTTATTCAAGAATATCTCTTTCTCCTATGTGCTTTCATCCCTAACCCTAACCCTAACCCTTCCGAAAGTCGGAGAAGCTCAAGGATGGTACCGATCGATGCGCGCTACCCCATTTAGTGGGGGTAGAGCCTACTTGCAAGTCTCTCCGACCTTCACAAAAAAAGTTATTCAAGAATATCTCTTTCTCCTATGTGCTTTCATCCCTAACCCTAACCCTAACCCTTCCGAAAGTCGGAGAAGCTCAAGGATGGTACCGATCGATGCGCGCTACCCCATTTAGTGGGGGTAGAGCCTACTTGCAAGTCTCTCCGACCTTCACAAAAAAAGTTATTCAAGAATATCTCCTCAGATTTGGGGGAATTTCGTCGGTCGACCTCTTCCGAAGGTCGTACAAGCTCGGGGATGGTACCAATCGATCCGCAGGACCCAAATTAGTCCAGATGCAACCACTTTCCAAGTCTCTCCGACCTTCACAAAAAAAGTTATTCAAGAATATCTCTTTCTCCTATGTGCTTTCATCCCTAACCCTAACCCTAACCCTTCCGAAAGTCGGAGAAGCTCAAGGATGGTACCGATCGATGCGCGCTACCCCATTTAGTGGGGGTAGAGCCTACTTGCAAGTCTCTCCGACCTTCACAAAAAAAGTTATTCAAGAATATCTCTTTCTCCTATGTGCTTTCATCCCTAACCCTAACCCTAACCCTTCCGAAAGTCGGAGAAGCTCAAGGATGGTACCGATCGATGCGCGCAACCCCATTTAGTGGGGGTAGAGCCTACTTGCAAGTCTCTCCGACCTTCACAAAAAAAGTTATTCAAGAATATCTCCTCAGATTTGGGGGAATTTCGTCGGTCGACCTCTTCCGAAGGTCGTACAAGCTCGGGGATGGTACCAATCGATCCGCAGGACCCAAATTAGTCCAGATGCAACCACTTTCCAAGTCTCTCCGACCTTCACAAAAAAAGTTATTCAAGAATATCTCTTTCTCCTATGTGCTTTCATCCCTAACCCTAACCCTAACCCTTCCGAAAGTCGGAGAAGCTCAAGGATGGTACCGATCGATGCGCGCTACCCCATTTAGTGGGGGTAGAGCCTACTTGCAAGTCTCTCCGACCTTCACAAAAAAAGTTATTCAAGAATATCTCTTTCTCCTATGTGCTTTCATCCCTAACCCTAACCCTAACCCTTCCGAAAGTCGGAGAAGCTCAAGGATGGTACCGATCGATGCGCGCTACCCCATTTAGTGGGGGTAGAGCCTACTTGCAAGTCTCTCCGACCTTCACAAAAAAAGTTATTCAAGAATATCTCCTCAGATTTGGGGGAATTTCGTCGGTCGACCTCTTCCAAAGGTCGTACAAGCTCGGGGATGGTACCAATCGATCTGCAGGACCCAAATTAGTCCAGATGCAACCACTTTTCAAGTCTCTCCGACCTTCACAAAAAAAGTTATTCAAGAATATCTCTTTCTCCTATGTGCTTTCATCCCTAACCCTAACCCTAACCCTTCCGAAAGTCGGAGAAGCTCAAGGATGGTACCGATCGATGCGCGCTACCCCATTTAGTGGGGGTAGAGCCTACTTGCAAGTCTCTCCGACCTTCACAAAAAAAGTTATTCAAGAATATCTCTTTCTCCTATGTGCTTTCATCCCTAACCCTAACCCTAACCCTTCCGAAAGTCGGAGAAGCTCAAGGATGGTACCGATCGATGCGCGCAACCCCATTTAGTGGGAGTAGAGCCTACTTGCAAGTCTCTCCGACCTTCACAAAAAAAGTTATTCAAGAATATCTCCTCAGATTTGGGGGAATTTCGTCGGTCGACCTCTTTCGAAGGTCGTACAAGCTCGGGGATGGTACCAATCGATCCGCAGGACCCAAATTAGTCCAGATGCAACCACTTTCCAAGTCTCTCCGACCTTCACAAAAAAAGTTATTCAAGAATATCTCTTTCTCCTATGTGCTTTCATCCCTAACCCTAACCCTAACCCTTCCGAAAGTCGGAGAAGCTCAAGGATGGTACCGATCGATGCGCGCTACCCCATTTAGTGGGGGTAGAGCCTACTTGCAAGTCTCTCCGACCTTCACAAAAAAGGTTATTCAAGAATATCTCTTTCTCCTATGTGCTTTCATCCCTAACCCTAACCCTAACCCTTCCGAAAGTCGGAGAAGCTCAAGGATGGTACCGATCGATGCGCGCAACCCCATTTAGTGGGGGTAGAGCCTACTTGCAAGTCTCTCCGACCTTCACAAAAAAAGTTATTCAAGAATATCTCCTCAGATTTGGGGGAATTTCGTCGGTCGACCTCTTCCGAAGGTCGTACAAGCTCGGGGATGGTACCAATCGATCCGCAGGACCCAAATTAGTCCAGATGCAACCACTTTCCAAGTCTCTCCGACCTTCACAAAAAAAGTTATTCAAGAATATCTCTTTCTCCTATGTGCTTTCATCCCTAACCCTAACCCTAACCCTTCCGAAAGTCGGAGAAGCTCAAGGATGGTACCGATCGATGCGCGCTACCCCATTTAGTGGGGGTAGAGCCTACTTGCAAGTCTCTCCGACCTTCACAAAAAAAGTTATTCAAGAATATCTCTTTCTCCTATGTGCTTTCATCCCTAACCCTAACCCTAACCCTTCCGAAAGTCGGAGAAGCTCAAGGATGGTACCGATCGATGTGCGCTACCCCATTTAGTGGGGGTAGAGCCTACTTGCAAGTCTCTCCGACCTTCACAAAAAAAGTTATTCAAGAATATCTCCTCAGATTTGGGGGAATTTCGTCGGTCGACCTCTTCCGAAGGTCGTACAAGCTCTAGGATGGTACCAATCGATCCGCAGGACCCAAATTAGTCCAGATGCAACCACTTTCCAAGTCTCTCCGACCTTCACAAAAAAAGTTATTCAAGAATATCTCTTTCTCCTATGTGCTTTCATCCCTAACCCTAACCCTAACCCTTCCGAAAGTCGGAGAAGCTCAAGGATGGTACCGATCGATGCGCGCTACCCCATTTAGTGGGGGTAGAGCCTACTTGCAAGTCTCTCCGACCTTCACAAAAAAAGTTATTCAAGAATATCTCTTTCTCCTATGTGCTTTCATCCCTAACCCTAACCCTAACCCTTCCGAAAGTCGGAGAAGCTCAAGGATGGTACCGATCGATGCGCGCTACCCCATTTAGTGGGGGTAGAGCCTACTTGCAAGTCTCTCCGACCTTCACAAAAAAAGTTATTCAAGAATATCTCTTTCTCCTATGTGCTTTCATCCCTAACCCTAACCCTTCTGAAAGTCGGAGAAGCTCAAGGATGGTACCGATCGATGCGCGCTACCCCATTTAGTGGGGGTAGAGCCTACTTGCAAGTCTCTCCGACCTTCACAAAAAAAGTTATTCAAGAATATCTCTTTCTCCTATGTGCTTTCATCCCTAACCCTAACCCTTCCAAAAGTCGGAGAAGCTCAAGGATGGTACAGATCGATGCGCGCTACCCCATTTAGTGGGGGTAGAGCCTACTTGCAAGTCTCTCCGACCTTCACAAAAAAAGTTATTCAAGAATATCTCTTTCTCCTATGTGCTTTCATCCCTAACCCTAACCCTAACCCTTCCGAAAGTCGGAGAAGCTCAAGGATGGTACCGATCGATGTGCGCTACCCCATTTAGTGGGGGTAGAGCCTACTTGCAAGTCTCTCCGACCTTCACAAAAAAAGTTATTCAAGAATATCTCCTCAGATTTGGGGGAATTTCGTCGGTCGACCTCTTCCGAAGGTCGTACAAGCTCGGGGATGGTACCAATCGATCCGCAGGACCCAAATTAGTCCAGATGCAACCACTTTCCAAGTCTCTCCGACCTTCACAAAAAAAGTTATTCAAGAATATCTCTTTCTCCTATGTGCTTTCATCCCTAACCCTAACCCTAACCCTTCCGAAAGTCGGAGAAGCTCAAGGATGGTACCGATCGATGCGCGCTACCCCATTTAGTGGGGGTAGAGCCTACTTGCAAGTCTCTCCGACCTTCACAAAAAAAGTTATTCAAGAATATCTCTTTCTCCTATGTGCTTTCATCCCTAACCCTAACCCTAACCCTTCCGAAAGTCGGAGAAGCTCAAGGATGGTACCGATCGATGTGCGCTACCCCATTTAGTGGGGTTAGAGCCTACTTGCAAGTCTCTCCGACCTTCACAAAAAAAGTTATTCAAGAATATCTCCTCAGATTTGGGGGAATTTCGTCGGTCGACCTCTTCCGAAGGTCGTACAAGCTCGGGGATGGTACCAATCGATCCGCAGGACCCAAATTAGTCCAGATGCAACCACTTTCCAAGTCTCTCCGACCTTCACAAAAAAAGTTATTCAAGAATATCTCTTTCTCCTATGTGCTTTCATCCCTAACCCTAACCCTTCCGAAAGTCGGAGAAGCTCAAGGATGGTACCGATCGATGTGCGCTACCCCATTTAGTGGGGGTAGAGCCTACTTGCAAGTCTCTCCGACCTTCACAAAAAAAGTTATTCAAGAATATCTCTTTCTCCTATGTGCTTTCATCCCTAACCCTAACCCTAACCCTTCCGAAAGTCGGAGAAGCTCAAGGATGGTACCGATCGATGCGCGCTACCCCATTTAGTGGGGGTAGAGCCTACTTGCAAGTCTCTCCGACCTTCACAAAAAAAGTTATTCAAGAATATCTCTTTCTCCTATGTGCTTTCATCCCTAACCCTAACCCTAACCCTTCCGAAAGTCGGAGAAGCTCAAGGATGGTACCGATCGATGCGCGCTACCCCATTTAGTGGGGGTAGAGCCTACTTGCAAGTCTCTCCGACCTTCACAAAAAAAGTTATTCAAGAATATCTCCTCAGATTTGGGGGAATTTCGTCGGTCGACCTCTTCCAAAGGTCGTACAAGCTCGGGGATGGTACCAATCGATCTGCAGGACCCAAATTAGTCCAGATGCAACCACTTTTCAAGTCTCTCCGACCTTCACAAAAAAAGTTATTCAAGAATATCTCTTTCTCCTATGTGCTTTCATCCCTAACCCTAACCCTAACCCTTCCGAAAGTCGGAGAAGCTCAAGGATGGTACCGATCGATGCGCGCTACCCCATTTAGTGGGGGTAGAGCCTACTTGCAAGTCTCTCCGACCTTCACAAAAAAAGTTATTCAAGAATATCTCTTTCTCCTATGTGCTTTCATCCCTAACCCTAACCCTAACCCTTCCGAAAGTCGGAGAAGCTCAAGGATGGTACCGATCGATGCGCGCAACCCCATTTAGTGGGAGTAGAGCCTACTTGCAAGTCTCTCCGACCTTCACAAAAAAAGTTATTCAAGAATATCTCCTCAGATTTGGGGGAATTTCGTCGGTCGACCTCTTTCGAAGGTCGTACAAGCTCGGGGATGGTACCAATCGATCCGCAGGACCCAAATTAGTCCAGATGCAACCACTTTCCAAGTCTCTCCGACCTTCACAAAAAAAGTTATTCAAGAATATCTCTTTCTCCTATGTGCTTTCATCCCTAACCCTAACCCTAACCCTTCCGAAAGTCGGAGAAGCTCAAGGATGGTACCGATCGATGCGCGCTACCCCATTTAGTGGGGGTAGAGCCTACTTGCAAGTCTCTCCGACCTTCACAAAAAAGGTTATTCAAGAATATCTCTTTCTCCTATGTGCTTTCATCCCTAACCCTAACCCTAACCCTTCCGAAAGTCGGAGAAGCTCAAGGATGGTACCGATCGATGCGCGCAACCCCATTTAGTGGGGGTAGAGCCTACTTGCAAGTCTCTCCGACCTTCACAAAAAAAGTTATTCAAGAATATCTCCTCAGATTTGGGGGAATTTCGTCGGTCGACCTCTTCCGAAGGTCGTACAAGCTCGGGGATGGTACCAATCGATCCGCAGGACCCAAATTAGTCCAGATGCAACCACTTTCCAAGTCTCTCCGACCTTCACAAAAAAAGTTATTCAAGAATATCTCTTTCTCCTATGTGCTTTCATCCCTAACCCTAACCCTAACCCTTCCGAAAGTCGGAGAAGCTCAAGGATGGTACCGATCGATGCGCGCTACCCCATTTAGTGGGGGTAGAGCCTACTTGCAAGTCTCTCCGACCTTCACAAAAAAAGTTATTCAAGAATATCTCTTTCTCCTATGTGCTTTCATCCCTAACCCTAACCCTAACCCTTCCGAAAGTCGGAGAAGCTCAAGGATGGTACCGATCGATGTGCGCTACCCCATTTAGTGGGGGTAGAGCCTACTTGCAAGTCTCTCCGACCTTCACAAAAAAAGTTATTCAAGAATATCTCCTCAGATTTGGGGGAATTTCGTCGGTCGACCTCTTCCGAAGGTCGTACAAGCTCTAGGATGGTACCAATCGATCCGCAGGACCCAAATTAGTCCAGATGCAACCACTTTCCAAGTCTCTCCGACCTTCACAAAAAAAGTTATTCAAGAATATCTCTTTCTCCTATGTGCTTTCATCCCTAACCCTAACCCTAACCCTTCCGAAAGTCGGAGAAGCTCAAGGATGGTACCGATCGATGCGCGCTACCCCATTTAGTGGGGGTAGAGCCTACTTGCAAGTCTCTCCGACCTTCACAAAAAAAGTTATTCAAGAATATCTCTTTCTCCTATGTGCTTTCATCCCTAACCCTAACCCTAACCCTTCCGAAAGTCGGAGAAGCTCAAGGATGGTACCGATCGATGCGCGCTACCCCATTTAGTGGGGGTAGAGCCTACTTGCAAGTCTCTCCGACCTTCACAAAAAAAGTTATTCAAGAATATCTCTTTCTCCTATGTGCTTTCATCCCTAACCCTAACCCTTCTGAAAGTCGGAGAAGCTCAAGGATGGTACCGATCGATGCGCGCTACCCCATTTAGTGGGGGTAGAGCCTACTTGCAAGTCTCTCCGACCTTCACAAAAAAAGTTATTCAAGAATATCTCTTTCTCCTATGTGCTTTCATCCCTAACCCTAACCCTTCCAAAAGTCGGAGAAGCTCAAGGATGGTACAGATCGATGCGCGCTACCCCATTTAGTGGGGGTAGAGCCTACTTGCAAGTCTCTCCGACCTTCACAAAAAAAGTTATTCAAGAATATCTCTTTCTCCTATGTGCTTTCATCCCTAACCCTAACCCTAACCCTTCCGAAAGTCGGAGAAGCTCAAGGATGGTACCGATCGATGTGCGCTACCCCATTTAGTGGGGGTAGAGCCTACTTGCAAGTCTCTCCGACCTTCACAAAAAAAGTTATTCAAGAATATCTCCTCAGATTTGGGGGAATTTCGTCGGTCGACCTCTTCCGAAGGTCGTACAAGCTCGGGGATGGTACCAATCGATCCGCAGGACCCAAATTAGTCCAGATGCAACCACTTTCCAAGTCTCTCCGACCTTCACAAAAAAAGTTATTCAAGAATATCTCTTTCTCCTATGTGCTTTCATCCCTAACCCTAACCCTAACCCTTCCGAAAGTCGGAGAAGCTCAAGGATGGTACCGATCGATGCGCGCTACCCCATTTAGTGGGGGTAGAGCCTACTTGCAAGTCTCTCCGACCTTCACAAAAAAAGTTATTCAAGAATATCTCTTTCTCCTATGTGCTTTCATCCCTAACCCTAACCCTAACCCTTCCGAAAGTCGGAGAAGCTCAAGGATGGTACCGATCGATGTGCGCTACCCCATTTAGTGGGGTTAGAGCCTACTTGCAAGTCTCTCCGACCTTCACAAAAAAAGTTATTCAAGAATATCTCCTCAGATTTGGGGGAATTTCGTCGGTCGACCTCTTCCGAAGGTCGTACAAGCTCGGGGATGGTACCAATCGATCCGCAGGACCCAAATTAGTCCAGATGCAACCACTTTCCAAGTCTCTCCGACCTTCACAAAAAAAGTTATTCAAGAATATCTCTTTCTCCTATGTGCTTTCATCCCTAACCCTAACCCTTCCGAAAGTCGGAGAAGCTCAAGGATGGTACCGATCGATGTGCGCTACCCCATTTAGTGGGGGTAGAGCCTACTTGCAAGTCTCTCCGACCTTCACAAAAAAAGTTATTCAAGAATATCTCTTTCTCCTATGTGCTTTCATCCCTAACCCTAACCCTAACCCTTCCGAAAGTCGGAGAAGCTCAAGGATGGTACCGATCGATGCGCGCTACCCCATTTAGTGGGGGTAGAGCCTACTTGCAAGTCTCTCCGACCTTCACAAAAAAAGTTATTCAAGAATATCTCTTTCTCCTATGTGCTTTCATCCCTAACCCTAACCCTAACCCTTCCGAAAGTCGGAGAAGCTCAAGGATGGTACCGATCGATGCGCGCTACCCCATTTAGTGGGGGTAAAGCCTACTTGCAAGTCTCTCCGACCTTCACAAAAAAAGTTATTCAAGAATATCTCTTTCTCCTATGTGCTTTCATCCCTAACCCTAACCCTAACCCTTCCAAAAGTCGGAGAAGCTCAAGGATGGTACCGATCGATGTGCGCTACCCCATTTAGTGGGGGTAGAGCCTACTTGCAAGTCTCTCCGACCTTCACAAAAAAAGTTATTCAAGAATATCTCTTTCTCCTATGTGCTTTCATCCCTAACCCTAACCCTAACCCTTCCGAAAGTCGGAGAAGCTCAAGGATGGTACCGATCGATGTGCGCTACCCCATTTAGTGGGGGTAGAGCCTACTTGCAAGTCTCTCCGACCTTCACAAAAAAAGTTATTCAAGAATATCTCCTCAGATTTGGGGGAATTTCGTCGGTCGACCTCTTCCGAAGGTCGTACAAGCTCGGGGATGGTACCAATCGATCCGCAGGACCCAAATTAGTCCAGATGCAACCACTTTCCAAGTCTCTCCGACCTTCACAAAAAAAGTTATTCAAGAATATCTCTTTCTCCTATGTGCTTTCATCCCTAACCCTAACCCTAACCCTTCCGAAAGTCGGAGAAGCTCAAAGATGGTACCGATCGATGCGCGCTACCCCATTTAGTGGGGGTAGAGCCTACTTGCAAGTCTCTCCGACCTTCACAAAAAAAGTTATTCAAGAATATCTCTTTCTCCTATGTGCTTTCATCCCTAACCCTAACCCTAACCCTTCCGAAAGTCGGAGAAGCTCAAGGATGGTACTGATCGATGCGCGCTACCCCATTTAGTGGGGGTAGAGCCTACTTGCAAGTCTCTCCGACCTTCACAAAAAAAGTTATTCAAGAATATCTCTTTCTCCTATGTGCTTTCATCCCTAACCCTAACCCTAACCCTTCCGAAAGTCGGAGAAGCTCAAGGATGGTACCGATCGATGTGCGCTACCCCATTTAGTGGGGGTAGAGCCTACTTGCAAGTCTCTCCGACCTTCACAAAAAAAGTTATTCAAGAATATCTCTTTCTCCTATGTGCTTTCATCCCTAACCCTAACCCTAACCCTTCCGAAAGTCGGAGAAGCTCAAGGATGGTACCGATCGATGCGCGCAACTCCATTTAGTGGGGGTAGAGCCTACTTGCAAGTCTCTCCGACCTTCACAAAAAAAGTTATTCAAGAATATCTCCTCAGATTTGGGGGAATTTCGTCGGTCGACCTCTTCCGAAGGTCGTACAAGCTCGGGGATGGTACCAATCGATCCGCAGGACCCAAATTAGTCCAGATGCAACCACTTTCCAAGTCTCTCCGACCTTCACAAAAAAAGTTATTCATGAATATCTCTTTCTCCTATGTGCTTTCATCCCTAACCCTAACCCTAACCCTTCCGAAAGTCGGAGAAGCTCAAGGATGGTACCGATCGATGCGCGCTACCCCATTTAGTGGGGGTAGAGCCTACTTGCAAGTCTCTCCGACCTTCACAAAAAAAGTTATTCAAGAATATCTCCTCAGATTTGGGGGAATTTCGTCGGTCGACCTCTTCCGAAGGTCGTACAAGCTCGGGGATGGTACCAATCGATCCGCAGGACCCAAATTAGTCCAGATGCAACCACTTTCCAAGTCTCTCCGACCTTCACAAAAAAAGTTATTCAAGAATATCTCTTTCTCCTATGTGCTTTCATCCCTAACCCTAACCCTAACCCTTCCGAAAGTTGGAGAAGCTCAAGGATGGTACCGATCGATGCGCGCTACCCCATTTAGTGGGGGTAGAGCCTACTTGCAAGTCTCTCCGACCTTCACAAAAAAAGTTATTCAAGAATATCTCTTTCTCCTATGTGCTTTCATCCCTAACCCTAACCCTAACCCTTCCGAAAGTCGGAGAAGCTCAAGGATGGTACCGATCGATGCGCGCAACCCCATTTAGTGGGGGTAGAGCCTACTTGCAAGTCTCTCCGACCTTCACAAAAAAAGTTATTCAAGAATATCTCCTCAGATTTGGGGGAATTTCGTCGGTCGACCTCTTCCGAAGGTCTTACAAGCTCGGGGATGGTACCAATCGATCCGCAGGACCCAAATTAGTCCAGATGCAACCACTTTCCAAGTCTCTCCGACCTTCACAAAAAAAGTTATTCAAGAGTATCTCTTTCTCCTATGTGCTTTCATCCCTAACCCTAACCCTAACCCTTCCGAAAGTCGGAGAAGCTCAAGGATGGTACCGATCGATGCGCGCTACCCCATTTAGTGGGGGTAGAGCCTACTTGCAAGTCTCTCCGACCTTCACAAAAAAAGTTATTCAAGAATATCTCTTTCTCCTATGTGCTTTCATCCCTAACCCTAACCCTAACCCTTCCGAAAGTCGGAGAAGCTCAAGGATGGTACCGATCGATGCGCGCTACCCCATTTAGTGGGGGTAGAGCCTACTTGCAAGTCTCTCCGACCTTCACAAAAAAAGTTATTCAAGAATATCTCTTTCTCCTATGTGCTTTCATCCCTAACCCTAACCCTAACCCTTCCGAAAGTCGGAGAAGCTCAAGGATGGTACCAATCGATGCGCGTTACCCCATTTAGTGGGGGTAGAGCCTACTTGCAAGTCTCTCCGACCTTCACAAAAAAAGTTATTCAAGAATATCTCTTTCTCCTATGTGCTTTCATCCCTAACCCTAACCCTAACCCTTCCGAAAGTCGGAGAAGCTCAAGGATGGTACCGATCGATGCGCGCAACCCCATTTAGTGGGGGTAGAGCCTACTTGCAAGTCTCTCCGACCTTCACAAAAAAAGTAATTCAAGAATATCTCCTCAGATTTGGGGGAATTTCGTCGGTCGACCTCTTCCGAAGGTCGTACAAGCTCGGGGATGGTACCAATCGATCCGCAGGACCCAAATTAGTCCAGATGCAACCACTTTCCAAGTCTCTCCGACCTTCACAAAAAAAGTTATTCAAGAATATCTCTTTCTCCTATGTGCTTTCATCCCTAACCCTAACCCTAACCCTTCCGAAAGTCGGAGAAGCTCAAGGATGGTACCGATCGATGCGCGCTACCCCATTTAGTGGGGGTAGAGCCTACTTGCAAGTCTCTCCGACCTTCACAAAAAAAGTTATTCAAGAATATCTCTTTCTCCTATGTGCTTTCATCCCTAACCCTAACCCTAACCCTTCCGAAAGTCGGAGAAGCTCAAGGATGGTACCGATCGATGCGCGCAACCCCATTTAGTGGGGGTAGAGCCTACTTGCAAGTCTCTCCGACCTTCACAAAAAAAGTTATTCAAGAATATCTCCTCAGATTTGGGGGAATTTCGTCGGTCGACCTCTTCCGAAGGTCGTACAAGCTCGGGGATGGTACCAATCGATCCGCAGGACCCAAATTAGTCCAGATGCAACCACTTTCCAAGTCTCTCCGACCTTCACAAAAAAAGTTATTCAAGAATATCTCTTTCTCCTATGTGCTTTCATCCCTAACCCTAACCCTAACCCTTCCGAAAGTCGGAGAAGCTCAAGGATGGTACCGATCGATGCGCGCTACCCCATTTAGTGGGGGTAGAGCCTACTTGCAAGTCTCTCCGACCTTCACAAAAAAAGTTATTCAAGAATATCTCTTTCTCCTATGTGCTTTCATCCCTAACCCTAACCCTAACCCTTCCGAAAGTCGGAGAAGCTCAAGGATGGTACCGATCGATGCGCGCTACCCCATTTAGTGGGGGTAGAGCCTACTTGCAAGTCTCTCCGACCTTCACAAAAAAAGTTATTCAAGAATATCTCTTTCTCCTATGTGCTTTCATCCCTAACCCTAACCCTAACCCTTCCGAAAGTCGGAGAAGCTCAAGGATGGTACCGATCGATGCGCGCTACCACATTTAGTGGGGGTAGAGCCTACTTGCAAGTCTCTCCGACCTTCACAAAAAAAGTTATTCAAGAATATCTCTTTCTCCTATGTGCTTTCATCCCTAACCCTAACCCTAACCCTTCCGAAAGTCGGAGAAGCTCAAGGATGGTACCGATCGATGCGCGCAACCCCATTTAGTGGGGGTAGAGCCTACTTGCAAGTCTCTCCGACCTTCACAAAAAAAGTAATTCAAGAATATCTCCTCAGATTTGGGGGAATTTCGTCGGTCGACCTCTTCCGAAGGTCGTACAAGCTCGGGGATGGTACCAATCGATCCGCAGGACCCAAATTAGTCCAGATGCAACCACTTTCCAAGTCTCTCCGACCTTCACAAAAAAAGTTATTCAAGAATATCTCTTTCTCCTATGTGCTTTCATCCCTAACCCTAACCCTAACCCTTCCGAAAGTCGGAGAAGCTCAAGGATGGTACCGATCGATGCGCGCTACCCCATTTAGTGGGGGTAGAGCCTACTTGCAAGTCTCTCCGACCTTCACAAAAAAAGTTATTCAAGAATATCTCTTTCTCCTATGTGCTTTCATCCCTAACCCTAACCCTAACCCTTCCGAAAGTCGGAGAAGCTCAAGGATGGTACCGATCGATGCGCGCAACCCCATTTAGTGGGGGTAGAGCCTACTTGCAAGTCTCTCCGACCTTCAAAAAAAAAGTTATTCAAGAATATCTCCTCAGATTTGGGGGAATTTCGTCGGTCGACCTCTTCCGAAGGTCGTACAAGCTCGGGGATGGTACCAATCGATCCGCAGGACCCAAATTAGTCCAGATGCAACCACTTTCCAAGTCTCTCCGACCTTCACAAAAAAAGTTATTCAAGAATATCTCCTCAGATTTGGGGGAATTTCGTCGGTCGACCTCTTTCGAAGGTCGTACAAGCTCGGGGATGGTACCAATCGATCCGCAGGACCCAAATTAGTCCAGATGAAACCACTTTCCAAGTCTCTCCGACCTTCACAAAAAAAGTTATTCAAGAATATCTCTTTCTCCTATGTGCTTTCATCCCTAACCCTAACCCTAACCCTTCCGAAAGTCGGAGAAGCTCAAGGATGGTACCGATCGATGCGCGCTACCCCATTTAGTGGGGGTAGAGCCTACTTGCAAGTCTCTCCGACCTTCACAAAAAAAGTTATTCAAGAATATCTCTTTCTCCTATGTGCTTTCATCCCTAACCCTAACCCTAACCCTTCCGAAAGTCGGAGAAGCTCAAGGATGGTACCGATCGATGCGCGCTACCCCATTTAGTGGGGGTAGAGCCTACTTGCAAGTCTCTCCGACCTTCACAAAAAAAGTTATTCAAGAATATCTCTTTCTCCTATGTGCTTTCATCCCTAACCCTAACCCTAACCCTTCCGAAAGTCGGAGAAGCTCAAGGATGGTACCGATCGATGCGCGCTACCACATTTAGTGGGGGTAGAGCCTACTTGCAAGTCTCTCCGACCTTCACAAAAAAAGTTATTCAAGAATATCTCTTTCTCCTATGTGCTTTCATCCCTAACCCTAACCCTAACCCTTCCGAAAGTCGGAGAAGCTCAAGGATGGTACCGATCGATGCGCGCAACCCCATTTAGTGGGGGTAGAGCCTACTTGCAAGTCTCTCCGACCTTCACAAAAAAAGTAATTCAAGAATATCTCCTCAGATTTGGGGGAATTTCGTCGGTCGACCTCTTCCGAAGGTCGTACAAGCTCGGGGATGGTACCAATCGATCCGCAGGACCCAAATTAGTCCAGATGCAACCACTTTCCAAGTCTCTCCGACCTTCACAAAAAAAGTTATTCAAGAATATCTCTTTCTCCTATGTGCTTTCATCCCTAACCCTAACCCTAACCCTTCCGAAAGTCGGAGAAGCTCAAGGATGGTACCGATCGATGCGCGCTACCCCATTTAGTGGGGGTAGAGCCTACTTGCAAGTCTCTCCGACCTTCACAAAAAAAGTTATTCAAGAATATCTCTTTCTCCTATGTGCTTTCATCCCTAACCCTAACCCTAACCCTTCCGAAAGTCGGAGAAGCTCAAGGATGGTACCGATCGATGCGCGCAACCCCATTTAGTGGGGGTAGAGCCTACTTGCAAGTCTCTCCGACCTTCACAAAAAAAGTTATTCAAGAATATCTCCTCAGATTTGGGGGAATTTCGTCGGTCGACCTCTTCCGAAGGTCGTACAAGCTCGGGGATGGTACCAATCGATCCGCAGGACCCAAATTAGTCCAGATGCAACCACTTTCCAAGTCTCTCCGACCTTCACAAAAAAAGTTATTCAAGAATATCTCTTTCTCCTATGTGCTTTCATCCCTAACCCTAACCCTAACCCTTCCGAAAGTCGGAGAAGCTCAAGGATGGTACCGATCGATGCGCGCTACCACATTTAGTGGGGGTAGAGCCTACTTGCAAGTCTCTCCGACCTTCACAAAAAAAGTTATTCAAGAATATCTCTTTCTCCTATGTGCTTTCATCCCTAACCCTAACCCTAACCCTTCCGAAAGTCGGAGAAGCTCAAGGATGGTACCGATCGATGCGCGCAACCCCATTTAGTGGGGGTAGAGCCTACTTGCAAGTCTCTCCGACCTTCACAAAAAAAGTAATTCAAGAATATCTCCTCAGATTTGGGGGAATTTCGTCGGTCGACCTCTTCCGAAGGTCGTACAAGCTCGGGGATGGTACCAATCGATCCGCAGGACCCAAATTAGTCCAGATGCAACCACTTTCCAAGTCTCTCCGACCTTCACAAAAAAAGTTATTCAAGAATATCTCTTTCTCCTATGTGCTTTCATCCCTAACCCTAACCCTAACCCTTCCGAAAGTCGGAGAAGCTCAAGGATGGTACCGATCGATGCGCGCTACCCCATTTAGTGGGGGTAGAGCCTACTTGCAAGTCTCTCCGACCTTCACAAAAAAAGTTATTCAAGAATATCTCTTTCTCCTATG
Organism: Limanda limanda; assembly: GCF_963576545.1. Classification (NCBI taxonomy): domain Eukaryota; kingdom Metazoa; phylum Chordata; class Actinopteri; order Pleuronectiformes; family Pleuronectidae; genus Limanda; species Limanda limanda. Next base: position 582,583 of record NW_026870694.1, on the reverse strand, counting down.
TGCTTTCATCCCTAACCCTAACCCTAACCCTTCCGAAAGTCGGAGAAGCTCAAGGATGGTACCGATCGATGCGCGCAACCCCATTTAGTGGGGGTAGAGCCTACTTGCAAGTCTCTCCGACCTTCAAAAAAAAAGTTATTCAAGAATATCTCCTCAGATTTGGGGGAATTTCGTCGGTCGACCTCTTCCGAAGGTCGTACAAGCTCGGGGATGGTACCAATCGATCCGCAGGACCCAAATTAGTCCAGATGCAACCACTTTCCAAGTCTCTCCGACCTTCACAAAAAAAGTTATTCAAGAATATCTCCTCAGATTTGGGGGAATTTCGTCGGTCGACCTCTTTCGAAGGTCGTACAAGCTCGGGGATGGTACCAATCGATCCGCAGGACCCAAATTAGTCCAGATGAAACCACTTTCCAAGTCTCTCCGACCTTCACAAAAAAAGTTATTCAAGAATATCTCTTTCTCCTATGTGCTTTCATCCCTAACCCTAACCCTAACCCTTCCGAAAGTCGGAGAAGCTCAAGGATGGTACCGATCGATGCGCGCTACCCCATTTAGTGGGGGTAGAGCCTACTTGCAAGTCTCTCCGACCTTCACAAAAAAAGTTATTCAAGAATATCTCTTTCTCCTATTTGCTTTCATCCCTAACCCTAACCCTAACCCTTCCGAAAGTCGGAGAAGCTCAAGGATGGTACCGATCGATGCGCGCTACCCCATTTAGTGGGGGTAGAGCCTACTTGCAAGTCTCTCCGACCTTCACAAAAAAAGTTATTCAAGAATATCTCTTTCTCCTATGTGCTTTCATCCCTAACCCTAACCCTAACCCTTCCGAAAGTCGGAGAAGCTCAAGGATGGTACCGATCGATGCGCGCTACCACATTTAGTGGGGGTAGAGCCTACTTGCAAGTCTCTCCGACCTTCACAAAAAAAGTTATTCAAGAATATCTCTTTCTCCTATGTGCTTTCATCCCTAACCCTAACCCTAACCCTTCCGAAAGTCGGAGAAGCTCAAGGATGGTACCGATCGATGCGCGCAACCCCATTTAGTGGGGGTAGAGCCTACTTGCAAGTCTCTCCGACCTTCACAAAAAAAGTAATTCAAGAATATCTCCTCAGATTTGGGGGAATTTCGTCGGTCGACCTCTTCCGAAGGTCGTACAAGCTCGGGGATGGTACCAATCGATCCGCAGGACCCAAATTAGTCCAGATGCAACCACTTTCCAAGTCTCTCCGACCTTCACAAAAAAAGTTATTCAAGAATATCTCTTTCTCCTATGTGCTTTCATCCCTAACCCTAACCCTAACCCTTCCGAAAGTCGGAGAAGCTCAAGGATGGTACCGATCGATGCGCGCTACCCCATTTAGTGGGGGTAGAGCCTACTTGCAAGTCTCTCCGACCTTCACAAAAAAAGTTATTCAAGAATATCTCTTTCTCCTATGTGCTTTCATCCCTAACCCTAACCCTAACCCTTCCGAAAGTCGGAGAAGCTCAAGGATGGTACCGATCGATGCGCGCAACCCCATTTAGTGGGGGTAGAGCCTACTTGCAAGTCTCTCCGACCTTCACAAAAAAAGTTATTCAAGAATATCTCCTCAGATTTGGGGGAATTTCGTCGGTCGACCTCTTCCGAAGGTCGTACAAGCTCGGGGATGGTACCAATCGATCCGCAGGACCCAAATTAGTCCAGATGCAACCACTTTCCAAGTCTCTCCGACCTTCACAAAAAAAGTTATTCAAGAATATCTCTTTCTCCTATGTGCTTTCATCCCTAACCCTAACCCTAACCCTTCCGAAAGTCGGAGAAGCTCAAGGATGGTACCGATCGATGTGCGCTACCCCATTTAGTGGGGGTAGAGCCTACTTGCAAGTCTCTCCGACCTTCACAAAAAAAGTTATTCAAGAATATCTCTTTCTCCTATGTGCTTTCATCCCTAACCCTAACCCTAACCCTTCCGAAAGTCGGAGAAGCTCAAGGATGGTACCGATCGATGCGCGCAACCCCATTTAGTGGGGGTAGAGCCTACTTGCAAGTCTCTCCGACCTTCACAAAAAAAGTTATTCAAGAATATCTCCTCAGATTTGGGGGAATTTCGTCGGTCGACCTCTTTCGAAGGTCGTACAAGCTCGGGGATGGTACCAATCGATCCGCAGGACCCAAATTAGTCCAGATGCAACCACTTTCCAAGTCTCTCCGACCTTCACAAAAAAAGTTATTCAAGAATATCTCTTTCTCCTATGTGCTTTCATCCCTAACCCTAACCCTTCCGAAAGTCGGAGAAGCTCAAGGATGGTACCGATCGATGCGCGCTACCCCATTTAGTGGGGGTAGAGCCTACTTGCAAGTCTCTCAGACCTTCACAAAAAAAGTTATTCAAGAATATCTCCTCAGATTTGGGGGAATTTCGTCGGTCGACCTCTTCCGAAGGTCGTACAAGCTCGGGGATGGTACCAATCGATCCGCAGGACCCAAATTAGTCCAGATGCAACCACTTTCCAAGTCTCTCCGACCTTCACAAAAAAAGTTATTCAAGAATATCTCTTTCTCCTATGTGCTTTCATCCCTAACCCTAACCCTAACCCTTCCGAAAGTCGGAGAAGCTCAAGGATGGTACCGATCGATGCGCGCTACCCCATTTAGTGGGGGTAGAGCCTACTTGCAAGTCTCTCCGACCTTCACAAAAAAAGTTATTCAAGAATATCTCTTTCTCCTATGTGCTTTCATCCCTAACCCTAACCCTAACCCTTCCGAAAGTCGGAGAAGCTCAAGGATGGTACCGATCGATGCGCGCTACCCCATTTAGTGGGGGTAGAGCCTACTTGCAAGTCTCTCCGACCTTCACAAAAAAAGTTATTCAAGAATATCTCTTTCTCCTATGTGCTTTCATCCCTAACCCTAACCCTTCTGAAAGTCGGAGAAGCTCAAGGATGGTACCGATCGATGCGCGCTACCCCATTTAGTGGGGGTAGAGCCTACTTGCAAGTCTCTCCGACCTTCACAAAAAAAGTTATTCAAGAATATCTCTTTCTCCTATGTGCTTTCATCCCTAACCCTAACCCTTCCAAAAGTCGGAGAAGCTCAAGGATGGTACCGATCGATGCGCGCTACCCCATTTAGTGGGGGTAGAGCCTACTTGCAAGTCTCTCCGACCTTCACAAAAAAAGTTATTCAAGAATATCTCTTTCTCCTATGTGCTTTCATCCCTAACCCTAACCCTAACCCTTCCGAAAGTCGGAGAAGCTCAAGGATGGTACCGATCGATGTGCGCTACCCCATTTAGTGGGGGTAGAGCCTACTTGCAAGTCTCTCCGACCTTCACAAAAAAAGTTATTCAAGAATATCTCCTCAGATTTGGGGGAATTTCGTCGGTCGACCTCTTCCGAAGGTCGTACAAGCTCGGGGATGGTACCAATCGATCCGCAGGACCCAAATTAGTCCAGATGCAACCACTTTCCAAGTCTCTCCGACCTTCACAAAAAAAGTTATTCAAGAATATCTCTTTCTCCTATGTGCTTTCATCCCTAACCCTAACCCTAACCCTTCCGAAAGTCGGAGAAGCTCAAGGATGGTACCGATCGATGCGCGCTACCCCATTTAGTGGGGGTAGAGCCTACTTGCAAGTCTCTCCGACCTTCACAAAAAAAGTTATTCAAGAATATCTCTTTCTCCTATGTGCTTTCATCCCTAACCCTAACCCTAACCCTTCCGAAAGTCGGAGAAGCTCAAGGATGGTACCGATCGATGTGCGCTACCCCATTTAGTGGGGTTAGAGCCTACTTGCAAGTCTCTCCGACCTTCACAAAAAAAGTTATTCAAGAATATCTCCTCAGATTTGGGGGAATTTCGTCGGTCGACCTCTTCCGAAGGTCGTACAAGCTCGGGGATGGTACCAATCGATCCGCAGGACCCAAATTAGTCCAGATGCAACCACTTTCCAAGTCTCTCCGACCTTCACAAAAAAAGTTATTCAAGAATATCTCTTTCTCCTATGTGCTTTCATCCCTAACCCTAACCCTAACCCTTCCGAAAGTCGGAGAAGCTCAAGGATGGTACCGATCGATGTGCGCTACCCCATTTAGTGGGGGTAGAGCCTACTTGCAAGTCTCTCCGACCTTCACAAAAAAAGTTATTCAAGAATATCTCTTTCTCCTATGTGCTTTCATCCCTAACCCTAACCCTAACCCTTCCGAAAGTCGGAGAAGCTCAAGGATGGTACCGATCGATGCGCGCTACCCCATTTAGTGGGGGTAGAGCCTACTTGCAAGTCTCTCCGACCTTCACAAAAAAAGTTATTCAAGAATATCTCTTTCTCCTATGTGCTTTCATCCCTAACCCTAACCCTAACCCTTCCGAAAGTCGGAGAAGCTCAAGGATGGTACCGATCGATGCGTGCAACCCCATTTAGTGGGGGTAGAGCCTACTTGCAAGTCTCTCCGACCTTCACAAAAAAAGTTATTCAAGAATATCTCCTCAGATTTGGGGGAATTTCGTCGGTCGACCTCTTTCGAAGGTCGTACAAGCTCGGGGATGGTACCAATCGATCCGCAGGACCCAAATTAGTCCAGATGCAACCACTTTCCAAGTCTCTCCGACCTTCACAAAAAAAGTTATTCAAGAATATCTCTTTCTCCTATGTGCTTTCATCCCTAACCCTAACCCTTCCGAAAGTCGGAGAAGCTCAAGGATGGTACCGATCGATGCGCGCTACCCCATTTAGTGGGGGTAGAGCCTACTTGCAAGTCTCTCAGACCTTCACAAAAAAAGTTATTCAAGAATATCTCCTCAGATTTGGGGGAATTTCGTCGGTCGACCTCTTCCGAAGGTCGTACAAGCTCGGGGATGGTACCAATCGATCCGCAGGACCCAAAATAGTCCAGATGCAACCACTTTCCAAGTCTCTCCGACCTTCACAAAAAAAGTTATTCAAGAATATCTCTTTCTCCTATGTGCTTTCATCCCTAACCCTAACCCTAACCCTTCCGAAAGTCGGAGAAGCTCAAGGATGGTACCGATCGATGCGCGCTACCCCATTTAGTGGGGGTAGAGCCTACTTGCAAGTCTCTCCGACCTTCACAAAAAAAGTTATTCAAGAATATCTCTTTCTCCTATGTGCTTTCATCCCTAACCCTAACCCTAACCCTTCCGAAAGTCGGAGAAGCTCAAAGATGGTACCGATCGATGCGCGCTACCCCATTTAGTGGGGGTAGAGCCTACTTGCAAGTCTCTCCGACCTTCACAAAAAAAGTTATTCAAGAATATCTCTTTCTCCTATGTGCTTTCATCCCTAACCCTAACCCTTCTGAAAGTCGGAGAAGCTCAAGGATGGTACCGATCGATGCGCGCTACCCCATTTAGTGGGGGTAGAGCCTACTTGCAAGTCTCTCCGACCTTCACAAAAAAAGTTATTCAAGAATATCTCTTTCTCTTATGTGCTTTCATCCCTAACCCTAACCCTTCCAAAAGTCGGAGAAGCTCAAGGATGGTACCGATCGATGCGCGCTACCCCATTTAGTGGGGGTAGAGCCTACTTGCAAGTCTCTCCGACCTTCACAAAAAAAGTTATTCAAGAATATCTCTTTCTCCTATGTGCTTTCATCCCTAACCCTAACCCTAACCCTTCCGAAAGTCGGAGAAGCTCAAGGATGGTACCGATCGATGTGCGCTACCCCATTTAGTGGGGGTAGAGCCTACTTGCAAGTCTCTCCGACCTTCACAAAAAAAGTTATTCAAGAATATCTCCTCAGATTTGGGGGAATTTCGTCGGTCGACCTCTTCCGAAGGTCGTACAAGCTCGGGGATGGTACCAATCGATCCGCAGGACCCAAATTAGTCCAGATGCAACCACTTTCCAAGTCTCTCCGACCTTCACAAAAAAAGTTATTCAAGAATATCTCTTTCTCCTATGTGCTTTCATCCCTAACCCTAACCCTAACCCTTCCGAAAGTCGGAGAAGCTCAAGGATGGTACCGATCGATGCGCGCTACCCCATTTAGTGGGGGTAGAGCCTACTTGCAAGTCTCTCCGACCTTCACAAAAAAAGTTATTCAAGAATATCTCTTTCTCCTATGTGCTTTCATCCCTAACCCTAACCCTAACCCTTCCGAAAGTCGGAGAAGCTCAAGGATGGTACCGATCGATGTGCGCTACCCCATTTAGTGGGGTTAGAGCCTACTTGCAAGTCTCTCCGACCTTCACAAAAAAAGTTATTCAAGAATATCTCCTCAGATTTGGGGGAATTTCGTCGGTCGACCTCTTCCGAAGGTCGTACAAGCTCGGGGATGGTACCAATCGATCCGCAGGACCCAAATTAGTCCAGATGCAACCACTTTCCAAGTCTCTCCGACCTTCACAAAAAAAGTTATTCAAGAATATCTCTTTCTCCTATGTGCTTTCATCCCTAACCCTAACCCTAACCCTTCCGAAAGTCGGAGAAGCTCAAGGATGGTACCGATCGATGTGCGCTACCCCATTTAGTGGGGGTAGAGCCTACTTGCAAGTCTCTCCGACCTTCACAAAAAAAGTTATTCAAGAATATCTCTTTCTCCTATGTGCTTTCATCCCTAACCCTAACCCTAACCCTTCCGAAAGTCGGAGAAGCTCAAGGATGGTACCGATCGATGCGCGCTACCCCATTTAGTGGGGGTAGAGCCTACTTGCAAGTCTCTCCGACCTTCACAAAAAAAGTTATTCAAGAATATCTCTTTCTCCTATGTGCTTTCATCCCTAACCCTAACCCTAACCATTCCGAAAGTCGGAGAAGCTCAAGGATGGTACCGATCGATGCGCGCTACCCCATTTAGTGGGGGTAAAGCCTACTTGCAAGTCTCTCCGACCTTCACAAAAAAAGTTATTCAAGAATATCTCTTTCTCCTATGTGCTTTCATCCCTAACCCTAACCCTAACCCTTCCAAAAGTCGGAGAAGCTCAAGGATGGTACCGATCGATGTGCGCTACCCCATTTAGTGGGGGTAGAGCCTACTTGCAAGTCTCTCCGACCTTCACAAAAAAAGTTATTCAAGAATATCTCTTTCTCCTATGTGCTTTCATCCCTAACCCTAACCCTAACCCTTCCGAAAGTCGGAGAAGCTCAAGGATGGTACCGATCGATGTGCGCTACCCCATTTAGTGGGGGTAGAGCCTACTTGCAAGTCTCTCCGACCTTCACAAAAAAAGTTATTCAAGAATATCTCCTCAGATTTGGGGGAATTTCGTCGGTCGACCTCTTCCGAAGGTCGTACAAGCTCGGGGATGGTACCAATCGATCCGCAGGACCCAAATTAGTCCAGATGCAACCACTTTCCAAGTCTCTCCGACCTTCACAAAAAAAGTTATTCAAGAATATCTCTTTCTCCTATGTGCTTTCATCCCTAACCCTAACCCTAACCCTTCCGAAAGTCGGAGAAGCTCAAGGATGGTACCGATCGATGCGCGCTACCCCATTTAGTGGGGGTAGAGCCTACTTGCAAGTCTCTCCGACCTTCACAAAAAAAGTTATTCAAGAATATCTCTTTCTCCTATGTGCTTTCATCCCTAACCCTAACCCTAACCCTTCCGAAAGTCGGAGAAGCTCAAGGATGGTACTGATCGATGCGCGCTACCCCATTTAGTGGGGGTAGAGCCTACTTGCAAGTCTCTCCGACCTTCACAAAAAAAGTTATTCAAGAATATCTCTTTCTCCTATGTGCTTTCATCCCTAACCCTAACCCTAACCCTTCCGAAAGTCGGAGAAGCTCAAGGATGGTACCGATCGATGTGCGCTACCCCATTTAGTGGGGGTAGAGCCTACTTGCAAGTCTCTCCGACCTTCACAAAAAAAGTTATTCAAGAATATCTCTTTCTCCTATGTGCTTTCATCCCTAACCCTAACCCTAACCCTTCCGAAAGTCGGAGAAGCTCAAGGATGGTACCGATCGATGCGCGCAACCCCATTTAGTGGGGGTAGAGCCTACTTGCAAGTCTCTCCGACCTTCACAAAAAAAGTTATTCAAGAATATCTCCTCAGATTTGGGGGAATTTCGTCGGTCGACCTCTTCCGAAGGTCGTACAAGCTCGGGGATGGTACCAATCGATCCGCAGGACCCAAATTAGTCCAGATGCAACCACTTTCCAAGTCTCTCCGACCTTCACAAAAAAAGTTATTCATGAATATCTCTTTCTCCTATGTGCTTTCATCCCTAACCCTAACCCTAACCCTTCCGAAAGTCGGAGAAGCTCAAGGATGGTACCGATCGATGCGCGCTACCCCATTTTAGTGGGGGTAGAGCCTACTTGCAAGTCTCTCCGACCTTCACAAAAAAAGTTATTCAAGAATATCTCCTCAGATTTGGGGGAATTTCGTCGGTCGACCTCTTCCGAAGGTCGTACAAGCTCGGGGATGGTACCAATCGATCCGCAGGACCCAAATTAGTCCAGATGCAACCACTTTCCAAGTCTCTCCGACCTTCACAAAAAAAGTTATTCAAGAATATCTCTTTCTCCTATGTGCTTTCATCCCTAACCCTAACCCTAACCCTTCCGAAAGTCGGAGAAGCTCAAGGATGGTACCGATCGATGCGCGCTACCCCATTTAGTGGGGGTAGAGCCTACTTGCAAGTCTCTCCGACCTTCACAAAAAAAGTTATTCAAGAATATCTCTTTCTCCTATGTGCTTTCATCCCTAACCCTAACCCTAACCCTTCCGAAAGTCGGAGAAGCTCAAGGATGGTACCGATCGATGCGCGCAACCCCATTTAGTGGGGGTAGAGCCTACTTGCAAGTCTCTCCGACCTTCACAAAAAAAGTTATTCAAGAATATCTCCTCAGATTTGGGGGAATTTCGTCGGTCGACCTCTTCCGAAGGTCTTACAAGCTCGGGGATGGTACCAATCGATCCGCAGGACCCAAATTAGTCCAGATGCAACCACTTTCCAAGTCTCTCCGACCTTCACAAAAAAAGTTATTCAAGAGTATCTCTTTCTCCTATGTGCTTTCATCCCTAACCCTAACCCTAACCCTTCCGAAAGTCGGAGAAGCTCAAGGATGGTACCGATCGATGCGCGTTACCCCATTTAGTGGGGGTAGAGCCTACTTGCAAGTCTCTCCGACCTTCACAAAAAAAGTTATTCAAGAATATCTCTTTCTCCTATGTGCTTTCATCCCTAACCCTAACCCTAACCCTTCCGAAAGTCGGAGAAGCTCAAGGATGGTACCGATCGATGCGCGCTACCCCATTTAGTGGGGGTAGAGCCTACTTGCAAGTCTCTCCGACCTTCACAAAAAAAGTTATTCAAGAATATCTCTTTCTCCTATGTGCTTTCATCCCTAACCCTAACCCTAACCCTTCCGAAAGTCGGAGAAGCTCAAGGATGGTACCAATCGATGCGCGTTACCCCATTTAGTGGGGGTAGAGCCTACTTGCAAGTCTCTCCGACCTTCACAAAAAAAGTTATTCAAGAATATCTCTTTCTCCTATGTGCTTTCATCCCTAACCCTAACCCTAACCCTTCCGAAAGTCGGAGAAGCTCAAGGATGGTACCGATCGATGCGCGCAACCCCATTTAGTGGGGGTAGAGCCTACTTGCAAGTCTCTCCGACCTTCACAAAAAAAGTAATTCAAGAATATCTCCTCAGATTTGGGGGAATTTCGTCGGTCGACCTCTTCCGAAGGTCGTACAAGCTCGGGGATGGTACCAATCGATCCGCAGGACCCAAATTAGTCCAGATGCAACCACTTTCCAAGTCTCTCCGACCTTCACAAAAAAAGTTATTCAAGAATATCTCTTTCTCCTATGTGCTTTCATCCCTAACCCTAACCCTAACCCTTCCGAAAGTCGGAGAAGCTCAAGGATGGTACCGATCGATGCGCGCTACCCCATTTAGTGGGGGTAGAGCCTACTTGCAAGTCTCTCCGACCTTCACAAAAAAAGTTATTCAAGAATATCTCTTTCTCCTATGTGCTTTCATCCCTAACCCTAACCCTAACCCTTCCGAAAGTCGGAGAAGCTCAAGGATGGTACCGATCGATGCGCGCAACCCCATTTAGTGGGGGTAGAGCCTACTTGCAAGTCTCTCCGACCTTCACAAAAAAAGTTATTCAAGAATATCTCCTCAGATTTGGGGGAATTTCGTCGGTCGACCTCTTCCGAAGGTCGTACAAGCTCGGGGATGGTACCAATCGATCCGCAGGACCCAAATTAGTCCAGATGCAACCACTTTCCAAGTCTCTCCGACCTTCACAAAAAAAGTTATTCAAGAATATCTCTTTCTCCTATGTGCTTTCATCCCTAACCCTAACCCTAACCCTTCCGAAAGTCGGAGAAGCTCAAGGATGGTACCGATCGATGCGCGCTACCCCATTTAGTGGGGGTAGAGCCTACTTGCAAGTCTCTCCGACCTTCACAAAAAAAGTTATTCAAGAATATCTCTTTCTCCTATGTGCTTTCATCCCTAACCCTAACCCTAACCCTTCCGAAAGTCGGAGAAGCTCAAGGATGGTACCGATCGATGCGCGCTACCCCATTTAGTGGGGGTAGAGCCTACTTGCAAGTCTCTCCGACCTTCACAAAAAAAGTTATTCAAGAATATCTCTTTCTCCTATGTGCTTTCATCCCTAACCCTAACCCTAACCCTTCCGAAAGTCGGAGAAGCTCAAGGATGGTACCGATCGATGCGCGCTACCACATTTAGTGGGGGTAGAGCCTACTTGCAAGTCTCTCCGACCTTCACAAAAAAAGTTATTCAAGAATATCTCTTTCTCCTATGTGCTTTCATCCCTAACCCTAACCCTAACCCTTCCGAAAGTCGGAGAAGCTCAAGGATGGTACCGATCGATGCGCGCAACCCCATTTAGTGGGGGTAGAGCCTACTTGCAAGTCTCTCCGACCTTCACAAAAAAAGTAATTCAAGAATATCTCCTCAGATTTGGGGGAATTTCGTCGGTCGACCTCTTCCGAAGGTCGTACAAGCTCGGGGATGGTACCAATCGATCCGCAGGACCCAAATTAGTCCAGATGCAACCACTTTCCAAGTCTCTCCGACCTTCACAAAAAAAGTTATTCAAGAATATCTCTTTCTCCTATGTGCTTTCATCCCTAACCCTAACCCTAACCCTTCCGAAAGTCGGAGAAGCTCAAGGATGGTACCGATCGATGCGCGCTACCCCATTTAGTGGGGGTAGAGCCTACTTGCAAGTCTCTCCGACCTTCACAAAAAAAGTTATTCAAGAATATCTCTTTCTCCTATGTGCTTTCATCCCTAACCCTAACCCTAACCCTTCCGAAAGTCGGAGAAGCTCAAGGATGGTACCGATCGATGCGCGCAACCCCATTTAGTGGGGGTAGAGCCTACTTGCAAGTCTCTCCGACCTTCACAAAAAAAGTTATTCAAGAATATCTCCTCAGATTTGGGGGAATTTCGTCGGTCGACCTCTTCCGAAGGTCGTACAAGCTGGGGGATGGTACCAATCGATCCGCAGGACCCAAATTAGTCCAGATGCAACCACTTTCCAAGTCTCTCCGACCTTCACAAAAAAAGTTATTCAAGAATATCTCCTCAGATTTGGGGGAATTTCGTCGGTCGACCTCTTTCGAAGGTCGTACAAGCTCGGGGATGGTACCAATCGATCCGCAGGACCCAAATTAGTCCAGATGCAACCACTTTCCAAGTCTCTCCGACCTTCACAAAAAAAGTTATTCAAGAATATCTCTTTCTCCTATGTGCTTTCATCCCTAACCCTAACCCTAACCCTTCCGAAAGTCGGAGAAGCTCAAGGATGGTACCGATCGATGCGCGCTACCCCATTTAGTGGGGGTAGAGCCTACTTGCAAGTCTCTCCGACCTTCACAAAAAAAGTTATTCAAGAATATCTCTTTCTCCTATGTGCTTTCATCCCTAACCCTAACCCTAACCCTTCCGAAAGTCGGAGAAGCTCAAGGATGGTACCGATCGATGCGCGCTACCCCATTTAGTGGGGGTAGAGCCTACTTGCAAGTCTCTCCGACCTTCACAAAAAAAGTTATTCAAGAATATCTCTTTCTCCTATGTGCTTTCATCCCTAACCCTAACCCTAACCCTTCCGAAAGTCGGAGAAGCTCAAGGATGGTACCGATCGATGCGCGCTACCACATTTAGTGGGGGTAGAGCCTACTTGCAAGTCTCTCCGACCTTCACAAAAAAAGTTATTCAAGAATATCTCTTTCTCCTATGTGCTTTCATCCCTAACCCTAACCCTAACCCTTCCGAAAGTCGGAGAAGCTCAAGGATGGTACCGATCGATGCGCGCAACCCCATTTAGTGGGGGTAGAGCCTACTTGCAAGTCTCTCCGACCTTCACAAAAAAAGTAATTCAAGAATATCTCCTCAGATTTGGGGGAATTTCGTCGGTCGACCTCTTCCGAAGGTCGTACAAGCTCGGGGATGGTACCAATCGATCCGCAGGACCCAAATTAGTCCAGATGCAACCACTTTCCAAGTCTCTCCGACCTTCACAAAAAAAGTTATTCAAGAATATCTCTTTCTCCTATGTGCTTTCATCCCTAACCCTAACCCTAACCCTTCCGAAAGTCGGAGAAGCTCAAGGATGGTACCGATCGATGCGCGCTACCCCATTTAGTGGGGGTAGAGCCTACTTGCAAGTCTCTCCGACCTTCACAAAAAAAGTTATTCAAGAATATCTCTTTCTCCTATGTGCTTTCATCCCTAACCCTAACCCTAACCCTTCCGAAAGTCGGAGAAGCTCAAGGATGGTACCGATCGATGCGCGCAACCCCATTTAGTGGGGGTAGAGCCTACTTGCAAGTCTCTCCGACCTTCACAAAAAAAGTTATTCAAGAATATCTCCTCAGATTTGGGGGAATTTCGTCGGTCGACCTCTTCCGAAGGTCGTACAAGCTCGGGGATGGTACCAATCGATCCGCAGGACCCAAATTAGTCCAGATGCAACCACTTTCCAAGTCTCTCCGACCTTCACAAAAAAAGTTATTCAAGAATATCTCCTCAGATTTGGGGGAATTTCGTCGGTCGACCTCTTTCGAAGGTCGTACAAGCTCGGGGATGGTACCAATCGATCCGCAGGACCCAAATTAGTCCAGATGCAACCACTTTCCAAGTCTCTCCGACCTTCACAAAAAAAGTTATTCAAGAATATCTCTTTCTCCTATGTGCTTTCATCCCTAACCCTAACCCTAACCCTTCCGAAAGTCGGAGAAGCTCAAGGATGGTACCGATCGATGCGCGCTACCCTATTTAGTGGGGGTAGAGCCTACTTGCAAGTCTCTCCGACCTTCACAAAAAACGTTATTCAAGAATATCTCTTTCTCCTATGTGCTTTCATCCCTAACCCTAACCCTAACCCTTCCGAAAGTCGGAGAAGCTCAAGGATGGTACCGATCGATGCGCGCTACCCCATTTAGTGGGGGTAGAGCCTACTTGCAAGTCTCTCCGACCTTCACAAAAAAAGTTATTCAAGAATATCTCTTTCTCCTATGTGCTTTCATCCCTAACCCTAACCCTAACCCTTCCGAAAGTCGGAGAAGCTCAAGGATGGTACCGATCGATGCGCGCTACCCCATTTAGTGGGGGTAGAGCCTACTTGCAAGTCTCTCCGACCTTCACAAAAAAAGTTATTCAAGAATATCTCTTTCTCCTATGTGCTTTCATCCCTAACCCTAACCCTAACCCTTCCGAAAGTCGGAGAAGCTCAAGGATGGTACCGATCGATGCGCGCAACCCCATTTAGTGGGGGTAGAGCCTACTTGCAAGTCTCTCCGACCTTCACAAAAAAAGTTATTCAAGAATATCTCCTCAGATTTGGGGGAATTTCGTCGGTCGACCTCTTCCGAAGGTCGTACAAGCTCGGGGATGGTACCAATCGATCCGCAGGACCCAAATTAGTCCAGATGCAACCACTTTCCAAGTCTCTCCGACCTTCACAAAAAAAGTTATTCAAGAATATCTCCTCAGATTTGGGGGAATTTCGTCGGTCGACCTCTTTCGAAGGTCGTACAAGCTCGGGGATGGTACCAATCGATCCGCAGGACCCAAATTAGTCCAGATGCAACCACTTTCCAAGTCTCTCCGACCTTCACAAAAAAAGTTATTCAAGAATATCTCTTTCTCCTATGTGCTTTCATCCCTAACCCTAACCCTAACCCTTCCGAAAGTCGGAGAAGCTCAAGGATGGTACCGATCGATGCGCGCTACCCTATTTAGTGGGGGTAGAGCCTACTTGCAAGTCTCTCCGACCTTCACAAAAAACGTTATTCAAGAATATCTCTTTCTCCTATGTGCTTTCATCCCTAACCCTAACCCTAACCCTTCCGAAAGTCGGAGAAGCTCAAGGATGGTACCGATCGATGCGCGCTACCCCATTTAGTGGGGGTAGAGCCTACTTGCAAGTCTCTCCGACCTTCACAAAAAAAGTTATTCAAGAATATCTCTTTCTCCTATGTGCTTTCATCCCTAACCCTAACCCTAACCCTTCCGAAAGTCGGAGAAGCTCAAGGATGGTACCGATCGATGCGCGCTACCACATTTAGTGGGGGTAGAGCCTACTTGCAAGTCTCTCCGACCTTCACAAAAAAAGTTATTCAAGAATATCTCTTTCTCCTATGTGCTTTCATCCCTAACCCTAACCCTAACCCTTCCGAAAGTCGGAGAAGCTCAAGGATGGTACCGATCGATGCGCGCAACCCCATTTAGTGGGGGTAGAGCCTACTTGCAAGTCTCTCCGACCTTCACAAAAAAAGTAATTCAAGAATATCTCCTCAGATTTGGGGGAATTTCGTCGGTCGACCTCTTCCGAAGGTCGTACAAGCTCGGGGATGGTACCAATCGATCCGCAGGACCCAAATTAGTCCAGATGCAACCACTTTCCAAGTCTCTCCGACCTTCACAAAAAAAGTTATTCAAGAATATCTCTTTCTCCTATGTGCTTTCATCCCTAACCCTAACCCTAACCCTTCCGAAAGTCGGAGAAGCTCAAGGATGGTACCGATCGATGCGCGCTACCCCATTTAGTGGGGGTAGAGCCTACTTGCAAGTCTCTCCGACCTTCACAAAAAAAGTTATTCAAGAATATCTCTTTCTCCTATGTGCTTTCATCCCTAACCCTAACCCTAACCCTTCCGAAAGTCGGAGAAGCTCAAGGATGGTACCGATCGATGCGCGCAACCCCATTTAGTGGGGGTAGAGCCTACTTGCAAGTCTCTCCGACCTTCACAAAAAAAGTTATTCAAGAATATCTCCTCAGATTTGGGGGAATTTCGTCGGTCGACCTCTTCCGAAGGTCGTACAAGCTCGGAGATGGTACCAATCGATCCGCAGGACCCAAATTAGTCCAGATGCAACCACTTTCCAAGTCTCTCCGACCTTCACAAAAAAAGTTATTCAAGAATATCTCTTTCTCCTATGTGCTTTCATCCCTAACCCTAACCCTTCCGAAAGTCGGAGAAGCTCAAGGATGGTACCGATCGATGCGCGCTACCTTATTTAGTGGGGGTAGAGCCTACTTGCAAGTCTCTCCGACCTTCACAAAAAAAGTTATTCAAGAATATCTCTTTCTCCTATGTGCTTTCATCCCTAACCCTAACCCTAACCCTTCCGAAAGTCGGAGAAGCTCAAGGATGGTACCGATCGATGCGCGCAACCCCATTTAGTGGGGGTAGAGCCTACTTGCAAGTCTCTCCGACCTTCACAAAAAAAGTTATTCAAGAATATCTCCTCAGATTTGGGGGAATTTCGTCGGTCGACCTCTTTCGAAGGTCGTACAAGCTCGGGGATGGTACCAATCGATCCGCAGGACCCAAATTAGTCCAGATGCAACCACTTTCCAAGTCTCTCCGACCTTCACAAAAAAAGTTATTCAAGAATATCTCTTTCTCCTATGTGCTTTCATCCCTAACCCTAACCCTTCCGAAAGTCGGAGAAGCTCAAGGATGGTACCGATCGATGCGCGCTACCCCATTTAGTGGGGGTAGAGCCTACTTGCAAGTCTCTCAGACCTTCACAAAAAAAGTTATTCAAGAATATCTCCTCAGATTTGGGGGAATTTCGTCGGTCGACCTCTTCCGAAGGTCGTACAAGCTCGGGGATGGTACCAATCGATCCGCAGGACCCAAATTAGTCCAGATGCAACCACTTTCCAAGTCTCTCCGACCTTCACAAAAAAAGTTATTCAAGAATATCTCTTTCTCCTATGTGCTTTCATCCCTAACCCTAACCCTAACCCTTCCGAAAGTCGGAGAAGCTCAAGGATGGTACCGATCGATGCGAGCTACCCCATTTAGTGGGGGCAGAGCCTACTTGCAAGTCTCTCCGACCTTCACAAAAAAAGTTATTCAAGAATATCTCTTTCTCCTATGTGCTTTCATCCCTAACCCTAACCCTAACCCTTCCGAAAGTCGGAGAAGCTCAAAGATGGTACCGATCGATGCGCGCTACCCCATTTAGTGGGGGTAGAGCCTACTTGCAAGTCTCTCCGACCTTCACAAAAAAAGTTATTCAAGAATATCTCTTTCTCCTATGTGCTTTCATCCCTAACCCTAACCCTAACCCTTCCGAAAGTCGGAGAAGCTCAAGGATGGTACCGATCGATGCGCGCTACCCCATTTAGTGGGAGTAGAGCCTACTTGCAAGTCTCTCCGACCTTCACAAAAAAAGTTATTCAAGAATATCTCTTTCTCCTATGTGCTTTCATCCCTAACCCTAACCCTTCCGAAAGTCGGAGAAGCTCAAGGATGGTACCGATCGATGCGCGCAACCCCATTTAGTGGGGGTAGAGCCTACTTGCAAGTCTCTCCGACCTTCACAAAAAAAGTTATTCAAGAATATCTCCTCAGATTTGGGGGAATTTCGTCGGTCGACCTCTTCCGAAGGTCGTACAAGCTCGGAGATGGTACCAATCGATCCGCAGGACCCAAATTAGTCCAGATGCAACCACTTTCCAAGTCTCTCCGACCTTCACAAAAAAAGTTATTCAAGAATATCTCTTTCTCCTATGTGCTTTCATCCCTAACCCTAACCCTAACCCTTCCGAAAGTCGGAGAAGCTCAAGGATGGTACCGATCGATGCGCGCTACCTTATTTAGTGGGGGTAGAGCCTACTTGCAAGTCTCTCCGACCTTCACAAAAAAAGTTATTCAAGAATATCTCTTTCTCCTATGTGCTTTCATCCCTAACCCTAACCCTAACCCTTCCGAAAGTCGGAGAAGCTCAAGGATGGTACCGATCGATGCGCGCAACCCCATTTAGTGGGGGTAGAGCCTACTTGCAAGTCTCTCCGACCTTCACAAAAAAAGTTATTCAAGAATATCTCCTCAGATTTGGGGGAATTTCGTCGGTCGACCTCTTTCGAAGGTCGTACAAGCTCGGGGATGGTACCAATCGATCCGCAGGACCCAAATTAGTCCAGATGCAACCACTTTCCAAGTCTCTCCGACCTTCACAAAAAAAGTTATTCAAGAATATCTCTTTCTCCTATGTGCTTTCATCCCTAACCCTAACCCTTCCGAAAGTCGGAGAAGCTCAAGGATGGTACCGATCGATGCGCGCTACCCCATTTAGTGGGGGTAGAGCCTACTTGCAAGTCTCTCAGACCTTCACAAAAAAAGTTATTCAAGAATATCTCCTCAGATTTGGGGGAATTTCGTCGGTCGACCTCTTCCGAAGGTCGTACAAGCTCGGGGATGGTACCAATCGATCCGCAGGACCCAAATTAGTCCAGATGCAACCACTTTCCAAGTCTCTCCGACCTTCACAAAAAAAGTTATTCAAGAATATCTCTTTCTCCTATGTGCTTTCATCCCTAACCCTAACCCTAACCCTTCCGAAAGTCGGAGAAGCTCAAGGATGGTACCGATCGATGCGCGCTACCCCATTTAGTGGGGGCAGAGCCTACTTGCAAGTCTCTCCGACCTTCACAAAAAAAGTTATTCAAGAATATCTCTTTCTCCTATGTGCTTTCATCCCTAACCCTAACCCTAACCCTTCCGAAAGTCGGAGAAGCTCAAAGATGGTACCGATCGATGCGCGCTACCCCATTTAGTGGGGGTAGAGCCTACTTGCAAGTCTCTCCGACCTTCACAAAAAAAGTTATTCAAGAATATCTCTTTCTCCTATGTGCTTTCATCCCTAACCCTAACCCTAACCCTTCCGAAAGTCGGAGAAGCTCAAGGATGGTACCGATCGATGCGCGCTACCCCATTTAGTGGGAGTAGAGCCTACTTGCAAGTCTCTCCGACCTTCACAAAAAAAGTTATTCAAGAATATCTCTTTCTCCTATGTGCTTTCATCCCTAACCCTAACCCTAACCCTTCCGAAAGTCGGAGAAGCTCAAGGATGGTACCGATCGATGCGCGCAACCCCATTTAGTGGGGGTAGAGCCTACTTGCAAGTCTCTCCGACCTTCACAAAAAAAGTTATTCAAGAATATCTCCTCAGATTTGGGGGAATTTCGTCGGTCGACCTCTTCCGAAGGTCGTACAAGCTCGGGGATGGTACCAATCGATCCGCAGGACCCAAATTAGTCCAAATGCAACCACTTTCCAAGTCTCTCCGACCTTCACAAAAAAAGTTATTCAAGAATATCTCTTTCTCCTATGTGCTTTCATCCCTAACCCTAACCCTAACCCTTCCGAAAGTCGGAGAAGCTCAAGGATGGTACCGATCGATGCGCGCTACCCCATTTAGTGGGGGTAGAGCCTACTTGCAAGTCTCTCCGACCTTCACAAAAAAAGTTATTCAAGAATATCTCTTTCTCCTATGTGCTTTCATCCCTAACCCTAACCCTTCCGAAAGTCGGAGAAGCTCAAGGATGCTACCGATCGATGCGCGCAACCCCATTTAGTGGGGGTAGAGCCTACTTGCAAGTCTCTCCGACCTTCACAAAAAAAGTTATTCAAGAATATCTCCTCAGATTTGGGGGAATTTCGTCGGTCGACCTCTTCCGAAGGTCGTACAAGCTCGGGGATGGTACCAATCGATCCGCAGGACCCAAATTAGTGCAGATGCAACCACTTTCCAAGTCTCTCCGACCTTCACAAAAAAAGTTATTCAAGAATATCTCTTTCTCCTATGTGCTTTCATCCCTAACCCTAACCCTAACCCTTCCGAAAGTCGGAGAAGCTCAAGGATGGTACCGATCGATGCGCGCTACCCCATTTAGTGGGGGTAGAGCCTACTTGCAAGTCTCTCCGACCTTCACAAAAAAAGTTATTCAAGAATATCTCTTTCTCCTATGTGCTTTCATCCCTAACCCTAACCCTAACCCTTCCGAAAGTCGGAGAAGCTCAAGGATGGTACCGATCGATGCGCGCTACCCCATTTAGTGGGGGTAGAGCCTACTTGCAAGTCTCTCCGACCTTCACAAAAAAAGTTATTCAAGAATATCTCCTCAGATTTGGGGGAATTTCGTCGGTCGACCTCTTCCGAAGGTCGTACAAGCTCGGGGATGGTACCAATCGATCCGCAGGACACAAATTAGTCCAGATGCAACCACTTTCCAAGTCTCTCCGACCTTCACAAAAAAAGTTATTCAAGAATATCTCTTTCTCCTATGTGCTTTCATCCCTAACCCTAACCCTAACCCTTCCGAAAGTCGGAGAAGCTCAAGGATGGTACCGATCGATGCGCGCTACCCCATTTAGTGGGGGTAGAGCCTACTTGCAAGTCTCTCCGACCTTCACAAAAAAAGTTATTCAAGAATATCTCTTTCTCCTATGTGCTTTCATCCCTAACCCTAACCCTAACCCTTCCGAAAGTCGGAGAAGCTCAAGGATGGTACCGATCGATGCGCGCTACCCCATTTAGTGGGGGTAGAGCCTACTTGCAAGTCTCTCCGACCTTCACAAAAAAAGTTATTCAAGAATATCTCTTTCTCCTATGTGCTTTCATCCCTAACCCTAACCCTAACCCTTCCGAAAGTCGGAGAAGCTCAAGGATGGTACCGATCGATGCGCGCTACCACATTTAGTGGGGGTAGAGCCTACTTGCAAGTCTCTCCGACCTTCACAAAAAAAGTTATTCAAGAATATCTCTTTCTCCTATGTGCTTTCATCCCTAACCCTAACCCTAACCCTTCCGAAAGTCGGAGAAGCTCAAGGATGGTACCGATCGATGCGCGCAACCCCATTTAGTGGGGGTAGAGCCTACTTGCAAGTCTCTCCGACCTTCACAAAAAAAGTAATTCAAGAATATCTCCTCAGATTTGGGGGAATTTCGTCGGTCGACCTCTTCCGAAGGTCGTACAAGCTCGGGGATGGTACCAATCGATCCGCAGGACCCAAATTAGTCCAGATGCAACCACTTTCCAAGTCTCTCCGACCTTCACAAAAAAAGTTATTCAAGAATATCTCTTTCTCCTATGTGCTTTCATCCCTAACCCTAACCCTAACCCTTCCGAAAGTCGGAGAAGCTCAAGGATGGTACCGATCGATGCGCGCTACCCCATTTAGTGGGGGTAGAGCCTACTTGCAAGTCTCTCCGACCTTCACAAAAAAAGTTATTCAAGAATATCTCTTTCTCCTATGTGCTTTCATCCCTAACCCTAACCCTAACCCTTCCGAAAGTCGGAGAAGCTCAAGGATGGTACCGATCGATGCGCGCAACCCCATTTAGTGGGGGTAGAGCCTACTTGCAAGTCTCTCCGACCTTCACAAAAAAAGTTATTCAAGAATATCTCCTCAGATTTGGGGGAATTTCGTCGGTCGACCTCTTCCGAAGGTCGTACAAGCTCGGGGATGGTACCAATCGATCCGCAGGACCCAAATTAGTCCAGATGCAACCACTTTCCAAGTCTCTCCGACCTTCACAAAAAAAGTTATTCAAGAATATCTCCTCAGATTTGGGGGAATTTCGTCGGTCGACCTCTTTCGAAGGTCGTACAAGCTCGGGGATGGTACCAATCGATCCGCAGGACCCAAATTAGTCCAGATGCAACCACTTTCCAAGTCTCTCCGACCTTCACAAAAAAAGTTATTCAAGAATATCTCTTTCTCCTATGTGCTTTCATCCCTAACCCTAACCCTAACCCTTCCGAAAGTCGGAGAAGCTCAAGGATGGTACCGATCGATGCGCGCTACCCCATTTAGTGGGGGTAGAGCCTACTTGCAAGTCTCTCCGACCTTCACAAAAAAAGTTATTCAAGAATATCTCTTTCTCCTATGTGCTTTCATCCCTAACCCTAACCCTAACCCTTCCGAAAGTCGGAGAAGCTCAAGGATGGTACCGATCGATGCGCGCTACCCCATTTAGTGGGGGTAGAGCCTACTTGCAAGTCTCTCCGACCTTCACAAAAAAAGTTATTCAAGAATATCTCTTTCTCCTATGTGCTTTCATCCCTAACCCTAACCCTAACCCTTCCGAAAGTCGGAGAAGCTCAAGGATGGTACCGATCGATGCGCGCTACCACATTTAGTGGGGGTAGAGCCTACTTGCAAGTCTCTCCGACCTTCACAAAAAAAGTTATTCAAGAATATCTCTTTCTCCTATGTGCTTTCATCCCTAACCCTAACCCTAACCCTTCCGAAAGTCGGAGAAGCTCAAGGATGGTACCGATCGATGCGCGCAACCCCATTTAGTGGGGGTAGAGCCTACTTGCAAGTCTCTCCGACCTTCACAAAAAAAGTAATTCAAGAATATCTCCTCAGATTTGGGGGAATTTCGTCGGTCGACCTCTTCCGAAGGTCGTACAAGCTCGGGGATGGTACCAATCGATCCGCAGGACCCAAATTAGTCCAGATGCAACCACTTTCCAAGTCTCTCCGACCTTCACAAAAAAAGTTATTCAAGAATATCTCTTTCTCCTATGTGCTTTCATCCCTAACCCTAACCCTAACCCTTCCGAAAGTCGGAGAAGCTCAAGGATGGTACCGATCGATGCGCGCTACCCCATTTAGTGGGGGTAGAGCCTACTTGCAAGTCTCTCCGACCTTCACAAAAAAAGTTATTCAAGAATATCTCTTTCTCCTATGTGCTTTCATCCCTAACCCTAACCCTAACCCTTCCGAAAGTCGGAGAAGCTCAAGGATGGTACCGATCGATGCGCGCAACCCCATTTAGTGGGGGTAGAGCCTACTTGCAAGTCTCTCCGACCTTCACAAAAAAAGTTATTCAAGAATATCTCCTCAGATTTGGGGGAATTTCGTCGGTCGACCTCTTCCGAAGGTCGTACAAGCTCGGGGATGGTACCAATCGATCCGCAGGACCCAAATTAGTCCAAATGCAACCACTTTCCAAGTCTCTCCGACCTTCACAAAAAAAGTTATTCAAGAATATCTCTTTCTCCTATGTGCTTTCATCCCTAACCCTAACCCTAACCCTTCCGAAAGTCGGAGAAGCTCAAGGATGGTACCGATCGATGCGCGCTACCCCATTTAGTGGGGGTAGAGCCTACTTGCAAGTCTCTCCGACCTTCACAAAAAAAGTTATTCAAGAATATCTCTTTCTCCTATGTGCTTTCATCCCTAACCCTAACCCTTCCGAAAGTCGGAGAAGCTCAAGGATGCTACCGATCGATGCGCGCAACCCCATTTAGTGGGGGTAGAGCCTACTTGCAAGTCTCTCCGACCTTCACAAAAAAAGTTATTCAAGAATATCTCCTCAGATTTGGGGGAATTTCGTCGGTCGACCTCTTCCGAAGGTCGTACAAGCTCGGGGATGGTACCAATCGATCCGCAGGACCCAAATTAGTGCAGATGCAACCACTTTCCAAGTCTCTCCGACCTTCACAAAAAAAGTTATTCAAGAATATCTCTTTCTCCTATGTGCTTTCATCCCTAACCCTAACCCTAACCCTTCCGAAAGTCGGAGAAGCTCAAGGATGGTACCGATCGATGCGCGCTACCCCATTTAGTGGGGGTAGAGCCTACTTGCAAGTCTCTCCGACCTTCACAAAAAAAGTTATTCAAGAATATCTCTTTCTCCTATGTGCTTTCATCCCTAACCCTAACCCTAACCCTTCCGAAAGTCGGAGAAGCTCAAGGATGGTACCGATCGATGCGCGCTACCCCATTTAGTGGGGGTAGAGCCTACTTGCAAGTCTCTCCGACCTTCACAAAAAAAGTTATTCAAGAATATCTCCTCAGATTTGGGGGAATTTCGTCGGTCGACCTCTTCCGAAGGTCGTACAAGCTCGGGGATGGTACCAATCGATCCGCAGGACACAAATTAGTCCAGATGCAACCACTTTCCAAGTCTCTCCGACCTTCACAAAAAAAGTTATTCAAGAATATCTCTTTCTCCTATGTGCTTTCATCCCTAACCCTAACCCTAACCCTTCCGAAAGTCGGAGAAGCTCAAGGATGGTACCGATCGATGCGCGCTACCCCATTTAGTGGGGGTAGAGCCTACTTGCAAGTCTCTCCGACCTTCACAAAAAAAGTTATTCAAGAATATCTCTTTCTCCTATGTGCTTTCATCCCTAACCCTAACCCTAACCCTTCCGAAAGTCGGAGAAGCTCAAGGATGGTACCGATCGATGCGCGCTACCCCATTTAGTGGGGGTAGAGCCTACTTGCAAGTCTCTCCGACCTTCACAAAAAAAGTTATTCAAGAATATCTCTTTCTCCTATGTGCTTTCATCCCTAACCCTAACCCTAACCCTTCCGAAAGTCGGAGAAGCTCAAGGATGGTACCGATCGATGCGCGCTACCACATTTAGTGGGGGTAGAGCCTACTTGCAAGTCTCTCCGACCTTCACAAAAAAAGTTATTCAAGAATATCTCTTTCTCCTATGTGCTTTCATCCCTAACCCTAACCCTAACCCTTCCGAAAGTCGGAGAAGCTCAAGGATGGTACCGATCGATGCGCGCAACCCCATTTAGTGGGGGTAGAGCCTACTTGCAAGTCTCTCCGACCTTCACAAAAAAAGTAATTCAAGAATATCTCCTCAGATTTGGGGGAATTTCGTCGGTCGACCTCTTCCGAAGGTCGTACAAGCTCGGGGATGGTACCAATCGATCCGCAGGACCCAAATTAGTCCAGATGCAACCACTTTCCAAGTCTCTCCGACCTTCACAAAAAAAGTTATTCAAGAATATCTCTTTCTCCTATGTGCTTTCATCCCTAACCCTAACCCTAACCCTTCCGAAAGTCGGAGAAGCTCAAGGATGGTACCGATCGATGCGCGCTACCCCATTTAGTGGGGGTAGAGCCTACTTGCAAGTCTCTCCGACCTTCACAAAAAAAGTTATTCAAGAATATCTCTTTCTCCTATGTGCTTTCATCCCTAACCCTAACCCTAACCCTTCCGAAAGTCGGAGAAGCTCAAGGATGGTACCGATCGATGCGCGCAACCCCATTTAGTGGGGGTAGAGCCTACTTGCAAGTCTCTCCGACCTTCACAAAAAAAGTTATTCAAGAATATCTCCTCAGATTTGGGGGAATTTCGTCGGTCGACCTCTTCCGAAGGTCGTACAAGCTCGGGGATGGTACCAATCGATCCGCAGGACCCAAATTAGTCCAGATGCAACCACTTTCCAAGTCTCTCCGACCTTCACAAAAAAAGTTATTCAAGAATATCTCCTCAGATTTGGGGGAATTTCGTCGGTCGACCTCTTTCGAAGGTCGTACAAGCTCGGGGATGGTACCAATCGATCCGCAGGACCCAAATTAGTCCAGATGCAACCACTTTCCAAGTCTCTCCGACCTTCACAAAAAAAGTTATTCAAGAATATCTCTTTCTCCTATGTGCTTTCATCCCTAACCCTAACCCTAACCCTTCCGAAAGTCGGAGAAGCTCAAGGATGGTACCGATCGATGCGCGCTACCCCATTTAGTGGGGGTAGAGCCTACTTGCAAGTCTCTCCGACCTTCACAAAAAAAGTTATTCAAGAATATCTCTTTCTCCTATGTGCTTTCATCCCTAACCCTAACCCTAACCCTTCCGAAAGTCGGAGAAGCTCAAGGATGGTACCGATCGATGCGCGCTACCCCATTTAGTGGGGGTAGAGCCTACTTGCAAGTCTCTCCGACCTTCACAAAAAAAGTTATTCAAGAATATCTCTTTCTCCTATGTGCTTTCATCCCTAACCCTAACCCTAACCCTTCCGAAAGTCGGAGAAGCTCAAGGATGGTACCGATCGATGCGCGCTACCACATTTAGTGGGGGTAGAGCCTACTTGCAAGTCTCTCCGACCTTCACAAAAAAAGTTATTCAAGAATATCTCTTTCTCCTATGTGCTTTCATCCCTAACCCTAACCCTAACCCTTCCGAAAGTCGGAGAAGCTCAAGGATGGTACCGATCGATGCGCGCAACCCCATTTAGTGGGGGTAGAGCCTACTTGCAAGTCTCTCCGACCTTCACAAAAAAAGTAATTCAAGAATATCTCCTCAGATTTGGGGGAATTTCGTCGGTCGACCTCTTCCGAAGGTCGTACAAGCTCGGGGATGGTACCAATCGATCCGCAGGACCCAAATTAGTCCAGATGCAACCACTTTCCAAGTCTCTCCGACCTTCACAAAAAAAGTTATTCAAGAATATCTCTTTCTCCTATGTGCTTTCATCCCTAACCCTAACCCTAACCCTTCCGAAAGTCGGAGAAGCTCAAGGATGGTACCGATCGATGCGCGCTACCCCATTTAGTGGGGGTAGAGCCTACTTGCAAGTCTCTCCGACCTTCACAAAAAAAGTTATTCAAGAATATCTCTTTCTCCTATGTGCTTTCATCCCTAACCCTAACCCTAACCCTTCCGAAAGTCGGAGAAGCTCAAGGATGGTACCGATCGATGCGCGCAACCCCATTTAGTGGGGGTAGAGCCTACTTGCAAGTCTCTCCGACCTTCACAAAAAAAGTTATTCAAGAATATCTCCTCAGATTTGGGGGAATTTCGTCGGTCGACCTCTTCCGAAGGTCGTACAAGCTCGGGGATGGTACCAATCGATCCGCAGGACCCAAATTAGTCCAGATGCAACCACTTTCCAAGTCTCTCCGACCTTCACAAAAAAAGTTATTCAAGAATATCTCCTCAGATTTGGGGGAATTTCGTCGGTCGACCTCTTTCGAAGGTCGTACAAGCTCGGGGATGGTACCAATCGATCCGCAGGACCCAAATTAGTCCAGATGCAACCACTTTCCAAGTCTCTCCGACCTTCACAAAAAAAGTTATTCAAGAATATCTCTTTCTCCTATGTGCTTTCATCCCTAACCCTAACCCTAACCCTTCCGAAAGTCGGAGAAGCTCAAGGATGGTACCGATCGATGCGCGCTACCCTATTTAGTGGGGGTAGAGCCTACTTGCAAGTCTCTCCGACCTTCACAAAAAAAGTTATTCAAGAATATCTCTTTCTCCTATGTGCTTTCATCCCTAACCCTAACCCTAACCCTTCCGAAAGTCGGAGAAGCTCAAGGATGGTACCGATCGATGCGCGCTACCCCATTTAGTGGGGGTAGAGCCTACTTGCAAGTCTCTCCGACCTTCACAAAAAAAGTTATTCAAGAATATCTCTTTCTCCTATGTGCTTTCATCCCTAACCCTAACCCTAACCCTTCCGAAAGTCGGAGAAGCTCAAGGATGGTACCGATCGATGCGCGCTACCACATTTAGTGGGGGTAGAGCCTACTTGCAAGTCTCTCCGACCTTCACAAAAAAAGTTATTCAAGAATATCTCTTTCTCCTATGTGCTTTCATCCCTAACCCTAACCCTAACCCTTCCGAAAGTCGGAGAAGCTCAAGGATGGTACCGATCGATGCGCGCAACCCCATTTAGTGGGGGTAGAGCCTACTTGCAAGTCTCTCCGACCTTCACAAAAAAAGTAATTCAAGAATATCTCCTCAGATTTGGGGGAATTTCGTCGGTCGACCTCTTCCGAAGGTCGTACAAGCTCGGGGATGGTACCAATCGATCCGCAGGACCCAAATTAGTCCAGATGCAACCACTTTCCAAGTCTCTCCGACCTTCACAAAAAAAGTTATTCAAGAATATCTCTTTCTCCTATGTGCTTTCATCCCTAACCCTAACCCTAACCCTTCCGAAAGTCGGAGAAGCTCAAGGATGGTACCGATCGATGCGCGCTACCCCATTTAGTGGGGGTAGAGCCTACTTGCAAGTCTCTCCGACCTTCACAAAAAAAGTTATTCAAGAATATCTCTTTCTCCTATGTGCTTTCATCCCTAACCCTAACCCTAACCCTTCCGAAAGTCGGAGAAGCTCAAGGATGGTACCGATCGATGCGCGCAACCCCATTTAGTGGGGGTAGAGCCTACTTGCAAGTCTCTCCGACCTTCACAAAAAAAGTTATTCAAGAATATCTCCTCAGATTTGGGGGAATTTCGTCGGTCGACCTCTTCCGAAGGTCGTACAAGCTCGGAGATGGTACCAATCGATCCGCAGGACCCAAATTAGTCCAGATGCAACCACTTTCCAAGTCTCTCCGACCTTCACAAAAAAAGTTATTCAAGAATATCTCTTTCTCCTATGTGCTTTCATCCCTAACCCTAACCCTAACCCTTCCGAAAGTCGGAGAAGCTCAAGGATGGTACCGATCGATGCGCGCTACCTTATTTAGTGGGGGTAGAGCCTACTTGCAAGTCTCTCCGACCTTCACAAAAAAAGTTATTCAAGAATATCTCTTTCTCCTATGTGCTTTCATCCCTAACCCTAACCCTAACCCTTCCGAAAGTCGGAGAAGCTCAAGGATGGTACCGATCGATGCGCGCAACCCCATTTAGTGGGGGTAGAGCCTACTTGCAAGTCTCTCCGACCTTCACAAAAAAAGTTATTCAAGAATATCTCCTCAGATTTGGGGGAATTTCGTCGGTCGACCTCTTTCGAAGGTCGTACAAGCTCGGGGATGGTACCAATCGATCCGCAGGACCCAAATTAGTCCAGATGCAACCACTTTCCAAGTCTCTCCGACCTTCACAAAAAAAGTTATTCAAGAATATCTCTTTCTCCTATGTGCTTTCATCCCTAACCCTAACCCTTCCGAAAGTCGGAGAAGCTCAAGGATGGTACCGATCGATGCGCGCAACCCCATTTAGTGGGGGTAGAGCCTACTTGCAAGTCTCTCCGACCTTCACAAAAAAAGTTATTCAAGAATATCTCCTCAGATTTGGGGGAATTTCGTCGGTCGACCTCTTCCGAAGGTCGTACAAGCTCGGAGATGGTACCAATCGATCCGCAGGACCCAAATTAGTCCAGATGCAACCACTTTCCAAGTCTCTCCGACCTTCACAAAAAAAGTTATTCAAGAATATCTCTTTCTCCTATGTGCTTTCATCCCTAACCCTAACCCTAACCCTTCCGAAAGTCGGAGAAGCTCAAGGATGGTACCGATCGATGCGCGCTACCTTATTTAGTGGGGGTAGAGCCTACTTGCAAGTCTCTCCGACCTTCACAAAAAAAGTTATTCAAGAATATCTCTTTCTCCTATGTGCTTTCATCCCTAACCCTAACCCTAACCCTTCCGAAAGTCGGAGAAGCTCAAGGATGGTACCGATCGATGCGCGCAACCCCATTTAGTGGGGGTAGAGCCTACTTGCAAGTCTCTCCGACCTTCACAAAAAAAGTTATTCAAGAATATCTCCTCAGATTTGGGGGAATTTCGTCGGTCGACCTCTTTCGAAGGTCGTACAAGCTCGGGGATGGTACCAATCGATCCGCAGCACCCAAATTAGTCCAGATGCAACCACTTTCCAAGTCTCTCCGACCTTCACAAAAAAAGTTATTCAAGAATATCTCTTTCTCCTATGTGCTTTCATCCCTAACCCTAACCCTTCCGAAAGTCGGAGAAGCTCAAGGATGGTACCGATCGATGCGCGCTACCCCATTTAGTGGGGGTAGAGCCTACTTGCAAGTCTCTCAGACCTTCACAAAAAAAGTTATTCAAGAATATCTCCTCAGATTTGGGGGAATTTCGTCGGTCGACCTCTTCCGAAGGTCGTACAAGCTCGGGGATGGTACCAATCGATCCGCAGGACCCAAATTAGTCCAGATGCAACCACTTTCCAAGTCTCTCCGACCTTCACAAAAAAAGTTATTCAAGAATATCTCTTTCTCCTATGTGCTTTCATCCCTAACCCTAACCCTAACCCTTCCGAAAGTCGGAGAAGCTCAAGGATGGTACCGATCGATGCGCGCTACCCCATTTAGTGGGGGCAGAGCCTACTTGCAAGTCTCTCCGACCTTCACAAAAAAAGTTATTCAAGAATATCTCTTTCTCCTATGTGCTTTCATCCCTAACCCTAACCCTAACCCTTCCGAAAGTCGGAGAAGCTCAAAGATGGTACCGATCGATGCGCGCTACCCCATTTAGTGGGGGTAGAGCCTACTTGCAAGTCTCTCCGACCTTCACAAAAAAAGTTATTCAAGAATATCTCTTTCTCCTATGTGCTTTCATCCCTAACCCTAACCCTAACCCTTCCGAAAGTCGGAGAAGCTCAAGGATGGTACCGATCGATGCGCGCTACCCCATTTAGTGGGAGTAGAGCCTACTTGCAAGTCTCTCCGACCTTCACAAAAAAAGTTATTCAAGAATATCTCTTTCTCCTATGTGCTTTCATCCCTAACCCTAACCCTAACCCTTCCGAAAGTCGGAGAAGCTCAAGGATGGTACCGATCGATGCGCGCAACCCCATTTAGTGGGGGTAGAGCCTACTTGCAAGTCTCTCCGACCTTCACAAAAAAAGTTATTCAAGAATATCTCCTCAGATTTGGGGGAATTTCGTCGGTCGACCTCTTCCGAAGGTCGTACAAGCTCGGAGATGGTACCAATCGATCCGCAGGACCCAAATTAGTCCAGATGCAACCACTTTCCAAGTCTCTCCGACCTTCACAAAAAAAGTTATTCAAGAATATCTCTTTCTCCTATGTGCTTTCATCCCTAACCCTAACCCTAACCCTTCCGAAAGTCGGAGAAGCTCAAGGATGGTACCGATCGATGCGCGCTACCTTATTTAGTGGGGGTAGAGCCTACTTGCAAGTCTCTCCGACCTTCACAAAAAAAGTTATTCAAGAATATCTCTTTCTCCTATGTGCTTTCATCCCTAACCCTAACCCTAACCCTTCCGAAAGTCGGAGAAGCTCAAGGATGGTACCGATCGATGCGCGCAACCCCATTTAGTGGGGGTAGAGCCTACTTGCAAGTCTCTCCGACCTTCACAAAAAAAGTTATTCAAGAATATCTCCTCAGATTTGGGGGAATTTCGTCGGTCGACCTCTTTCGAAGGTCGTACAAGCTCGGGGATGGTACCAATCGATCCGCAGGACCCAAATTAGTCCAGATGCAACCACTTTCCAAGTCTCTCCGACCTTCACAAAAAAAGTTATTCAAGAATATCTCTTTCTCCTATGTGCTTTCATCCCTAACCCTAACCCTTCCGAAAGTCGGAGAAGCTCAAGGATGGTACCGATCGATGCGCGCTACCCCATTTAGTGGGGGTAGAGCCTACTTGCAAGTCTCTCAGACCTTCACAAAAAAAGTTATTCAAGAATATCTCCTCAGATTTGGGGGAATTTCGTCGGTCGACCTCTTCCGAAGGTCGTACAAGCTCGGGGATGGTACCAATCGATCCGCAGGACCCAAATTAGTCCAGATGCAACCACTTTCCAAGTCTCTCCGACCTTCACAAAAAAAGTTATTCAAGAATATCTCTTTCTCCTATGTGCTTTCATCCCTAACCCTAACCCTAACCCTTCCGAAAGTCGGAGAAGCTCAAGGATGGTACCGATCGATGCGCGCTACCCCATTTAGTGGGGGCAGAGCCTACTTGCAAGTCTCTCCGACCTTCACAAAAAAAGTTATTCAAGAATATCTCTTTCTCCTATGTGCTTTCATCCCTAACCCTAACCCTAACCCTTCCGAAAGTCGGAGAAGCTCAAAGATGGTACCGATCGATGCGCGCTACCCCATTTAGTGGGGGTAGAGCCTACTTGCAAGTCTCTCCGACCTTCAAAAAAAAGTTATTCAAGAATATCTCTTTCTCCTATGTGCTTTCATCCCTAACCCTAACCCTAACCCTTCCGAAAGTCGGAGAAGCTCAAGGATGGTACCGATCGATGCGCGCTACCCCATTTAGTGGGAGTAGAGCCTACTTGCAAGTCTCTCCGACCTTCACAAAAAAAGTTATTCAAGAATATCTCTTTCTCCTATGTGCTTTCATCCCTAACCCTAACCCTAACCCTTCCGAAAGTCGGAGAAGCTCAAGGATGCTACCGATCGATGCGCGCAACCCCATTTAGTGGGGGTAGAGCCTACTTGCAAGTCTCTCCGACCTTCACAAAAAAAGTTATTCAAGAATATCTCCTCAGATTTGGGGGAATTTCGTCGGTCGACCTCTTCCGAAGGTCGTACAAGCTCGGGGATGGTACCAATCGATCCGCAGGACCCAAATTAGTCCAAATGCAACCACTTTCCAAGTCTCTCCGACCTTCACAAAAAAAGTTATTCAAGAATATCTCTTTCTCCTATGTGCTTTCATCCCTAACCCTAACCCTAACCCTTCCGAAAGTCGGAGAAGCTCAAGGATGGTACCGATCGATGCGCGCTACCCCATTTAGTGGGGGTAGAGCCTACTTGCAAGTCTCTCCGACCTTCACAAAAAAAGTTATTCAAGAATATCTCTTTCTCCTATGTGCTTTCATCCCTAACCCTAACCCTAACCCTTCCGAAAGTCGGAGAAGCTCAAGGATGCTACCGATCGATGCGCGCAACCCCATTTAGTGGGGGTAGAGCCTACTTGCAAGTCTCTCCGACCTTCACAAAAAAAGTTATTCAAGAATATCTCCTCAGATTTGGGGGAATTTCGTCGGTCGACCTCTTCCGAAGGTCGTACAAGCTCGGGGATGGTACCAATCGATCCGCAGGACCCAAATTAGTCCAGATGCAACCACTTTCCAAGTCTCTCCGACCTTCACAAAAAAAGTTATTCAAGAATATCTCTTTCTCCTATGTGCTTTCATCCCTAACCCTAACCCTAACCCTTCCGAAAGTCGGAGAAGCTCAAGGATGGTACCGATCGATGCGCGCTACCCCATTTAGTGGGGGTAGAGCCTACTTGCAAGTCTCTCCGACCTTCACAAAAAAAGTTATTCAAGAATATCTCTTTCTCCTATGTGCTTTCATCCCTAACCCTAACCCTAACCCTTCCGAAAGTCGGAGAAGCTCAAGGATGGTACCGATCGATGCGCGCTACCCCATTTAGTGGGGGTAGAGCCTACTTGCAAGTCTCTCCGACCTTCACAAAAAAAGTTATTCAAGAATATCTCCTCAGATTTGGGGGAATTTCGTCGGTCGACCTCTTCCGAAGGTCGTACAAGCTCGGGGATGGTACCAATCGATCCGCAGGACACAAATTAGTCCAGATGCAACCACTTTCCAAGTCTCTCCGACCTTCACAAAAAAAGTTATTCAAGAATATCTCTTTCTCCTATGTGCTTTCATCCCTAACCCTAACCCTAACCCTTCCGAAAGTCGGAGAAGCTCAAGGATGGTACCGATCGATGCGCGCTACCCCATTTAGTGGGGGTAGAGCCTACTTGCAAGTCTCTCCGACCTTCACAAAAAAAGTTATTCAAGAATATCTCCTCAGATTTGGGGGAATTTCGTCGGTCGACCTCTTCCGAAGGTCGTACAAGCTCGGGGATGGTACCAATCGATCCGCAGGACACAAATTAGTCCAGATGCAACCACTTTCCAAGTCTCTCCGACCTTCACAAAAAAAGTTATTCAAGAATATCTCTTTCTCCTATGTGCTTTCATCCCTAACCCTAACCCTAACCCTTCCGAAAGTCGGAGAAGCTCAAGGATGGAACCGATCGATGCGCGCTACCCCATTTAGTGGGGGTAGAGCCTACTTGCAAGTCTCTCCGACCTTCACAAAAAAAGTTATTCAAGAATATCTCTTTCTCCTATGTGCTTTCATCCCTAACCCTAACCCTTCCGAAAGTCGGAGAAGCTCAAGGATGGTACCGATCGATGCGCGCTACCCCATTTAGTGGGGGTAGAGCCTACTTGCAAGTCTCTCCGACCTTCACAAAAAAAGTTATTCAAGAATATCTCTTTCTCCTATGTGCTTTCATCCCTAACCCTAACCCTAACCCTTCCGAAAGTCGGAGAAGCTCAAGGATGGTACCGATCGATGCGCGCTACCACATTTAGTGGGGGTAGAGCCTACTTGCAAGTCTCTCCGACCTTCACAAAAAAAGTTATTCAAGAATATCTCTTTCTCCTATGTGCTTTCATCCCTAACCCTAACCCTAACCCTTCCGAAAGTCGGAGAAGCTCAAGGATGGTACCGATCGATGCGCGCAACCCCATTTAGTGGGGGTAGAGCCTACTTGCAAGTCTCTCCGACCTTCACAAAAAAAGTAATTCAAGAATATCTCCTCAGATTTGGGGGAATTTCGTCGGTCGACCTCTTCCGAAGGTCGTACAAGCTCGGCAATGGTACCAATCGATCTGCAGGACCCAAATTAGTCCAGATGCAACCACTTTCCAAGTCTCTCTGACCTTCACAAAAAAAGTTATTCAAGAATATCTCTTTCTCCTATGTGCTTTCATCCCTAACCCTAACCCTAACCCTTCCGAAAGTCGGAGAAGCTCAAGGATGGTACCGATCGATGCGCGCTACCCCATTTAGTGGGAGTAGAGCCTACTTGCAAGTCTCTCCGACCTTCACAAAAAAAGTTATTCAAGAATATCTCTTTCTCCTATGTGCTTTCATCCCTAACCCTAACCCTAACCCTTCCGAAAGTCGGAGAAGCTCAAGGATGGTACTGATCGATGCGCGCAACCCCATTTAGTGGGGGTAGAGCCTACTTGCAAGTCTCTCCGACCTTCACAAAAAAAGTTATTCAAGAATATCTCCTCAGATTTGGGGGAATTTCGTCGGTCGACCTCTTCCGAAGGTCGTACAAGCTCGGGGATGGTACCAATCGATCTGCAGGACCCAAATTAGTCCAGATGCAACCACTTTCCAAGTCTCTCCGACCTTCACAAAAAAAGTTATTCAAGAATATCTCTTTCTCCTATGTGCTTTCATCCCTAACCCTAACCCTAACCCTTCCGAAAGTCGGAGAAGCTCAAGGATGGTACCGATCGATGCGCGCTACCCCATTTAGTGGGGGTAGAGCCTACTTGCAAGTCTCTCCGACCTTCACAAAAAAAGTTATTCAAGAATATCTCTTTCTCCTATGTGCTTTCATCCCTAACCCTAACCCTAACCCTTCCGAAAGTCGGAGAAGCTCAAGGATGGTACCGATCGATGCGCGCTACCCCAT
Source organism: Limanda limanda (assembly GCF_963576545.1). Lineage (NCBI taxonomy): Eukaryota > Metazoa > Chordata > Actinopteri > Pleuronectiformes > Pleuronectidae > Limanda > Limanda limanda. The sequence goes on along the minus strand of NW_026870694.1, from coordinate 548,388 downwards.
TTAGTGGGGGTAGAGCCTACTTGCAAGTCTCTCCGACCTTCACAAAAAAAGTTATTCAAGAATATCTCCTCAGATTTGGGGGAATTTCGTCGGTCGACCTCTTCCGAAGGTCGTACAAGCTCGGGGATGGTACCAATCGATCCGCAGGACACAAATTAGTCCAGATGCAACCACTTTCCAAGTCTCTCCGACCTTCACAAAAAAAGTTATTCAAGAATATCTCTTTCTCCTATGTGCTTTCATCCCTAACCCTAACCCTAACCCTTCCGAAAGTCGGAGAAGCTCAAGGATGGTACCGATCGATGCGCGCTACCCCATTTAGTGGGGGTAGAGCCTACTTGCAAGTCTCTCCGACCTTCACAAAAAAAGTTATTCAAGAATATCTCTTTCTCCTATGTGCTTTCATCCCTAACCCTAACCCTAACCCTTCCGAAAGTCGGAGAAGCTCAAGGATGGTACCGATCGATGCGCGCAACCCCATTTAGTGGGGGTAGAGCCTACTTGCAAGTCTCTCCGACCTTCACAAAAAAAGTTATTCAAGAATATCTCCTCAGATTTGGGGGAATTTCGTCGGTCGACCTCTTCCGAAGGTCGTACAAGCTCGGGGATGGTACCAATCGATCCGCAGGACCCAAATTAGTCCAGATGCAACCACTTTCCAAGTCTCTCCGACCTTCACAAAAAAAGTTATTCAAGAATATCTCTTTCTCCTATGTGCTTTCATCCCTAACCCTAACCCTAACCCTTCCGAAAGTCGGAGAAGCTCAAGGATGGAACCGATCGATGCGCGCTACCCCATTTAGTGGGGGTAGAGCCTACTTGCAAGTCTCTCCGACCTTCACAAAAAAAGTTATTCAAGAATATCTCTTTCTCCTATGTGCTTTCATCCCTAACCCTAACCCTTCCGAAAGTCGGAGAAGCTCAAGGATGGTACCGATCGATGCGCGCTACCCCATTTAGTGGGGGTAGAGCCTACTTGCAAGTCTCTCCGACCTTCACAAAAAAAGTTATTCAAGAATATCTCTTTCTCCTATGTGCTTTCATCCCTAACCCTAACCCTAACCCTTCCGAAAGTCGGAGAAGCTCAAGGATGGTACCGATCGATGCGCGCTACCACATTTAGTGGGGGTAGAGCCTACTTGCAAGTCTCTCCGACCTTCACAAAAAAAGTTATTCAAGAATATCTCTTTCTCCTATGTGCTTTCATCCCTAACCCTAACCCTAACCCTTCCGAAAGTCGGAGAAGCTCAAGGATGGTACCGATCGATGCGCGCAACCCCATTTAGTGGGGGTAGAGCCTACTTGCAAGTCTCTCCGACCTTCACAAAAAAAGTAATTCAAGAATATCTCCTCAGATTTGGGGGAATTTCGTCGGTCGACCTCTTCCGAAGGTCGTACAAGCTCGGCAATGGTACCAATCGATCCGCAGGACCCAAATTAGTCCAGATGCAACCACTTTCCAAGTCTCTCTGACCTTCACAAAAAAAGTTATTCAAGAATATCTCTTTCTCCTATGTGCTTTCATCCCTAACCCTAACCCTAACCCTTCCGAAAGTCGGAGAAGCTCAAGGATGGTACCGATCGATGCGCGCTACCCCATTTAGTGGGAGTAGAGCCTACTTGCAAGTCTCTCCGACCTTCACAAAAAAAGTTATTCAAGAATATCTCTTTCTCCTATGTGCTTTCATCCCTAACCCTAACCCTAACCCTTCCGAAAGTCGGAGAAGCTCAAGGATGGTACTGATCGATGCGCGCAACCCCATTTAGTGGGGGTAGAGCCTACTTGCAAGTCTCTCCGACCTTCACAAAAAAAGTTATTCAAGAATATCTCCTCAGATTTGGGGGAATTTCGTCGGTCGACCTCTTCCGAAGGTCGTACAAGCTCGGGGATGGTACCAATCGATCTGCAGGACCCAAATTAGTCCAGATGCAACCACTTTCCAAGTCTCTCCGACCTTCACAAAAAAAGTTATTCAAGAATATCTCTTTCTCCTATGTGCTTTCATCCCTAACCCTAACCCTAACCCTTCCGAAAGTCGGAGAAGCTCAAGGATGGTACCGATCGATGCGCGCTACCCCATTTAGTGGGGGTAGAGCCTACTTGCAAGTCTCTCCGACCTTCACAAAAAAAGTTATTCAAGAATATCTCTTTCTCCTATGTGCTTTCATCCCTAACCCTAACCCTAACCCTTCCGAAAGTCGGAGAAGCTCAAGGATGGTACCGATCGATGCGCGCTACCCCATTTAGTGGGGGTAGAGCCTACTTGCAAGTCTCTCCGACCTTCACAAAAAAAGTTATTCAAGAATATCTCCTCAGATTTGGGGGAATTTCGTCGGTCGACCTCTTCCGAAGGTCGTACAAGCTCGGGGATGGTACCAATCGATCCGCAGGACACAAATTAGTCCAGATGCAACCACTTTCCAAGTCTCTCCGACCTTCACAAAAAAAGTTATTCAAGAATATCTCTTTCTCCTATGTGCTTTCATCCCTAACCCTAACCCTAACCCTTCCGAAAGTCGGAGAAGCTCAAGGATGGTACCGATCGATGCGCGCTACCCCATTTAGTGGGGGTAGAGCCTACTTGCAAGTCTCTCCGACCTTCACAAAAAAAGTTATTCAAGAATATCTCTTTCTCCTATGTGCTTTCATCCCTAACCCTAACCCTAACCCTTCCGAAAGTCGGAGAAGCTCAAGGATGGTACCGATCGATGCGCGCAACCCCATTTAGTGGGGGTAGAGCCTACTTGCAAGTCTCTCCGACCTTCACAAAAAAAGTTATTCAAGAATATCTCCTCAGATTTGGGGGAATTTCGTCGGTCGACCTCTTCCGAAGGTCGTACAAGCTCGGGGATGGTACCAATCGATCCGCAGGACCCAAATTAGTCCAGATGCAACCACTTTCCAAGTCTCTCCGACCTTCACAAAAAAAGTTATTCAAGAATATCTCTTTCTCCTATGTGCTTTCATCCCTAACCCTAACCCTTCCGAAAGTCGGAGAAGCTCAAGGATGGAACCGATCGATGCGCGCTACCCCATTTAGTGGGGGTAGAGCCTACTTGCAAGTCTCTCCGACCTTCACAAAAAAAGTTATTCAAGAATATCTCTTTCTCCTATGTGCTTTCATCCCTAACCCTAACCCTTCCGAAAGTCGGAGAAGCTCAAGGATGGTACCGATCGATGCGCGCTACCCCATTTAGTGGGGGTAGAGCCTACTTGCAAGTCTCTCCGACCTTCACAAAAAAAGTTATTCAAGAATATCTCTTTCTCCTATGTGCTTTCATCCCTAACCCTAACCCTAACCCTTCCGAAAGTCGGAGAAGCTCAAGGATGGTACCGATCGATGCGCGCTACCACATTTAGTGGGGGTAGAGCCTACTTGCAAGTCTCTCCGACCTTCACAAAAAAAGTTATTCAAGAATATCTCTTTCTCCTATGTGCTTTCATCCCTAACCCTAACCCTAACCCTTCCAAAAGTCGGAGAAGCTCAAGGATGGTACCGATCGATGCGCGCAACCCCATTTAGTGGGGGTAGAGCCTACTTGCAAGTCTCTCCGACCTTCACAAAAAAAGTAATTCAAGAATATCTCCTCAGATTTGGGGGAATTTCGTCGGTCGACCTCTTCCGAAGGTCGTACAAGCTCGGCAATGGTACCAATCGATCCGCAGGACCCAAATTAGTCCAGATGCAACCACTTTCCAAGTCTCTCCGACCTTCACAAAAAAAGTTATTCAAGAATATCTCTTTCTCCTATGTGCTTTCATCCCTAACCCTAACCCTAACCCTTCCGAAAGTCGGAGAAGCTCAAGGATGGTACCGATCGATGCGCGCTACCCCATTTAGTGGGAGTAGAGCCTACTTGCAAGTCTCTCCGACCTTCACAAAAAAAGTTATTCAAGAATATCTCTTTCTCCTATGTGCTTTCATCCCTAACCCTAACCCTAACCCTTCCGAAAGTCGGAGAAGCTCAAGGATGGTACTGATCGATGCGCGCAACCCCATTTAGTGGGGGTAGAGCCTACTTGCAAGTCTCTCCGACCTTCACAAAAAAAGTTATTCAAGAATATCTCCTCAGATTTGGGGGAATTTCGTCGGTCGACCTCTTCCGAAGGTCGTACAAGCTCGGGGATGGTACCAATCGATCCGCAGGACCCAAATTAGTCCAGATGCAACCACTTTCCAAGTCTCTCCGACCTTCACAAAAAAAGTTATTCAAGAATATCTCTTTCTCCTATGTGCTTTCATCCCTAACCCTAACCCTAACCCTTCCGAAAGTCGGAGAAGCTCAAGGATGGTACCGATCGATGCGCGCTACCCCATTTAGTGGGGGTAGAGCCTACTTGCAAGTCTCTCCGACCTTCACAAAAAAAGTTATTCAAGAATATCTCTTTCTCCTATGTGCTTTCATCCCTAACCCTAACCCTAACCCTTCCGAAAGTCGGAGAAGCTCAAGGATGGTACCGATCGATGCGCGCTACCCCATTTAGTGGGGGTAGAGCCTACTTGCAAGTCTCTCCGACCTTCACAAAAAAAGTTATTCAAGAATATCTCCTCAGATTTGGGGGAATTTCGTCGGTCGACCTCTTCCGAAGGTCGTACAAGCTCGGGGATGGTACCAATCGATCCGCAGGACACAAATTAGTCCAGATGCAACCACTTTCCAAGTCTCTCCGACCTTCACAAAAAAAGTTATTCAAGAATATCTCTTTCTCCTATGTGCTTTCATCCCTAACCCTAACCCTAACCCTTCCGAAAGTCGGAGAAGCTCAAGGATGGTACCGATCGATGCGCGCTACCCCATTTAGTGGGGGTAGAGCCTACTTGCAAGTCTCTCCGACCTTCACAAAAAAAGTTATTCAAGAATATCTCTTTCTCCTATGTGCTTTCATCCCTAACCCTAACCCTAACCCTTCCGAAAGTCGGAGAAGCTCAAGGATGGTACCGATCGATGCGCGCAACCCCATTTAGTGGGGGTAGAGCCTACTTGCAAGTCTCTCCGACCTTCACAAAAAAAGTAATTCAAGAATATCTCCTCAGATTTGGGGGAATTTCGTCGGTCGACCTCTTCCGAAGGTCGTACAAGCTCGGCAATGGTACCAATCGATCCGCAGGACCCAAATTAGTCCAGATGCAACCACTTTCCAAGTCTCTCTGACCTTCACAAAAAAAGTTATTCAAGAATATCTCTTTCTCCTATGTGCTTTCATCCCTAACCCTAACCCTAACCCTTCCGAAAGTCGGAGAAGCTCAAGGATGGTACCGATCGATGCGCGCTACCCCATTTAGTGGGAGTAGAGCCTACTTGCAAGTCTCTCCGACCTTCACAAAAAAAGTTATTCAAGAATATCTCTTTCTCCTATGTGCTTTCATCCCTAACCCTAACCCTAACCCTTCCGAAAGTCGGAGAAGCTCAAGGATGGTACTGATCGATGCGCGCAACCCCATTTAGTGGGGGTAGAGCCTACTTGCAAGTCTCTCCGACCTTCACAAAAAAAGTTATTCAAGAATATCTCCTCAGATTTGGGGGAATTTCGTCGGTCGACCTCTTCCGAAGGTCGTACAAGCTCGGGGATGGTACCAATCGATCTGCAGGACCCAAATTAGTCCAGATGCAACCACTTTCCAAGTCTCTCCGACCTTCACAAAAAAAGTTATTCAAGAATATCTCTTTCTCCTATGTGCTTTCATCCCTAACCCTAACCCTAACCCTTCCGAAAGTCGGAGAAGCTCAAGGATGGTACCGATCGATGCGCGCTACCCCATTTAGTGGGGGTAGAGCCTACTTGCAAGTCTCTCCGACCTTCACAAAAAAAGTTATTCAAGAATATCTCTTTCTCCTATGTGCTTTCATCCCTAACCCTAACCCTAACCCTTCCGAAAGTCGGAGAAGCTCAAGGATGGTACCGATCGATGCGCGCTACCCCATTTAGTGGGGGTAGAGCCTACTTGCAAGTCTCTCCGACCTTCACAAAAAAAGTTATTCAAGAATATCTCCTCAGATTTGGGGGAATTTCGTCGGTCGACCTCTTCCGAAGGTCGTACAAGCTCGGGGATGGTACCAATCGATCCGCAGGACACAAATTAGTCCAGATGCAACCACTTTCCAAGTCTCTCCGACCTTCACAAAAAAAGTTATTCAAGAATATCTCTTTCTCCTATGTGCTTTCATCCCTAACCCTAACCCTAACCCTTCCGAAAGTCGGAGAAGCTCAAGGATGGTACCGATCGATGCGCGCTACCCCATTTAGTGGGGGTAGAGCCTACTTGCAAGTCTCTCCGACCTTCACAAAAAAAGTTATTCAAGAATATCTCTTTCTCCTATGTGCTTTCATCCCTAACCCTAACCCTAACCCTTCCGAAAGTCGGAGAAGCTCAAGGATGGTACCGATCGATGCGCGCAACCCCATTTAGTGGGGGTAGAGCCTACTTGCAAGTCTCTCCGACCTTCACAAAAAAAGTTATTCAAGAATATCTCCTCAGATTTGGGGGAATTTCGTCGGTCGACCTCTTCCGAAGGTCGTACAAGCTCGGGGATGGTACCAATCGATCCGCAGGACCCAAATTAGTCCAGATGCAACCACTTTCCAAGTCTCTCCGACCTTCACAAAAAAAGTTATTCAAGAATATCTCTTTCTCCTATGTGCTTTCATCCCTAACCCTAACCCTTCCGAAAGTCGGAGAAGCTCAAGGATGGAACCGATCGATGCGCGCTACCCCATTTAGTGGGGGTAGAGCCTACTTGCAAGTCTCTCCGACCTTCACAAAAAAAGTTATTCAAGAATATCTCTTTCTCCTATGTGCTTTCATCCCTAACCCTAACCCTTCCGAAAGTCGGAGAAGCTCAAGGATGGTACCGATCGATGCGCGCTACCCCATTTAGTGGGGGTAGAGCCTACTTGCAAGTCTCTCCGACCTTCACAAAAAAAGTTATTCAAGAATATCTCTTTCTCCTATGTGCTTTCATCCCTAACCCTAACCCTAACCCTTCCGAAAGTCGGAGAAGCTCAAGGATGGTACCGATCGATGCGCGCTACCACATTTAGTGGGGGTAGAGCCTACTTGCAAGTCTCTCCGACCTTCACAAAAAAAGTTATTCAAGAATATCTCTTTCTCCTATGTGCTTTCATCCCTAACCCTAACCCTAACCCTTCCAAAAGTCGGAGAAGCTCAAGGATGGTACCGATCGATGCGCGCAACCCCATTTAGTGGGGGTAGAGCCTACTTGCAAGTCTCTCCGACCTTCACAAAAAAAGTAATTCAAGAATATCTCCTCAGATTTGGGGGAATTTCGTCGGTCGACCTCTTCCGAAGGTCGTACAAGCTCGGCAATGGTACCAATCGATCCGCAGGACCCAAATTAGTCCAGATGCAACCACTTTCCAAGTCTCTCCGACCTTCACAAAAAAAGTTATTCAAGAATATCTCTTTCTCCTATGTGCTTTCATCCCTAACCCTAACCCTAACCCTTCCGAAAGTCGGAGAAGCTCAAGGATGGTACCGATCGATGCGCGCTACCCCATTTAGTGGGAGTAGAGCCTACTTGCAAGTCTCTCCGACCTTCACAAAAAAAGTTATTCAAGAATATCTCTTTCTCCTATGTGCTTTCATCCCTAACCCTAACCCTAACCCTTCCGAAAGTCGGAGAAGCTCAAGGATGGTACTGATCGATGCGCGCAACCCCATTTAGTGGGGGTAGAGCCTACTTGCAAGTCTCTCCGACCTTCACAAAAAAAGTTATTCAAGAATATCTCCTCAGATTTGGGGGAATTTCGTCGGTCGACCTCTTCCGAAGGTCGTACAAGCTCGGGGATGGTACCAATCGATCCGCAGGACCCAAATTAGTCCAGATGCAACCACTTTCCAAGTCTCTCCGACCTTCACAAAAAAAGTTATTCAAGAATATCTCTTTCTCCTATGTGCTTTCATCCCTAACCCTAACCCTAACCCTTCCGAAAGTCGGAGAAGCTCAAGGATGGTACCGATCGATGCGCGCTACCCCATTTAGTGGGGGTAGAGCCTACTTGCAAGTCTCTCCGACCTTCACAAAAAAAGTTATTCAAGAATATCTCTTTCTCCTATGTGCTTTCATCCCTAACCCTAACCCTAACCCTTCCGAAAGTCGGAGAAGCTCAAGGATGGTACCGATCGATGCGCGCTACCCCATTTAGTGGGGGTAGAGCCTACTTGCAAGTCTCTCCGACCTTCACAAAAAAAGTTATTCAAGAATATCTCCTCAGATTTGGGGGAATTTCGTCGGTCGACCTCTTCCGAAGGTCGTACAAGCTCGGGGATGGTACCAATCGATCCGCAGGACACAAATTAGTCCAGATGCAACCACTTTCCAAGTCTCTCCGACCTTCACAAAAAAAGTTATTCAAGAATATCTCTTTCTCCTATGTGCTTTCATCCCTAACCCTAACCCTAACCCTTCCGAAAGTCGGAGAAGCTCAAGGATGGTACCGATCGATGCGCGCTACCCCATTTAGTGGGGGTAGAGCCTACTTGCAAGTCTCTCCGACCTTCACAAAAAAAGTTATTCAAGAATATCTCTTTCTCCTATGTGCTTTCATCCCTAACCCTAACCCTAACCCTTCCGAAAGTCGGAGAAGCTCAAGGATGGTACCGATCGATGCGCGCAACCCCATTTAGTGGGGGTAGAGCCTACTTGCAAGTCTCTCCGACCTTCACAAAAAAAGTTATTCAAGAATATCTCCTCAGATTTGGGGGAATTTCGTCGGTCGACCTCTTCCGAAGGTCGTACAAGCTCGGGGATGGTACCAATCGATCCGCAGGACCCAAATTAGTCCAGATGCAACCACTTTCCAAGTCTCTCCGACCTTCACAAAAAAAGTTATTCAAGAATATCTCTTTCTCCTATGTGCTTTCATCCCTAACCCTAACCCTAACCCTTCCGAAAGTCGGAGAAGCTCAAGGATGGTACCGATCGATGCGCGCTACCCCATTTAGTGGGGGTAGAGCCTACTTGCAAGTCTCTCCGACCTTCACAAAAAAAGTTATTCAAGAATATCTCTTTCTCCTATGTGCTTTCATCCCTAACCCTAACCCTTCCGAAAGTCGGAGAAGCTCAAGGATGGTACCGATCGATGCGCGCTACCCCATTTAGTGGGGGTAGAGCCTACTTGCAAGTCTCTCCGACCTTCACAAAAAAAGTTATTCAAGAATATCTCTTTCTCCTATGTGCTTTCATCCCTAACCCTAACCCTAACCCTTCCGAAAGTCGGAGAAGCTCAAGGATGGTACCGATCGATGCGCGCTACCACATTTAGTGGGGGTAGAGCCTACTTGCAAGTCTCTCCGACCTTCACAAAAAAAGTTATTCAAGAATATCTCTTTCTCCTATGTGCTTTCATCCCTAACCCTAACCCTAACCCTTCCGAAAGTCGGAGAAGCTCAAGGATGGTACCGATCGATGCGCGCAACCCCATTTAGTGGGGGTAGAGCCTACTTGCAAGTCTCTCCGACCTTCACAAAAAAAGTAATTCAAGAATATCTCCTCAGATTTGGGGGAATTTCGTCGGTCGACCTCTTCCGAAGGTCGTACAAGCTCGGGGATGGTACCAATCGATCCGCAGGACCCAAATTAGTCCAGATGCAACCACTTTCCAAGTCTCTCCGACCTTCACAAAAAAAGTTATTCAAGAATATCTCTTTCTCCTATGTGCTTTCATCCCTAACCCTAACCCTAACCCTTCCGAAAGTCGGAGAAGCTCAAGGATGGTACCGATCGATGCGCGCTACCCCATTTAGTGGGAGTAGAGCCTACTTGCAAGTCTCTCCGACCTTCACAAAAAAAGTTATTCAAGAATATCTCTTTCTCCTATGTGCTTTCATCCCTAACCCTAACCCTAACCCTTCCGAAAGTCGGAGAAGCTCAAGGATGGTACTGATCGATGCGCGCAACCCCATTTAGTGGGGGTAGAGCCTACTTGCAAGTCTCTCCGACCTTCACAAAAAAAGTTATTCAAGAATATCTCCTCAGATTTGGGGGAATTTCGTCGGTCGACCTCTTCCGAAGGTCGTACAAGCTCGGGGATGGTACCAATCGATCCGCAGGACCCAAATTAGTCCAGATGCAACCACTTTCCAAGTCTCTCCGACCTTCACAAAAAAAGTTATTCAAGAATATCTCTTTCTCCTATGTGCTTTCATCCCTAACCCTAACCCTAACCCTTCCGAAAGTCGGAGAAGCTCAAGGATGGTACCGATCGATGCGCGCTACCCCATTTAGTGGGGGTAGAGCCTACTTGCAAGTCTCTCCGACCTTCACAAAAAAAGTTATTCAAGAATATCTCTTTCTCCTATGTGCTTTCATCCCTAACCCTAACCCTAACCCTTCCGAAAGTCGGAGAAGCTCAAGGATGGTACCGATCGATGCGCGCTACCCCATTTAGTGGGGGTAGAGCCTACTTGCAAGTCTCTCCGACCTTCACAAAAAAAGTTATTCAAGAATATCTCCTCAGATTTGGGGGAATTTCGTCGGTCGACCTCTTCCGAAGGTCGTACAAGCTCGGGGATGGTACCAATCGATCCGCAGGACACAAATTAGTCCAGATGCAACCACTTTCCAAGTCTCTCCGACCTTCACAAAAAAAGTTATTCAAGAATATCTCTTTCTCCTATGTGCTTTCATCCCTAACCCTAACCCTAACCCTTCCGAAAGTCGGAGAAGCTCAAAGATGGTACCGATCGATGCGCGCTACCCCATTTAGTGGGGGTAGAGCCTACTTGCAAGTCTCTCCGACCTTCACAAAAAAAGTTATTCAAGAATATCTCTTTCTCCTATGTGCTTTCATCCCTAACCCTAACCCTAACCCTTCCGAAAGTCGGAGAAGCTCAAGGATAGTACCGATCGATGCGCGCAACCCCATTTAGTGGGGGTAGAGCCTACTTGCAAGTCTCTCCGACCTTCACAAAAAAAGTTATTCAAGAATATCTCCTCAGATTTGGGGGAATTTCGTCGGTCGACCTCTTCCGAAGGTCGTACAAGCTCGGGGATGGTACCAATCGATCCGCAGGACCCAAATTAGTCCAGATGCAACCACTTTCCAAGTCTCTCCGACCTTCACAAAAAAAGTTATTCAAGAATATCTCTTTCTCCTATGTGCTTTCATCCCTAACCCTAACCCTAACCCTTCCGAAAGTCGGAGAAGCTCAAGGATGGTACCGATCGATGCGCGCTACCCCATTTAGTGGGGGTAGAGCCTACTTGCAAGTCTCTCCGACCTTCACAAAAAAAGTTATTCAAGAATATCTCTTTCTCCTATGTGCTTTCATCCCTAACCCTAACCCTAACCCTTCCGAAAGTCGGAGAAGCTCAAGGATGGTACCGATCGATGCGCGCTACCCCATTTAGTGGGGGTAGAGCCTACTTGCAAGTCTCTCCGACCTTCACAAAAAAAGTTATTCAAGAATATCTCTTTCTCCTATGTGCTTTCATCCCTAACCCTAACCCTAACCCTTCCGAAAGTCGGAGAAGCTCAAGGATGGTACCGATCGATGCGCGCTACCACATTTAGTGGGGGTAGAGCCTACTTGCAAGTCTCTCCGACCTTCACAAAAAAAGTTATTCAAGAATATCTCTTTCTCCTATGTGCTTTCATCCCTAACCCTAACCCTAACCCTTCCGAAAGTCGGAGAAGCTCAAGGATGGTACCGATCGATGCGCGCAACCCCATTTAGTGGGGGTAGAGCCTACTTGCAAGTCTCTCCGACCTTCACAAAAAAAGTAATTCAAGAATATCTCCTCAGATTTGGGGGAATTTCGTCGGTCGACCTCTTCCGAAGGTCGTACAAGCTCGGGGATGGTACCAATCGATCCGCAGGACCCAAATTAGTCCAGATGCAACCACTTTCCAAGTCTCTCCGACCTTCACAAAAAAAGTTATTCAAGAATATCTCTTTCTCCTATGTGCTTTCATCCCTAACCCTAACCCTAACCCTTCCGAAAGTCTGAGAAGCTCAAGGATGGTACCGATCGATGCGCGCTACCCCATTTAGTGGGGGTAGAGCCTACTTGCAAGTCTCTCCGACCTTCACAAAAAAAGTTATTCAAGAATATCTCTTTCTCCTATGTGCTTTCATCCCTAACCCTAACCCTAACCCTTCCGAAAGTCGGAGAAGCTCAAGGATGGTACCGATCGATGCGCGCAACCCCATTTAGTGGGGGTAGAGCCTACTTGCAAGTCTCTCCGACCTTCACAAAAAAAGTTATTCAAGAATATCTCCTCAGATTTGGGGGAATTTCGTCGGTCGACCTCTTCCGAAGGTCGTACAAGCTCGGGGATGGTACCAATCGATCTGCAGGACCCAAATTAGTCCAGATGCAACCACTTTCCAAGTCTCTCCGACCTTCACAAAAAAAGTTATTCAAGAATATGTCTTTCTCCTATGTGCTTTCATCCCTAACCCTTCCGAAAGTCGGAGAAGCTCAAGGATGGTACCGATCGATGCGCGCTACCCCATTTAGTGGGGGTAGAGCCTACTTGCAAGTCTCTCAGACCTTCACAAAAAAAGTTATTCAAGAATATCTCCTCAGATTTGGGGGAATTTCGTCGGTCGACCTCTTCCGAAGGTCGTACAAGCTCGGGGATGGTACCAATCGATCCGCAGGACCCAAATTAGTCCAGATGCAACCACTTTCCAAGTCTCTCCGACCTTCACAAAAAAAGTTATTCAAGAATATCTCTTTCTCCTATGTGCTTTCATCCCTAACCCTAACCCTAACCCTTCCGAAAGTCGGAGAAGCTCAAGGATGGTACCGATCGATGCGCGCTACCCCATTTAGTGGGGGCAGAGCCTACTTGCAAGTCTCTCCGACCTTCACAAAAAAAGTTATTCAAGAATATCTCTTTCTCCTATGTGCTTTCATCCCTAACCCTAACCCTAACCCTTCCGAAAGTCGGAGAAGCTCAAGGATGGTACCGATCGATGCGCGCTACCCCATTTAGTGGGGGTAGAGCCTACTTGCAAGTCTCTCCGACCTTCACAAAAAAAGTTATTCAAGAATATCTCTTTCTCCTATGTGCTTTCATCCCTAACCCTAACCCTAACCCTTCCGAAAGTCGGAGAAGCTCAAGGATGGTACCGATCGATGCGCGCAACCCCATTTAGTGGGGGTAGAGCCTACTTGCAAGTCTCTCCGACCTTCACAAAAAAAGTAATTCAAGAATATCTCCTCAGATTTGGGGGAATTTCGTCGGTCGACCTCTTCCGAAGGTCGTACAAGCTCGGGGATTGTACCAATCGATCCGCAGGACCCAAATTAGTCCAGATGCAACCACTTTCCAAGTCTCTCCGACCTTCACAAAAAAAGTTATTCAAGAATATCTCTTTCTCCTATGTGCTTTCATCCCTAACCCTAACCCTAACCCTTCCGAAAGTCGGAGAAGCTCAAGGATGGTACCGATCGATGCGCGCTACCCCATTTAGTGGGGGTAGAGCCTACTTGCAAGTCTCTCCGACCTTCACAAAAAAAGTTATTCAAGAATATCTCTTTCTCCTATGTGCTTTCATCCCTAACCCTAACCCTTCCGAAAGTCGGAGAAGCTCAAGGATGGTACCGATCGATGCGCGCAACCCCATTTAGTGGGGGTAGAGCCTACTTGCAAGTCTCTCCGACCTTCACAAAAAAAGTAATTCAAGAATATCTCCTCAGATTTGGGGGAATTTCGTCGGTCGACCTCTTCCGAAGGTCGTACAAGCTCGGGGATGGTACCAATCGATCCGCAGGACCCAAATTAGTCCAGATGCAACCACTTTCCAAGTCTCTCCGACCTTCACAAAAAAAGTTATTCAAGAATATCTCTTTCTCCTATGTGCTTTCATCCCTAACCCTAACCCTAACCCTTCCGAAAGTCGGAGAAGCTCAAGGATGGTACCGATCGATGCGCGCTACCCCATTTAGTGGGGGTAGAGCCTACTTGCAAGTCTCTCCGACCTTCACAAAAAAAGTTATTCAAGAATATCTCTTTCTCCTATGTGCTTTCATCCCTAACCCTAACCCTAACCCTTCCGAAAGTCGGAGAAGCTCAAGGATGGTACCGATCGATGCGCGCTACCCCATTTAGTGGGGGTAGAGCCTACTTGCAAGTCTCTCCGACCTTCACAAAAAAAGTTATTCAAGAATATCTCCTCAGATTTGGGGGAATTTCGTCGGTCGACCTCTTCCGAAGGTCGTACAAGCTCGGGGATGGTACCAATCGATCCGCAGGACCCAAATTAGTCCAGATGCAACCACTTTCCAAGTCTCTCCGACCTTCACTAAAAAAGTTATTCAAGAATATCTCTTTCTCCTATGTGCTTTCATCCCTAACCCTAACCCTAACCCTTCCGAAAGTCGGAGAAGCTCAAGGATGGTACCGATCGATGCGCGCTACCCCATTTAGTGGGGGTAGAGCCTACTTGCAAGTCTCTCCGACCTTCACAAAAAAAGTTATTCAAGAATATCTCTTTCTCCTATGTGCTTTCATCCCTAACCCTAACCCTAACCCTTCCGAAAGTCGGAGAAGCTCAAGGATGGTACCGATCGATGCGCGCAACCCCATTTAGTGGGGGTAGAGCCTACTTGCAAGTCTCTCCGACCTTCACAAAAAAAGTAATTCAAGAATATCTCCTCAGATTTGGGGGAATTTCGTCGGTCGACCTCTTCCGAAGGTCGTACAAGCTCGGGGATGGTACCAATCGATCCGCAGGACCCAAATTAGTCCAGATGCAACCACTTTCCAAGTCTCTCCGACCTTCACAAAAAAAGTTATTCAAGAATATCTCTTTCTCCTATGTGCTTTCATCCCTAACCCTAACCCTAACCCTTCCGAAAGTCGGAGAAGCTCAAGGATGGTACCGATCGATGCGCGCTACCCCATTTAGTGGGGGTAGAGCCTACTTGCAAGTCTCTCCGACCTTCACAAAAAAAGTTATTCAAGAATATCTCTTTCTCCTATGTGCTTTCATCCCTAACCCTAACCCTTCCGAAAGTCGGAGAAGCTCAAGGATGGTACCGATCGATGCGCGCTACCCCATTTAGTGGGGGTAGAGCCTACTTGCAAGTCTCTCAGACCTTCACAAAAAAAGTTATTCAAGAATATCTCCTCAGATTTGGGGGAATTTCGTCGGTCGACCTCTTCCGAAGGTCGTACAAGCTCGGGGATGGTACCAATCGATCCGCAGGACCCAAATTAGTCCAGATGCAACCACTTTCCAAGTCTCTCCGACCTTCACAAAAAAAGTTATTCAAGAATATCTCTTTCTCCTATGTGCTTTCATCCCTAACCCTAACCCTAACCCTTCCGAAAGTCGGAGAAGCTCAAGGATGGTACCGATCGATGCGCGCTACCCCATTTAGTGGGGGCAGAGCCTACTTGCAAGTCTCTCCGACCTTCACAAAAAAAGTTATTCAAGAATATCTCTTTCTCCTATGTGCTTTCATCCCTAACCCTAACCCTTCCGAAAGTCGGAGAAGCTCAAGGATGGTACCGATCGATGCGCGCTACCCCATTTAGTGGGGGTAGAGCCTACTTGCAAGTCTCTCCGACCTTCACAAAAAAAGTTATTCAAGAATATCTCTTTCTCCTATGTGCTTTCATCCCTAACCCTAACCCTAACCCTTCCGAAAGTCGGAGAAGCTCAAGGATGGTACCGATCGATGCGCGCTACCCCATTTAGTGGGGGTAGAGCCTACTTGCAAGTCTCTCCGACCTTCACAAAAAAAGTTATTCAAGAATATCTCTTTCTCCTATGTGCTTTCATCCCTAACCCTAACCCTAACCCTTCCGAAAGTCGGAGAAGCTCAAGGATGGTACCGATCGATGCGCGCAACCCCATTTAGTGGGGGTAGAGCCTACTTGCAAGTCTCTCCGACCTTCACAAAAAAAGTTATTCAAGAATATCTCCTCAGATTTGGGGGAATTTCGTCGGTCGACCTCTTCCGAAGGTCGTACAAGCTCGGGGATGGTACCAATCGATCCGCAGGACCCAAATTAGTCCAGATGCAACCACTTTCCAAGTCTCTCCGACCTTCACAAAAAAAGTTATTCAAGAATATCTCTTTCTCCTATGTGCTTTCATCCCTAACCCTAACCCTAACCCTTCCGAAAGTCGGAGAAGCTCAAGGATGGTACCGATCGATGCGCGCTACCCCATTTAGTGGGGGTAGAGCCTACTTGCAAGTCTCTCCGACCTTCACAAAAAAAGTTATTCAAGAATATCTCTTTCTCCTATGTGCTTTCATCCCTAACCCTAACCCTTCCAAAAGTCGGAGAAGCTCAAGGATGGTACCGATCGATGCGCGCAACCCCATTTAGTGGGGGTAGAGCCTACTTGCAAGTCTCTCCGACCTTCACAAAAAAAGTTATTCAAGAATATCTCCTCAGATTTGGGGGAATTTCGTCGGTCGACCTCTTCCGAAGGTCGTACAAGCTCGGGGATGGTACCAATCGATCTGCAGGACCCAAATTAGTCCAGATGCAACCACTTTCCAAGTCTCTCCGACCTTCACAAAAAAAGTTATTCAAGAATATCTCTTTCTCCTATGTGCTTTCATCCCTAACCCTAACCCTAACCCTTCCGAAAGTCGGAGAAGCTCAAGGATGGTACCGATCGATGCGCGCTACCCCATTTAGTGGGGGTAGAGCCTACTTGCAAGTCTCTCCGACCTTCACAAAAAAAGTTATTCAAGAATATCTCTTTCTCCTATGTGCTTTCATCCCTAACCCTAACCCTAACCCTTCCGAAAGTCGGAGAAGCTCAAGGATGGTACCGATCGATGCGCGCTACCCCATTTAGTGGGGGTAGAGCCTACTTGCAAGTCTCTCCGACCTTCACAAAAAAAGTTATTCAAGAATATCTCCTCAGATTTGGGGGAATTTCGTCGGTCGACCTCTTCCGAAGGTCGTACAAGCTCGGGGATGGTACCAATCGATCCGCAGGACCCAAATTAGTCCAGATGCAACCACTTTCCAAGTCTCTCCGACCTTCACAAAAAAAGTTATTCAAGAATATCTCTTTCTCCTATGTGCTTTCATCCCTAACCCTAACCCTAACCCTTCCGAAAGTCGGAGAAGCTCAAGGATGGTACCGATCGATGCGCGCTACCCCATTTAGTGGGGGTAGAGCCTACTTGCAAGTCTCTCCGACCTTCACAAAAAAAGTTATTCAAGAATATCTCTTTCTCCTATGTGCTTTCATCCCTAACCCTAACCCTAACCCTTCCGAAAGTCGGAGAAGCTCAAGGATGGTACCGATCGATGCGCGCAACCCCATTTAGTGGGGGTAGAGCCTACTTGCAAGTCTCTCCGACCTTCACAAAAAAAGTTATTCAAGAATATCTCCTCAGATTTGGGGGAATTTCGTCGGTCGACCTCTTCCGAAGGTCGTACAAGCTCGGGGATGGTACCAATCGATCCGCAGGACCCAAATTAGTCCAGATGCAACCACTTTCCAAGTCTCTCCGACCTTCACAAAAAAAGTTATTCAAGAATATCTCTTTCTCCTATGTGCTTTCATCCCTAACCCTAACCCTAACCCTTCCGAAAGTCGGAGAAGCTCAAGGATGGTACCGATCGATGCGCGCTACCCCATTTAGTGGGGGTAGAGCCTACTTGCAAGTCTCTCCGACCTTCACAAAAAAAGTTATTCAAGAATATCTCTTTCTCCTATGTGCTTTCATCCCTAACCCTAACCCTAACCCTTCCGAAAGTCGGAGAAGCTCAAGGATGGTACCGATCGATGCGCGCAACCCCATTTAGTGGGGGTAGAGCCTACTTGCAAGTCTCTCCGACCTTCACAAAAAAAGTTATTCAAGAATATCTCCTCAGATTTGGGGGAATTTCGTCGGTCGACCTCTTCCGAAGGTCGTACAAGCTCGGGGATGGTACCAATCGATCCGCAAGACCCAAATTAGTCCAGATGCAACCACTTTCCAAGTCTCTCCGACCTTCACAAAAAAAGTTATTCAAGAATATCTCTTTCTCCTATGTGCTTTCATCCCTAACCCTAACCCTAACCCTTCCGAAAGTCGGAGAAGCTCAAGGATGGTACCGATCGATGCGCGCTACCCCATTTAGTGGGGGTAGAGCCTACTTGCAAGTCTCTCAGACCTTCACAAAAAAAGTTATTCAAGAATATCTCCTCAGATTTGGGGGAATTTCGTCGGTCGACCTCTTCCGAAGGTCGTACAAGCTCGGGGATGGTACCAATCGATCCGCAGGACCCAAATTAGTCCAGATGCAACCACTTTCCAAGTCTCTCCGACCTTCACAAAAAAAGTTATTCAAGAATATCTCTTTCTCCTATGTGCTTTCATCCCTAACCCTAACCCTAACCCTTCCGAAAGTCGGAGAAGCTCAAGGATGGTACCGATCGATGCGCGCTACCCCATTTAGTGGGGGCAGAGCCTACTTGCAAGTCTCTCCGACCTTCACAAAAAAAGTTATTCAAGAATATCTCTTTCTCCTATGTGCTTTCATCCCTAACCCTAACCCTTCCGAAAGTCGGAGAAGCTCAAGGATGGTACCGATCGATGCGCGCTACCCCATTTAGTGGGGGTAGAGCCTACTTGCAAGTCTCTCCGACCTTCACAAAAAAAGTTATTCAAGAATATCTCTTTCTCCTATGTGCTTTCATCCCTAACCCTAACCCTAACCCTTCCGAAAGTCGGAGAAGCTCAAGGATGGTACCGATCGATGCGCGCTACCCCATTTAGTGGGGGTAGAGCCTACTTGCAAGTCTCTCCGACCTTCACAAAAAAAGTTATTCAAGAATATCTCTTTCTCCTATGTGCTTTCATCCCTAACCCTAACCCTAACCCTTCCGAAAGTCGGAGAAGCTCAAGGATAGTACCGATCGATGCGCGCAACCCCATTTAGTGGGGGTAGAGCCTACTTGCAAGTCTCTCCGACCTTCACAAAAAAAGTTATTCAAGAATATCTCCTCAGATTTGGGGGAATTTCGTCGGTCGACCTCTTCCAAAGGTCGTACAAGCTCGGGGATGGTACCAATCGATCCGCAGGACCCAAATTAGTCCAGATGCAACCACTTTCCAAGTCTCTCCGACCTTCACAAAAAAAGTTATTCAAGAATATCTCTTTCTCCTATGTGCTTTCATCCCTAACCCTAACCCTAACCCTTCCGAAAGTCGGAGAAGCTCAAGGATGGTACCGATCGATGCGCGCTACCCCATTTAGTGGGGGTAGAGCCTACTTGCAAGTCTCTCCGACCTTCACAAAAAAAGTTATTCAAGAATATCTCTTTCTCCTATGTGCTTTCATCCCTAACCCTAACCCTAACCCTTCCAAAAGTCGGAGAAGCTCAAGGATGGTACCGATCGATGCGCGCAACCCCATTTAGTGGGGGTAGAGCCTACTTGCAAGTCTCTCCGACCTTCACAAAAAAAGTTATTCAAGAATATCTCCTCAGATTTGGGGGAATTTCGTCGGTCGACCTCTTCCGAAGGTCGTACAAGCTCGGGGATGGTACCAATCGATCTGCAGGACCCAAATTAGTCCAGATGCAACCACTTTCCAAGTCTCTCCGACCTTCACAAAAAAAGTTATTCAAGAATATCTCTTTCTCCTATGTGCTTTCATCCCTAACCCTAACCCTAACCCTTCCGAAAGTCGGAGAAGCTCAAGGATGGTACCGATCGATGCGCGCTACCCCATTTAGTGGGGGTAGAGCCTACTTGCAAGTCTCTCCGACCTTCACAAAAAAAGTTATTCAAGAATATCTCTTTCTCCTATGTGCTTTCATCCCTAACCCTAACCCTAACCCTTCCGAAAGTCGGAGAAGCTCAAGGATGGTACCGATCGATGCGCGCTACCCCATTTAGTGGGGGTAGAGCCTACTTGCAAGTCTCTCCGACCTTCACAAAAAAAGTTATTCAAGAATATCTCCTCAGATTTGGGGGAATTTCGTCGGTCGACCTCTTCCGAAGGTCGTACAAGCTCGGGGATGGTACCAATCGATCCGCAGGACCCAAATTAGTCCAGATGCAACCACTTTCCAAGTCTCTCCGACCTTCACAAAAAAAGTTATTCAAGAATATCTCTTTCTCCTATGTGCTTTCATCCCTAACCCTAACCCTTCCGAAAGTCGGAGAAGCTCAAGGATGGTACCGATCGATGCGCGCTACCCCATTTAGTGGGGGTAGAGCCTACTTGCAAGTCTCTCCGACCTTCACAAAAAAAGTTATTCAAGAATATCTCTTTCTCCTATGTGCTTTCATCCCTAACCCTAACCCTAACCCTTCCGAAAGTCGGAGAAGCTCAAGGATGGTACCGATCGATGCGCGCAACCCCATTTAGTGGGGGTAGAGCCTACTTGCAAGTCTCTCCGACCTTCACAAAAAAAGTTATTCAAGAATATCTCCTCAGATTTGGGGGAATTTCGTCGGTCGACCTCTTCCGAAGGTCGTACAAGCTCGGGGATGGTACCAATCGATCCGCAGGACCCAAATTAGTCCAGATGCAACCACTTTCCAAGTCTCTCCGACCTTCACAAAAAAAGTTATTCAAGAATATCTCTTTCTCCTATGTGCTTTCATCCCTAACCCTAACCCTAACCCTTCCGAAAGTCGGAGAAGCTCAAGGATGGTACCGATCGATGCGCGCTACCCCATTTAGTGGGGGTAGAGCCTACTTGCAAGTCTCTCCGACCTTCACAAAAAAAGTTATTCAAGAATATCTCTTTCTCCTATGTGCTTTCATCCCTAACCCTAACCCTAACCCTTCCGAAAGTCGGAGAAGCTCAAGGATGGTACCGATCGATGCGCGCAACCCCATTTAGTGGGGGTAGAGCCTACTTGCAAGTCTCTCCGACCTTCACAAAAAAAGTTATTCAAGAATATCTCCTCAGATTTGGGGGAATTTCGTCGGTCGACCTCTTCCGAAGGTCGTACAAGCTCGGGGATGGTACCAATCGATCCGCAAGACCCAAATTAGTCCAGATGCAACCACTTTCCAAGTCTCTCCGACCTTCACAAAAAAAGTTATTCAAGAATATCTCTTTCTCCTATGTGCTTTCATCCCTAACCCTAACCCTAACCCTTCCGAAAGTCGGAGAAGCTCAAGGATGGTACCGATCGATGCGCGCTACCCCATTTAGTGGGGGTAGAGCCTACTTGCAAGTCTCTCCGACCTTCACAAAAAAAGTTATTCAAGAATATCTCTTTCTCCTATGTGCTTTCATCCCTAACCCTAACCCTAACCCTTCCGAAAGTCGGAGAAGCTCAAGGATGGTACCGATCGATGTGCGCTACCCCATTTAGTGGGGGTAGAGCCTACTTGCAAGTCTCTCCGACCTTCACAAAAAAAGTTATTCAAGAATATCTCCTCAGATTTGGGGGAATTTCGTCGGTCGACCTCTTCCGAAGGTCGTACAAGCTCGGGGATGGTACCAATCGATCCGCAGGACCCGAATTAGTCCAGATGCAACCACTTTCCAAGTCTCTCCGACCTTCACAAAAAAAGTTATTCAAGAATATCTCTTTCTCCTATGTGCTTTCATCCCTAACCCTAACCCTTCCGAAAGTCGGAGAAGCTCAAGGATGGTACCGATCGATGCGCGCTACCCCATTTAGTGGGGGTAGAGCCTACTTGCAAGTCTCTCCGACCTTCACAAAAAAAGTTATTCAAGAATATCTCTTTCTCCTATGTGCTTTCATCCCTAACCCTAACCCTAACCCTTCCGAAAGTCGGAGAAGCTCAAGGATGGTACCGATCGATGCGCGCAACCCCATTTAGTGGGGGTAGAGCCTACTTGCAAGTCTCTCTGACCTTCACAAAAAAAGTTATTCAAGAATATCTCCTCAGATTTGGGGGAATTTCGTCGGTCGACCTCTTCCGAAGGTCGTACAAGCTCGGGGATGGTACCAATCGATCCGCAGGACCCAAATTAGTCCAGATGCAACCACTTTCCAAGTCTCTCCGACCTTCACAAAAAAAGTTATTCAAGAATATCTCTTTCTCCTATGTGCTTTCATCCCTAACCCTAACCCTAACCCTTCCGAAAGTCGGAGAAGCTCAAGGATGGTACCGATCGATGTGCGCTACCCCATTTAGTGGGGGTAGAGCCTACTTACAAGTCTCTCCGACCTTCACAAAAAAAGTTATTCAAGAATATCTCTTTCTCCTATGTGCTTTCATCCCTAACCCTAACCCTAACCCTTCCGAAAGTCGGAGAAGCTCAAGGATGGTACCGATCGATGCGCGCAACCCCATTTTGTGGGGGTAGAGCCTACTTGCAAGTCTCTCCGACCTTCACAAAAAAAGTTATTCAAGAATATCTCCTCAGATTTGGGGGAATTTCGTCGGTCGACCTCTTCCGAAGGTCGTACAAGCTCGGGGATGGTACCAATCGATCCGCAGGACCCAAATTAGTCCAGATGCAACCACTTTCCAAGTCTCTCCGACCTTCACAAAAAAAGTTATTCAAGAATATCTCTTTCTCCTATGTGCTTTCATCCCTAACCCTAACCCTAACCCTTCCGAAAGTCGGAGAAGCTCAAGGATGGTACCGATCGATGCGCGCTACCCCATTTAGTGGGGGTAGAGCCTACTTGCAAGTCTCTCCGACCTTCACAAAAAAAGTTATTCAAGAATATCTCTTTCTCCTATGTGCTTTCATCCCTAACCCTAACCCTAACCCTTCCGAAAGTCGGAGAAGCTCCAGGATGGTACCGATCGATGTGCGCTACCCCATTTAGTGGGGGTAGAGCCTACTTGCAAGTCTCTCCGACCTTCACAAAAAAAGTTATTCAAGAATATCTCCTCAGATTTGGGGGAATTTCGTCGGTCGACCTCTTCCGAAGGTCGTACAAGCTCGGGGATGGTACCAATCGATCCGCAGGACCCAAATTAGTCCAGATGCAACCACTTTCCAAGTCTCTCCGACCTTCACAAAAAAAGTTATTCAAGAATATCTCTTTCTCCTATGTGCTTTCATCCCTAACCCTAACCCTAACCCTTCCGAAAGTCGGAGAAGCTCAAGGATGGTACTGATCGATGCGCGCTACCCCATTTAGTGGGGGTAGAGCCTACTTGCAAGTCTCTCCGACCTTCACAAAAAAAGTTATTCAAGAATATCTCTTTCTCCTATGTGCTTTCATCCCTAACCCTAACCCTAACCCTTCCGAAAGTCGGAGAAGCTCAAGGATGGTACCGATCGATGCGCGCTACCCCATTTAGTGGGGGTAGAGCCTACTTGCAAGTCTCTCCGACCTTCACAAAAAAAGTTATTCAAGAATATCTCTTTCTCCTATGTGCTTTCATCCCTAACCCTAACCCTTCCGAAAGTCGGAGAAGCTCAAGGATGGTACCGATCGATGCGCGCTACCCCATTTAGTGGGGGTAGAGCCTACTTGCAAGTCTCTCCGACCTTCACAAAAAAAGTTATTCAAGAATATCTCTTTCTCCTATGTGCTTTCATCCCTAACCCTAACCCTAACCCTTCCAAAAGTCGGAGAAGCTCAAGGATGGTACCGATCGATGCGCGCTACCCCATTTAGTGGGGGTAGAGCCTACTTGCAAGTCTCTCCGACCTTCACAAAAAAAGTTATTCAAGAATATCTCTTTCTCCTATGTGCTTTCATCCCTAACCCTAACCCTAACCCTTCCGAAAGTCGGAGAAGCTCAAGGATGGTACTGATCGATGTGCGCTACCCCATTTAGTGGGGGTAGAGCCTACTTGCAAGTCTCTCCGACCTTCACAAAAAAAGTTATTCAAGAATATCTCCTCAGATTTGGGGGAATTTCGTCGGTCGACCTCTTCCGAAGGTCGTACAAGCTCGGGGATGGTACCAATCGATCCGCAGGACCCAAATTAGTCCAGATGCAACCACTTTCCAAGTCTCTCCGACCTTCACAAAAAAAGTTATTCAAGAATATCTCTTTCTCCTATGTGCTTTCATCCCTAACCCTAACCCTAACCCTTCCGAAAGTCGGAGAAGCTCAAGGATGGTACCGATCGATGCGCGCTACCCCATTTAGTGGGGGTAGAGCCTACTTGCAAGTCTCTCCGACCTTCACAAAAAAAGTTATTCAAGAATATCTCTTTCTCCTATGTGCTTTCATCCCTAACCCTAACCCTTCCGAAAGTCGGAGAAGCTCAAGGATGGTACCGATCGATGCGCGCTACCCCATTTAGTGGGGGTAGAGCCTACTTGCAAGTCTCTCCGACCTTCACAAAAAAAGTTATTCAAGAATATCTCTTTCTCCTATGTGCTTTCATCCCTAACCCTAACCCTAACCCTTCCAAAAGTCGGAGAAGCTCAAGGATGGTACCGATCGATGCGCGCTACCCCATTTAGTGGGGGTAGAGCCTACTTGCAAGTCTCTCCGACCTTCACAAAAAAAGTTATTCAAGAATATCTCTTTCTCCTATGTGCTTTCATCCCTAACCCTAACCCTAACCCTTCCGAAAGTCGGAGAAGCTCAAGGATGGTACCGATCGATGCGCGCAACCCCATTTAGTGGGGGTAGAGCCTACTTGCAAGTCTCTCCGACCTTCACAAAAAAAGTTATTCAAGAATATCTCTTTCTCCTATGTGCTTTCATCCCTAACCCTAACCCTAACCCTTCCAAAAGTCGGAGAAGCTCAAGTATGGCACCGATCGATGCGCGCTACCCCATTTAGTGGGGGTAGAGCCTACTTGCAAGTCTCTCCGACCTTCACAAAAAAAGTTATTCAAGAATATCTCTTTCTCCTATGTGCTTTCATCCCTAACCCTAACCCTAACCCTTCCGAAAGTCGGAGAAGCTCAAGGATAGTACCGATCGATGTGCGCTACCCCATTTAATGGGGGTAGAGCCTACTTGCAAGTCTCTCCGACCTTCACAAAAAAAGTTATTCAAGAATATCTCCTCAGATTTGGGGGAATTTCGTCGGTCGACCTCTTCCGAAAGTCGTACAAGCTCGGGGATGGTACCAATCGATCCGCAGGACCCAAATTAGTCCAGATGCAACCACTTTCCAAGTCTCTCCGACCTTCACAAAAAAAGTTATTCAAGAATATCTCTTTCTCCTATGTGCTTTCATCCCTAACCCTAACCCTAACCCTTCCGAAAGTCGGAGAAGCTCAAGGATGGTACCGATCGATGCGCGCTACCCCATTTAGTGGGGGTAGAGCCTACTTGCAAGTCTCTCCGACCTTCACAAAAAAAGTTATTCAAGAATATCTCTTTCTCCTATGTGCTTTCATCCCTAACCCTAACCCTTCCGAAAGTCGGAGAAGCTCAAGGATGGTACCGATCGATGCGCGCTACCCCATTTAGTGGGGGTAGAGCCTACTTGCAAGTCTCTCCGACCTTCACAAAAAAAGTTATTCAAGAATATCTCTTTCTCCTATGTGCTTTCATCCCTAACCCTAACCCTAACCCTTCCGAAAGTCGGAGAAGCTCAAGGATGGTACCGATCGATGCGCGCTACCCCATTTAGTGGGGGTAGAGCCTACTTGCAAGTCTCTCCGACCTTCACAAAAAAAGTTATTCAAGAATATCTCTTTCTCCTATGTGCTTTCATCCCTAACCCTAACCCTAACCCTTCCGAAAGTCGGAGAAGCTCAAGGATGGTACCGATCGATGCGCGCAACCCCATTTAGTGGGGGTAGAGCCTACTTGCAAGTCTCTCCGACCTTCACAAAAAAAGTTATTCAAGAATATCTCCTCAGATTTGGGGGAATTTCGTCGGTCGACCTCTTCCGAAGGTCGTACAAGCTCGGGGATGGTACCAATCGATCCGCAGGACCCAAATTAGTCCAGATGCAACCACTTTCCAAGTCTCTCCGACCTTCACAAAAAAAGTTATTCAAGAATATCTCTTTCTCCTATGTGCTTTCATCCCTAACCCTAACCCTAACCCTTCCGAAAGTCGGAGAAGCTCAAGGATGGTACCGATCGATGCGCGCTACCCCATTTAGTGGGGGTAGAGCCTACTTGCAAGTCTCTCCGACCTTCACAAAAAAAGTTATTCAAGAATATCTCTTTCTCCTATGTGCTTTCATCCCTAACCCTAACCCTAACCCTTCCGAAAGTCGGAGAAGCTCAAGGATGGTACCGATCGATGCGCGCAACCCCATTTAGTGGGGGTAGAGCCTACTTGCAAGTCTCTCCGACCTTCACAAAAAAAGTTATTCAAGAATATCTCCTCAGATTTGGGGGAATTTCGTCGGTCGACCTCTTCCGAAGGTCGTACAAGCTCGGGGATGGTACCAATCGATCCGCAAGACCCAAATTAGTCCAGATGCAACCACTTTCCAAGTCTCTCCGACCTTCACAAAAAAAGTTATTCAAGAATATCTCTTTCTCCTATGTGCTTTCATCCCTAACCCTAACCCTAACCCTTCCGAAAGTCGGAGAAGCTCAAGGATGGTACCGATCGATGCGCGCTACCCCATTTAGTGGGGGTAGAGCCTACTTGCAAGTCTCTCCGACCTTCACAAAAAAAGTTATTCAAGAATATCTCTTTCTCCTATGTGCTTTCATCCCTAACCCTAACCCTAACCCTTCCGAAAGTCGGAGAAGCTCAAGGATGGTACCGATCGATGCGCGCTACCCCATTTAGTGGGGGTAGAGCCTACTTGCAAGTCTCTCCGACCTTCACAAAAAAAGTTATTCAAGAATATCTCCTCAGATTTGGGGGAATTTCGTCGGTCGACCTCTTCCGAAGGTCGTACAAGCTCGGGGATGGTACCAATCGATCCGCAGGACCCAAATTAGTCCAGATGCAACCACTTTCCAAGTCTCTCCGACCTTCACAAAAAAAGTTATTCAAGAATATCTCTTTCTCCTATGTGCTTTCATCCCTAACCCTAACCCTAACCCTTCCGAAAGTCGGAGAAGCTCAAGGATGGTACCGATCGATGCGCGCTACCCCATTTAGTGGGGGTAGAGCCTACTTGCAAGTCTCTCCGACCTTCACAAAAAAAGTTATTCAAGAATATCTCTTTCTCCTATGTGCTTTCATCCCTAACCCTAACCCTAACCCTTCCGAAAGTCGGAGAAGCTCAAGAATGGTACCGATCGATGCGCGCAACCCCATTTAGTGGGGGTAGAGCCTACTTGCAAGTCTCTCCGACCTTCACAAAAAAAGTTATTCAAGAATATCTCCTCAGATTTGGGGGAATTTCGTCGGTCGACCTCTTCCGAAGGTCGTACAAGCTCGGGGATGGTACCAATCGATCCGCAGGACCCAAATTAGTCCAGATGCAACCACTTTCCAAGTCTCTCCGACCTTCACAAAAAAAGTTATTCAAGAATATCTCTTTCTCCTATGTGCTTTCATCCCTAACCCTAACCCTAACCCTTCCGAAAGTCGGAGAAGCTCAAGGATGGTACCGATCGATGCGCGCTACCCCATTTAGTGGGGGTAGAGCCTACTTGCAAGTCTCTCCGACCTTCACAAAAAAAGTTATTCAAGAATATCTCTTTCTCCTATGTGCTTTCATCCCTAACCCTAACCCTAACCCTTCCGAAAGTCGGAGAAGCTCAAGGATGGTACCGATCGATGCGCGCAACCCCATTTAGTGGGGGTAGAGCCTACTTGCAAGTCTCTCCGACCTTCACAAAAAAAGTTATTCAAGAATATCTCCTCAGATTTGGGGGAATTTCGTCGGTCGACCTCTTCCGAAGGTCGTACAAGCTCGGGGATGGTACCAATCGATCCGCAAGACCCAAATTAGTCCAGATGCAACCACTTTCCAAGTCTCTCCGACCTTCACAAAAAAAGTTATTCAAGAATATCTCTTTCTCCTATGTGCTTTCATCCCTAACCCTAACCCTAACCCTTCCGAAAGTCGGAGAAGCTCAAGGATGGTACCGATCGATGCGCGCTACCCCATTTAGTGGGGGTAGAGCCTACTTGCAAGTCTCTCCGACCTTCACAAAAAAAGTTATTCAAGAATATCTCTTTCTCCTATGTGCTTTCATCCCTAACCCTAACCCTAACCCTTCCGAAAGTCGGAGAAGCTCAAGGATGGTACCGATCGATGCGCGCTACCCCATTTAGTGGGGGTAGAGCCTACTTGCAAGTCTCTCCGACCTTCACAAAAAAAGTTATTCAAGAATATCTCCTCAGATTTGGGGGAATTTCGTCGGTCGACCTCTTCCGAAGGTCGTACAAGCTCGGGGATGGTACCAATCGATCCGCAGGACCCAAATTAGTCCAGATGCAACCACTTTCCAAGTCTCTCCGACCTTCACAAAAAAAGTTATTCAAGAATATCTCTTTCTCCTATGTGCTTTCATCCCTAACCCTAACCCTAACCCTTCCGAAAGTCGGAGAAGCTCAAGGATGGTACCGATCGATGCGCGCTACCCCATTTAGTGGGGGTAGAGCCTACTTGCAAGTCTCTCCGACCTTCACAAAAAAAGTTATTCAAGAATATCTCTTTCTCCTATGTGCTTTCATCCCTAACCCTAACCCTTCCGAAAGTCGGAGAAGCTCAAGGATGGTACCGATCGATGCGCGCTACCCCATTTAGTGGGGGTAGAGCCTACTTGCAAGTCTCTCCGACCTTCACAAAAAAAGTTATTCAAGAATATCTCTTTCTCCTATGTGCTTTCATCCCTAACCCTAACCCTAACCCTTCCGAAAGTCGGAGAAGCTCAAGGATGGTACCGATCGATGCGCGCTACCCCATTTAGTGGGGGTAGAGCCTACTTGCAAGTCTCTCCGACCTTCACAAAAAAAGTTATTCAAGAATATCTCCTCAGATTTGGGGGAATTTCGTCGGTCGACCTCTTCCGAAGGTCGTACAAGCTCGGGGATGGTACCAATCGATCCGCAAGACCCAAATTAGTCCAGATGCAACCACTTTCCAAGTCTCTCCGACCTTCACAAAAAAAGTTATTCAAGAATATCTCTTTCTCCTATGTGCTTTCATCCCTAACCCTAACCCTAACCCTTCCGAAAGTCGGAGAAGCTCAAGGATGGTACCGATCGATGCGCGCTACCCCATTTAGTGGGGGTAGAGCCTACTTGCAAGTCTCTCCGACCTTCACAAAAAAAGTTATTCAAGAATATCTCTTTCTCCTATGTGCTTTCATCCCTAACCCTAACCCTAACCCTTCCGAAAGTCGGAGAAGCTCAAGGATGGTACCGATCGATGCGCGCTACCCCATTTAGTGGGGGTAGAGCCTACTTGCAAGTCTCTCCGACCTTCACAAAAAAAGTTATTCAAGAATATCTCCTCAGATTTGGGGGAATTTCGTCGGTCGACCTCTTCCGAAGGTCGTACAAGCTCGGGGATGGTACCAATCGATCCGCAGGACCCAAATTAGTCCAGATGCAACCACTTTCCAAGTCTCTCCGACCTTCACAAAAAAAGTTATTCAAGAATATCTCTTTCTCCTATGTGCTTTCATCCCTAACCCTAACCCTAACCCTTCCGAAAGTCGGAGAAGCTCAAGGATGGTACCGATCGATGCGCGCTACCCCATTTAGTGGGGGTAGAGCCTACTTGCAAGTCTCTCCGACCTTCACAAAAAAAGTTATTCAAGAATATCTCTTTCTCCTATGTGCTTTCATCCCTAACCCTAACCCTAACCCTTCCGAAAGTCGGAGAAGCTCAAGAATGGTACCGATCGATGCGCGCAACCCCATTTAGTGGGGGTAGAGCCTACTTGCAAGTCTCTCCGACCTTCACAAAAAAAGTTATTCAAGAATATCTCCTCAGATTTGGGGGAATTTCGTCGGTCGACCTCTTCCGAAGGTCGTACAAGCTCGGGGATGGTACCAATCGATCCGCAGGACCCAAATTAGTCCAGATGCAACCACTTTCCAAGTCTCTCCGACCTTCACAAAAAAAGTTATTCAAGAATAT
Source organism: Limanda limanda (assembly GCF_963576545.1). Lineage (NCBI taxonomy): Eukaryota > Metazoa > Chordata > Actinopteri > Pleuronectiformes > Pleuronectidae > Limanda > Limanda limanda. Next base: position 518,559 of record NW_026870694.1, on the reverse strand, counting down.
CTCTTTCTCCTATGTGCTTTCATCCCTAACCCTAACCCTAACCCTTCCGAAAGTCGGAGAAGCTCAAGGATGGTACCGATCGATGCGCGCTACCCCATTTAGTGGGGGTAGAGCCTACTTACAAGTCTCTCCGACCTTCACAAAAAAAGTTATTCAAGAATATCTCTTTCTCCTATGTGCTTTCATCCCTAACCCTAACCCTAACCCTTCCGAAAGTCGGAGAAGCTCAAGGATGGTACCGATCGATGCGCGCAACCCCATTTTGTGGGGGTAGAGCCTACTTGCAAGTCTCTCCGACCTTCACAAAAAAAGTTATTCAAGAATATCTCCTCAGATTTGGGGGAATTTCGTCGGTCGACCTCTTCCGAAGGTCGTACAAGCTCGGGGATGGTACCAATCGATCCGCAGGACCCAAATTAGTCCAGATGCAACCACTTTCCAAGTCTCTCCGACCTTCACAAAAAAAGTTATTCAAGAATATCTCTTTCTCCTATGTGCTTTCATCCCTAACCCTAACCCTAACCCTTCCGAAAGTCGGAGAAGCTCAAGGATGGTACCGATCGATGCGCGCTACCCCATTTAGTGGGGGTAGAGCCTACTTGCAAGTCTCTCCGACCTTCACAAAAAAAGTTATTCAAGAATATCTCTTTCTCCTATGTGCTTTCATCCCTAACCCTAACCCTAACCCTTCCGAAAGTCGGAGAAGCTCCAGGATGGTACCGATCGATGTGCGCTACCCCATTTAGTGGGGGTAGAGCCTACTTGCAAGTCTCTCCGACCTTCACAAAAAAAGTTATTCAAGAATATCTCCTCAGATTTGGGGGAATTTCGTCGGTCGACCTCTTCCGAAGGTCGTACAAGCTCGGGGATGGTACCAATCGATCCGCAGGACCCAAATTAGTCCAGATGCAACCACTTTCCAAGTCTCTCCGACCTTCACAAAAAAAGTTATTCAAGAATATCTCTTTCTCCTATGTGCTTTCATCCCTAACCCTAACCCTAACCCTTCCGAAAGTCGGAGAAGCTCAAGGATGGTACTGATCGATGCGCACTACCCCATTTAGTGGGGGTAAAGCCTACTTGCAAGTCTCTCCGACCTTCACAAAAAAAGTTATTCAAGAATATCTCTTTCTCCTATGTGCTTTCATCCCTAACCCTAACCCTAACCCTTCCGAAAGTCGGAGAAGCTCAAGGATGGTACCGATCGATGCGCGCTACCCCATTTAGTGGGGGTAGAGCCTACTTGCAAGTCTCTCCGACCTTCACAAAAAAAGTTATTCAAGAATATCTCTTTCTCCTATGTGCTTTCATCCCTAACCCTAACCCTTCCGAAAGTCGGAGAAGCTCAAGGATGGTACCGATCGATGCGCGCTACCCCATTTAGTGGGGGTAGAGCCTACTTGCAAGTCTCTCCGACCTTCACAAAAAAAGTTATTCAAGAATATCTCTTTCTCCTATGTGCTTTCATCCCTAACCCTAACCCTAACCCTTCCAAAAGTCGGAGAAGCTCAAGGATGGTACCGATCGATGCGCGCTACCCCATTTAGTGGGGGTAGAGCCTACTTGCAAGTCTCTCCGACCTTCACAAAAAAAGTTATTCAAGAATATCTCTTTCTCCTATGTGCTTTCATCCCTAACCCTAACCCTAACCCTTCCGAAAGTCGGAGAAGCTCAAGGATGGTACCGATCGATGTGCGCTACCCCATTTAGTGGGGGTAGAGCCTACTTGCAAGTCTCTCCGACCTTCACAAAAAAAGTTATTCAAGAATATCTCCTCAGATTTGGGGGAATTTCGTCGGTCGACCTCTTCCGAAGGTCGTACAAGCTCGGGGATGGTACCAATCGATCCGCAGGACCCAAATTAGTCCAGATGCAACCACTTTCCAAGTCTCTCCGACCTTCACAAAAAAAGTTATTCAAGAATATCTCTTTCTCCTATGTGCTTTCATCCCTAACCCTAACCCTAACCCTTCCGAAAGTCGGAGAAGCTCAAGGATGGTACCGATCGATGCGCGCTACCCCATTTAGTGGGGGTAGAGCCTACTTGCAAGTCTCTCCGACCTTCACAAAAAAAGTTATTCAAGAATATCTCTTTCTCCTATGTGCTTTCATCCCTAACCCTAACCCTTCCGAAAGTCGGAGAAGCTCAAGGATGGTACCGATCGATGCGCGCTACCCCATTTAGTGGGGGTAGAGCCTACTTGCAAGTCTCTCCGACCTTCACAAAAAAAGTTATTCAAGAATATCTCTTTCTCCTATGTGCTTTCATCCCTAACCCTAACCCTAACCCTTCCGAAAGTCGGAGAAGCTCAAGGATGGTACCGATCGATGCGCGCTACCCCATTTAGTGGGGGTAGAGCCTACTTGCAAGTCTCTCCGACCTTCACAAAAAAAGTTATTCAAGAATATCTCTTTCTCCTATGTGCTTTCATCCCTAACCCTAACCCTAACCCTTCCGAAAGTCGGAGAAGCTCAAGGATGGTACCGATCGATGCGCGCAACCCCATTTAGTGGGGGTAGAGCCTACTTGCAAGTCTCTCCGACCTTCACAAAAAAAGTTATTCAAGAATATCTCTTTCTCCTATGTGCTTTCATCCCTAACCCTAACCCTAACCCTTCCAAAAGTCGGAGAAGCTCAAGTATGGTACCGATCGATGCGCGCTACCCCATTTAGTGGGGGTAGAGCCTACTTGCAAGTCTCTCCGACCTTCACAAAAAAAGTTATTCAAGAATATCTCTTTCTCCTATGTGCTTTCATCCCTAACCCTAACCCTAACCCTAACCCTTCCGAAAGTCGGAGAAGCTCAAGGATGGTACCGATCGATGTGCGCTACCCCATTTAGTGGGGGTAGAGCCTACTTGCAAGTCTCTCCGACCTTCACAAAAAAAGTTATTCAAGAATATCTCCTCAGATTTGGGGGAATTTCGTCGGTCGACCTCTTCCGAAAGTCGTACAAGCTCGGGGATGGTACCAATCGATCCGCAGGACCCAAATTAGTCCAGATGCAACCACTTTCCAAGTCTCTCCGACCTTCACAAAAAAAGTTATTCAAGAATATCTCTTTCTCCTATGTGCTTTCATCCCTAACCCTAACCCTAACCCTTCCGAAAGTCGGAGAAGCTCAAGGATGGTACCGATCGATGCGCGCTACCCCATTTAGTGGGGGTAGAGCCTACTTGCAAGTCTCTCCGACCTTCACAAAAAAAGTTATTCAAGAATATCTCTTTCTCCTATGTGCTTTCATCCCTAACCCTAACCCTTCCGAAAGTCGGAGAAGCTCAAGGATGGTACCGATCGATGCGCGCTACCCCATTTAGTGGGGGTAGAGCCTACTTGCAAGTCTCTCCGACCTTCACAAAAAAAGTTATTCAAGAATATCTCTTTCTCCTATGTGCTTTCATCCCTAACCCTAACCCTAACCCTTCCAAAAGTCGGAGAAGCTCAAGGATGGTACCGATCGATGCGCGCTACCCCATTTAGTGGGGGTAGAGCCTACTTGCAAGTCTCTCCGACCTTCACAAAAAAAGTTATTCAAGAATATCTCTTTCTCCTATGTGCTTTCATCCCTAACCCTAACCCTAACCCTTCCGAAAGTCGGAGAAGCTCAAGGATGGTACCGATCGATGTGCGCTACCCCATTTAGTGGGGGTAGAGCCTACTTGCAAGTCTCTCCGACCTTCACAAAAAAAGTTATTCAAGAATATCTCCTCAGATTTGGGGGAATTTCGTCGGTCGACCTCTTCCGAAGGTCGTACAAGCTCGGGGATGGTACCAATCGATCCGCAGGACCCAAATTAGTCCAGATGCAACCACTTTCCAAGTCTCTCCGACCTTCACAAAAAAAGTTATTCAAGAATATCTCTTTCTCCTATGTGCTTTCATCCCTAACCCTAACCCTAACCCTTCCGAAAGTCGGAGAAGCTCAAGGATGGTACCGATCGATGCGCGCTACCCCATTTAGTGGGGGTAGAGCCTACTTGCAAGTCTCTCCGACCTTCACAAAAAAAGTTATTCAAGAATATCTCTTTCTCCTATGTGCTTTCATCCCTAACCCTAACCCTTCCGAAAGTCGGAGAAGCTCAAGGATGGTACCGATCGATGCGCGCTACCCCATTTAGTGGGGGTAGAGCCTACTTGCAAGTCTCTCCGACCTTCACAAAAAAAGTTATTCAAGAATATCTCTTTCTCCTATGTGCTTTCATCCCTAACCCTAACCCTAACCCTTCCAAAAGTCGGAGAAGCTCAAGGATGGTACCGATCGATGCGCGCTACCCCATTTAGTGGGGGTAGAGCCTACTTGCAAGTCTCTCCGACCTTCACAAAAAAAGTTATTCAAGAATATCTCTTTCTCCTATGTGCTTTCATCCCTAACCCTAACCCTAACCCTTCCGAAAGTCGGAGAAGCTCAAGGATGGTACCGATCGATGTGCGCTACCCCATTTAGTGGGGGTAGAGCCTACTTGCAAGTCTCTCCGACCTTCACAAAAAAAGTTATTCAAGAATATCTCCTCAGATTTGGGGGAATTTCGTCGGTCGACCTCTTCCGAAGGTCGTACAAGCTCGGGGATGGTACCAATCGATCCGCAGGACCCAAATTTGTCCAGATGCAACCACTTTCCAAGTCTCTCCGACCTTCACAAAAAAAGTTATTCAAGAATATCTCTTTCTCCTATGTGCTTTCATCCCTAACCCTAACCCTAACCCTTCCGAAAGTCGGAGAAGCTCAAGGATGGTACCGATCGATGCGCGCAACCCCATTTTGTGGGGGTAGAGCCTACTTGCAAGTCTCTCCGACCTTCACAAAAAAAGTTATTCAAGAATATCTCCTCAGATTTGGGGGAATTTCGTCGGTCGACCTCTTCCGAAGGTCGTACAAGCTCGGGGATGGTACCAATCGATCCGCAGGACCCAAATTAGTCCAGATGCAACCACTTTCCAAGTCTCTCCGACCTTCACAAAAAAAGTTATTCAAGAATATCTCTTTCTCCTATGTGCTTTCATCCCTAACCCTAACCCTAACCCTTCCGAAAGTCGGAGAAGCTCAAGGATGGTACCGATCGATGCGCGCTACCCCATTTAGTGGGGGTAGAGCCTACTTGCAAGTCTCTCCGACCTTCACAAAAAAAGTTATTCAAGAATATCTCTTTCTCCTATGTGCTTTCATCCCTAACCCTAACCCTAACCCTTCCGAAAGTCGGAGAAGCTCCAGGATGGTACCGATCGATGTGCGCTACCCCATTTAGTGGGGGTAGAGCCTACTTGCAAGTCTCTCCGACCTTCACAAAAAAAGTTATTCAAGAATATCTCCTCAGATTTGGGGGAATTTCGTCGGTCGACCTCTTCCGAGGGTCGTACAAGCTCGGGGATGGTACCAATCGATCCGCAGGACCCAAATTAGTCCAGATGCAACCACTTTCCAAGTCTCTCCGACCTTCACAAAAAAAGTTATTCAAGAATATCTCTTTCTCCTATGTGCTTTCATCCCTAACCCTAACCCTAACCCTTCCGAAAGTCGGAGAAGCTCAAGGATGGTACTGATCGATGCGCACTACCCCATTTAGTGGGGGTAGAGCCTACTTGCAAGTCTCTCCGACCTTCACAAAAAAAGTTATTCAAGAATATCTCTTTCTCCTATGTGCTTTCATCCCTAACCCTAACCCTAACCCTTCCGAAAGTCGGAGAAGCTCAAAGATGGTACCGATCGATGCGCGCTACCCCATTTAGTGGGGGTAGAGCCTACTTGCAAGTCTCTCCGACCTTCACAAAAAAAGTTATTCAAGAATATCTCTTTCTCCTATGTGCTTTCATCCCTAACCCTAACCCTTCCGAAAGTCGGAGAAGCTCAAGGATGGTACCGATCGATGCGCGCTACCCCATTTAGTGGGGGTAGAGCCTACTTGCAAGTCTCTCCGACCTTCACAAAAAAAGTTATTCAAGAATATCTCTTTCTCCTATGTGCTTTCATCCCTAACCCTAACCCTAACCCTTCCAAAAGTCGGAGAAGCTCAAGGATGGTACCGATCGATGCGCGCTACCCCATTTAGTGGGGGTAGAGCCTACTTGCAAGTCTCTCCGACCTTCACAAAAAAAGTTATTCAAGAATATCTCTTTCTCCTATGTGCTTTCATCCCTAACCCTAACCCTAACCCTTCCGAAAGTCGGAGAAGCTCAAGGATGGTACCGATCGATGTGCGCTACCCCATTTAGTGGGGGTAGAGCCTACTTGCAAGTCTCTCCGACCTTCACAAAAAAAGTTATTCAAGAATATCTCCTCAGATTTGGGGGAATTTCGTCGGTCGACCTCTTCCGAAGGTCGTACAAGCTCGGGGATGGTACCAATCGATCCGCAGGACCCAAATTAGTCCAGATGCAACCACTTTCCAAGTCTCTCCGACCTTCACAAAAAAAGTTATTCAAGAATATCTCTTTCTCCTATGTGCTTTCATCCCTAACCCTAACCCTAACCCTTCCGAAAGTCGGAGAAGCTCAAGGATGGTACCGATCGATGCGCGCTACCCCATTTAGTGGGGGTAGAGCCTACTTGCAAGTCTCTCCGACCTTCACAAAAAAAGTTATTCAAGAATATCTCTTTCTCCTATGTGCTTTCATCCCTAACCCTAACCCTTCCGAAAGTCGGAGAAGCTCAAGGATGGTACCGATCGATGCGCGCTACCCCATTTAGTGGGGGTAGAGCCTACTTGCAAGTCTCTCCGACCTTCACAAAAAAAGTTATTCAAGAATATCTCTTTCTCCTATGTGCTTTCATCCCTAACCCTAACCCTAACCCTTCCGAAAGTCGGAGAAGCTCAAGGATGGTACCGATCGATGCGCGCTACCCCATTTAGTGGGGGTAGAGCCTACTTGCAAGTCTCTCCGACCTTCACAAAAAAAGTTATTCAAGAATATCTCCTCAGATTTGGGGGAATTTCGTCGGTCGACCTCTTCCGAAGGTCGTACAAGCTCGGGGATGGTACCAATCGATCCGCAAGACCCAAATTAGTCCAGATGCAACCACTTTCCAAGTCTCTCCGACCTTCACAAAAAAAGTTATTCAAGAATATCTCTTTCTCCTATGTGCTTTCATCCCTAACCCTAACCCTAACCCTTCCGAAAGTCGGAGAAGCTCAAGGATGGTACCGATCGATGCGCGCTACCCCATTTAGTGGGGGTAGAGCCTACTTGCAAGTCTCTCCGACCTTCACAAAAAAAGTTATTCAAGAATATCTCTTTCTCCTATGTGCTTTCATCCCTAACCCTAACCCTAACCCTTCCGAAAGTCGGAGAAGCTCAAGGATGGTACCGATCGATGCGCGCTACCCCATTTAGTGGGGGTAGAGCCTACTTGCAAGTCTCTCCGACCTTCACAAAAAAAGTTATTCAAGAATATCTCCTCAGATTTGGGGGAATTTCGTCGGTCGACCTCTTCCGAAGGTCGTACAAGCTCGGGGATGGTACCAATCGATCCGCAGGACCCAAATTAGTCCAGATGCAACCACTTTCCAAGTCTCTCCGACCTTCACAAAAAAAGTTATTCAAGAATATCTCTTTCTCCTATGTGCTTTCATCCCTAACCCTAACCCTAACCCTTCCGAAAGTCGGAGAAGCTCAAGGATGGTACCGATCGATGCGCGCTACCCCATTTAGTGGGGGTAGAGCCTACTTGCAAGTCTCTCCGACCTTCACAAAAAAAGTTATTCAAGAATATCTCTTTCTCCTATGTGCTTTCATCCCTAACCCTAACCCTAACCCTTCCGAAAGTCGGAGAAGCTCAAGAATGGTACCGATCGATGCGCGCAACCCCATTTAGTGGGGGTAGAGCCTACTTGCAAGTCTCTCCGACCTTCACAAAAAAAGTTATTCAAGAATATCTCCTCAGATTTGGGGGAATTTCGTCGGTCGACCTCTTCCGAAGGTCGTACAAGCTCGGGGATGGTACCAATCGATCCGCAGGACCCAAATTAGTCCAGATGCAACCACTTTCCAAGTCTCTCCGACCTTCACAAAAAAAGTTATTCAAGAATATCTCTTTCTCCTATGTGCTTTCATCCCTAACCCTAACCCTAACCCTTCCGAAAGTCGGAGAAGCTCAAGGATGGTACCGATCGATGCGCGCTACCCCATTTAGTGGGGGTAGAGCCTACTTACAAGTCTCTCCGACCTTCACAAAAAAAGTTATTCAAGAATATCTCTTTCTCCTATGTGCTTTCATCCCTAACCCTAACCCTAACCCTTCCGAAAGTCGGAGAAGCTCAAGGATGGTACCGATCGATGCGCGCAACCCCATTTTGTGGGGGTAGAGCCTACTTGCAAGTCTCTCCGACCTTCACAAAAAAAGTTATTCAAGAATATCTCCTCAGATTTGGGGGAATTTCGTCGGTCGACCTCTTCCGAAGGTCGTACAAGCTCGGGGATGGTACCAATCGATCCGCAGGACCCAAATTAGTCCAGATGCAACCACTTTCCAAGTCTCTCCGACCTTCACAAAAAAAGTTATTCAAGAATATCTCTTTCTCCTATGTGCTTTCATCCCTAACCCTAACCCTTCCGAAAGTCGGAGAAGCTCAAGGATGGTACCGATCGATGCGCGCTACCCCATTTAGTGGGGGTAGAGCCTACTTGCAAGTCTCTCCGACCTTCACAAAAAAAGTTATTCAAGAATATCTCTTTCTCCTATGTGCTTTCATCCCTAACCCTAACCCTAACCCTTCCGAAAGTCGGAGAAGCTCCAGGATGGTACCGATCGATGTGCGCTACCCCATTTAGTGGGGGTAGAGCCTACTTGCAAGTCTCTCCGACCTTCACAAAAAAAGTTATTCAAGAATATCTCCTCAGATTTGGGGGAATTTCGTCGGTCGACCTCTTCCGAAGGTCGTACAAGCTTGGGGATGGTACCAATCGATCCGCAGGACCCAAATTAGTCCAGATGCAACCACTTTCCAAGTCTCTCCGACCTTCACAAAAAAAGTTATTCAAGAATATCTCTTTCTCCTATGTGCTTTCATCCCTAACCCTAACCCTAACCCTTCCGAAAGTCGGAGAAGCTCAAGGATGGTACTGATCGATGCGCACTACCCCATTTAGTGGGGGTAAAGCCTACTTGCAAGTCTCTCCGACCTTCACAAAAAAAGTTATTCAAGAATATCTCTTTCTCCTATGTGCTTTCATCCCTAACCCTAACCCTAACCCTTCCGAAAGTCGGAGAAGCTCAAGGATGGTACCGATCGATGCGCGCTACCCCATTTAGTGGGGGTAGAGCCTACTTGCAAGTCTCTCCGACCTTCACAAAAAAAGTTATTCAAGAATATCTCTTTCTCCTATGTGCTTTCATCCCTAACCCTAACCCTTCCGAAAGTCGGAGAAGCTCAAGGATGGTACCGATCGATGCGCGCTACCCCATTTAGTGGGGGTAGAGCCTACTTGCAAGTCTCTCCGACCTTCACAAAAAAAGTTATTCAAGAATATCTCTTTCTCCTATGTGCTTTCATCCCTAACCCTAACCCTAACCCTTCCAAAAGTCGGAGAAGCTCAAGGATGGTACCGATCGATGCGCGCTACCCCATTTAGTGGGGGTAGAGCCTACTTGCAAGTCTCTCCGACCTTCACAAAAAAAGTTATTCAAGAATATCTCTTTCTCCTATGTGCTTTCATCCCTAACCCTAACCCTAACCCTTCCGAAAGTCGGAGAAGCTCAAGGATGGTACCGATCGATGTGCGCTACCCCATTTAGTGGGGGTAGAGCCTACTTGCAAGTCTCTCCGACCTTCACAAAAAAAGTTATTCAAGAATATCTCCTCAGATTTGGGGGAATTTCGTCGGTCGACCTCTTCCGAAGGTCGTACAAGCTCGGGGATGGTACCAATCGATCCGCAGGACCCAAATTAGTCCAGATGCAACCACTTTCCAAGTCTCTCCGACCTTCACAAAAAAAGTTATTCAAGAATATCTCTTTCTCCTATGTGCTTTCATCCCTAACCCTAACCCTAACCCTTCCGAAAGTCGGAGAAGCTCAAGGATGGTACCGATCGATGCGCGCTACCCCATTTAGTGGGGGTAGAGCCTACTTGCAAGTCTCTCCGACCTTCACAAAAAAAGTTATTCAAGAATATCTCTTTCTCCTATGTGCTTTCATCCCTAACCCTAACCCTTCCGAAAGTCGGAGAAGCTCAAGGATGGTACCGATCGATGCGCGCTACCCCATTTAGTGGGGGTAGAGCCTACTTGCAAGTCTCTCCGACCTTCACAAAAAAAGTTATTCAAGAATATCTCTTTCTCCTATGTGCTTTCATCCCTAACCCTAACCCTAACCCTTCCGAAAGTCGGAGAAGCTCAAGGATGGTACCGATCGATGCGCGCTACCCCATTTAGTGGGGGTAGAGCCTACTTGCAAGTCTCTCCGACCTTCACAAAAAAAGTTATTCAAGAATATCTCTTTCTCCTATGTGCTTTCATCCCTAACCCTAACCCTAACCCTTCCGAAAGTCGGAGAAGCTCAAGGATGGTACCGATCGATGCGCGCAACCCCATTTAGTGGGGGTAGAGCCTACTTGCAAGTCTCTCCGACCTTCACAAAAAAAGTTATTCAAGAATATCTCTTTCTCCTATGTGCTTTCATCCCTAACCCTAACCCTAACCCTTCCAAAAGTCGGAGAAGCTCAAGTATGGTACCGATCGATGCGCGCTACCCCATTTAGTGGGGGTAGAGCCTACTTGCAAGTCTCTCCGACCTTCACAAAAAAAGTTATTCAAGAATATCTCTTTCTCCTATGTGCTTTCATCCCTAACCCTAACCCTAACCCTAACCCTTCCGAAAGTCGGAGAAGCTCAAGGATGGTACCGATCGATGTGCGCTACCCCATTTAGTGGGGGTAGAGCCTACTTGCAAGTCTCTCCGACCTTCACAAAAAAAGTTATTCAAGAATATCTCCTCAGATTTGGGGGAATTTCGTCGGTCGACCTCTTCCGAAAGTCGTACAAGCTCGGGGATGGTACCAATCGATCCGCAGGACCCAAATTAGTCCAGATGCAACCACTTTCCAAGTCTCTCCGACCTTCACAAAAAAAGTTATTCAAGAATATCTCTTTCTCCTATGTGCTTTCATCCCTAACCCTAACCCTAACCCTTCCGAAAGTCGGAGAAGCTCAAGGATGGTACCGATCGATGCGCGCTACCCCATTTAGTGGGGGTAGAGCCTACTTGCAAGTCTCTCCGACCTTCACAAAAAAAGTTATTCAAGAATATCTCTTTCTCCTATGTGCTTTCATCCCTAACCCTAACCCTTCCGAAAGTCGGAGAAGCTCAAGGATGGTACCGATCGATGCGCGCTACCCCATTTAGTGGGGGTAGAGCCTACTTGCAAGTCTCTCCGACCTTCACAAAAAAAGTTATTCAAGAATATCTCTTTCTCCTATGTGCTTTCATCCCTAACCCTAACCCTAACCCTTCCAAAAGTCGGAGAAGCTCAAGGATGGTACCGATCGATGCGCGCTACCCCATTTAGTGGGGGTAGAGCCTACTTGCAAGTCTCTCCGACCTTCACAAAAAAAGTTATTCAAGAATATCTCTTTCTCCTATGTGCTTTCATCCCTAACCCTAACCCTAACCCTTCCGAAAGTCGGAGAAGCTCAAGGATGGTACCGATCGATGTGCGCTACCCCATTTAGTGGGGGTAGAGCCTACTTGCAAGTCTCTCCGACCTTCACAAAAAAAGTTATTCAAGAATATCTCCTCAGATTTGGGGGAATTTCGTCGGTCGACCTCTTCCGAAGGTCGTACAAGCTCGGGGATGGTACCAATCGATCCGCAGGACCCAAATTAGTCCAGATGCAACCACTTTCCAAGTCTCTCCGACCTTCACAAAAAAAGTTATTCAAGAATATCTCTTTCTCCTATGTGCTTTCATCCCTAACCCTAACCCTAACCCTTCCGAAAGTCGGAGAAGCTCAAGGATGGTACCGATCGATGCGCGCTACCCCATTTAGTGGGGGTAGAGCCTACTTGCAAGTCTCTCCGACCTTCACAAAAAAAGTTATTCAAGAATATCTCTTTCTCCTATGTGCTTTCATCCCTAACCCTAACCCTTCCGAAAGTCGGAGAAGCTCAAGGATGGTACCGATCGATGCGCGCTACCCCATTTAGTGGGGGTAGAGCCTACTTGCAAGTCTCTCCGACCTTCACAAAAAAAGTTATTCAAGAATATCTCTTTCTCCTATGTGCTTTCATCCCTAACCCTAACCCTAACCCTTCCAAAAGTCGGAGAAGCTCAAGGATGGTACCGATCGATGCGCGCTACCCCATTTAGTGGGGGTAGAGCCTACTTGCAAGTCTCTCCGACCTTCACAAAAAAAGTTATTCAAGAATATCTCTTTCTCCTATGTGCTTTCATCCCTAACCCTAACCCTAACCCTTCCGAAAGTCGGAGAAGCTCAAGGATGGTACCGATCGATGTGCGCTACCCCATTTAGTGGGGGTAGAGCCTACTTGCAAGTCTCTCCGACCTTCACAAAAAAAGTTATTCAAGAATATCTCCTCAGATTTGGGGGAATTTCGTCGGTCGACCTCTTCCGAAGGTCGTACAAGCTCGGGGATGGTACCAATCGATCCGCAGGACCCAAATTTGTCCAGATGCAACCACTTTCCAAGTCTCTCCGACCTTCACAAAAAAAGTTATTCAAGAATATCTCTTTCTCCTATGTGCTTTCATCCCTAACCCTAACCCTAACCCTTCCGAAAGTCGGAGAAGCTCAAGGATGGTACCGATCGATGCGCGCTACCCCATTTAGTGGGGGTAGAGCCTACTTGCAAGTCTCTCCGACCTTCACAAAAAAAGTTATTCAAGAATATCTCTTTCTCCTATGTGCTTTCATCCCTAACCCTAACCCTAACCCTTCCGAAAGTCGGAGAAGCTCAAGGATGGTACCGATCGATGTGCACTACCCCATTTAGTGGGGGTAGAGCCTACTTGCAAGTCTCTCCGACCTTCACAAAAAAAGTTATTCAAGAATATCTCCTCAGATTTGGGGGAATTTCGTCGGTCGACCTCTTCCGAAGGTCGTACAAGCTCGGGGATGGTACCAATCGATCCGCAGGACCCAAATTAGTCCAGATGCAACCACTTTCCAAGTCTCTCCGACCTTCACAAAAAAAGTTATTCAAGAATATCTCTTTCTCCTATGTGCTTTCATCCCTAACCCTAACCCTAACCCTTCCGAAAGTCGGAGAAGCTCAAGGATGGTACCGATCGATGCGTGCTACCCCATTTAGTGGGGGTAGAGCCTACTTGCAAGTCTCTCCGACCTTCACAAAAAAAGTTATTCAAGAATATCTCTTTCTCCTATGTGCTTTCATCCCTAACCCTAACCCTAACCCTTCCAAAAGTCGGAGAAGCTCAAGGATGGTACCGATCGATGCGTGCAACCCCATTTAGTGGGGGTAGAGCCTACTTGCAAGTCTCTCCGACCTTCACAAAAAAAGTTATTCAAGAATATCTCCTCAGATTTGGGGGAATTTCGTCGGTCGACCTCTTCCGAAGGTCGTACAAGCTCGGGGATGGTACCAATCGATCCGCAGGACCCAAATTAGTCCAGATGCAACCACTTTCCAAGTCTCTCCGACCTTCACAAAAAAAGTTATTCAAGAATATCTCTTTCTCCTATGTGCTTTCATCCCTAACCCTAACCCTAACCCTTCCGAAAGTCGGAGAAGCTCAAGGATGGTACCGATCGATGCGCGCTACCCCATTTAGTGGGGGTAGAGCCTACTTGCAAGTCTCTCCGACCTTCACAAAAAAAGTTATTCAAGAATATCTCTTTCTCCTATGTGCTTTCATCCCTAACCCTAACCCTAACCCTTCCGAAAGTCGGAGAAGCTCAAGGATGGTACCGATCGATGCGCGCTACCCCATTTAGTGGGGGTAGAGCCTACTTGCAAGTCTCTCCGACCTTCACAAAAAAAGTTATTCAAGAATATCTCCTCAGATTTGGGGGAATTTCGTCGGTCGACCTCTTCCGAAGGTCGTACAAGCTCGGGGATGGTACCAATCGATCCGCAGGACCCAAATTAGTCCAGATGCAACCACTTTCCAAGTCTCTCCGACCTTCACAAAAAAAGTTATTCAAGAATATCTCTTTCTCCTATGTGCTTTCATCCCTAACCCTAACCCTAACCCTTCCGAAAGTCGGAGAAGCTCAAGGATGGTACCGATCGATGCGCGCTACCCCATTTAGTGGGGGTAGAGCCTACTTGCAAGTCTCTCCGACCTTCACAAAAAAAGTTATTCAAGAATATCTCTTTCTCCTATGTGCTTTCATCCCTAACCCTAACCCTAACCCTTCCGAAAGTCGGAGAAGCTCAAGGATGGTACCGATCGATGCGCGCAACCCCATTTAGTGGGGGTAGAGCCTACTTGCAAGTCTCTCCGACCTTCACAAAAAAAGTAATTCAAGAATATCTCCTCAGATTTGGGGGAATTTCGTCGGTCGACCTCTTCCGAAGGTCGTACAAGCTCGGGGATGGTACCAATCGATCCGCAGGACCCAAATTAGTCCAGATGCAACCACTTTCCAAGTCTCTCCGACCTTCACAAAAAAAGTTATTCAAGAATATCTCTTTCTCCTATGTGCTTTCATCCCTAACCCTAACCCTAACCCTTCCGAAAGTCGGAGAAGCTCAAGGATGGTACCGATCGATGCGTGCTACCCCATTTAGTGGGGGTAGAGCCTACTTGCAAGTCTCTCCGACCTTCACAAAAAAAGTTATTCAAGAATATCTCTTTCTCCTATGTGCTTTCATCCCTAACCCTAACCCTTCCGAAAGTCGGAGAAGCTCAAGGATGGTACCGATCGATGCGCGCTACCCCATTTAGTGGGGGTAGAGCCTACTTGCAAGTCTCTCCGACCTTCACAAAAAAAGTTATTCAAGAATATCTCTTTCTCCTATGTGCTTTCATCCCTAACCCTAACCCTAACCCTTCCAAAAGTCGGAGAAGCTCAAGGATGGTACCGATCGATGCGCGCTACCCCATTTAGTGGGGGTAGAGCCTACTTGCAAGTCTCTCCGACCTTCACAAAAAAAGTTATTCAAGAATATCTCTTTCTCCTATGTGCTTTCATCCCTAACCCTAACCCTAACCCTTCCGAAAGTCGGAGAAGCTCAAGGATGGTACCGATCGATGTGCGCTACCCCATTTAGTGGGGGTAGAGCCTACTTGCAAGTCTCTCCGACCTTCACAAAAAAAGTTATTCAAGAATATCTCCTCAGATTTGGGGGAATTTCGTCGGTCGACCTCTTCCGAAGGTCGTACAAGCTCGGGGATGGTACCAATCGATCCGCAGGACCCAAATTTGTCCAGATGCAACCACTTTCCAAGTCTCTCCGACCTTCACAAAAAAAGTTATTCAAGAATATCTCTTTCTCCTATGTGCTTTCATCCCTAACCCTAACCCTAACCCTTCCGAAAGTCGGAGAAGCTCAAGGATGGTACCGATCGATGCGCGCTACCCCATTTAGTGGGGGTAGAGCCTACTTGCAAGTCTCTCCGACCTTCACAAAAAAAGTTATTCAAGAATATCTCTTTCTCCTATGTGCTTTCATCCCTAACCCTAACCCTAACCCTTCCGAAAGTCGGAGAAGCTCAAGGATGGTACCGATCGATGTGCGCTACCCCATTTAGTGGGGGTAGAGCCTACTTGCAAGTCTCTCCGACCTTCACAAAAAAAGTTATTCAAGAATATCTCCTCAGATTTGGGGGAATTTCGTCGGTCGACCTCTTCCGAAGGTCGTACAAGCTCGGGGATGGTACCAATCGATCCGCAGGACCCAAATTAGTCCAGATGCAACCACTTTCCAAGTCTCTCCGACCTTCACAAAAAAAGTTATTCAAGAATATCTCTTTCTCCTATGTGCTTTCATCCCTAACCCTAACCCTAACCCTTCCGAAAGTCGGAGAAGCTCAAGGATGGTACCGATCGATGCGTGCTACCCCATTTAGTGGGGGTAGAGCCTACTTGCAAGTCTCTCCGACCTTCACAAAAAAAGTTATTCAAGAATATCTCTTTCTCCTATGTGCTTTCATCCCTAACCCTAACCCTAACCCTTCCAAAAGTCGGAGAAGCTCAAGGATGGTACCGATCGATGCGCGCAACCCCATTTAGTGGGGGTAGAGCCTACTTGCAAGTCTCTCCGACCTTCACAAAAAAAGTTATTCAAGAATATCTCCTCAGATTTGGGGGAATTTCGTCGGTCGACCTCTTCCGAAGGTCGTACAAGCTCGGGGATGGTACCAATCGATCCGCAGGACCCAAATTAGTCCAGATGCAACCACTTTCCAAGTCTCTCCGACCTTCACAAAAAAAGTTATTCAAGAATATCTCTTTCTCCTATGTGCTTTCATCCCTAACCCTAACCCTAACCCTTCCGAAAGTCGGAGAAGCTCAAGGATGGTACCGATCGATGCGCGCTACCCCATTTAGTGGGGGTAGAGCCTACTTGCAAGTCTCTCCGACCTTCACAAAAAAAGTTATTCAAGAATATCTCTTTCTCCTATGTGCTTTCATCCCTAACCCTAACCCTAACCCTTCCGAAAGTCGGAGAAGCTCAAGGATGGTACCGATCGATGCGCGCTACCCCATTTAGTGGGGGTAGAGCCTACTTGCAAGTCTCTCCGACCTTCACAAAAAAAGTTATTCAAGAATATCTCCTCAGATTTGGGGGAATTTCGTCGGTCGACCTCTTCCGAAGGTCGTACAAGCTCGGGGATGGTACCAATCGATCCGCAGGACCCAAATTAGTCCAGATGCAACCACTTTCCAAGTCTCTCCGACCTTCACAAAAAAAGTTATTCAAGAATATCTCTTTCTCCTATGTGCTTTCATCCCTAACCCTAACCCTAACCCTTCCGAAAGTCGGAGAAGCTCAAGGATGGTACCGATCGATGCGCGCTACCCCATTTAGTGGGGGTAGAGCCTACTTGCAAGTCTCTCCGACCTTCACAAAAAAAGTTATTCAAGAATATCTCTTTCTCCTATGTGCTTTCATCCCTAACCCTAACCCTAACCCTTCCGAAAGTCGGAGAAGCTCAAGGATGGTACCGATCGATGCGCGCAACCCCATTTAGTGGGGGTAGAGCCTACTTGCAAGTCTCTCCGACCTTCACAAAAAAAGTAATTCAAGAATATCTCCTCAGATTTGGGGGAATTTCGTCGGTCGACCTCTTCCGAAGGTCGTACAAGCTCGGGGATGGTACCAATCGATCCGCAGGACCCAAATTAGTCCAGATGCAACCACTTTCCAAGTCTCTCCGACCTTCACAAAAAAAGTTATTCAAGAATATCTCTTTCTCCTATGTGCTTTCATCCCTAACCCTAACCCTAACCCTTCCGAAAGTCGGAGAAGCTCAAGGATGGTACCGATCGATGCGCGCTACCCCATTTAGTGGGGGTAGAGCCTACTTGCAAGTCTCTCCGACCTTCACAAAAAAAGTTATTCAAGAATATCTCTTTCTCCTATGTGCTTTCATCCCTAACCCTAACCCTTCCGAAAGTCGGAGAAGCTCAAGGATGGTACCGATCGATGCGCGCTACCCCATTTAGTGGGGGTAGAGCCTACTTGCAAGTCTCTCAGACCTTCACAAAAAAAGTTATTCAAGAATATCTCCTCAGATTTGGGGGAATTTCGTCGGTCGACCTCTTCCGAAGGTCGTACAAGCTCGGGGATGGTACCAATCGATCCGCAGGACCCAAATTAGTCCAGATGCAACCACTTTCCAAGTCTCTCCGACCTTCACAAAAAAAGTTATTCAAGAATATCTCTTTCTCCTATGTGCTTTCATCCCTAACCCTAACCCTAACCCTTCCGAAAGTCGGAGAAGCTCAAGGATGGTACCGATCGATGCGCGCTACCCCATTTAGTGGGGGCAGAGCCTACTTGCAAGTCTCTCCGACCTTCACAAAAAAAGTTATTCAAGAATATCTCTTTCTCCTATGTGCTTTCATCCCTAACCCTAACCCTAACCCTTCCGAAAGTCGGAGAAGCTCAAGGATGGTACCGATCGATGCGCGCTACCCCATTTAGTGGGGGTAGAGCCTACTTGCAAGTCTCTCCGACCTTCACAAAAAAAGTTATTCAAGAATATCTCTTTCTCCTATGTGCTTTCATCCCTAACCCTAACCCTAACCCTTCCGAAAGTCGGAGAAGCTCAAGGATGGTACCGATCGATGCGCGCAACCCCATTTAGTGGGGGTAGAGCCTACTTGCAAGTCTCTCCGACCTTCACAAAAAAAGTAATTCAAGAATATCTCCTCAGATTTGGGGGAATTTCGTCGGTCGACCTCTTCCGAAGGTCGTACAAGCTCGGGGATGGTACCAATCGATCCGCAGGACCCAAATTAGTCCAGATGCAACCACTTTCCAAGTCTCTCCGACCTTCACAAAAAAAGTTATTCAAGAATATCTCTTTCTCCTATGTGCTTTCATCCCTAACCCTAACCCTAACCCTTCCGAAAGTCGGAGAAGCTCAAGGATGGTACCGATCGATGCGCGCTACCCCATTTAGTGGGGGTAGAGCCTACTTGCAAGTCTCTCCGACCTTCACAAAAAAAGTTATTCAAGAATATCTCTTTCTCCTATGTGCTTTCATCCCTAACCCTAACCCTTCCGAAAGTCGGAGAAGCTCAAGGATGGTACCGATCGATGCGCGCTACCCCATTTAGTGGGGGTAGAGCCTACTTGCAAGTCTCTCAGACCTTCACAAAAAAAGTTATTCAAGAATATCTCCTCAGATTTGGGGGAATTTCGTCGGTCGACCTCTTCCGAAGGTCGTACAAGCTCGGGGATGGTACCAATCGATCCGCAGGACCCAAATTAGTCCAGATGCAACCACTTTCCAAGTCTCTCCGACCTTCACAAAAAAAGTTATTCAAGAATATCTCTTTCTCCTATGTGCTTTCATCCCTAACCCTAACCCTAACCCTTCCGAAAGTCGGAGAAGCTCAAGGATGGTACCGATCGATGCGCGCTACCCCATTTAGTGGGGGCAGAGCCTACTTGCAAGTCTCTCCGACCTTCACAAAAAAAGTTATTCAAGAATATCTCTTTCTCCTATGTGCTTTCATCCCTAACCCTAACCCTAACCCTTCCGAAAGTCGGAGAAGCTCAAGGATGGTACCGATCGATGCGCGCTACCCCATTTAGTGGGGGTAGAGCCTACTTGCAAGTCTCTCCGACCTTCACAAAAAAAGTTATTCAAGAATATCTCTTTCTCCTATGTGCTTTCATCCCTAACCCTAACCCTAACCCTTCCGAAAGTCGGAGAAGCTCAAGGATGGTACCGATCGATGCGCGCAACCCCATTTAGTGGGGGTAGAGCCTACTTGCAAGTCTCTCCGACCTTCACAAAAAAAGTAATTCAAGAATATCTCCTCAGATTTGGGGGAATTTCGTCGGTCGACCTCTTCCAAAGGTCGTACAAGCTCGGGGATGGTACCAATCGATCCGCAGGACCCAAATTAGTCCAGATGCAACCACTTTCCAAGTCTCTCCGACCTTCACAAAAAAGGTTATTCAAGAATATCTCTTTCTCCTATGTGCTTTCATCCCTAACCCTAACCCTAACCCTTCCGAAAGTCGGAGAAGCTCAAGGATGGTATTGATCGATGCGCGCTACCCCATTTAGTGGGGGTAGAGCCTACTTGCAAGTCTCTCCGACCTTCACAAAAAAAGTTATTCAAGAATATCTCTTTCTCCTATGTGCTTTCATCCCTAACCCTAACCCTAACCCTTCCGAAAGTCGGAGAAGCTCAAGGATGGTACCGATCGATGCGCGCTACCCCATTTAGTGGGGGTAGAGCCTACTTGCAAGTCTCTCCGACCTTCACAAAAAAAGTTATTCAAGAATATCTCTTTCTCCTATGTGCTTTCATCCCTAACCCTAACCCTAACCCTTCCGAAAGTCGGAGAAGCTCAAGGATGGTACCGATCGATGCGCGCAACCCCATTTAGTGGGGGTAGAGCCTACTTGCAAGTCTCTCCGACCTTCACAAAAAAAGTAATTCAAGAATATCTCCTCAGATTTGGGGGAATTTCGTCGGTCGACCTCTTCCGAAGGTCGTACAAGCTCGGGGATGGTACCAATCGATCCGCAGGACCCAAATTAGTCCAGATGCAACCACTTTCCAAGTCTCTCCGACCTTCACAAAAAAAGTTATTCAAGAATATCTCTTTCTCCTATGTGCTTTCATCCCTAACCCTAACCCTAACCCTTCCGAAAGTCGGAGAAGCTCAAGGATGGTACCGATCGATGCGCGCTACCCCATTTAGTGGGAGTAGAGCCTACTTGCAAGTCTCTCCGACCTTCACAAAAAAAGTTATTCAAGAATATCTCTTTCTCCTATGTGCTTTCATCCCTAACCCTAACCCTTCCGAAAGTCGGAGAAGCTCAAGGATGGTACCGATCGATGCGCGCTACCCCATTTAGTGGGGGTAGAGCCTACTTGCAAGTCTCTCAGACCTTCACAAAAAAAGTTATTCAAGAATATCTCCTCAGATTTGGGGGAATTTCGTCGGTCGACCTCTTCCGAAGGTCGTACAAGCTCGGGGATGGTACCAATCGATCCGCAGGACCCAAATTAGTCCAGATGCAACCACTTTCCAAGTCTCTCCGACCTTCACAAAAAAAGTTATTCAAGAATATCTCTTTCTCCTATGTGCTTTCATCCCTAACCCTAACCCTAACCCTTCCGAAAGTCGGAGAAGCTCAAGGATGGTACCGATCGATGCGCGCTACCCCATTTAGTGGGGGCAGAGCCTACTTGCAAGTCTCTCCGACCTTCACAAAAAAAGTTATTCAAGAATATCTCTTTCTCCTATGTGCTTTCATCCCTAACCCTAACCCTAACCCTTCCGAAAGTCGGAGAAGCTCAAGGATGGTACCGATCGATGCGCGCTACCCCATTTAGTGGGGGTAGAGCCTACTTGCAAGTCTCTCCGACCTTCACAAAAAAAGTTATTCAAGAATATCTCTTTCTCCTATGTGCTTTCATCCCTAACCCTAACCCTAACCCTTCCGAAAGTCGGAGAAGCTCAAGGATGGTACCGATCGATGCGCGCAACCCCATTTAGTGGGGGTAGAGCCTACTTGCAAGTCTCTCCGACCTTCACAAAAAAAGTAATTCAAGAATATCTCCTCAGATTTGGGGGAATTTCGTCGGTCGACCTCTTCCGAAGGTCGTACAAGCTCGGGGATGGTACCAATCGATCCGCAGGACCCAAATTAGTCCAGATGCAACCACTTTCCAAGTCTCTCCGACCTTCACAAAAAAAGTTATTCAAGAATATCTCTTTCTCCTATGTGCTTTCATCCCTAACCCTAACCCTAACCCTTCCGAAAGTCGGAGAAGCTCAAGGATGGTACCGATCGATGCGCGCTACCCCATTTAGTGGGGGTAGAGCCTACTTGCAAGTCTCTCCGACCTTCACAAAAAAAGTTATTCAAGAATATCTCTTTCTCCTATGTGCTTTCATCCCTAACCCTAACCCTTCCGAAAGTCGGAGAAGCTCAAGGATGGTACCGATCGATGCGCGCTACCCCATTTAGTGGGGGTAGAGCCTACTTGCAAGTCTCTCAGACCTTCACAAAAAAAGTTATTCAAGAATATCTCCTCAGATTTGGGGGAATTTCGTCGGTCGACCTCTTCCGAAGGTCGTACAAGCTCGGGGATGGTACCAATCGATCCGCAGGACCCAAATTAGTCCAGATGCAACCACTTTCCAAGTCTCTCCGACCTTCACAAAAAAAGTTATTCAAGAATATCTCTTTCTCCTATGTGCTTTCATCCCTAACCCTAACCCTAACCCTTCCGAAAGTCGGAGAAGCTCAAGGATGGTACCGATCGATGCGCGCTACCCCATTTAGTGGGGGCAGAGCCTACTTGCAAGTCTCTCCGACCTTCACAAAAAAAGTTATTCAAGAATATCTCTTTCTCCTATGTGCTTTCATCCCTAACCCTAACCCTAACCCTTCCGAAAGTCGGAGAAGCTCAAGGATGGTACCGATCGATGCGCGCAACCCCATTTAGTGGGGGTAGAGCCTACTTGCAAGTCTCTCCGACCTTCACAAAAAAAGTAATTCAAGAATATCTCCTCAGATTTGGGGGAATTTCGTCGGTCGACCTCTTCCGAAGGTCGTACAAGCTCGGGGATGGTACCAATCGATCCGCAGGACCCAAATTAGTCCAGATGCAACCACTTTCCAAGTCTCTCCGACCTTCACAAAAAAAGTTATTCAAGAATATCTCTTTCTCCTATGTGCTTTCATCCCTAACCCTAACCCTAACCCTTCCGAAAGTCGGAGAAGCTCAAGGATGGTACCGATCGATGCGCGCTACCCCATTTAGTGGGGGTAGAGCCTACTTGCAAGTCTCTCCGACCTTCACAAAAAAAGTTATTCAAGAATATCTCTTTCTCCTATGTGCTTTCATCCCTAACCCTAACCCTTCCGAAAGTCGGAGAAGCTCAAGGATGGTACCGATCGATGCGCGCTACCCCATTTAGTGGGGGTAGAGCCTACTTGCAAGTCTCTCAGACCTTCACAAAAAAAGTTATTCAAGAATATCTCCTCAGATTTGGGGGAATTTCGTCGGTCGACCTCTTCCGAAGGTCGTACAAGCTCGGGGATGGTACCAATCGATCCGCAGGACCCAAATTAGTCCAGATGCAACCACTTTCCAAGTCTCTCCGACCTTCACAAAAAAAGTTATTCAAGAATATCTCTTTCTCCTATGTGCTTTCATCCCTAACCCTAACCCTAACCCTTCCGAAAGTCGGAGAAGCTCAAGGATGGTACCGATCGATGCGCGCTACCCCATTTAGTGGGGGCAGAGCCTACTTGCAAGTCTCTCCGACCTTCACAAAAAAAGTTATTCAAGAATATCTCTTTCTCCTATGTGCTTTCATCCCTAACCCTAACCCTAACCCTTCCGAAAGTCGGAGAAGCTCAAGGATGGTACCGATCGATGCGCGCTACCCCATTTAGTGGGGGTAGAGCCTACTTGCAAGTCTCTCCGACCTTCACAAAAAAAGTTATTCAAGAATATCTCTTTCTCCTATGTGCTTTCATCCCTAACCCTAACCCTAACCCTTCCGAAAGTCGGAGAAGCTCAAGGATGGTACCGATCGATGCGCGCAACCCCATTTAGTGGGGGTAGAGCCTACTTGCAAGTCTCTCCGACCTTCACAAAAAAAGTAATTCAAGAATATCTCCTCAGATTTGGGGGAATTTCGTCGGTCGACCTCTTCCGAAGGTCGTACAAGCTCGGGGATGGTACCAATCGATCCGCAGGACCCAAATTAGTCCAGATGCAACCACTTTCCAAGTCTCTCCGACCTTCACAAAAAAGGTTATTCAAGAATATCTCTTTCTCCTATGTGCTTTCATCCCTAACCCTAACCCTAACCCTTCCGAAAGTCGGAGAAGCTCAAGGATGGTATTGATCGATGCGCGCTACCCCATTTAGTGGGGGTAGAGCCTACTTGCAAGTCTCTCCGACCTTCACAAAAAAAGTTATTCAAGAATATCTCTTTCTCCTATGTGCTTTCATCCCTAACTCTAACCCTAACCCTTCCGAAAGTCGGAGAAGCTCAAGGATGGTACAGATCGATGCGCGCAACCCCATTTAGTGGGGGTAGAGCCTACTTGCAAGTCTCTCCGACCTTCACAAAAAAAGTAATTCAAGAATATCTCCTCAGATTTGGGGGAATTTCGTCGGTCGACCTCTTCCGAAGGTCGTACAAGCTCGGGGATGGTACCAATCGATCCGCAGGACCCAAATTAGTCCAGATGCAACCACTTTCCAAGTCTCTCCGACCTTCACAAAAAAAGTTATTCAAGAATATCTCTTTCTCCTATGTGCTTTCATCCCTAACCCTAACCCTAACCCTTCCGAAAGTCGGAGAAGCTCAAGGATGGTACCGATCGATGCGCGCTACCCCATTTAGTGGGGGTAGAGCCTACTTGCAAGTCTCTCCGACCTTCACAAAAAAAGTTATTCAAGAATATCTCTTTCTCCTATGTGCTTTCATCCCTAACCCTAACCCTAACCCTTCCGAAAGTCGGAGAAGCTCAAGGATGGTACCAATCGATGCGCGCTACCCCATTTAGTGGGGGTAGAGCCTACTTGCAAGTCTCTCCGACCTTCACAAAAAAAGTTATTCAAGAATATCTCCTCAGATTTGGGGGAATTTCGTCGGTCGACCTCTTCCGAAGGTCGTACAAGCTCGGGGATGGTACCAATCGATCCGCAGGACCCAAATTAGTCCAGATGCAACCACTTTCCAAGTCTCTCCGACCTTCACAAAAAAAGTTATTCAAGAATATCTCTTTCTCCTATGTGCTTTCATCCCTAACCCTAACCCTAACCCTTCCGAAAGTCGGAGAAGCTCAAGGATGGTACCAATCGATGCGCGCTACCCCATTTAGTGGGGGTAGAGCCTACTTGCAAGTCTCTCCGACCTTCACAAAAAAAGTAATTCAAGAATATCTCCTCAGATTTGGGGGAATTTCGTCGGTCGACCTCTTCCGAAGGTCGTACAAGCTCGGGGATGGTACCAATCGATCCGCAGGACCCAAATTAGTCCAGATGCAACCACTTTCCAAGTCTCTCCGACCTTCACAAAAAAAGTTATTCAAGAATATCTCTTTCTCCTATGTGCTTTCATCCCTAACCCTAACCCTAACCCTTCCGAAAGTTGGAGAAGCTCAAGGATGGTACCGATCGATGCGCGCTACCCCATTTAGTGGGGGTAGAGCCTACTTGCAAGTCTCTCCGACCTTCACAAAAAA
The DNA here is from genome assembly GCF_963576545.1 of Limanda limanda. Classification (NCBI taxonomy): domain Eukaryota; kingdom Metazoa; phylum Chordata; class Actinopteri; order Pleuronectiformes; family Pleuronectidae; genus Limanda; species Limanda limanda. The sequence goes on along the minus strand of NW_026870694.1, from coordinate 493,728 downwards.
AGTTATTCAAGAATATCTCTTTCTCCTATGTGCTTTCATCCCTAACCCTAACCCTTCCGAAAGTCGGAGAAGCTCAAGGATGGTACCGATCGATGCGCGCTACCCCATTTAGTGGGGGTAGAGCCTACTTGCAAGTCTCTCAGACCTTCACAAAAAAAGTTATTCAAGAATATCTCCTCAGATTTGGGGGAATTTCGTCGGTCGACCTCTTCCGAAGGTCGTACAAGCTCGGGGATGGTACCAATCGATCCGCAGGACCCAAATTAGTCCAGATGCAACCACTTTCCAAGTCTCTCCGACCTTCACAAAAAAAGTTATTCAAGAATATCTCTTTCTCCTATGTGCTTTCATCCCTAACCCTAACCCTAACCCTTCCGAAAGTCGGAGAAGCTCAAGGATGGTACCGATCGATGCGCGCTACCCCATTTAGTGGGGGCAGAGCCTACTTGCAAGTCTCTCCGACCTTCACAAAAAAAGTTATTCAAGAATATCTCTTTCTCCTATGTGCTTTCATCCCTAACCCTAACCCTTCCGAAAGTCGGAGAAGCTCAAGGATGGTACCGATCGATGCGCGCTACCCCATTTAGTGGGGGTAGAGCCTACTTGCAAGTCTCTCCGACCTTCACAAAAAAAGTTATTCAAGAATATCTCTTTCTCCTATGTGCTTTCATCCCTAACCCTAACCCTAACCCTTCCGAAAGTCGGAGAAGCTCAAGGATGGTACCGATCGATGCGCGCTACCCCATTTAGTGGGGGTAGAGCCTACTTGCAAGTCTCTCCGACCTTCACAAAAAAAGTTATTCAAGAATATCTCTTTCTCCTATGTGCTTTCATCCCTAACCCTAACCCTAACCCTTCCGAAAGTCGGAGACGCTCAAGGATGGTACCGATCGATGCGCGCAACCCCATTTAGTGGGGGTAGAGCCTACTTGCAAGTCTCTCCGACCTTCACAAAAAAAGTTATTCAAGAATATCTCCTCAGATTTGGGGGAATTTCGTCGGTCGACCTCTTCCGAAAGTCGTACAAGCTCGGGGATGGTACCAATCGATCCGCAGGACCCAAATTAGTCCAGATGCAACCACTTTCCAAGTCTCTCCGACCTTCACAAAAAAAGTTATTCAAGAATATCTCTTTCTCCTATGTGCTTTCATCCCTAACCCTAACCCTAACCCTTCCGAAAGTCGGAGAAGCTCAAGGATGGTACCGATCGATGCGCGCTACCCCATTTAGTGGGGGTAGAGCCTACTTGCAAGTCTCTCCGACCTTCACAAAAAAAGTTATTCAAGAATATCTCTTTCTCCTATGTGCTTTCATCCCTAACCCTAACCCTTCCAAAAGTCGGAGAAGCTCAAGGATGGTACCGATCGATGCGCGCAACCCCATTTAGTGGGGGTAGAGCCTACTTGCAAGTCTCTCCGACCTTCACAAAAAAAGTTATTCAAGAATATCTCCTCAGATTTGGGGGAATTTCGTCGGTCGACCTCTTCCGAAGGTCGTACAAGCTCGGGGATGGTACCAATCGATCCGCAGGACCCAAATTAGTCCAGATGCAACCACTTTCCAAGTCTCTCCGACCTTCACAAAAAAAGTTATTCAAGAATATCTCTTTCTCCTATGTGCTTTCATCCCTAACCCTAACCCTAACCCTTCCGAAAGTCGGAGAAGCTCAAGGATGGTACCGATCGATGCGCGCTACCCCATTTAGTGGGGGTAGAGCCTACTTGCAAGTCTCTCCGACCTTCACAAAAAAAGTTATTCAAGAATATCTCTTTCTCCTATGTGCTTTCATCCCTAACCCTAACCCTAACCCTTCCGAAAGTCGGAGAAGCTCAAGAATGGTACCGATCGATGCGCGCTACCCCATTTAGTGGGGGTAGAGCCTACTTGCAAGTCTCTCCGACCTTCACAAAAAAAGTTATTCAAGAATATCTCCTCAGATTTGGGGGAATTTCGTCGGTCGACCTCTTCCGAAGGTCGTACAAGCTCGGGGATGGTACCAATCGATCCGCAGGACCCAAATTAGTCCAGATGCAACCACTTTCCAAGTCTCTCCGACCTTCACAAAAAAAGTTATTCAAGAATAACTCTTTCTCCTATGTGCTTTCATCCCTAACCCTAACTCTAACCCTTCCAAAAGTCGGAGAAGCTCAAGGATGGTACCGATCGATGCGCGCTACCCCATTTAGTGGGGGTAGAGCCTACTTGCAAGTCTCTCCGACCTTCACAAAAAAAGTTATTCAAGAATATCTCTTTCTCCTATGTGCTTTCATCCCTAACCCTAACCCTAACCCTTCCGAAAGTCGGAGAAGCTCAAGGATGGTACCGATCGATGCGCGCAACCCCATTTAGTGGGGGTAGAGCCTACTTGCAAGTCTCTCCGACCTTCACAAAAAAAGTAATTCAAGAATATCTCCTCAGATTTGGGGGAATTTCGTCGGTCGACCTCCTCCGAAGGTCGTACAAGCTCGGGGATGGTACCAATCGATCCGCAGGACCCAAATTAGTCCAGATGCAACCACTTTCCAAGTCTCTCCGACCTTCACAAAAAAAGTTATTCAAGAATATCTCTTTCTCCTATGTGCTTTCATCCCTAACCCTAACCCTAACCCTTCCGAAAGTCGGAGAAGCTCAAGGATGGTATTGATCGATGCGCGCTACCCCATTTAGTGGGGGTAGAGCCTACTTGCAAGTCTCTCCGACCTTCACAAAAAAAGTTATTCAAGAATATCTCTTTCTCCTATGTGCTTTCATCCCTAACCCTAACCCTAACCCTTCCGAAAGTCGGAGAAGCTCAAGGATGGTACCGATCGATGCGCGCAACCCCATTTAGTGGGGGTAAAGCCTACTTGCAAGTCTCTCCGACCTTCACAAAAAAAGTAATTCAAGAATATCTCCTCAGATTTGGGGGAATTTCGTCGGTCGACCTCTTCCGAAGGTCGTACAAGCTCGGGGATGGTACCAATCGATCCGCAGGACCCAAATTAGTCCAGATGCAACCACTTTCCAAGTCTCTCCGACCTTCACAAAAAAAGTTATTCAAGAATATCTCTTTCTCCTATGTGCTTTCATCCCTAACCCTAACCCTAACCCTTCCGAAAGTCGGAGAAGCTCAAGGATGGTACCGATCGATGCGCGCTACCCCATTTAGTGGGGGTAGAGCCTACTTGCAAGTCTCTCCGACCTTCACAAAAAAAGTTATTCAAGAATATCTCTTTCTCCTATGTGCTTTCATCCCTAACCCTAACCCTAACCCTTCCGAAAGTCGGAGAAGCTCAAGGATGGTACCGATCGATGCGCGCTACCCCATTTAGTGGGGGTAGAGCCTACTTGCAAGTCTCTCCGACCTTCACAAAAAAAGTTATTCAAGAATATCTCCTCAGATTTGGGGGAATTTCGTCGGTCGACCTCTTCCGAAGGTCGTACAAGCTCGGGGATGGTACCAATCGATCCGCAGGACCCAAATTAGTCCAGATGCAACCACTTTCCAAGTCTCTCCGACCTTCACAAAAAAAGTTATTCAAGAATATCTCTTTCTCCTATGTGCTTTCATCCCTAACCCTAACCCTAACCCTTCCGAAAGTCGGAGAAGCTCAAGGATGGTACCGATCGATGCGCGCTACCCCATTTAGTGGGGGTAGAGCCTACTTGCAAGTCTCTCCGACCTTCACAAAAAAAGTTATTCAAGAATATCTCTTTCTCCTATGTGCTTTCATCCCTAACCCTAACCCTAACCCTTCCGAAAGTCGGAGAAGCTCAAGGATGGTACCGATCGATGCGCGCAACCCCATTTAGTGGGGGTAGAGCCTACTTGCAAGTCTCTCCGACCTTCACAAAAAAAGTAATTCAAGAATATCTCCTCAGATTTGGGGGAATTTCGTCGGTCGACCTCTTCCGAAGGTCGTACAAGCTCGGGGATGGTACCAATCGATCCGCAGGACCCAAATTAGTCCAGATGCAACCACTTTACAAGTCTCTCCGACCTTCACAAAAAAAGTTATTCAAGAATATCTCTTTCTCCTATGTGCTTTCATCCCTAACCCTAACCCTAACCCTTCCGAAAGTCGGAGAAGCTCAAGGATGGTACCGATCGATGCGCGCTACCCCATTTAGTGGGGGTAGAGCCTACTTGCAAGTCTCTCCGACCTTCACAAAAAAAGTTATTCAAGAATATCTCTTTCTCCTATGTGCTTTCATCCCTAACCCTAACCCTTCCGAAAGTCGGAGAAGCTCAAGGATGGTACCGATCGATGCGCGCTACCCCATTTAGTGGGGGTAGAGCCTACTTGCAAGTCTCTCCGACCTTCACAAAAAAAGTTATTCAAGAATATCTCTTTCTCCTATGTGCTTTCATCCCTAACCCTAACCCTAACCCTTCCGAAAGTCGGAGAAGCTCAAGGATGGTACCGATCGATGCGCGCTACCCCATTTAGTGGGGGTAGAGCCTACTTGCAAGTCTCTCCGACCTTCACAAAAAAAGTTATTCAAGAATATCTCTTTCTCCTATGTGCTTTCATCCCTAACCCTAACCCTAACCCTTCCGAAAGTCGGAGAAGCTCAAGGATGGTACCGATCGATGCGCGCAACCCCATTTAGTGGGGGTAGAGCCTACTTGCAAGTCTCTCCGACCTTCACAAAAAAAGTTATTCAAGAATATCTCCTCAGATTTGGGGGAATTTCGTCGGTCGACCTCTTCCGAAAGTCGTACAAGCTCGGGGATGGTACCAATCGATCCGCAGGACCCAAATTAGTCCAGATGCAACCACTTTCCAAGTCTCTCCGACCTTCACAAAAAAAGTTATTCAAGAATATCTCTTTCTCCTATGTGCTTTCATCCCTAACCCTAACCCTAACCCTTCCGAAAGTCGGAGAAGCTCAAGGATGGTACCGATCGATGCGCGCTACCCCATTTAGTGGGGGTAGAGCCTACTTGCAAGTCTCTCCGACCTTCACAAAAAAAGTTATTCAAGAATATCTCTTTCTCCTATGTGCTTTCATCCCTAACCCTAACCCTTCCAAAAGTCGGAGAAGCTCAAGGATGGTACCGATCGATGCGCGCAACCCCATTTAGTGGGGGTAGAGCCTACTTGCAAGTCTCTCCAACCTTCACAAAAAAAGTTATTCAAGAATATCTCCTCAGATTTGGGGGAATTTCGTCGGTCGACCTCTTCCGAAGGTCGTACAAGCTCGGGGATGGTACCAATCGATCCGCAGGACCCAAATTAGTCCAGATGCAACCACTTTCCAAGTCTCTCCGACCTTCACAAAAAAAGTTATTCAAGAATATCTCTTTCTCCTATGTGCTTTCATCCCTAACCCTAACCCTAACCCTTCCGAAAGTCGGAGAAGCTCAAGGATGGTACCGATCGATGCGCGCTACCCCATTTAGTGGGGGTAGAGCCTACTTGCAAGTCTCTCCGACCTTCACAAAAAAAGTTATTCAAGAATATCTCTTTCTCCTATGTGCTTTCATCCCTAACCCTAACCCTAACCCTTCCGAAAGTCGGAGAAGCTCAAGAATGGTACCGATCGATGCGCGCTACCCCATTTAGTGGGGGTAGAGCCTACTTGCAAGTCTCTCCGACCTTCACAAAAAAAGTTATTCAAGAATATCTCCTCAGATTTGGGGGAATTTCGTCGGTCGACCTCTTCCGAAGGTCGTACAAGCTCGGGGATGGTACCAATCGATCCGCAGGACCCAAATTAGTCCAGATGCAACCACTTTCCAAGTCTCTCCGACCTTCACAAAAAAAGTTATTCAAGAATATCTCTTTCTCCTATGTGCTTTCATCCCTAACCCTAACCCTAACCCTTCCGAAAGTCGGAGAAGCTCAAGGATGGTACCGATCGATGCGCGCTACCCCATTTAGTGGGGGTAGAGCCTACTTGCAAGTCTCTCCGACCTTCACAAAAAAAGTTATTCAAGAATATCTCTTTCTCCTATGTGCTTTCATCCCTAACCCTAACCCTAACCCTTCCGAAAGTCGGAGAAGCTCAAGAATGGTACCGATCGATGCGCGCTACCCCATTTAGTGGGGGTAGAGCCTACTTGCAAGTCTCTCCGACCTTCACAAAAAAAGTTATTCAAGAATATCTCCTCAGATTTGGGGGAATTTCGTCAGTCGACCTCTTCCGAAGGTCGTACAAGCTCGGGGATGGTACCAATCGATCCGCAGGACCCAAATTAGTCCAGATGCAACCACTTTCCAAGTCTCTCCGACCTTCACAAAAAAAGTTATTCAAGAATATCTCTTTCTCCTATGTGCTTTCATCCCTAACCCTAACCCTAACCCTTCCGAAAGTCGGAGAAGCTCAAGGATGGTACCGATCGATGCGCGCTACCCCATTTAGTGGGGGTAGAGCCTACTTGCAAGTCTCTCCGACCTTCACAAAAAAAGTTATTCAAGAATATCTCTTTCTCCTATGTGCTTTCATCCCTAACCCTAACCCTAACCCTTCCGAAAGTCGGAGAAGCTCAAGGATGGTACCGATCGATGCGCGCAACCCCATTTAGTGGGGGTAGAGCCTACTTGCAAGTCTCTCCGACCTTCACAAAAAAAGTTATTCAAGAATATCTCCTCAGATTTGGGGGAATTTCGTCGGTCGACCTCTTCCGAAGGTCGTACAAGCTCGGGGATGGTACCAATCGATCCGCAGGACCCAAATTAGTCCAGATGCAACCACTTTCCAAGTCTCTCCGACCTTCACAAAAAAAGTTATTCAAGAATATCTCTTTCTCCTATGTGCTTTCATCCCTAACCCTAACCCTAACCCTTCCGAAAGTCGGAGAAGCTCAAGGATGGTACCGATCGATGCGCGCTACCCCATTTAGTGGGGGTAGAGCCTACTTACAAGTCTCTCCGACCTTCACAAAAAAAGTTATTCAAGAATATCTCTTTCTCCTATGTGCTTTCATCCCTAACCCTAACCCTAACCCTTCCGAAAGTCGGAGAAGCTCAAGGATGGTACCAATCGATGCGCGCAACCCCATTTTGTGGGGGTAGAGCCTACTTGCAAGTCTCTCCGACCTTCACAAAAAAAGTTATTCAAGAATATCTCCTCAGATTTGGGGGAATTTCGTCGGTCGACCTCTTCCGAAGGTCGTACAAGCTCGGGGATGGTACCAATCGATCCGCAGGACCCAAATTAGTCCAGATGCAACCACTTTCCAAGTCTCTCCGACCTTCACAAAAAAAGTTATTCAAGAATATCTCTTTCTCCTATGTGCTTTCATCCCTAACCCTAACCCTAACCCTTCCGAAAGTCGGAGAAGCTCAAGGATGGTACCGATCGATGCGCGCTACCCCATTTAGTGGGGGTAGAGCCTACTTGCAAGTCTCTCCGACCTTCACAAAAAAAGTTATTCAAGAATATTTCTTTCTCCTATGTGCTTTCATCCCTAACCCTAACCCTAACCCTTCCGAAAGTCGGAGAAGCTCAAGGATGGTACCGATCGATGTGCGCTACCCCATTTAGTGGGGGTAGAGCCTACTTGCAAGTCTCTCCGACCTTCACAAAAAAAGTTATTCAAGAATATCTCTTTCTCCTATGTGCTTTCATCCCTAACCCTAACCCTAACCCTTCCAAAAGTCGGAGAAGCTCAAGGATGGTACCGATCGATGCGCGCTACCCCATTTAGTGGGGGTACAGCCTACTTGCAAGTCTCTCCGACCTTCACAAAAAAAGTTATTCAAGAATATCTCTTTCTCCTATGTGCTTTCATCCCTAACCCTAACCCTAACCCTTCCGAAAGTCGGAGAAGCTCAAGGATGGTACCAATCGATGCGCGCAACCCCATTTTGTGGGGGTAGAGCCTACTTGCAAGTCTCTCCGACCTTCACAAAAAAAGTTATTCAAGAATATCTCCTCAGATTTGGGGGAATTTCGTCGGTCGACCTCTTCCGAAGGTCGTACAAGCTCGGGGATGGTACCAATCGATCCGCAGGACCCAAATTAGTCCAGATGCAACCACTTTCCAAGTCTCTCCGACCTTCACAAAAAAAGTTATTCAAGAATATCTCTTTCTCCTATGTGCTTTCATCCCTAACCCTAACCCTAACCCTTCCGAAAGTCGGAGAAGCTCAAGGATGGTACCGATCGATGCGCGCTACCCCATTTAGTGGGGGTAGAGCCTACTTGCAAGTCTCTCCGACCTTCACAAAAAAAGTTATTCAAGAATATCTCTTTCTCCTATGTGCTTTCATCCCTAACCCTAACCCTAACCCTTCCGAAAGTCGGAGAAGCTCAAGGATGGTACCGATCGATGTGCGCTACCCCATTTAGTGGGGGTAGAGCCTACTTGCAAGTCTCTCCGACCTTCACAAAAAAAGTTATTCAAGAATATCTCCTCAGATTTGGGGGAATTTCGTCGGTCGACCTCTTCCGAAGGTCGTACAAGCTCGGGGATGGTACCAATCGATCCGCAGGACCCAAATTAGTCCAGATGCAACCACTTTCCAAGTCTCTCCGACCTTCACAAAAAAAGTTATTCAAGAATATCTCTTTCTCCTATGTGCTTTCATCCCTAACCCTAACCCTAACCCTTCCGAAAGTCGGAGAAGCTCAAGGATGGTACCGATCGATGCGCGCTACCCCATTTAGTGGGGGTAGAGCCTACTTGCAAGTCTCTCCGACCTTCACAAAAAAAGTTATTCAAGAATATCTCTTTCTCCTATGTGCTTTCATCCCTAACCCTAACCCTAACCCTTCCGAAAGTCGGAGAAGCTCAAGAATGGTACCGATCGATGCGCGCTACCCCATTTAGTGGGGGTAGAGCCTACTTGCAAGTCTCTCCGACCTTCACAAAAAAAGTTATTCAAGAATATCTCCTCAGATTTGGGGGAATTTCGTCGGTCGACCTCTTCCGAAGGTCGTACAAGCTCGGGGATGGTACCAATCGATCCGCAGGACCCAAATTAGTCCAGATGCAACCACTTTCCAAGTCTCTCCGACCTTCACAAAAAAAGTTATTCAAGAATATCTCTTTCTCCTATGTGCTTTCATCCCTAACCCTAACCCTAACCCTTCCGAAAGTCGGAGAAGCTCAAGGATGGTACCGATCGATGCGCGCTACCCCATTTAGTGGGGGTAGAGCCTACTTGCAAGTCTCTCCGACCTTCACAAAAAAAGTTATTCAAGAATATCTCTTTCTCCTATGTGCTTTCATCCCTAACCCTAACCCTAACCCTTCCGAAAGTCGGAGAAGCTCAAGAATGGTACCGATCGATGCGCGCTACCCCATTTAGTGGGGGTAGAGCCTACTTGCAAGTCTCTCCGACCTTCACAAAAAAAGTTATTCAAGAATATCTCCTCAGATTTGGGGGAATTTCGTCGGTCGACCTCTTCCGAAGGTCGTACAAGCTCGGGGATGGTACCAATCGATCCGCAGGACCCAAATTAGTCCAGATGCAACCACTTTCCAAGTCTCTCCGACCTTCACAAAAAAAGTTATTCAAGAATATCTCTTTCTCCTATGTGCTTTCATCCCTAACCCTAACCCTAACCCTTCCGAAAGTCGGAGAAGCTCAAGGATGGTACCGATCGATGCGCGCTACCCCATTTAGTGGGGGTAGAGCCTACTTGCAAGTCTCTCCGACCTTCACAAAAAAAGTTATTCAAGAATATCTCTTTCTCCTATGTGCTTTCATCCCTAACCCTAACCCTAACCCTTCCGAAAGTCGGAGAAGCTCAAGGATGGTACCGATCGATGCGCGCAACCCCATTTAGTGGGGGTAGAGCCTACTTGCAAGTCTCTCCGACCTTCACAAAAAAAGTTATTCAAGAATATCTCCTCAGATTTGGGGGAATTTCGTCGGTCGACCTCTTCCGAAGGTCGTACAAGCTCGGGGATGGTACCAATCGATCCGCAGGACCCAAATTAGTCCAGATGCAACCACTTTCCAAGTCTCTCCGACCTTCACAAAAAAAGTTATTCAAGAATATCTCTTTCTCCTATGTGCTTTCATCCCTAACCCTAACCCTAACCCTTCCGAAAGTCGGAGAAGCTCAAGGATGGTACCGATCGATGCGCGCTACCCCATTTAGTGGGGGTAGAGCCTACTTACAAGTCTCTCCGACCTTCACAAAAAAAGTTATTCAAGAATATCTCTTTCTCCTATGTGCTTTCATCCCTAACCCTAACCCTAACCCTTCCGAAAGTCGGAGAAGCTCAAGGATGGTACCAATCGATGCGCGCAACCCCATTTTGTGGGGGTAGAGCCTACTTGCAAGTCTCTCCGACCTTCACAAAAAAAGTTATTCAAGAATATCTCCTCAGATTTGGGGGAATTTCGTCGGTCGACCTCTTCCGAAGGTCGTACAAGCTCGGGGATGGTACCAATCGATCCGCAGGACCCAAATTAGTCCAGATGCAACCACTTTCCAAGTCTCTCCGACCTTCACAAAAAAAGTTATTCAAGAATATCTCTTTCTCCTATGTGCTTTCATCCCTAACCCTAACCCTAACCCTTCCGAAAGTCGGAGAAGCTCAAGGATGGTACCGATCGATGCGCGCTACCCCATTTAGTGGGGGTAGAGCCTACTTGCAAGTCTCTCCGACCTTCACAAAAAAAGTTATTCAAGAATATTTCTTTCTCCTATGTGCTTTCATCCCTAACCCTAACCCTAACCCTTCCGAAAGTCGGAGAAGCTCAAGGATGGTACCGATCGATGTGCGCTACCCCATTTAGTGGGGGTAGAGCCTACTTGCAAGTCTCTCCGACCTTCACAAAAAAAGTTATTCAAGAATATCTCTTTCTCCTATGTGCTTTCATCCCTAACCCTAACCCTAACCCTTCCAAAAGTCGGAGAAGCTCAAGGATGGTACCGATCGATGCGCGCTACCCCATTTAGTGGGGGTACAGCCTACTTGCAAGTCTCTCCGACCTTCACAAAAAAAGTTATTCAAGAATATCTCTTTCTCCTATGTGCTTTCATCCCTAACCCTAACCCTAACCCTTCCGAAAGTCGGAGAAGCTCAAGGATGGTACCAATCGATGCGCGCAACCCCATTTTGTGGGGGTAGAGCCTACTTGCAAGTCTCTCCGACCTTCACAAAAAAAGTTATTCAAGAATATCTCCTCAGATTTGGGGGAATTTCGTCGGTCGACCTCTTCCGAAGGTCGTACAAGCTCGGGGATGGTACCAATCGATCCGCAGGACCCAAATTAGTCCAGATGCAACCACTTTCCAAGTCTCTCCGACCTTCACAAAAAAAGTTATTCAAGAATATCTCTTTCTCCTATGTGCTTTCATCCCTAACCCTAACCCTAACCCTTCCGAAAGTCGGAGAAGCTCAAGGATGGTACCGATCGATGTGCGCTACCCCATTTAGTGGGGGTAGAGCCTACTTGCAAGTCTCTCCGACCTTCACAAAAAAAGTTATTCAAGAATATCTCTTTCTCCTATGTGCTTTCATCCCTAACCCTAACCCTAACCCTTCCGAAAGTCGGAGAAGCTCAAGGATGGTACCGATCGATGTGCGCTACCCCATTTAGTGGGGGTAGAGCCTACTTGCAAGTCTCTCCGACCTTCACAAAAAAAGTTATTCAAGAATATCTCCTCAGATTTGGGGGAATTTCGTCGGTCGACCTCTTCCGAAGGTCGTACAAGCTCGGGGATGGTACCAATCGATCCGCAGGACCCAAATTAGTCCAGATGCAACCACTTTCCAAGTCTCTCCGACCTTCACAAAAAAAGTTATTCAAGAATATCTCTTTCTCCTATGTGCTTTCATCCCTAACCCTAACCCTAACCCTTCCGAAAGTCGGAGAAGCTCAAGGATGGTACTGATCGATGCGCGCTACCCCATTTAGTGGGGGTAGAGCCTACTTGCAAGTCTCTCCGACCTTCACAAAAAAAGTTATTCAAGAATATCTCTTTCTCCTATGTGCTTTCATCCCTAACCCTAACCCTAACCCTTCCGAAAGTCGGAGAAGCTCAAGGATGGTACCGATCGATGCGCGCTACCCCATTTAGTGGGGGTAGAGCCTACTTGCAAGTCTCTCCGACCTTCACAAAAAAAGTTATTCAAGAATATCTCTTTCTCCTATGTGCTTTCATCCCTAACCCTAACCCTTCCGAAAGTCGGAGAAGCTCAAGGATGGTACCGATCGATGCGCGCTACCCCATTTAGTGGGGGTAGAGCCTACTTGCAAGTCTCTCCGACCTTCACAAAAAAAGTTATTCAAGAATATCTCTTTCTCCTATGTGCTTTCATCCCTAACCCTAACCCTAACCCTTCCAAAAGTCGGAGAAGCTCAAGGATGGTACCGATCGATGCGCGCTACCCCATTTAGTGGGGGTACAGCCTACTTGCAAGTCTCTCCGACCTTCACAAAAAAAGTTATTCAAGAATATCTCTTTCTCCTATGTGCTTTCATCCCTAACCCTAACCCTAACCCTTCCGAAAGTCGGAGAAGCTCAAGGATGGTACCGATCGATGTGCGCTACCCCATTTAGTGGGGGTAGAGCCTACTTGCAAGTCTCTCCGACCTTCACAAAAAAAGTTATTCAAGAATATCTCCTCAGATTTGGGGGAATTTCGTCGGTCGACCTCTTCCGAAGGTCGTACAAGCTCGGGGATGGTACCAATCGATCCGCAGGACCCAAATTAGTCCAGATGCAACCACTTTCCAAGTCTCTCCGACCTTCACAAAAAAAGTTATTCAAGAATATCTCTTTCTCCTATGTGCTTTCATCCCTAACCCTAACCCTAACCCTTCCGAAAGTCGGAGAAGCTCAAGGATGGTACCGATCGATGCGCGCTACCCCATTTAGTGGGGGTAGAGCCTACTTGCAAGTCTCTCCGACCTTCACAAAAAAAGTTATTCAAGAATATCTCTTTCTCCTATGTGCTTTCATCCCTAACCCTAACCCTTCCGAAAGTCGGAGAAGCTCAAGGATGGTACCGATCGATGCGCGCTACCCCATTTAGTGGGGGTAGAGCCTACTTGCAAGTCTCTCCGACCTTCACAAAAAAAGTTATTCAAGAATATCTCTTTCTCCTATGTGCTTTCATCCCTAACCCTAACCCTAACCCTTCCAAAAGTCGGAGAAGCTCAAGGATGGTACCGATCGATGCGCGCTACCCCATTTAGTGGGGGTAGAGCCTACTTGCAAGTCTCTCCGACCTTCACAAAAAAAGTTATTCAAGAATATCTCTTTCTCCTATGTGCTTTCATCCCTAACCCTAACCCTAACCCTTCCGAAAGTCGGAGAAGCTCAAGGATGGTACCGATCGATGTGCGCTACCCCATTTAGTGGGGGTAGAGCCTACTTGCAAGTCTCTCCGACCTTCACAAAAAAAGTTATTCAAGAATATCTCCTCAGATTTGGGGGAATTTCGTCGGTCGACCTCTTCCGAAGGTCGTACAAGCTCGGGGATGGTACCAATCGATCCGCAGGACCCAAATTAGTCCAGATGCAACCACTTTCCAAATCTCTCCGACCTTCACAAAAAAAGTTATTCAAGAATATCTCTTTCTCCTATGTGCTTTCATCCCTAACCCTAACCCTAACCCTTCCGAAAGTCGGAGAAGCTCAAAGATGGTACCGATCGATGCGCGCTACCCCATTTAGTGGGGGTAGAGCCTACTTGCAAGTCTCTCCGACCTTCACAAAAAAAGTTATTCAAGAATATCTCTTTCTCCTATGTGCTTTCATCCCTAACCCTAACCCTTCCGAAAGTCGGAGAAGCTCAAGGATGGTACCGATCGATGCGCGTTACCCCATTTAGTGGGGGTAGAGCCTACTTGCAAGTCTCTCCGACCTTCACAAAAAAAGTTATTCAAGAATATCTCTTTCTCCTATGTGCTTTCATCCCTAACCCTAACCCTAACCCTTCCAAAAGTCGGAGAAGCTCAAGGATGGTACCGATCGATGCGCGCTACCCCATTTAGTGGGGGTACAGCCTACTTGCAAGTCTCTCCGACCTTCACAAAAAAAGTTATTCAAGAATATCTCTTTCTCCTATGTGCTTTCATCCCTAACCCTAACCCTAACCCTTCCGAAAGTCGGAGAAGCTCAAGGATGGTACCGATCGATGTGCGCTACCCCATTTAGTGGGGGTAGAGCCTACTTGCAAGTCTCTCCGACCTTCACAAAAAAAGTTATTCAAGAATATCTCCTCAGATTTGGGGGAATTTCGTCGGTCGACCTCTTCCGAAGGTCGTACAAGCTCGGGGATGGTACCAATCGATCCGCAGGACCCAAATTAGTCCAGATGCAACCACTTTCCAAGTCTCTCCGACCTTCACAAAAAAAGTTATTCAAGAATATCTCTTTCTCCTATGTGCTTTCAGCCCTAACCCTAACCCTAACCCTTCCGAAAGTCGGAGAAGCTCAAGGATGGTACCGATCGATGCGCGCTACCCCATTTAGTGGGGGTAGAGCCTACTTGCAAGTCTCTCCGACCTTCACAAAAAAAGTTATTCAAGAATATCTCTTTCTCCTATGTGCTTTCATCCCTAACCCTAACCCTAACCCTTCCGAAAGTCGGAGAAGCTCAAGGATGGTACCGATCGATGTGCGCTACCCCATTTAGTGGGGGTAGAGCCTACTTGCAAGTCTCTCCGACCTTCACAAAAAAAGTTATTCAAGAATATCTCCTCAGATTTGGGGGAATTTCGTCGGTCGACCTCTTCCGAAGGTCGTACAAGCTCGGGGATGGTACCAATCGATCCGCAGGACCCAAATTAGTCCAGATGCAACCACTTTCCAAGTCTCTCCGACCTTCACAAAAAAAGTTATTCAAGAATATCTCTTTCTCCTATGTGCTTTCATCCCTAACCCTAACCCTAACCCTTCCGAAAGTCGGAGAAGCTCAAGGATGGTACCGATCGATGCGCGCTACCCCATTTAGTGGGGGTAGAGCCTACTTGCAAGTCTCTCCGACCTTCACAAAAAAAGTTATTCAAGAATATCTCTTTCTCCTATGTGCTTTCATCCCTAACCCTAACCCTAACCCTTCCAAAAGTCGGAGAAGCTCAAGGATGGTACCGATCGATGCGCGCAACCCCATTTAGTGGGGGTAGAGCCTACTTGCAAGTCTCTCCGACCTTCACAAAAAAAGTTATTCAAGAATATCTCTTTCTCCTATGTGCTTTCATCCCTAACCCTAACCCTAACCCTTCCGAAAGTCGGAGAAGCTCAAGGATGGTACCGATCGATGTGCGCTACCCCATTTAGTGGGGGTAGAGCCTACTTGCAAGTCTCTCCGACCTTCACAAAAAAAGTTATTCAAGAATATCTCCTCAGATTTGGGGGAATTTCGTCGGTCGACCTCTTCCGAAGGTCGTACAAGCTCGGGGATGGTACCAATCGATCCGCAGGACCCAAATTAGTCCAGATGCAACCACTTTCCAAGTCTCTCCGACCTTCACAAAAAAAGTTATTCAAGAATATCTCTTTCTCCTATGTGCTTTCATCCCTAACCCTAACCCTAACCCTTCCGAAAGTCGGAGAAGCTCAAGGATGGTACCGATCGATGCGCGCTACCCCATTTAGTGGGGGTAGAGCCTACTTGCAAGTCTCTCCGACCTTCACAAAAAAAGTTATTCAAGAATATCTCTTTCTCCTATGTGCTTTCATCCCTAACCCTAACCCTAACCCTTCCAAAAGTCGGAGAAGCTCAAGGATGGTACCGATCGATGCGCGCAACCCCATTTAGTGGGGGTAGAGCCTACTTGCAAGTCTCTCCGACCTTCACAAAAAAAGTTATTCAAGAATATCTCCTCAGATTTGGGGGAATTTCGTCGGTCGACCTCTTCCGAAGGTCGTACAAGCTCGAGGATGGTACCAATCGATCCGCAGGACCCAAATTAGTCCAGATGCAACCACTTTTCAAGTCTCTCCGACCTTCACAAAAAAAGTTATTCAAGAATATCTCTTTCTCCTATGTGCTTTCATCCCTAACCCTAACCCTAACCCTTCCGAAAGTCGGAGAAGCTCAAGGATGGTACCGATCGATGCGCGCTACCCCATTTAGTGGGGGTAGAGCCTACTTGCAAGTCTCTCCGACCTTCACAAAAAAAGTTATTCAAGAATATCTCTTTCTCCTATGTGCTTTCATCCCTAACCCTAACCCTAACCCTTCCGAAAGTCGGAGAAGCTCAAGGATGGTACCGATCGATGCGCGCTACCCCATTTAGTGGGGGTAGAGCCTACTTGCAAGTCTCTCCGACCTTCACAAAAAAAGTTATTCAAGAATATCTCCTCAGATTTGGGGGAATTTCGTTGGTCGACCTCTTCCGAAGGTCGTACAAGCTCGGGGATGGTACCAATCGATCCGCAGGACCCAAATTAGTCCAGATGCAACCACTTTCCAAGTCTCTCCGACCTTCACAAAAAAAGTTATTCAAGAATATCTCTTTCTCCTATGTGCTTTCATCCCTAACCCTAACCCTAACCCTTCCGAAAGTCGGAGAAGCTCAAGGATGGTACCGATCGATGCGCGTTACCCCATTTAGTGGGGGTAGAGCCTACTTGCAAGTCTCTCCGACCTTCACAAAAAAAGTTATTCAAGAATATCTCTTTCTCCTATGTGCTTTCATCCCTAACCCTAACCCTAACCCTTCCGAAAGTCGGAGAAGCTCAAGGATGGTACCGATCGATGCGCGCAACCCCATTTAGTGGGGGTAGAGCCTACTTGCAAGTCTCTCCGACCTTCACAAAAAAAGTAATTCAAGAATATCTCCTCAGATTTGGGGGAATTTCGTCGGTCGACCTCTTCCGAAGGTCGTACAAGCTCGGGGATGGTACCAATCGATCCACAGGACCCAAATTAGTCCAGATGCAACCACTTTCCAAGTCTCTCCGACCTTCACAAAAAAAGTTATTCAAGAATATCTCTTTCTCCTATGTGCTTTCATCCCTAACCCTAACCCTAACCCTTCCGAAAGTCGGAGAAGCTCAAGGATGGTACCGATCGATGCGCGCTACCCCATTTAGTGGGGGTAGAGCCTACTTGCAAGTCTCTCCGACCTTCACAAAAAAAGTTATTCAAGAATATCTCTTTCTCCTATGTGCTTTCATCCCTAACCCTAACCCTTCCAAAAGTCGGAGAAGCTCAAGGATGGTACCGATCGATGCGCGCTACCCCATTTAGTGGGGGTAGAGCCTACTTGCAAGTCTCTCAGACCTTCACAAAAAAAGTTATTCAAGAATATCTCCTCAGATTTGGGGGAATTTCGTCGGTCGACCTCTTCCGAAGGTCGTACAAGCTCGGGGATGGTACCAATCGATCCGCAGGACCCAAATTAGTCCAGATGCAACAACTTTCCAAGTCTCTCCGACCTTCACAAAAAAAGTTATTCAAGAATATCTCTTTCTCCTATGTGCTTTCATCCCTAACCCTAACCCTAACCCTTCCGAAAGTCGGAGAAGCTCAAGGATGGTACCGATCGATGCGCGCTACCCCATTTAGTGGGGGCAGAGCCTACTTGCAAGTCTCTCCGACCTTCACAAAAAAAGTTATTCAAGAATATCTCTTTCTCCTATGTGCTTTCATCCCTAACCCTAACCCTTCCGAAAGTCGGAGAAGCTCAAGGATGGTACCGATCGATGCGCGCAACCCCATTTAGTGGGGGTAGAGCCTACTTGCAAGTCTCTCCGACCTTCACAAAAAAAGTTATTCAAGAATATCTCTTTCTCCTATGTGCTTTCATCCCTAACCCTAACCCTAACCCTTCCGAAAGTCGGAGAAGCTCAAGGATGGTACCGATCGATGCGCGCTACCCCATTTAGTGGGGGTAGAGCCTACTTGCAAGTCTCTCCGACCTTCACAAAAAAAGTTATTCAAGAATATCTCTTTCTCCTATGTGCTTTCATCCCTAACCCTAACCCTAACCCTTCCAAAAGTCGGAGAAGCTCAAGGATGGTACCGATCGATGCGCGCAACCCCATTTAGTGGGGGTAGAGCCTACTTGCAAGTCTCTCCGACCTTCACAAAAAAAGTTATTCAAGAATATCTCCTCAGATTTGGGGGAATTTCGTCGGTCGACCTCTTCCGAAGGTCGTACAAGCTCGGGGATGGTACCAATCGATCCGCAGGACCCAAATTAGTCCAGATGCAACCACTTTCCAAGTCTCTCCGACCTTCACAAAAAAAGTTATTCAAGAATATCTCTTTCTCCTATGTGCTTTCATCCCTAACCCTAACCCTAACCCTTCCGAAAGTCGGAGAAGCTCAAGGATGGTACCGATCGATGCGCGCTACCCCATTTAGTGGGGGTAGAGCCTACTTGCAAGTCTCTCCGACCTTCACAAAAAAAGTTATTCAAGAATATCTCTTTCTCCTATGTGCTTTCATCCCTAACCCTAACCCTAACCCTTCCAAAAGTCGGAGAAGCTCAAGGATGGTACCGATCGATGCGCGCTACCCCATTTAGTGGGGGTAGAGCCTACTTGCAAGTCTCTCCGACCTTCACAAAAAAGTTATTCAAGAATATCTCCTCAGATTTGGGGGAATTTCGTCGGTCGACCTCTTCCGAAGGTCGTACAAGCTCGGGGATGGTACCAATCGATCCGCAGGACCCAAATTAGTCCAGATGCAACCACTTTCCAAGTCTCTCCGACCTTCACAAAAAAAGTTATTCAAGAATATCTCTTTCTCCTATGTGCTTTCATCCCTAACCCTAACCCTAACCCTTCCGAAAGTCGGAGAAGCTCAAGGATGGTACCGATCGATGCGCGCTACCCCATTTAGTGGGGGTAGAGCCTACTTGCAAGTCTCTCCGACCTTCACAAAAAAAGTTATTCAAGAATATCTCTTTCTCCTATGTGCTTTCATCCCTAACCCTAACCCTTCCGAAAGTCGGAGAAGCTCAAGGATGGTACCGATCGATGCGCGCTACCCCATTTAGTGGGGGCAGAGCCTACTTGCAAGTCTCTCCGACCTTCACAAAAAAAGTTATTCAAGAATATCTCTTTCTCCTATGTGCTTTCATCCCTAACCCTAACCCTTCCGAAAGTCGGAGAAGCTCAAGGATGGTACCGATCGATGCGCGCTACCCCATTTAGTGGGGGTAGAGCCTACTTGCAAGTCTCTCCGACCTTCACAAAAAAAGTTATTCAAGAATATCTCTTTCTCCTATGTGCTTTCATCCCTAACCCTAACCCTAACCCTTCCGAAAGTCGGAGAAGCTCAAGGATGGTACCGATCGATGCGCGCTACCCCATTTAGTGGGGGTAGAGCCTACTTGCAAGTCTCTCCGACCTTCACAAAAAAAGTTATTCAAGAATATCTCTTTCTCCTATGTGCTTTCATCCCTAACCCTAACCCTAACCCTTCCGAAAGTCGGAGAAGCTCAAGGATGGTACCGATCGATGCGCGCAACCCCATTTAGTGGGGGTAGAGCCTACTTGCAAGTCTCTCCGACCTTCACAAAAAAAGTTATTCAAGAATATCTCCTCAGATTTGGGGGAATTTCGTCGGTCGACCTCTTCCGAAGGTCGTACAAGCTCGGGGATGGTACCAATCGATCCGCAGGACCCAAATTAGTCCAGATGCAACCACTTTCCAAGTCTCTCCGACCTTCACAAAAAAAGTTATTCAAGAATATCTCTTTCTCCTATGTGCTTTCATCCCTAACCCTAACCCTAACCCTTCCGAAAGTCGGAGAAGCTCTAGGATGGTACCGATCGATGCGCGCTACCCCATTTAGTGGGGGTAGAGCCTACTTGCAAGTCTCTCCGACCTTCACAAAAAAAGTTATTCAAGAATATCTCTTTCTCCTATGTGCTTTCATCCCTAACCCTAACCCTAACCCTTCCAAAAGTCGGAGAAGCTCAAGGATGGTACCGATCGATGCGCGCAACCCCATTTAGTGGGGGTAGAGCCTACTTGCAAGTCTCTCCGACCTTCACAAAAAAAGTTATTCAAGAATATCTCCTCAGATTTGGGGGAATTTCGTCGGTCGACCTCTTCCGAAGGTCGTACAAGCTCGGGGATGGTACCAATCGATCCGCAGGACCCAAATTAGTCCAGATGCAACCACTTTCCAAGTCTCTCCGACCTTCACAAAAAAAGTTATTCAAGAATATCTCTTTCTCCTATGTGCTTTCATCCCTAACCCTAACCCTAACCCTTCCGAAAGTCGGAGAAGCTCAAGGATGGTACCGATCGATGCGCGCTACCCCATTTAGTGGGGGTAGAGCCTACTTGCAAGTCTCTCCGACCTTCACAAAAAAAGTTATTCAAGAATATCTCTTTCTCCTATGTGCTTTCATCCCTAACCCTAACCCTAACCCTTCCGAAAGTCGGAAAAGCTCAAGGATGGTACCGATCGATGCGCGCTACCCCATTTAGTGGGGGTAGAGCCTACTTGCAAGTCTCTCCGACCTTCACAAAAAAAGTTATTCAAGAATATCTCCTCAGATTTGGGGGAATTTCGTCGGTCGACCTCTTCCGAAGGTCGTACAAGCTCGGGGATGGTACCAATCGATCCGCAGGACCCAAATTAGTCCAGATGCAACCACTTTCCAAGTCTCTCCGACCTTCACAAAAAAAGTTATTCAAGAATATCTCTTTCTCCTATGTGCTTTCATCCCTAACCCTAACCCTAACCCTTCCGAAAGTCGGAGAAGCTCAAGGATGGTACCGATCGATGCGCGCTACCCCATTTAGTGGGGGTAGAGCCTACTTGCAAGTCTCTCCGACCTTCACAAAAAAAGTTATTCAAGAATATCTCTTTCTCCTATGTGCTTTCATCCCTAACCCTAACCCTAACCCTTCCGAAAGTCGGAGAAGCTCAAGGATGGTACCGATCGATGTGCGCAACCCCATTTAGTGGGGGTAGAGCCTACTTGCAAGTCTCTCCGACCTTCACAAAAAAAGTTATTCAAGAATATCTCCTCAGATTTGGGGGAATTTCGTCGGTCGACCTCTTCCGAAGGTCGTACAAGCTCGGGGATGGTACCAATCGATCCGCAGGACCCAAATTAGTCCAGATGCAACCACTTTCCAAGTCTCTCCGACCTTCACAAAAAAAGTTATTCAAGAATATCTCTTTCTCCTATGTGCTTTCATCCCTAACCCTAACCCTAACCCTTCCGAAAGTTGGAGAAGCTCAAGGATGGTACCGATCGATGCGCGCTACCCCATTTAGTGGGGGTAGAGCCTACTTACAAGTCTCTCCGACCTTCACAAAAAAAGTTATTCAAGAATATCTCTTTCTCCTATGTGCTTTCATCCCTAACCCTAACCCTAACCCTTCCGAAAGTCGGAGAAGCTCAAGGATGGTACCGATCGATGCGCGCAACCCCATTTTGTGGGGGTAGAGCCTACTTGCAAGTCTCTCCGACCTTCACAAAAAAAGTTATTCAAGAATATCTCCTCAGATTTGGGGGAATTTCGTCGGTCGACCTCTTCCGAAGGTCGTACAAGCTCGGGGATGGTACCAATCGTTCTGCAGGACCCAAATTAGTCCAGATGCAACCACTTTCCAAGTCTCTCCGACCTTCACAAAAAAAGTTATTCAAGAATATCTCTTTCTCCTATGTGCTTTCATCCCTAACCCTAACCCTAACCCTTCCGAAAGTCGGAGAAGCTCAAGGATGGTACCGATCGATGCGCGCTACCCCATTTAGTGGGGGAAGAGCCTACTTGCAAGTCTCTCCGACCTTCACAAAAAAAGTTATTCAAGAATATCTCTTTCTCCTATGTGCTTTCATCCCTAACCCTAACCCTAACCCTTCCGAAAGTCGGAGAAGCTCAAGGATGGTACCGATCGATGTGCGCTACCCCATTTAGTGGGGGTAGAGCCTACTTGCAAGTCTCTCCGACCTTCACAAAAAAAGTTATTCAAGAATATCTCCTCAGATTTGGGGGAATTTCGTCGGTCGACCTCTTCCGAAGGTCGTACAAGCTCGAGGATGGTACCAATCGATCCGCAGGACCCAAATTAGTCCAGATGCAACCACTTTCCAAGTCTCTCCGACCTTCACAAAAAAAGTTATTCAAGAATATCTCTTTCTCCTATGTGCTTTCATCCCTAACCCTAACCCTTCCGAAAGTCGGAGAAGCTCAAGGATGGTACCGATCGATGCGCGCTACCCCATTTAGTGGGGGTAGAGCCTACTTGCAAGTCTCTCCGACCTTCACAAAAAAAGTTATTCAAGAATATCTCTTTCTCCTATGTGCTTTCATCCCTAACCCTAACCCTAACCCTTCCGAAAGTCGGAGAAGCTCAAGGATGGTACCGATCGATGCGCGCTACCCCATTTAGTGGGGGTAGAGCCTACTTGCAAGTCTCTCCGACCTTCACAAAAAAAGTTATTCAAGAATATCTCCTCAGATTTGGGGGAATTTCGTCGGTCGACCTCTTCCGAAGGTCGTACAAGCTCGGGGATGGTACCAATCGATCCGCAGGACCCAAATTAGTCCAGATGCAACCACTTTCCAAGTCTCTCCGACCTTCACAAAAAAAGTTATTCAAGAATATCTCTTTCTCCTATGTGCTTTCATCCCTAACCCTAACCCTAACCCTTCCGAAAGTCGGAGAAGCTCAAGGATGGTACCGATCGATGCGCGCTACCCCATTTAGTGGGGGTAGAGCCTACTTGCAAGTCTCTCCGACCTTCACAAAAAAAGTTATTCAAGAATATCTCTTTCTCCTATGTGCTTTCATCCCTAACCCTAACCCTAACCCTTCCGAAAGTCGGAGAAGCTCAAGGATGGTACCGATCGATGCGCGCAACCCCATTTAGTGGGGGTAGAGCCTACTTGCAAGTCTCTCCGACCTTCACAAAAAAAGTAATTCAAGAATATCTCCT
Source organism: Limanda limanda (assembly GCF_963576545.1). Taxonomy (NCBI): domain Eukaryota; kingdom Metazoa; phylum Chordata; class Actinopteri; order Pleuronectiformes; family Pleuronectidae; genus Limanda; species Limanda limanda. Next base: position 470,960 of record NW_026870694.1, on the reverse strand, counting down.
CAGATTTGGGGGAATTTCGTCGGTCGACCTCTTCCGAAGGTCGTACAAGCTCGGGGATGGTACCAATCGATCCGCAGGACCCAAATTAGTCCAGATGCAACCACTTTCCAAGTCTCTCCGACCTTCACAAAAAAAGTTATTCAAGAATATCTCTTTCTCCTATGTGCTTTCATCCCTAACCCTAACCCTAACCCTTCCGAAAGTCGGAGAAGCTCAAGGATGGTACCGATCGATGCGCGCTACCCCATTTAGTGGGGGTAGAGCCTACTTGCAAGTCTCTCCGACCTTCACAAAAAAAGTTATTCAAGAATATCTCTTTCTCCTATGTGCTTTCATCCCTAACCCTAACCCTTCCAAAAGTCGGAGAAGCTCAAGGATGGTACCGATCGATGCGCGCTACCCCATTTAGTGGGGGTAGAGCCTACTTGCAAGTCTCTCCGACCTTCACAAAAAAAGTTATTCAAGAATATCTCTTTCTCCTATGTGCTTTCATCCCTAACCCTAACCCTAACCCTTCCGAAAGTCGGAGAAGCTCAAGGATGGTACCGATCGATGCGCGCTACCCCATTTAGTGGGGGTAGAGCCTACTTGCAAGTCTCTCCGACCTTCACAAAAAAAGTTATTCAAGAATATCTCTTTCTCCTATGTGCTTTCATCCCTAACCCTAACCCTAACCCTTCCGAAAGTCGGAGAAGCTCAAGGATGGTACCGATCGATGCGCGCAACCCCATTTAGTGGGGGTAGAGCCTACTTGCAAGTCTCTCCGACCTTCACAAAAAAAGTTATTCAAGAATATCTCCTCAGATTTGGGGGAATTTCGTCGGTCGACCTCTTCCGAAGGTCGTACAAGCTCGGGGATGGTACCAATCGATCCGCAGGACCCAAATTAGTACAGATGCAACCACTTTCCAAGTCTCTCCGACCTTCACAAAAAAAGTTATTCAAGAATATCTCTTTCTCCTATGTGCTTTCATCCCTAACCCTAACCCTAACCCTTCCGAAAGTCGGAGAAGCTCGAGGATGGTACCGATCGATGCGCGCTACCCCATTTAGTGGGGGTAGAGCCTACTTGCAAGTCTCTCCGACCTTCACAAAAAAAGTTATTCAAGAATATCTCTTTCTCCTATGTGCTTTCATCCCTAACCCTAACCCTAACCCTTCCAAAAGTCGGAGAAGCTCAAGGATGGTACCGATCGATGCGCGCAACCCCATTTAGTGGGGGTAGAGCCTACTTGCAAGTCTCTCCGACCTTCACAAAAAAAGTTATTCAAGAATATCTCCTCAGATTTGGGGGAATTTCGTCGGTCGACCTCTTCCGAAGGTCGTACAAGCTCGGGGATGGTACCAATCGATCCGCAGGACCCAAATTAGTCCAGATGCAACCACTTTCCAAGTCTCTCCGACCTTCACAAAAAAAGTTATTCAAGAATATCTCTTTCTCCTATGTGCTTTCATCCCTAACCCTAACCCTAACCCTTCCGAAAGTCGGAGAAGCTCAAGGATGTTACCGATCGATGCGCGCTACCCCATTTAGTGGGGGTAGAGCCTACTTGCAAGTCTCTCCGACCTTCACAAAAAAAGTTATTCAAGAATATCTCTTTCTCCTATGTGCTTTCATCCCTAACCCTAACCCTAACCCTTCCGAAAGTCGGAGAAGCTCAAGGATGGTACCGATCGATGCGCGCAACCCCATTTAGTGGGGGTAGAGCCTACTTGCAAGTCTCTCCGACCTTCACAAAAAAAGTTATTCAAGAATATCTCCTCAGATTTGGGGGAATTTCGTCGGTCGACCTCTTCCGAAGGTCGTACAAGCTCGGGGATGGTACCAATCGATCCGCAGGACCCAAATTAGTCCAGATGCAACCACTTTCCAAGTCTCTCCGACCTTCACAAAAAAAGTTATTCAAGAATATCTCTTTCTCCTATGTGCTTTCATCCCTAACCCTAACCCTAACCCTTCCGAAAGTCGGAGAAGCTCGAGGATGGTACCGATCGATGCGCGCTACCCCATTTAGTGGGGGTAGAGCCTACTTGCAAGTCTCTCCGACCTTCACAAAAAAAGTTATTCAAGAATATCTCTTTCTCCTATGTGCTTTCATCCCTAACCCTAACCCTAACCCTTCCGAAAGTCGGAGAAGCTCAAGGATGGTACCGATCGATGTGCGCTACCCCATTTAGTGGGGGTAGAGCCTACTTGCAAGTCTCTCCGACCTTCACAAAAAAAGTTATTCAAGAATATCTCCTCAGATTTGGGGGAATTTCGTCGGTCGACCTCTTCCGAAGGTCGTACAAGCTCGAGGATAGTACCAATCGATCCGCAGGACCCAAATTAGTCCAGATGCAACCACTTTCCAAGTCTCTCCGACCTTCACAAAAAAAGTTATTCAAGAATATCTCTTTCTCCTATGTGCTTTCATCCCTAACCCTAACCCTAACCCTTCCGAAAGTCGGAGAAGCTCAAGGATGGTACCGATCGATGCGCGCAACCCCATTTTGTGGGGGTAGAGCCTACTTGCAAGTCTCTCCGACCTTCACAAAAAAAGTTATTCAAGAATATCTCCTCAGATTTGGGGGAATTTCGTCGGTCGACCTCTTCCGAAGGTCGTACAAGCTCGGGGATGGTACCAATCGATCCGCAGGACCCAAATTAGTCCAGATGCAACCACTTTCCAAGTCTCTCCGACCTTCACAAAAAAAGTTATTCAAGAATATCTCTTTCTCCTATGTGCTTTCATCCCTAACCCTAACCCTAACCCTTCCGAAAGTCGGAGAAGCTCAAGGATGGTACCGATCGATGCGCGCTACCCCATTTAGTGGGGGTAGAGCCTACTTGCAAGTCTCTCCGACCTTCACAAAAAAAGTTATTCAAGAATATCTCTTTCTCCTATGTGCTTTCATCCCTAACCCTAACCCTTCCGAAAGTCGGAGAAGCTCAAGGATGGTACCGATCGATGCGCGCAACCCCATTTAGTGGGGGTAGAGCCTACTTGCAAGTCTCTCCGACCTTCACAAAAAAAGTAATTCAAGAATATCTCCTCAGATTTGGGGGAATTTCGTCGGTCGACCTCTTCCGAAGGTCGTACAAGCTCGGGGATGGTACCAATCGATCCGCAGGACCCAAATTAGTCCAGATGCAACCACTTTCCAAGTCTCTCCGACCTTCACAAAAAAAGTTATTCAAGAATATCTCTTTCTCCTATGTGCTTTCATCCCTAACCCTAACCCTAACCCTTCCGAAAGTCGGAGAAGCTCAAGGATGGTACCGATCGATGCGCGCTACCCCATTTAGTGGGGGTAGAGCCTACTTGCAAGTCTCTCCGACCTTCACAAAAAAAGTTATTCAAGAATATCTCTTTCTCCTATGTGCTTTCATCCCTAACCCTAACCCTTCCAAAAGTCGGAGAAGCTCAAGGATGGTACCGATCGATGCGCGCTACCCCATTTAGTGGGGGTAGAGCCTACTTGCAAGTCTCTCCGACCTTCACAAAAAAAGTTATTCAAGAATATCTCTTTCTCCTATGTGCTTTCATCCCTAACCCTAACCCTAACCCTTCCGAAAGTCGGAGAAGCTCAAGGATGGTACCGATCGATGCGCGCTACCCCATTTAGTGGGGGTAGAGCCTACTTGCAAGTCTCTCCGACCTTCACAAAAAAAGTTATTCAAGAATATCTCTTTCTCCTATGTGCTTTCATCCCTAACCCTAACCCTAACCCTTCCGAAAGTCGGAGAAGCTCAAGGATAGTACCGATCGATGCGCGCAACCCCATTTAGTGGGGGTAGAGCCTACTTGCAAGTCTCTCCGACCTTCACAAAAAAAGTTATTCAAGAATATCTCCTCAGATTTGGGGGAATTTCGTCGGTCGACCTCTTCCGAAGGTCGTACAAGCTCGGGGATGGTACCAATCGATCCGCAGGACCCAAATTAGTCCAGATGCAACCACTTTCCAAGTCTCTCCGACCTTCACAAAAAAAGTTATTCAAGAATATCTCTTTCTCCTATGTGCTTTCATCCCTAACCCTAACCCTAACCCTTCCGAAAGTCGGAGAAGCTCGAGGATGGTACCGATCGATGCGCGCTACCCCATTTAGTGGGGGTAGAGCCTACTTGCAAGTCTCTCCGACCTTCACAAAAAAAGTTATTCAAGAATATCTCTTTCTCCTATGTGCTTTCATCCCTAACCCTAACCCTAACCCTTCCAAAAGTCGGAGAAGCTCAAGGATGGTACCGATCGATGCGCGCAACCCCATTTAGTGGGGGTAGAGCCTACTTGCAAGTCTCTCCGACCTTCACAAAAAAAGTTATTCAAGAATATCTCCTCAGATTTGGGGGAATTTCGTCGGTCGACCTCTTCCGAAGGTCGTACAAGCTCGGGGATGGTACCAATCGATCCGCAGGACCCAAATTAGTCCAGATGCAACCACTTTCCAAGTCTCTCCGACCTTCACAAAAAAAGTTATTCAAGAATATCTCTTTCTCCTATGTGCTTTCATCCCTAACCCTAACCCTAACCCTTCCGAAAGTCGGAGAAGCTCAAGGATGTTACCGATCGATGCGCGCTACCCCATTTAGTGGGGGTAGAGCCTACTTGCAAGTCTCTCCGACCTTCACAAAAAAAGTTATTCAAGAATATCTCTTTCTCCTATGTGCTTTCATCCCTAACCCTAACCCTAACCCTTCCGAAAGTCGGAGAAGCTCAAGGATGGTACCGATCGATGCGCGCAACCCCATTTAGTGGGGGTAGAGCCTACTTGCAAGTCTCTCCGACCTTCACAAAAAAAGTTATTCAAGAATATCTCCTCAGATTTGGGGGAATTTCGTCGGTCGACCTCTTCCGAAGGTCGTACAAGCTCGGGGATGGTACCAATCGATCCGCAGGACCCAAATTAGTCCAGATGCAACCACTTTCCAAGTCTCTCCGACCTTCACAAAAAAAGTTATTCAAGAATATCTCTTTCTCCTATGTGCTTTCATCCCTAACCCTAACCCTAACCCTTCCGAAAGTCGGAGAAGCTCGAGGATGGTACCGATCGATGCGCGCTACCCCATTTAGTGGGGGTAGAGCCTACTTGCAAGTCTCTCCGACCTTCACAAAAAAAGTTATTCAAGAATATCTCTTTCTCCTATGTGCTTTCATCCCTAACCCTAACCCTAACCCTTCCGAAAGTCGGAGAAGCTCAAGGATGGTACCGATCGATGTGCGCTACCCCATTTAGTGGGGGTAGAGCCTACTTGCAAGTCTCTCCGACCTTCACAAAAAAAGTTATTCAAGAATATCTCCTCAGATTTGGGGGAATTTCGTCGGTCGACCTCTTCCGAAGGTCGTACAAGCTCGAGGATAGTACCAATCGATCCGCAGGACCCAAATTAGTCCAGATGCAACCACTTTCCAAGTCTCTCCGACCTTCACAAAAAAAGTTATTCAAGAATATCTCTTTCTCCTATGTGCTTTCATCCCTAACCCTAACCCTAACCCTTCCGAAAGTCGGAGAAGCTCGAGGATGGTACCGATCGATGCGCGCTACCCCATTTAGTGGGGGTAGAGCCTACTTGCAAGTCTCTCCGACCTTCACAAAAAAAGTTATTCAAGAATATCTCTTTCTCCTATGTGCTTTCATCCCTAACCCTAACCCTAACCCTTCCAAAAGTCGGAGAAGCTCAAGGATGGTACCGATCGATGCGCGCAACCCCATTTAGTGGGGGTAGAGCCTACTTGCAAGTCTCTCCGACCTTCACAAAAAAAGTTATTCAAGAATATCTCTTTCTCCTATGTGCTTTCATCCCTAACCCTAACCCTAACCCTTCCGAAAGTCGGAGAAGCTCAAGGATGGTACCGATCGATGCGCGCTACCCCATTTAGTGGGGGTAGAGCCTACTTGCAAGTCTCTCCGACCTTCACAAAAAAAGTTATTCAAGAATATCTCCTCAGATTTGGGGGAATTTCGTCGGTCGACCTCTTTCGAAGGTCGTACAAGCTCGGGGATGGTACCAATCGATCCGCAGGACCCAAATTAGTCCAGATGCAACCACTTTCCAAGTCTCTCCGACCTTCACAAAAAAAGTTATTCAAGAATATCTCTTTCTCCTATGTGCTTTCATCCCTAACCCTAACCCTAACCCTTCCGAAAGTCGGAGAAGCTCAAGGATGGTACCGATCGATGCGCGCTACCCCATTTAGTGGGGGTAGAGCCTACTTGCAAGTCTCTCCGACCTTCACAAAAAAAGTTATTCAAGAATATCTCTTTCTCCTATGTGCTTTCATCCCTAACCCTAACCCTAACCCTTCCGAAAGTCGGAGAAGCTCAAGGATGGTACCGATCGATGCGCGCAACCCCATTTAGTGGGGGTAGAGCCTACTTGCAAGTCTCTCCGACCTTCACAAAAAAAGTTATTCAAGAATATCTCCTCAGATTTGGGGGAATTTCGTCGGTCGACCTCTTCCGAAGGTCGTACAAGCTCGGGGATGGTACCAATCGATCCGCAGGACCCAAATTAGTCCAGATGCAACCACTTTCCAAGTCTCTCCGACCTTCACAAAAAAAGTTATTCAAGAATATCTCTTTCTCCTATGTGCTTTCATCCCTAACCCTAACCCTAACCCTTCCGAAAGTCGGAGAAGCTCGAGGATGGTACCGATCGATGCGCGCTACCCCATTTAGTGGGGGTAGAGCCTACTTGCAAGTCTCTCCGACCTTCACAAAAAAAGTTATTCAAGAATATCTCTTTCTCCTATGTGCTTTCATCCCTAACCCTAACCCTAACCCTTCCGAAAGTCGGAGAAGCTCAAGGATGGTACCGATCGATGTGCGCTACCCCATTTAGTGGGGGTAGAGCCTACTTGCAAGTCTCTCCGACCTTCACAAAAAAAGTTATTCAAGAATATCTCCTCAGATTTGGGGGAATTTCGTCGGTCGACCTCTTCCGAAGGTCGTACAAGCTCGAGGATGGTACCAATCGATCCGCAGGACCCAAATTAGTCCAGATGCAACCACTTTCCAAGTCTCTCCGACCTTCACAAAAAAAGTTATTCAAGAATATCTCTTTCTCCTATGTGCTTTCATCCCTAACCCTAACCCTAACCCTTCCGAAAGTCGGAGAAGCTCGAGGATGGTACCGATCGATGCGCGCTACCCCATTTAGTGGGGGTAGAGCCTACTTGCAAGTCTCTCCGACCTTCACAAAAAAAGTTATTCAAGAATATCTCTTTCTCCTATGTGCTTTCATCCCTAACCCTAACCCTAACCCTTCCAAAAGTCGGAGAAGCTCAAGGATGGTACCGATCGATGCGCGCAACCCCATTTAGTGGGGGTAGAGCCTACTTGCAAGTCTCTCCGACCTTCACAAAAAAAGTTATTCAAGAATATCTCCTCAGATTTGGGGGAATTTCGTCGGTCGACCTCTTCCGAAGGTCGTACAAGCTCGGGGATGGTACCAATCGATCCGCAGGACCCAAATTAGTCCAGATGCAACCACTTTCCAAGTCTCTCCGACCTTCACAAAAAAAGTTATTCAAGAATATCTCTTTCTCCTATGTGCTTTCATCCCTAACCCTAACCCTAACCCTTCCGAAAGTCGGAGAAGCTCAAGGATGGTACCGATCGATGCGCGCTACCCCATTTAGTGGGGGTAGAGCCTACTTGCAAGTCTCTCCGACCTTCACAAAAAAAGTTATTCAAGAATATCTCTTTCTCCTATGTGCTTTCATCCCTAACCCTTCCGAAAGTCGGAGAAGCTCAAGGATGGTACCGATCGATGCGCGCAACCCCATTTAGTGGGGGTAGAGCCTACTTGCAAGTCTCTCCGACCTTCACAAAAAAAGTTATTCAAGAATATCTCCTCAGATTTGGGGGAATTTCGTCGGTCGACCTCTTCCGAAGGTCGTACAAGCTCGGGGATGGTACCAATCGATCCGCAGGACCCAAATTAGTCCAGATGCAACCACTTTCCAAGTCTCTCCGACCTTCACAAAAAAAGTTATTCAAGAATATCTCTTTCTCCTATGTGCTTTCATCCCTAACCCTAACCCTAACCCTTCCGAAAGTCGGAGAAGCTCAAGGATGGTACCGATCGATGCGCGCTACCCCATTTAGTGGGGGTAGAGCCTACTTGCAAGTCTCTCCGACCTTCACAAAAAAAGTTATTCAAGAATATCTCTTTCTCCTATGTGCTTTCATCCCTAACCCTAACCCTTCCGAAAGTCGGAGAAGCTCAAGGATGGTACCGATCGATGCGCGCAACCCCATTTAGTGGGGGTAGAGCCTACTTGCAAGTCTCTCCGACCTTCACAAAAAAAGTTATTCAAGAATATCTCCTCAGATTTGGGGGAATTTCGTCGGTCGACCTCTTCCGAAGGTCGTACAAGCTCGGGGATGGTACCAATCGATCCGCAGGACCCAAATTAGTCCAGATGCAACCACTTTCCAAGTCTCTCCGACCTTCACAAAAAAAGTTATTCAAGAATATCTCTTTCTCCTATGTGCTTTCATCCCTAACCCTAACCCTAACCCTTCCGAAAGTCGGAGAAGCTCAAGGATGGTACCGATCGATGCGCGCTACCCCATTTAGTGGGGGTAGAGCCTACTTGCAAGTCTCTCCGACCTTCACAAAAAAAGTTATTCAAGAATATCTCTTTCTCCTATGTGCTTTCATCCCTAACCCTAACCCTAACCCTTCCGAAAGTCGGAGAAGCTCAAGGATGGTACCGATCGATGCGCGCTACCCCATTTAGTGGGGGTAGAGCCTACTTGCAAGTCTCTCCGACCTTCACAAAAAAAGTTATTCAAGAATATCTCCTCAGATTTGGGGGAATTTCGTCGGTCGACCTCTTCCGAAGGTCGTACAAGCTCGGGGATGGTACCAATCGATCCGCAGGACCCAAATTAGTCCAGATGCAACCACTTTCCAAGTCTCTCCGACCTTCACAAAAAAAGTTATTCAAGAATATCTCTTTCTCCTATGTGCTTTCATCCCTAACCCTAACCCTAACCCTTCCGAAAGTCGGAGAAGCTCAAGGATGGTACTGATCGATGCGCGCTACCCCATTTAGTGGGGGTAGAGCCTACTTGCAAGTCTCTCCGACCTTCACAAAAAAAGTTATTCAAGAATATCTCTTTCTCCTATGTGCTTTCATCCCTAACCCTAACCCTAACCCTTCCGAAAGTCGGAGAAGCTCAAGGATGGTACCGATCGATGCGCGCAACCCCATTTAGTGGGGGTAGAGCCTACTTGCAAGTCTCTCCGACCTTCACAAAAAAAGTAATTCAAGAATATCTCCTCAGATTTGGGGGAATTTCGTCGGTCGACCTCTTCCGAAGGTCGTACAAGCTCGGGGATGGTACCAATCGATCCGCAGGACCCAAATTAGTCCAGATGCAACCACTTTCCAAGTCTCTCCGACCTTCACAAAAAAAGTTATTCAAGAATATCTCTTTCTCCTATGTGCTTTCATCCCTAACCCTAACCCTAACCCTTCCGAAAGTCGGAGAAGCTCAAGGATGGTACCGATCGATGCGCGCTACCCCATTTAGTGGGGGTAGAGCCTACTTGCAAGTCTCTCCGACCTTCACAAAAAAAGTTATTCAAGAATATCTCTTTCTCCTATGTGCTTTCATCCCTAACCCTAACCCTAACCCTTCCGAAAGTCGGAGAAGCTCAAGGATGGTACCGATCGATGTGCGCAACCCCATTTAGTGGGGGTAGAGCCTACTTGCAAGTCTCTCCGACCTTCACAAAAAAAGTTATTCAAGAATATCTCCTCAGATTTGGGGGAATTTCGTCGGTCGACCTCTTCCGAAGGTCGTACAAGCTCGGGGATGGTACCAATCGATCCGCAGGACCCAAATTAGTCCAGATGCAACCACTTTCCAAGTCTCTCCGACCTTCACAAAAAAAGTTATTCAAGAATATCTCTTTCTCCTATGTGCTTTCATCCCTAACCCTAACCCTAACCCTTCCGAAAGTTGGAGAAGCTCAAGGATGGTACCGATCGATGCGCGCTACCCCATTTAGTGGGGGTAGAGCCTACTTACAAGTCTCTCCGACCTTCACAAAAAAAGTTATTCAAGAATATCTCTTTCTCCTATGTGCTTTCATCCCTAACCCTAACCCTAACCCTTCCGAAAGTCGGAGAAGCTCAAGGATGGTACCGATCGATGCGCGCAACCCCATTTTGTGGGGGTAGAGCCTACTTGCAAGTCTCTCCGACCTTCACAAAAAAAGTTATTCAAGAATATCTCCTCAGATTTGGGGGAATTTCGTCGGTCGACCTCTTCCGAAGGTCGTACAAGCTCGGGGATGGTACCAATCGTTCTGCAGGACCCAAATTAGTCCAGATGCAACCACTTTCCAAGTCTCTCCGACCTTCACAAAAAAAGTTATTCAAGAATATCTCTTTCTCCTATGTGCTTTCATCCCTAACCCTAACCCTAACCCTTCCGAAAGTCGGAGAAGCTCAAGGATGGTACCGATCGATGCGCGCTACCCCATTTAGTGGGGGTAGAGCCTACTTGCAAGTCTCTCCGACCTTCACAAAAAAAGTTATTCAAGAATATCTCTTTCTCCTATGTGCTTTCATCCCTAACCCTAACCCTAACCCTTCCGAAAGTCGGAGAAGCTCAAGGATGGTACCGATCGATGTGCGCTACCCCATTTAGTGGGGGTAGAGCCTACTTGCAAGTCTCTCCGACCTTCACAAAAAAAGTTATTCAAGAATATCTCCTCAGATTTGGGGGAATTTCGTCGGTCGACCTCTTCCGAAGGTCGTACAAGCTCGAGGATGGTACCAATCGATCCGCAGGACCCAAATTAGTCCAGATGCAACCACTTTCCAAGTCTCTCCGACCTTCACAAAAAAAGTTATTCAAGAATATCTCTTTCTCCTATGTGCTTTCATCCCTAACCCTAACCCTAACCCTTCCGAAAGTCGGAGAAGCTCAAGGATGGTACCGATCGATGCGCGCTACCCCATTTAGTGGGGGTAGAGCCTACTTGCAAGTCTCTCCGACCTTCACAAAAAAAGTTATTCAAGAATATCTCTTTCTCCTATGTGCTTTCATCCCTAACCCTAACCCTAACCCTTCCGAAAGTCGGAGAAGCTCAAGGATGGTACCGATCGATGCGCGCTACCCCATTTAGTGGGGGTAGAGCCTACTTGCAAGTCTCTCCAACCTTCACAAAAAAAGTTATTCAAGAATATCTCCTCAGATTTGGGGGAATTTCGTCGGTCGACCTCTTCCGAAGGTCGTACAAGCTCGGGGATGGTACCAATCGATCCGCAGGACCCAAATTAGTCCAGATGCAACCACTTTCCAAGTCTCTCCGACCTTCACAAAAAAAGTTATTCAAGAATATCTCTTTCTCCTATGTGCTTTCATCCCTAACCCTAACCCTAACCCTTCCGAAAGTCGGAGAAGCTCAAGGATGGTACCGATCGATGCGCGCTACCCCATTTAGTGGGGGTAGAGCCTACTTGCAAGTCTCTCCGACCTTCACAAAAAAAGTTATTCAAGAATATCTCTTTCTCCTATGTGCTTTCATCCCTAACCCTAACCCTAACCCTTCCGAAAGTCGGAGAAGCTCAAGGATGGTACCGATCGATGCGCGCAACCCCATTTAGTGGGGGTAGAGCCTACTTGCAAGTCTCTCCGACCTTCACAAAAAAAGTAATTCAAGAATATCTCCTCAGATTTGGGGGAATTTCGTCGGTCGACCTCTTCCGAAGGTCGTACAAGCTCGGGGATGGTACCAATCGATCCGCAGGACCCAAATTAGTCCAGATGCAACCACTTTCCAAGTCTCTCCGACCTTCACAAAAAAAGTTATTCAAGAATATCTCTTTCTCCTATGTGCTTTCATCCCTAACCCTAACCCTAACCCTTCCGAAAGTCGGAGAAGCTCAAGGATGGTACCGATCGATGCGCGCTACCCCATTTAGTGGGGGTAGAGCCTACTTGCAAGTCTCTCCGACCTTCACAAAAAAAGTTATTCAAGAATATCTCTTTCTCCTATGTGCTTTCATCCCTAACCCTAACCCTTCCAAAAGTCGGAGAAGCTCAAGGATGGTACCGATCGATGCGCGCTACCCCATTTAGTGGGGGTAGAGCCTACTTGCAAGTCTCTCCGACCTTCACAAAAAAAGTTATTCAAGAATATCTCTTTCTCCTATGTGCTTTCATCCCTAACCCTAACCCTAACCCTTCCGAAAGTCGGAGAAGCTCAAGGATGGTACCGATCGATGCGCGCTACCCCATTTAGTGGGGGTAGAGCCTACTTGCAAGTCTCTCCGACCTTCACAAAAAAAGTTATTCAAGAATATCTCTTTCTCCTATGTGCTTTCATCCCTAACCCTAACCCTAACCCTTCCGAAAGTCGGAGAAGCTCAAGGATGGTACCGATCGATGCGCGCAACCCCATTTAGTGGGGGTAGAGCCTACTTGCAAGTCTCTCCGACCTTCACAAAAAAAGTTATTCAAGAATATCTCCTCAGATTTGGGGGAATTTCGTCGGTCGACCTCTTCCGAAGGTCGTACAAGCTCGGGGATGGTACCAATCGATCCGCAGGACCCAAATTAGTCCAGATGCAACCACTTTCCAAGTCTCTCCGACCTTCACAAAAAAAGTTATTCAAGAATATCTCTTTCTCCTATGTGCTTTCATCCCTAACCCTAACCCTAACCCTTCCGAAAGTCGGAGAAGCTCGAGGATGGTACCGATCGATGCGCGCTACCCCATTTAGTCGGGGTAGAGCCTACTTGCAAGTCTCTCCGACCTTCACAAAAAAAGTTATTCAAGAATATCTCTTTCTCCTATGTGCTTTCATCCCTAACCCTAACCCTAACCCTTCCAAAAGTCGGAGAAGCTCAAGGATGGTACCGATCGATGCGCGCAACCCCATTTAGTGGGGGTAGAGCCTACTTGCAAGTCTCTCCGACCTTCACAAAAAAAGTTATTCAAGAATATCTCCTCAGATTTGGGGGAATTTCGTCGGTCGACCTCTTCCGAAGGTCGTACAAGCTCGGGGATGGTACCAATCGATCTGCAGGACCCAAATTAGTCCAGATGCAACCACTTTCCAAGTCTCTCCGACCTTCACAAAAAAAGTTATTCAAGAATATCTCTTTCTCCTATGTGCTTTCATCCCTAACCCTAACCCTAACCCTTCCGAAAGTCGGAGAAGCTCAAGGATGTTACCGATCGATGCGCGCTACCCCATTTAGTGGGGGTAGAGCCTACTTGCAAGTCTCTCCGACCTTCACAAAAAAAGTTATTCAAGAATATCTCTTTCTCCTATGTGCTTTCATCCCTAACCCTAACCCTAACCCTTCCGAAAGTCGGAGAAGCTCAAGGATGGTACCGATCGATGCGCGCAACCCCATTTAGTGGGGGTAGAGCCTACTTGCAAGTCTCTCCGACCTTCACAAAAAAAGTTATTCAAGAATATCTCCTCAGATTTGGGGGAATTTCGTCGGTCGACCTCTTCCGAAGGTCGTACAAGCTCGGGGATGGTACCAATCGATCTGCAGGACCCAAATTAGTCCAGATGCAACCACTTTCCAAGTCTCTCCGACCTTCACAAAAAAAGTTATTCAAGAATATCTCTTTCTCCTATGTGCTTTCATCCCTAACCCTAACCCTAACCCTTCCGAAAGTCGGAGAAGCTCGAGGATGGTACCGATCGATGCGCGCTACCCCATTTAGTGGGGGTAGAGCCTACTTGCAAGTCTCTCCGACCTTCACAAAAAAAGTTATTCAAGAATATCTCTTTCTCCTATGTGCTTTCATCCCTAACCCTAACCCTAACCCTTCCGAAAGTCGGAGAAGCTCAAGGATGGTACCGATCGATGTGCGCTACCCCATTTAGTGGGGGTAGAGCCTACTTGCAAGTCTCTCCGACCTTCACAAAAAAAGTTATTCAAGAATATCTCCTCAGATTTGGGGGAATTTCGTCGGTCGACCTCTTCCGAAGGTCGTACAAGCTCGAGGATAGTACCAATCGATCCGCAGGACCCAAATTAGTCCAGATGCAACCACTTTCCAAGTCTCTCCGACCTTCACAAAAAAAGTTATTCAAGAATATCTCTTTCTCCTATGTGCTTTCATCCCTAACCCTAACCCTAACCCTTCCGAAAGTCGGAGAAGCTCGAGGATGGTACCGATCGATGCGCGCTACCCCATTTAGTGGGGGTAGAGCCTACTTGCAAGTCTCTCCGACCTTCACAAAAAAAGTTATTCAAGAATATCTCTTTCTCCTATGTGCTTTCATCCCTAACCCTAACCCTAACCCTTCCAAAAGTCGGAGAAGCTCAAGGATGGTACCGATCGATGCGCGCAACCCCATTTAGTGGGGGTAGAGCCTACTTGCAAGTCTCTCCGACCTTCACAAAAAAAGTTATTCAAGAATATCTCTTTCTCCTATGTGCTTTCATCCCTAACCCTAACCCTAACCCTTCCGAAAGTCGGAGAAGCTCAAGGATGGTACCGATCGATGCGCGCTACCCCATTTAGTGGGGGTAGAGCCTACTTGCAAGTCTCTCCGACCTTCACAAAAAAAGTTATTCAAGAATATCTCCTCAGATTTGGGGGAATTTCGTCGGTCGACCTCTTCCGAAGGTCGTACAAGCTCGGGGATGGTACCAATCGATCCGCAGGACCCAAATTAGTCCAGATGCAACCACTTTCCAAGTCTCTCCGACCTTCACAAAAAAAGTTATTCAAGAATATCTCTTTCTCCTATGTGCTTTCATCCCTAACCCTAACCCTAACCCTTCCGAAAGTCGGAGAAGCTCAAGGATGGTACCGATCGATGCGCGCTACCCCATTTAGTGGGGGTAGAGCCTACTTGCAAGTCTCTCCGACCTTCACAAAAAAAGTTATTCAAGAATATCTCTTTCTCCTATGTGCTTTCATCCCTAACCCTAACCCTAACCCTTCCGAAAGTCGGAGAAGCTCAAGGATGGTACCGATCGATGCGCGCAACCCCATTTAGTGGGGGTAGAGCCTACTTGCAAGTCTCTCCGACCTTCACAAAAAAAGTTATTCAAGAATATCTCCTCAGATTTGGGGGAATTTCGTCGGTCGACCTCTTCCGAAGGTCGTACAAGCTCGGGGATGGTACCAATCGATCCGCAGGACCCAAATTAGTCCAGATGCAACCACTTTCCAAGTCTCTCCGACCTTCACAAAAAAAGTTATTCAAGAATATCTCTTTCTCCTATGTGCTTTCATCCCTAACCCTAACCCTAACCCTTCCGAAAGTCGGAGAAGCTCAAGGATGGTACCGATCGATGTGCGCTACCCCATTTAGTGGGGGTAGAGCCTACTTGCAAGTCTCTCCGACCTTCACAAAAAAAGTTATTCAAGAATATCTCCTCAGATTTGGGGGAATTTCGTCGGTCGACCTCTTCCGAAGGTCGTACAAGCTCGAGGATAGTACCAATCGATCCGCAGGACCCAAATTAGTCCAGATGCAACCACTTTCCAAGTCTCTCCGACCTTCACAAAAAAAGTTATTCAAGAATATCTCTTTCTCCTATGTGCTTTCATCCCTAACCCTAACCCTAACCCTTCCGAAAGTCGGAGAAGCTCGAGGATGGTACCGATCGATGCGCGCTACCCCATTTAGTGGGGGTAGAGCCTACTTGCAAGTCTCTCCGACCTTCACAAAAAAAGTTATTCAAGAATATCTCTTTCTCCTATGTGCTTTCATCCCTAACCCTAACCCTAACCCTTCCAAAAGTCGGAGAAGCTCAAGGATGGTACCGATCGATGCGCGCAACCCCATTTAGTGGGGGTAGAGCCTACTTGCAAGTCTCTCCGACCTTCACAAAAAAAGTTATTCAAGAATATCTCTTTCTCCTATGTGCTTTCATCCCTAACCCTAACCCTAACCCTTCCGAAAGTCGGAGAAGCTCAAGGATGGTACCGATCGATGCGCGCTACCCCATTTAGTGGGGGTAGAGCCTACTTGCAAGTCTCTCCGACCTTCACAAAAAAAGTTATTCAAGAATATCTCCTCAGATTTGGGGGAATTTCGTCGGTCGACCTCTTCCGAAGGTCGTACAAGCTCGGGGATGGTACCAATCGATCCGCAGGACCCAAATTAGTCCAGATGCAACCACTTTCCAAGTCTCTCCGACCTTCACAAAAAAAGTTATTCAAGAATATCTCTTTCTCCTATGTGCTTTCATCCCTAACCCTAACCCTAACCCTTCCGAAAGTCGGAGAAGCTCAAGGATGGTACCGATCGATGTGCGCTACCCCATTTAGTGGGGGTAGAGCCTACTTGCAAGTCTCTCCGACCTTCACAAAAAAAGTTATTCAAGAATATCTCCTCAGATTTGGGGGAATTTCGTCGGTCGACCTCTTCCGAAGGTCGTACAAGCTCGAGGATAGTACCAATCGATCCGCAGGACCCAAATTAGTCCAGATGCAACCACTTTCCAAGTCTCTCCGACCTTCACAAAAAAAGTTATTCAAGAATATCTCTTTCTCCTATGTGCTTTCATCCCTAACCCTAACCCTAACCCTTCCGAAAGTCGGAGAAGCTCGAGGATGGTACCGATCGATGCGCGCTACCCCATTTAGTGGGGGTAGAGCCTACTTGCAAGTCTCTCCGACCTTCACAAAAAAAGTTATTCAAGAATATCTCTTTCTCCTATGTGCTTTCATCCCTAACCCTAACCCTAACCCTTCCAAAAGTCGGAGAAGCTCAAGGATGGTACCGATCGATGCGCGCAACCCCATTTAGTGGGGGTAGAGCCTACTTGCAAGTCTCTCCGACCTTCACAAAAAAAGTTATTCAAGAATATCTCTTTCTCCTATGTGCTTTCATCCCTAACCCTAACCCTAACCCTTCCGAAAGTCGGAGAAGCTCAAGGATGGTACCGATCGATGCGCGCTACCCCATTTAGTGGGGGTAGAGCCTACTTGCAAGTCTCTCCGACCTTCACAAAAAAAGTTATTCAAGAATATCTCCTCAGATTTGGGGGAATTTCGTCGGTCGACCTCTTCCGAAGGTCGTACAAGCTCGGGGATGGTACCAATCGATCCGCAGGACCCAAATTAGTCCAGATGCAACCACTTTCCAAGTCTCTCCGACCTTCACAAAAAAAGTTATTCAAGAATATCTCTTTCTCCTATGTGCTTTCATCCCTAACCCTAACCCTAACCCTTCCGAAAGTCGGAGAAGCTCAAGGATGGTACCGATCGATGCGCGCTACCCCATTTAGTGGGGGTAGAGCCTACTTGCAAGTCTCTCCGACCTTCACAAAAAAAGTTATTCAAGAATATCTCTTTCTCCTATGTGCTTTCATCCCTAACCCTAACCCTAACCCTTCCGAAAGTCGGAGAAGCTCAAGGATGGTACCGATCGATGCGCGCAACCCCATTTAGTGGGGGTAGAGCCTACTTGCAAGTCTCTCCGACCTTCACAAAAAAAGTTATTCAAGAATATCTCCTCAGATTTGGGGGAATTTCGTCGGTCGACCTCTTCCGAAGGTCGTACAAGCTCGGGGATGGTACCAATCGATCCGCAGGACCCAAATTAGTCCAGATGCAACCACTTTCCAAGTCTCTCCGACCTTCACAAAAAAAGTTATTCAAGAATATCTCTTTCTCCTATGTGCTTTCATCCCTAACCCTAACCCTAACCCTTCCGAAAGTCGGAGAAGCTCGAGGATGGTACCGATCGATGCGCGCTACCCCATTTAGTGGGGGTAGAGCCTACTTGCAAGTCTCTCCGACCTTCACAAAAAAAGTTATTCAAGAATATCTCTTTCTCCTATGTGCTTTCATCCCTAACCCTAACCCTAACCCTTCCGAAAGTCGGAGAAGCTCAAGGATGGTACCGATCGATGTGCGCTACCCCATTTAGTGGGGGTAGAGCCTACTTGCAAGTCTCTCCGACCTTCACAAAAAAAGTTATTCAAGAATATCTCCTCAGATTTGGGGGAATTTCGTCGGTCGACCTCTTCCGAAGGTCGTACAAGCTCGAGGATGGTACCAATCGATCCGCAGGACCCAAATTAGTCCAGATGCAACCACTTTCCAAGTCTCTCCGACCTTCACAAAAAAAGTTATTCAAGAATATCTTTCTCCTATGTGCTTTCATCCCTAACCCTAACCCTAACCCTTCCGAAAGTCGGAGAAGCTCGAGGATGGTACCGATCGATGCGCGCTACCCCATTTAGTGGGGGTAGAGCCTACTTGCAAGTCTCTCCGACCTTCACAAAAAAAGTTATTCAAGAATATCTCTTTCTCCTATGTGCTTTCATCCCTAACCCTAACCCTAACCCTTCCAAAAGTCGGAGAAGCTCAAGGATGGTACCGATCGATGCGCGCAACCCCATTTAGTGGGGGTAGAGCCTACTTGCAAGTCTCTCCGACCTTCACAAAAAAAGTTATTCAAGAATATCTCCTCAGATTTGGGGGAATTTCGTCGGTCGACCTCTTCCGAAGGTCGTACAAGCTCGGGGATGGTACCAATCGATCCGCAGGACCCAAATTAGTCCAGATGCAACCACTTTCCAAGTCTCTCCGACCTTCACAAAAAAAGTTATTCAAGAATATCTCTTTCTCCTATGTGCTTTCATCCCTAACCCTAACCCTAACCCTTCCGAAAGTCGGAGAAGCTCAAGGATGGTACCGATCGATGCGCGCTACCCCATTTAGTGGGGGTAGAGCCTACTTGCAAGTCTCTCCGACCTTCACAAAAAAAGTTATTCAAGAATATCTCTTTCTCCTATGTGCTTTCATCCCTAACCCTAACCCTTCCGAAAGTCGGAGAAGCTCAAGGATGGTACCGATCGATGCGCGCAACCCCATTTAGTGGGGGTAGAGCCTACTTGCAAGTCTCTCCGACCTTCACAAAAAAAGTTATTCAAGAATATCTCCTCAGATTTGGGGGAATTTCGTCGGTCGACCTCTTCCGAAGGTCGTACAAGCTCGGGGATGGTACCAATCGATCCGCAGGACCCAAATTAGTCCAGATGCAACCACTTTCCAAGTCTCTCCGACCTTCACAAAAAAAGTTATTCAAGAATATCTCTTTCTCCTATGTGCTTTCATCCCTAACCCTAACCCTAACCCTTCCGAAAGTCGGAGAAGCTCGAGGATGGTACCGATCGATGCGCGCTACCCCATTTAGTGGGGGTAGAGCCTACTTGCAAGTCTCTCCGACCTTCACAAAAAAAGTTATTCAAGAATATCTCTTTCTCCTATGTGCTTTCATCCCTAACCCTAACCCTAACCCTTCCGAAAGTCGGAGAAGCTCAAGGATGGTACCGATCGATGTGCGCTACCCCATTTAGTGGGGGTAGAGCCTACTTGCAAGTCTCTCCGACCTTCACAAAAAAAGTTATTCAAGAATATCTCCTCAGATTTGGGGGAATTTCGTCGGTCGACCTCTTCCGAAGGTCGTACAAGCTCGAGGATGGTACCAATCGATCCGCAGGACCCAAATTAGTCCAGATGCAACCACTTTCCAAGTCTCTCCGACCTTCACAAAAAAAGTTATTCAAGAATATCTCTTTCTCCTATGTGCTTTCATCCCTAACCCTAACCCTAACCCTTCCGAAAGTCGGAGAAGCTCAAGGATGGTACCGATCGATGCGCGCTACCCCATTTAGTGGGGGTAGAGCCTACTTGCAAGTCTCTCCGACCTTCACAAAAAAAGTTATTCAAGAATATCTCTTTCTCCTATGTGCTTTCATCCCTAACCCTAACCCTAACCCTTCCGAAAGTCGGAGAAGCTCAAGGATGGTACCGATCGATGCGCGCTACCCCATTTAGTGGGGGTAGAGCCTACTTGCAAGTCTCTCCGACCTTCACAAAAAAAGTTATTCAAGAATATCTCCTCAGATTTGGGGGAATTTCGTCGGTCGACCTCTTCCGAAGGTCGTACAAGCTCGGGGATGGTACCAATCGATCCGCAGGACCCAAATTAGTCCAGATGCAACCACTTTCCAAGTCTCTCCGACCTTCACAAAAAAAGTTATTCAAGAATATCTCTTTCTCCTATGTGCTTTCATCCCTAACCCTAACCCTAACCCTTCCGAAAGTCGGAGAAGCTCAAGGATGGTACTGATCGATGCGCGCTACCCCATTTAGTGGGGGTAGAGCCTACTTGCAAGTCTCTCCGACCTTCACAAAAAAAGTTATTCAAGAATATCTCTTTCTCCTATGTGCTTTCATCCCTAACCCTAACCCTAACCCTTCCGAAAGTCGGAGAAGCTCAAGGATGGTACCGATCGATGCGCGCAACCCCATTTAGTGGGGGTAGAGCCTACTTGCAAGTCTCTCCGACCTTCACAAAAAAAGTAATTCAAGAATATCTCCTCAGATTTGGGGGAATTTCGTCGGTCGACCTCTTCCGAAGGTCGTACAAGCTCGGGGATGGTACCAATCGATCCGCAGGACCCAAATTAGTCCAGATGCAACCACTTTCCAAGTCTCTCCGACCTTCACAAAAAAAGTTATTCAAGAATATCTCTTTCTCCTATGTGCTTTCATCCCTAACCCTAACCCTAACCCTTCCGAAAGTCGGAGAAGCTCAAGGATGGTACCGATCGATGCGCGCTACCCCATTTAGTGGGGGTAGAGCCTACTTGCAAGTCTCTCCGACCTTCACAAAAAAAGTTATTCAAGAATATCTCTTTCTCCTATGTGCTTTCATCCCTAACCCTAACCCTTCCAAAAGTCGGAGAAGCTCAAGGATGGTACCGATCGATGCGCGCTACCCCATTTAGTGGGGGTAGAGCCTACTTGCAAGTCTCTCCGACCTTCACAAAAAAAGTTATTCAAGAATATCTCTTTCTCCTATGTGCTTTCATCCCTAACCCTAACCCTAACCCTTCCGAAAGTCGGAGAAGCTCAAGGATGGTACCGATCGATGCGCGCTACCCCATTTAGTGGGGGTAGAGCCTACTTGCAAGTCTCTCCGACCTTCACAAAAAAAGTTATTCAAGAATATCTCTTTCTCCTATGTGCTTTCATCCCTAACCCTAACCCTAACCCTTCCGAAAGTCGGAGAAGCTCAAGGATGGTACCGATCGATGCGCGCAACCCCATTTAGTGGGGGTAAAGCCTACTTGCAAGTCTCTCCGACCTTCACAAAAAAAGTTATTCAAGAATATCTCCTCAGATTTGGGGGAATTTCGTCGGTCGACCTCTTCCGAAGGTCGTACAAGCTCGGGGATGGTACCAATCGATCCGCAGGACCCAAATTAGTCCAGATGCAACCACTTTCCAAGTCTCTCCGACCTTCACAAAAAAAGTTATTCAAGAATATCTCTTTCTCCTATGTGCTTTCATCCCTAACCCTAACCCTTCCGAAAGTCGGAGAAGCTCGAGGATGGTACCGATCGATGCGCGCTACCCCATTTAGTGGGGGTAGAGCCTACTTGCAAGTCTCTCCGACCTTCACAAAAAAAGTTATTCAAGAATATCTCTTTCTCCTATGTGCTTTCATCCCTAACCCTAACCCTAACCCTTCCAAAAGTCGGAGAAGCTCAAGGATGGTACCGATCGATGCGCGCAACCCCATTTAGTGGGGGTAGAGCCTACTTGCAAGTCTCTCCGACCTTCACAAAAAAAGTTATTCAAGAATATCTCCTCAGATTTGGGGGAATTTCGTCGGTCGACCTCTTCCGAAGGTCGTACAAGCTCGGGGATGGTACCAATCGATCCGCAGGACCCAAATTAGTCCAGATGCAACCACTTTCCAAGTCTCTCCGACCTTCACAAAAAAAGTTATTCAAGAATATCTCTTTCTCCTATGTGCTTTCATCCCTAACCCTAACCCTAACCCTTCCGAAAGTCGGAGAAGCTCAAGGATGGTACCGATCGATGCGCGCTACCCCATTTAGTGGGGGTAGAGCCTACTTGCAAGTCTCTCCGACCTTCACAAAAAAAGTTATTCAAGAATATCTCTTTCTCCTATGTGCTTTCATCCCTAACCCTAACCCTAACCCTTCCGAAAGTCGGAGAAGCTCAAGGATGGTACCGATCGATGCGCGCTACCCCATTTAGTGGGGGTAGAGCCTACTTGCAAGTCTCTCCGACCTTCACAAAAAAAGTTATTCAAGAATATCTCCTCAGATTTGGGGGAATTTCGTCGGTCGACCTCTTCCGAAGGTCGTACAAGCTCGGGGATGGTACCAATCGATCCGCAGGACCCAAATTAGTCCAGATGCAACCACTTTCCAAGTCTCTCCGACCTTCACAAAAAAAGTTATTCAAGAATATCTCTTTCTCCTATGTGCTTTCATCCCTAACCCTAACCCTAACCCTTCCGAAAGTCGGAGAAGCTCAAGGATGGTACCGATCGATGCGCGCTACCCCATTTAGTGGGGGTAGAGCCTACTTGCAAGTCTCTCCGACCTTCACAAAAAAAGTTATTCAAGAATATCTCTTTCTCCTATGTGCTTTCATCCCTAACCCTAACCCTAACCCTTCCGAAAGTCGGAGAAGCTCAATGATGGTACCGATCGATGCGCGCTACCCCATTTAGTGGGGGCAGAGCCTACTTGCAAGTCTCTCCGACCTTCACAAAAAAAGTTATTCAAGAATATCTCTTTCTCCTATGTGCTTTCATCCCTAACCCTAACCCTTCCGAAAGTCGGAGAAGCTCAAGGATGGTACCGATCGATGCGCGCTACCCCATTTAGTGGGGGTAGAGCCTACTTGCAAGTCTCTCCGACCTTCACAAAAAAAGTTATTCAAGAATATCTCTTTCTCCTATGTGCTTTCATCCCTAACCCTAACCCTAACCCTTCCGAAAGTCGGAGAAGCTCAAGGATGGTACCGATCGATGCGCGCTACCCCATTTAGTGGGGGTAGAGCCTACTTGCAAGTCTCTCCGACCTTCACAAAAAAAGTTATTCAAGAATATCTCTTTCTCCTATGTGCTTTCATCCCTAACCCTAACCCTAACCCTTCCGAAAGTCGGAGAAGCTCAAGGATGGTACCGATCGATGCGCGCAACCCCATTTAGTGGGGGTAGAGCCTACTTGCAAGTCTCTCCGACCTTCACAAAAAAAGTTATTCAAGAATATCTCCTCAGATTTGGGGGAATTTCGTCGGTCGACCTCTTCCGAAGGTCGTACAAGCTCGGGGATGGTACCAATCGATCCGCAGGACCCAAATTAGTCCAGATGCAACCACTTTCCAAGTCTCTCCGACCTTCACAAAAAAAGTTATTCAAGAATATCTCTTTCTCCTATGTGCTTTCATCCCTAACCCTAACCCTAACCCTTCCGAAAGTCGGAGAAGCTCGAGGATGGTACCGATCGATGCGCGCTACCCCATTTAGTGGGGGTAGAGCCTACTTGCAAGTCTCTCCGACCTTCACAAAAAAAGTTATTCAAGAATATCTCTTTCTCCTATGTGCTTTCATCCCTAACCCTAACCCTAACCCTTCCGAAAGTCGGAGAAGCTCAAGGATGGTACCGATCGATGTGCGCTACCCCATTTAGTGGGGGTAGAGCCTACTTGCAAGTCTCTCCGACCTTCACAAAAAAAGTTATTCAAGAATATCTCCTCAGATTTGGGGGAATTTCGTCGGTCGACCTCTTCCGAAGGTCGTACAAGCTCGAGGATGGTACCAATCGATCCGCAGGACCCAAATTAGTCCAGATGCAACCACTTTCCAAGTCTCTCCGACCTTCACAAAAAAAGTTATTCAAGAATATCTTTCTCCTATGTGCTTTCATCCCTAACCCTAACCCTAACCCTTCCGAAAGTCGGAGAAGCTCGAGGATGGTACCGATCGATGCGCGCTACCCCATTTAGTGGGGGTAGAGCCTACTTGCAAGTCTCTCCGACCTTCACAAAAAAAGTTATTCAAGAATATCTCTTTCTCCTATGTGCTTTCATCCCTAACCCTAACCCTAACCCTTCCAAAAGTCGGAGAAGCTCAAGGATGGTACCGATCGATGCGCGCAACCCCATTTAGTGGGGGTAGAGCCTACTTGCAAGTCTCTCCGACCTTCACAAAAAAAGTTATTCAAGAATATCTCCTCAGATTTGGGGGAATTTCGTCGGTCGACCTCTTCCGAAGGTCGTACAAGCTCGGGGATGGTACCAATCGATCCGCAGGACCCAAATTAGTCCAGATGCAACCACTTTCCAAGTCTCTCCGACCTTCACAAAAAAAGTTATTCAAGAATATCTCTTTCTCCTATGTGCTTTCATCCCTAACCCTAACCCTAACCCTTCCGAAAGTCGGAGAAGCTCAAGGATGGTACCGATCGATGCGCGCTACCCCATTTAGTGGGGGTAGAGCCTACTTGCAAGTCTCTCCGACCTTCACAAAAAAAGTTATTCAAGAATATCTCTTTCTCCTATGTGCTTTCATCCCTAACCCTAACCCTTCCGAAAGTCGGAGAAGCTCAAGGATGGTACCGATCGATGCGCGCAACCCCATTTAGTGGGGGTAGAGCCTACTTGCAAGTCTCTCCGACCTTCACAAAAAAAGTTATTCAAGAATATCTCCTCAGATTTGGGGGAATTTCGTCGGTCGACCTCTTCCGAAGGTCGTACAAGCTCGGGGATGGTACCAATCGATCCGCAGGACCCAAATTAGTCCAGATGCAACCACTTTCCAAGTCTCTCCGACCTTCACAAAAAAAGTTATTCAAGAATATCTCTTTCTCCTATGTGCTTTCATCCCTAACCCTAACCCTAACCCTTCCGAAAGTCGGAGAAGCTCGAGGATGGTACCGATCGATGCGCGCTACCCCATTTAGTGGGGGTAGAGCCTACTTGCAAGTCTCTCCGACCTTCACAAAAAAAGTTATTCAAGAATATCTCTTTCTCCTATGTGCTTTCATCCCTAACCCTAACCCTAACCCTTCCGAAAGTCGGAGAAGCTCAAGGATGGTACCGATCGATGTGCGCTACCCCATTTAGTGGGGGTAGAGCCTACTTGCAAGTCTCTCCGACCTTCACAAAAAAAGTTATTCAAGAATATCTCCTCAGATTTGGGGGAATTTCGTCGGTCGACCTCTTCCGAAGGTCGTACAAGCTCGAGGATGGTACCAATCGATCCGCAGGACCCAAATTAGTCCAGATGCAACCACTTTCCAAGTCTCTCCGACCTTCACAAAAAAAGTTATTCAAGAATATCTCTTTCTCCTATGTGCTTTCATCCCTAACCCTAACCCTAACCCTTCCGAAAGTCGGAGAAGCTCAAGGATGGTACCGATCGATGCGCGCTACCCCATTTAGTGGGGGTAGAGCCTACTTGCAAGTCTCTCCGACCTTCACAAAAAAAGTTATTCAAGAATATCTCTTTCTCCTATGTGCTTTCATCCCTAACCCTAACCCTAACCCTTCCGAAAGTCGGAGAAGCTCAAGGATGGTACCGATCGATGCGCGCTACCCCATTTAGTGGGGGTAGAGCCTACTTGCAAGTCTCTCCGACCTTCACAAAAAAAGTTATTCAAGAATATCTCCTCAGATTTGGGGGAATTTCGTCGGTCGACCTCTTCCGAAGGTCGTACAAGCTCGGGGATGGTACCAATCGATCCGCAGGACCCAAATTAGTCCAGATGCAACCACTTTCCAAGTCTCTCCGACCTTCACAAAAAAAGTTATTCAAGAATATCTCTTTCTCCTATGTGCTTTCATCCCTAACCCTAACCCTAACCCTTCCGAAAGTCGGAGAAGCTCAAGGATGGTACTGATCGATGCGCGCTACCCCATTTAGTGGGGGTAGAGCCTACTTGCAAGTCTCTCCGACCTTCACAAAAAAAGTTATTCAAGAATATCTCTTTCTCCTATGTGCTTTCATCCCTAACCCTAACCCTAACCCTTCCGAAAGTCGGAGAAGCTCAAGGATGGTACCGATCGATGCGCGCAACCCCATTTAGTGGGGGTAGAGCCTACTTGCAAGTCTCTCCGACCTTCACAAAAAAAGTAATTCAAGAATATCTCCTCAGATTTGGGGGAATTTCGTCGGTCGACCTCTTCCGAAGGTCGTACAAGCTCGGGGATGGTACCAATCGATCCGCAGGACCCAAATTAGTCCAGATGCAACCACTTTCCAAGTCTCTCCGACCTTCACAAAAAAAGTTATTCAAGAATATCTCTTTCTCCTATGTGCTTTCATCCCTAACCCTAACCCTAACCCTTCCGAAAGTCGGAGAAGCTCAAGGATGGTACCGATCGATGCGCGCTACCCCATTTAGTGGGGGTAGAGCCTACTTGCAAGTCTCTCCGACCTTCACAAAAAAAGTTATTCAAGAATATCTCTTTCTCCTATGTGCTTTCATCCCTAACCCTAACCCTTCCAAAAGTCGGAGAAGCTCAAGGATGGTACCGATCGATGCGCGCTACCCCATTTAGTGGGGGTAGAGCCTACTTGCAAGTCTCTCCGACCTTCACAAAAAAAGTTATTCAAGAATATCTCTTTCTCCTATGTGCTTTCATCCCTAACCCTAACCCTAACCCTTCCGAAAGTCGGAGAAGCTCAAGGATGGTACCGATCGATGCGCGCTACCCCATTTAGTGGGGGTAGAGCCTACTTGCAAGTCTCTCCGACCTTCACAAAAAAAGTTATTCAAGAATATCTCTTTCTCCTATGTGCTTTCATCCCTAACCCTAACCCTAACCCTTCCGAAAGTCGGAGAAGCTCAAGGATGGTACCGATCGATGCGCGCAACCCCATTTAGTGGGGGTAAAGCCTACTTGCAAGTCTCTCCGACCTTCACAAAAAAAGTTATTCAAGAATATCTCCTCAGATTTGGGGGAATTTCGTCGGTCGACCTCTTCCGAAGGTCGTACAAGCTCGGGGATGGTACCAATCGATCCGCAGGACCCAAATTAGTCCAGATGCAACCACTTTCCAAGTCTCTCCGACCTTCACAAAAAAAGTTATTCAAGAATATCTCTTTCTCCTATGTGCTTTCATCCCTAACCCTAACCCTTCCGAAAGTCGGAGAAGCTCGAGGATGGTACCGATCGATGCGCGCTACCCCATTTAGTGGGGGTAGAGCCTACTTGCAAGTCTCTCCGACCTTCACAAAAAAAGTTATTCAAGAATATCTCTTTCTCCTATGTGCTTTCATCCCTAACCCTAACCCTAACCCTTCCAAAAGTCGGAGAAGCTCAAGGATGGTACCGATCGATGCGCGCAACCCCATTTAGTGGGGGTAGAGCCTACTTGCAAGTCTCTCCGACCTTCACAAAAAAAGTTATTCAAGAATATCTCCTCAGATTTGGGGGAATTTCGTCGGTCGACCTCTTCCGAAGGTCGTACAAGCTCGGGGATGGTACCAATCGATCCGCAGGACCCAAATTAGTCCAGATGCAACCACTTTCCAAGTCTCTCCGACCTTCACAAAAAAAGTTATTCAAGAATATCTCTTTCTCCTATGTGCTTTCATCCCTAACCCTAACCCTAACCCTTCCGAAAGTCGGAGAAGCTCAAGGATGGTACCGATCGATGCGCGCTACCCCATTTAGTGGGGGTAGAGCCTACTTGCAAGTCTCTCCGACCTTCACAAAAAAAGTTATTCAAGAATATCTCTTTCTCCTATGTGCTTTCATCCCTAACCCTAACCCTAACCCTTCCGAAAGTCGGAGAAGCTCAAGGATGGTACCGATCGATGCGCGCTACCCCATTTAGTGGGGGTAGAGCCTACTTGCAAGTCTCTCCGACCTTCACAAAAAAAGTTATTCAAGAATATCTCCTCAGATTTGGGGGAATTTCGTCGGTCGACCTCTTCCGAAGGTCGTACAAGCTCGGGGATGGTACCAATCGATCCGCAGGACCCAAATTAGTCCAGATGCAACCACTTTCCAAGTCTCTCCGACCTTCACAAAAAAAGTTATTCAAGAATATCTCTTTCTCCTATGTGCTTTCATCCCTAACCCTAACCCTAACCCTTCCGAAAGTCGGAGAAGCTCAAGGATGGTACCGATCGATGCGCGCTACCCCATTTAGTGGGGGTAGAGCCTACTTGCAAGTCTCTCCGACCTTCACAAAAAAAGTTATTCAAGAATATCTCTTTCTCCTATGTGCTTTCATCCCTAACCCTAACCCTAACCCTTCCGAAAGTCGGAGAAGCTCAATGATGGTACCGATCGATGCGCGCTACCCCATTTAGTGGGGGCAGAGCCTACTTGCAAGTCTCTCCGACCTTCACAAAAAAAGTTATTCAAGAATATCTCTTTCTCCTATGTGCTTTCATCCCTAACCCTAACCCTTCCGAAAGTCGGAGAAGCTCAAGGATGGTACCGATCGATGCGCGCTACCCCATTTAGTGGGGGTAGAGCCTACTTGCAAGTCTCTCCGACCTTCACAAAAAAAGTTATTCAAGAATATCTCTTTCTCCTATGTGCTTTCATCCCTAACCCTAACCCTAACCCTTCCGAAAGTCGGAGAAGCTCAAGGATGGTACCGATCGATGCGCGCTACCCCATTTAGTGGGGGTAGAGCCTACTTGCAAGTCTCTCCGACCTTCACAAAAAAAGTTATTCAAGAATATCTCTTTCTCCTATGTGCTTTCATCCCTAACCCTAACCCTAACCCTTCCGAAAGTCGGAGAAGCTCAAGGATGGTACCGATCGATGCGCGCAACCCCATTTAGTGGGGGTAGAGCCTACTTGCAAGTCTCTCCGACCTTCACAAAAAAAGTTATTCAAGAATATCTCCTCAGATTTGGGGGAATTTCGTCGGTCGACCTCTTCCGAAGGTCGTACAAGCTCGGGGATGGTACCAATCGATCCGCAGGACCCAAATTAGTCCAGATGCAACCACTTTCCAAGTCTCTCCGACCTTCACAAAAAAAGTTATTCAAGAATATCTCTTTCTCCTATGTGCTTTCATCCCTAACCCTAACCCTTCCGAAAGTCGGAGAAGCTCAAGGATGGTACCGATCGATGCGCGCTACCCCATTTAGTGGGGGTAGAGCCTACTTGCAAGTCTCTCCGACCTTCACAAAAAAAGTTATTCAAGAATATCTCTTTCTCCTATGTGCTTTCATCCCTAACCCTAACCCTAACCCTTCCAAAAGTCGGAGAAGCTCAAGGATGGTACCGATCGATGCGCGCAACCCCATTTAGTGGGGGTAGAGCCTACTTGCAAGTCTCTCCGACCTTCAAAAAAAAAGTTATTCAAGAATATCTCCTCAGATTTGGGGGAATTTCGTCGGTCGACCTCTTCCGAAGGTCGTACAAGCTCAGGGATGGTACCAATCGATCCGCAGGACCCAAATTAGTCCAGATGCAACCACTTTCCAAGTCTCTCCGACCTTCACAAAAAAAGTTATTCAAGAATATCTCTTTCTCCTATGTGCTTTCATCCCTAACCCTAACCCTAACCCTTCCGAAAGTCGGAGAAGCTCAATGATGGTACCGATCGATGCGCGCTACCCCATTTAGTGGGGGCAGAGCCTACTTGCAAGTCTCTCCGACCTTCACAAAAAAAGTTATTCAAGAATATCTCTTTCTCCTATGTGCTTTCATCCCTAACCCTAACCCTTCCGAAAGTCGGAGAAGCTCAAGGATGGTACCGATCGATGCGCGCTACCCCATTTAGTGGGGGTAGAGCCTACTTGCAAGTCTCTCCGACCTTCACAAAAAAAGTTATTCAAGAATATCTCTTTCTCCTATGTGCTTTCATCCCTAACCCTAACCCTAACCCTTCCGAAAGTCGGAGAAGCTCGAGGATGGTACCGATCGATGCGCGCTACCCCATTTAGTGGGGGTAGAGCCTACTTGCAAGTCTCTCCGACCTTCACAAAAAAAGTTATTCAAGAATATCTCTTTCTCCTATGTGCTTTCATCCCTAACCCTAACCCTAACCCTTCCGAAAGTCGGAGAAGCTCAAGGATGGTACCGATCGATGTGCGCTACCCCATTTAGTGGGGGTAGAGCCTACTTGCAAGTCTCTCCGACCTTCACAAAAAAAGTTATTCAAGAATATCTCCTCAGATTTGGGGGAATTTCGTCGGTCGACCTCTTCCGAAGGTCGTACAAGCTCGAGGATGGTACCAATCGATCCGCAGGACCCAAATTAGTCCAGATGCAACCACTTTCCAAGTCTCTCCGACCTTCACAAAAAAAGTTATTCAAGAATATCTCTTTCTCCTATGTGCTTTCATCCCTAACCCTAACCCTAACCCTTCCGAAAGTCGGAGAAGCTCAAGGATGGTACCGATCGATGCGCGCTACCCCATTTAGTGGGGGTAGAGCCTACTTGCAAGTCTCTCCGACCTTCACAAAAAAAGTTATTCAAGAATATCTCTTTCTCCTATGTGCTTTCATCCCTAACCCTAACCCTAACCCTTCCGAAAGTCGGAGAAGCTCAAGGATGGTACCGATCGATGCGCGCTACCCCATTTAGTGGGGGTAGAGCCTACTTGCAAGTCTCTCCGACCTTCACAAAAAAAGTTATTCAAGAATATCTCCTCAGATTTGGGGGAATTTCGTCGGTCGACCTCTTCCGAAGGTCGTACAAGCTCGGGGATGGTACCAATCGATCCGCAGGACCCAAATTAGTCCAGATGCAACCACTTTCCAAGTCTCTCCGACCTTCACAAAAAAAGTTATTCAAGAATATCTCTTTCTCCTATGTGCTTTCATCCCTAACCCTAACCCTAACCCTTCCGAAAGTCGGAGAAGCTCAAGGATGGTACTGATCGATGCGCGCTACCCCATTTAGTGGGGGTAGAGCCTACTTGCAAGTCTCTCCGACCTTCACAAAAAAAGTTATTCAAGAATATCTCTTTCTCCTATGTGCTTTCATCCCTAACCCTAACCCTAACCCTTCCGAAAGTCGGAGAAGCTCAAGGATGGTACCGATCGATGCGCGCAACCCCATTTAGTGGGGGTAGAGCCTACTTGCAAGTCTCTCCGACCTTCACAAAAAAAGTAATTCAAGAATATCTCCTCAGATTTGGGGGAATTTCGTCGGTCGACCTCTTCCGAAGGTCGTACAAGCTCGGGGATGGTACCAATCGATCCGCAGGACCCAAATTAGTCCAGATGCAACCACTTTCCAAGTCTCTCCGACCTTCACAAAAAAAGTTATTCAAGAATATCTCTTTCTCCTATGTGCTTTCATCCCTAACCCTAACCCTAACCCTTCCGAAAGTCGGAGAAGCTCAAGGATGGTACCGATCGATGCGCGCTACCCCATTTAGTGGGGGTAGAGCCTACTTGCAAGTCTCTCCGACCTTCACAAAAAAAGTTATTCAAGAATATCTCTTTCTCCTATGTGCTTTCATCCCTAACCCTAACCCTTCCAAAAGTCGGAGAAGCTCAAGGATGGTACCGATCGATGCGCGCTACCCCATTTAGTGGGGGTAGAGCCTACTTGCAAGTCTCTCCGACCTTCACAAAAAAAGTTATTCAAGAATATCTCTTTCTCCTATGTGCTTTCATCCCTAACCCTAACCCTAACCCTTCCGAAAGTCGGAGAAGCTCAAGGATGGTACCGATCGATGCGCGCTACCCCATTTAGTGGGGGTAGAGCCTACTTGCAAGTCTCTCCGACCTTCACAAAAAAAGTTATTCAAGAATATCTCTTTCTCCTATGTGCTTTCATCCCTAACCCTAACCCTAACCCTTCCGAAAGTCGGAGAAGCTCAAGGATGGTACCGATCGATGCGCGCAACCCCATTTAGTGGGGGTAAAGCCTACTTGCAAGTCTCTCCGACCTTCACAAAAAAAGTTATTCAAGAATATCTCCTCAGATTTGGGGGAATTTCGTCGGTCGACCTCTTCCGAAGGTCGTACAAGCTCGGGGATGGTACCAATCGATCCGCAGGACCCAAATTAGTCCAGATGCAACCACTTTCCAAGTCTCTCCGACCTTCACAAAAAAAGTTATTCAAGAATATCTCTTTCTCCTATGTGCTTTCATCCCTAACCCTAACCCTTCCGAAAGTCGGAGAAGCTCGAGGATGGTACCGATCGATGCGCGCTACCCCATTTAGTGGGGGTAGAGCCTACTTGCAAGTCTCTCCGACCTTCACAAAAAAAGTTATTCAAGAATATCTCTTTCTCCTATGTGCTTTCATCCCTAACCCTAACCCTAACCCTTCCAAAAGTCGGAGAAGCTCAAGGATGGTACCGATCGATGCGCGCAACCCCATTTAGTGGGGGTAGAGCCTACTTGCAAGTCTCTCCGACCTTCACAAAAAAAGTTATTCAAGAATATCTCCTCAGATTTGGGGGAATTTCGTCGGTCGACCTCTTCCGAAGGTCGTACAAGCTCGGGGATGGTACCAATCGATCCGCAGGACCCAAATTAGTCCAGATGCAACCACTTTCCAAGTCTCTCCGACCTTCACAAAAAAAGTTATTCAAGAATATCTCTTTCTCCTATGTGCTTTCATCCCTAACCCTAACCCTAACCCTTCCGAAAGTCGGAGAAGCTCAAGGATGGTACCGATCGATGCGCGCTACCCCATTTAGTGGGGGTAGAGCCTACTTGCAAGTCTCTCCGACCTTCACAAAAAAAGTTATTCAAGAATATCTCTTTCTCCTATGTGCTTTCATCCCTAACCCTAACCCTAACCCTTCCGAAAGTCGGAGAAGCTCAAGGATGGTACCGATCGATGCGCGCTACCCCATTTAGTGGGGGTAGAGCCTACTTGCAAGTCTCTCCGACCTTCACAAAAAAAGTTATTCAAGAATATCTCCTCAGATTTGGGGGAATTTCGTCGGTCGACCTCTTCCGAAGGTCGTACAAGCTCGGGGATGGTACCAATCGATCCGCAGGACCCAAATTAGTCCAGATGCAACCACTTTCCAAGTCTCTCCGACCTTCACAAAAAAAGTTATTCAAGAATATCTCTTTCTCCTATGTGCTTTCATCCCTAACCCTAACCCTAACCCTTCCGAAAGTCGGAGAAGCTCAAGGATGGTACCGATCGATGCGCGCTACCCCATTTAGTGGGGGTAGAGCCTACTTGCAAGTCTCTCCGACCTTCACAAAAAAAGTTATTCAAGAATATCTCTTTCTCCTATGTGCTTTCATCCCTAACCCTAACCCTAACCCTTCCGAAAGTCGGAGAAGCTCAATGATGGTACCGATCGATGCGCGCTACCCCATTTAGTGGGGGCAGAGCCTACTTGCAAGTCTCTCCGACCTTCACAAAAAAAGTTATTCAAGAATATCTCTTTCTCCTATGTGCTTTCATCCCTAACCCTAACCCTTCCGAAAGTCGGAGAAGCTCAAGGATGGTACCGATCGATGCGCGCTACCCCATTTAGTGGGGGTAGAGCCTACTTGCAAGTCTCTCCGACCTTCACAAAAAAAGTTATTCAAGAATATCTCTTTCTCCTATGTGCTTTCATCCCTAACCCTAACCCTAACCCTTCCGAAAGTCGGAGAAGCTCAAGGATGGTACCGATCGATGCGCGCTACCCCATTTAGTGGGGGTAGAGCCTACTTGCAAGTCTCTCCGACCTTCACAAAAAAAGTTATTCAAGAATATCTCTTTCTCCTATGTGCTTTCATCCCTAACCCTAACCCTAACCCTTCCGAAAGTCGGAGAAGCTCAAGGATGGTACCGATCGATGCGCGCAACCCCATTTAGTGGGGGTAGAGCCTACTTGCAAGTCTCTCCGACCTTCACAAAAAAAGTTATTCAAGAATATCTCCTCAGATTTGGGGGAATTTCGTCGGTCGACCTCTTCCGAAGGTCGTACAAGCTCGGGGATGGTACCAATCGATCCGCAGGACCCAAATTAGTCCAGATGCAACCACTTTCCAAGTCTCTCCGACCTTCACAAAAAAAGTTATTCAAGAATATCTCTTTCTCCTATGTGCTTTCATCCCTAACCCTAACCCTTCCGAAAGTCGGAGAAGCTCAAGGATGGTACCGATCGATGCGCGCTACCCCATTTAGTGGGGGTAGAGCCTACTTGCAAGTCTCTCCGACCTTCACAAAAAAAGTTATTCAAGAATATCTCTTTCTCCTATGTGCTTTCATCCCTAACCCTAACCCTAACCCTTCCAAAAGTCGGAGAAGCTCAAGGATGGTACCGATCGATGCGCGCAACCCCATTTAGTGGGGGTAGAGCCTACTTGCAAGTCTCTCCGACCTTCAAAAAAAAAGTTATTCAAGAATATCTCCTCAGATTTGGGGGAATTTCGTCGGTCGACCTCTTCCGAAGGTCGTACAAGCTCAGGGATGGTACCAATCGATCCGCAGGACCCAAATTAGTCCAGATGCAACCACTTTCCAAGTCTCTCCGACCTTCACAAAAAAAGTTATTCAAGAATATCTCTTTCTCCTATGTGCTTTCATCCCTAACCCTAACCCTAACCCTTCCGAAAGTCGGAGAAGCTCAATGATGGTACCGATCGATGCGCGCTACCCCATTTAGTGGGGGCAGAGCCTACTTGCAAGTCTCTCCGACCTTCACAAAAAAAGTTATTCAAGAATATCTCTTTCTCCTATGTGCTTTCATCCCTAACCCTAACCCTTCCGAAAGTCGGAGAAGCTCAAGGATGGTACCGATCGATGCGCGCTACCCCATTTAGTGGGGGTAGAGCCTACTTGCAAGTCTCTCCGACCTTCACAAAAAAAGTTATTCAAGAATATCTCTTTCTCCTATGTGCTTTCATCCCTAACCCTAACCCTAACCCTTCCAAAAGTCGGAGAAGCTCAAGGATGGTACCGATCGATGCGCGCTACCCCATTTAGTGGGGGTAGAGCCTACTTGCAAGTCTCTCCGACCTTCACAAAAAAAGTTATTCAAGAATATCTCTTTCTCCTATGTGCTTTCATCCCTAACCCTAACCCTAACCCTTCCGAAAGTCGGAGAAGCTCAAGGATGGTACCGATCGATGCGCGCAACCCCATTTAGTGGGGGTAGAGCCTACTTGCAAGTCTCTCCGACCTTCACAAAAAAAGTTATTCAAGAATATCTCCTCAGATTTGGGGGAATTTCGTCGGTCGACCTCTTCCGAAGGTCGTACAAGCTCGGGGATGGTACCAATCGATCCGCAGGACCCAAATTAGTCCAGATGCAACCACTTTCCAAGTCTCTCCGACCTTCACAAAAAAAGTTATTCAAGAATATCTCTTTCTCCTATGTGCTTTCATCCCTAACCCTAACCCTTCCGAAAGTCGGAGAAGCTCAAGGATGGTACCGATCGATGCGCGCTACCCCATTTAGTGGGGGTAGAGCCTACTTGCAAGTCTCTCCGACCTTCACAAAAAAAGTTATTCAAGAATATCTCTTTCTCCTATGTGCTTTCATCCCTAACCCTAACCCTAACCCTTCCAAAAGTCGGAGAAGCTCAAGGATGGTACCGATCGATGCGCGCAACCCCATTTAGTGGGGGTAGAGCCTACTTGCAAGTCTCTCCGACCTTCAAAAAAAAAGTTATTCAAGAATATCTCCTCAGATTTGGGGGAATTTCGTCGGTCGACCTCTTCCGAAGGTCGTACAAGCTCAGGGATGGTACCAATCGATCCGCAGGACCCAAATTAGTCCAGATGCAACCACTTTCCAAGTCTCTCCGACCTTCACAAAAAAAGTTATTCAAGAATATCTCTTTCTCCTATGTGCTTTCATCCCTAACCCTAACCCTAACCCTTCCGAAAGTCGGAGAAGCTCAAGGATGGTACCGATCGATGCGCGCTACCCCATTTAGTGGGGGTAGAGCCTACTTGCAAGTCTCTCCGACCTTCACAAAAAAAGTTATTCAAGAATATCTCTTTCTCCTATGTGCTTTCATCCCTAACCCTAACCCTAACCCTTCCGAAAGTCGGAGAAGCTCAAGGATGGTACCGATCGATGCGCGCTACCCCATTTAGTGGGGGTAGAGCCTACTTGCAAGTCTCTCCGACCTTCACAAAAAAAGTTATTCAAGAATATCTCCTCAGATTTGGGGGAATTTCGTCGGTCGACCTCTTCCGAAGGTCGTACAAGCTCGGGGATGGTACCAATCGATCCGCAGGACCCAAATTAGTCCAGATGCAACCACTTTCCAAGTCTCTCCGACCTTCACAAAAAAAGTTATTCAAGAATATCTCTTTCTCCTATGTGCTTTCATCCCTAACCCTAACCCTAACCCTTCCGAAAGTCGGAGAAGCTCAAGGATGGTACCGATCGATGCGCGCTACCCCATTTAGTGGGGGTAGAGCCTACTTGCAAGTCTCTCCGACCTTCACAAAAAAAGTTATTCAAGAATATCTCTTTCTCCTATGTGCTTTCATCCCTAACCCTAACCCTAACCCTTCCGAAAGTCGGAGAAGCTCAAGGATGGTACCGATCGATGCGCGCTACCCCATTTAGTGGGGGTAGAGCCTACTTGCAAGTCTCTCCGACCTTCACAAAAAAAGTTATTCAAGAATATCTCTTTCTCCTATGTGCTTTCATCCCTAACCCTAACCCTAACCCTTCCGAAAGTCGGAGAAGCTCAAGGATGGTACCGATCGATGCGCGCTACCCCATTTAGTGGGGGTAGAGCCTACTTGCAAGTCTCTCCGACCTTCACAAAAAAAGTTATTCAAGAATATCTCCTCAGATTTGGGGGAATTTCGTCGGTCGACCTCTTCCGAAGGTCGTACAAGCTCGGGGATGGTACCAATCGATCCGCAGGACCCAAATTAGTCCAGATGCAACCACTTTCCAAGTCTCTCCGACCTTCACAAAAAAAGTTATTCAAGAATATCTCTTTCTCCTATGTGCTTTCATCCCTAACCCTAACCCTAACCCTTCCGAAAGTCGGAGAAGCTCAAGGATGGTACCGATCGATGCGCGCTACCCCATTTAGTGGGGGTAGAGCCTACTTGCAAGTCTCTCCGACCTTCACAAAAAAAGTTATTCAAGAATATCTCTTTCTCCTATGTGCTTTCATCCCTAACCCTAACCCTAACCCTTCCGAAAGTCGGAGAAGCTCAAGGATGGTACCGATCGATGCGCGCAACCCCATTTAGTGGGGGTAGAGCCTACTTGCAAGTCTCTCCGACCTTCACAAAAAAAGTTATTCAAGAATATCTCCTCAGATTTGGGGGAATTTCGTCGGTCGACCTCTTCCGAAGGTCGTACAAGCTCGGGGATGGTACCAATCGATCTGCAGGACCCAAATTAGTCCAGATGCAACCACTTTCCAAGTCTCTCCGACCTTCACAAAAAAAGTTATTCAAGAATATCTCTTTCTCCTATGTGCTTTCATCCCTAACCCTAACCCTAACCCTTCCGAAAGTCGGAGAAGCTCAAAGATGGTACCGATCGATGCGCGCTACCCCATTTAGTGGGGGTAGAGCCTACTTACAAGTCTCTCCGACCTTCACAAAAAAAGTTATTCAAGAATATCTCTTTCTCCTATGTGCTTTCATCCCTAACCCTAACCCTAACCCTTCCGAAAGTCGGAGAAGCTCAAGGATGGTACCGATCGATGCGCGCAACCCCATTTTGTGGGGGTAGAGCCTACTTGCAAGTCTCTCCGACCTTCACAAAAAAAGTTATTCAAGAATATCTCCTCAGATTTGGGGGAATTTCGTCGGTCGACCTCTTCCGAAGGTCGTACAAGCTCGGGGATGGTACCAATCGTTCTGCAGGACCCAAATTAGTCCAGATGCAACCACTTTCCAAGTCTCTCCGACCTTCACAAAAAAAGTTATTCAAGAATATCTCTTTCTCCTATGTGCTTTCATCCCTAACCCTAACCCTAACCCTTCCGAAAGTCGGAGAAGCTCAAAGATGGTACCGATCGATGCGCGCTACCCCATTTAGTGGGGGTAGAGCCTACTTGCAAGTCTCTCCGACCTTCACAAAAAAAGTTATTCAAGAATATCTCTTTCTCCTATGTGCTTTCATCCCTAACCCTAACCCTAACCCTTCCGAAAGTCGGAGAAGCTCAAGGATGGTACCGATCGATGTGCGCTACCCCATTTAGTGGGGGTAGAGCCTACTTGCAAGTCTCTCCGACCTTCACAAAAAAAGTTATTCAAGAATATCTCCTCAGATTTGGGGGAATTTCGTCGGTCGACCTCTTCCGAAGGTCGTACAAGCTCGGGGATGGTACCAATCGATCCGCAGGACCCAAATTAGTCCAGATGCAACCACTTTCCAAGTCTCTCCGACCTTCACAAAAAAAGTTATTCAAGAATATCTCTTTCTCCTATGTGCTTTCATCCCTAACCCTAACCCTAACCCTTCCGAAAGTCGGAGAAGCTCAAGGATGGTACTGATCGATGCGCGCTACCCCATTTAGTGGGGGTAGAGCCTACTTGCAAGTCTCTCCGACCTTCACAAAAAAGGTTATTCAAGAATATCTCTTTCTCCTATGTGCTTTCATCCCTAACCCTAACCCTAACCCTTCCGAAAGTCGGAGAAGCTCAAGGATGGTACCGATCGATGCGCGTTACCCCATTTAGTGGGGGTAGAGCCTACTTGCAAGTCTCTCCGACCTTCACAAAAAAAGTTATTCAAGAATATCTCTTTCTCCTATGTGCTTTCATCCCTAACCCTAACCCTTCCGAAAGTCGGAGAAGCTCAAGGATGGTACCGATCGATGCGCGCTACCCCATTTAGTGGGGGTAGAGCCTACTTGCAAGTCTCTCCGACCTTCACAAAAAAAGTTATTCAAGAATATCTCTTTCTCCTATGTGCTTTCATCCCTAACCCTAACCCTAACCCTTCCGAAAGTCGGAGAAGCTCAAGGATGGTACCGATCGATGCGCGCTACCCCATTTAGTGGGGGTAGAGCCTACTTGCAAGTCTCTCCGACCTTCACAAAAAAAGTTATTCAAGAATATCTCTTTCTCCTATGTGCTTTCATCCCTAACCCTAACCCTTCCGAAAGTCGGAGAAGCTCAAGGATGGTACCGATCGATGCGCGCTACCCCATTTAGTGGGGGTAGAGCCTACTTGCAAGTCTCTCCGACCTTCACAAAAAAAGTTATTCAAGAATATCTCTTTCTCCTATGTGCTTTCATCCCTAACCCTAACCCTAACCCTTCCAAAAGTCGGAGAAGCTCAAGGATGGTACCGATCGATGCGCGCTACCCCATTTAGTGGGGGTAGAGCCTACTTGCAAGTCTCTCCGACCTTCACAAAAAAAGTTATTCAAGAATATCTCTTTCTCCTATGTGCTTTCATCCCTAACCCTAACCCTAACCCTTCCGAAAGTCGGAGAAGCTCAAGGATGGTACCGATCGATGTGCGCTACCCCATTTAGTGGGGGTAGAGCCTACTTGCAAGTCTCTCCGACCTTCACAAAAAAAGTTATTCAAGAATATCTCCTCAGATTTGGGGGAATTTCGTCGGTCGACCTCTTCCGAAGGTCGTACAAGCTCGGGGATGGTACCAATCGATCCGCAGGACCCAAATTAGTCCAGATGCAACCACTTTCCAAGTCTCTCCGACCTTCACAAAAAAAGTTATTCAAGAATATCTCTTTCTCCTATGTGCTTTCATCCCTAACCCTAACCCTAACCCTTCCGAAAGTCGGAGAAGCTCAAGGATGGTACCGATCGATGCGCGCTACCCCATTTAGTGGGGGTAGAGCCTACTTGCAAGTCTCTCCGACCTTCACAAAAAAAGTTATTCAAGAATATCTCTTTCTCCTATGTGCTTTCATCCCTAACCCTAACCCTAACCCTTCCGAAAGTCGGAGAAGCTCAAGGATGGTACCGATCGATGTGCGCTACCCCATTTAGTGGGGGTAGAGCCTACTTGCAAGTCTCTCCGACCTTCACAAAAAAAGTTATTCAAGAATATCTCCTCAGATTTGGGGGAATTTCGTCGGTCGACCTCTTCCGAAGGTCGTACAAGCTCGGGGATGGTACCAATCGATCCGCAGGACCCAAATTAGTCCAGATGCAACCACTTTCCAAGTCTCTCCGACCTTCACAAAAAAAGTTATTCAAGAATATCTCTTTCTCCTATGTGCTTTCATCCCTAACCCTAACCCTAACCCTTCCGAAAGTCGGAGAAGCTCAAGGATGGTACCGATCGATGCGCGCTACCCCATTTAGTGGGGGTAGAGCCTACTTGCAAGTCTCTCCGACCTTCACAAAAAAAGTTATTCAAGAATATCTCTTTCTCCTATGTGCTTTCATCCCTAACCCTAACCCTAACCCTTCCGAAAGTCGGAGAAGCTCAAGGATGGTACCGATCGATGCGCGCTACCCCATTTAGTGGGGGTAGAGCCTACTTGCAAGTCTCTCCGACCTTCACAAAAAAAGTTATTCAAGAATATCTCTTTCTCCTATGTGCTTTCATCCCTAACCCTAACCCTAACCCTTCCGAAAGTCGGAGAAGCTCAAGGATGGTACCGATCGATGCGCGCTACCCCATTTAGTGGGGGTAGAGCCTACTTGCAAGTCTCTCCGACCTTCACAAAAAAAGTTATTCAAGAATATCTCTTTCTCCTATGTGCTTTCATCCCTAACCCTAACCCTAACCCTTCCAAAAGTCGGAGAAGCTCAAGGATGGTACCGATCGATGCGCGCTACCCCATTTAGTGGGGGTAGAGCCTACTTGCAAGTCTCTCCGACCTTCACAAAAAA
This sequence comes from Limanda limanda, assembly GCF_963576545.1. Lineage (NCBI taxonomy): Eukaryota > Metazoa > Chordata > Actinopteri > Pleuronectiformes > Pleuronectidae > Limanda > Limanda limanda. Next base: position 430,480 of record NW_026870694.1, on the reverse strand, counting down.
AGTTATTCAAGAATATCTCTTTCTCCTATGTGCTTTCATCCCTAACCCTAACCCTAACCCTTCCGAAAGTCGGAGAAGCTCAAGGATGGTACCGATCGATGTGCACTACCCCATTTAGTGGGGGTAGAGCCTACTTGCAAGTCTCTCCGACCTTCACAAAAAAAGTTATTCAAGAATATCTCTTTCTCCTATGTGCTTTCATCCCTAACCCTAACCCTTCCGAAAGTCGGAGAAGCTCAAGGATGGTACCGATCGATGTGCGCTACCCCATTTAGTGGGGGTAGAGCCTACTTGCAAGTCTCTCCGACCTTCACAAAAAAAGTTATTCAAGAATATCTCCTCAGATTTGGGGGAATTTCGTCGGTCGACCTCTTCCGAAGGTCGTACAAGCTCAGGGATGGTACCAATCGATCCGCAGGACCCAAATTAGTCCAGATGCAACCACTTTCCAAGTCTCTCCGACCTTCACAAAAAAAGTTATTCAAGAATATCTCTTTCTCCTATGTGCTTTCATCCCTAACCCTAACCCTTCCGAAAGTCGGAGAAGCTCAAGGATGGTACCGATCGATGCGCGCTACCCCATTTAGTGGGGGTAGAGCCTACTTGCAAGTCTCTCCGACCTTCACAAAAAAAGTTATTCAAGAATATCTCTTTCTCCTATGTGCTTTCATCCCTAACCCTAACCCTAACCCTTCCAAAAGTCGGAGAAGCTCAAGGATGGTACCGATCGATGCGCGCTACCCCATTTAGTGGGGGTAGAGCCTACTTGCAAGTCTCTCCGACCTTCACAAAAAAAGTTATTCAAGAATATCTCTTTCTCCTATGTGCTTTCATCCCTAACCCTAACCCTAACCCTTCCGAAAGTCGGAGAAGCTCAAGGATGGTACCGATCGATGTGCGCTACCCCATTTAGTGGGGGTAGAGCCTACTTGCAAGTCTCTCCGACCTTCACAAAAAAAGTTATTCAAGAATATCTCCTCAGATTTGGGGGAATTTCGTCGGTCGACCTCTTCCGAAGGTCGTACAAGCTCGGGGATGGTACCAATCGATCCGCAGGACCCAAATTAGTCCAGATGCAACCACTTTCCAAGTCTCTCCGACCTTCACAAAAAAAGTTATTCAAGAATATCTCTTTCTCCTATGTGCTTTCATCCCTAACCCTAACCCTAACCCTTCCGAAAGTCGGAGAAGCTCAAGGATGGTACCGATCGATGCGCGCTACCCCATTTAGTGGGGGTAAAGCCTACTTGCAAGTCTCTCCGACCTTCACAAAAAAAGTTATTCAAGAATATCTCTTTCTCCTATGTGCTTTCATCCCTAACCCTAACCCTAACCCTTCCGAAAGTCGGAGAAGCTCAAGGATGGTACCGATCGATGCGCGCTACCCCATTTAGTGGGGGTAGAGCCTACTTGCAAGTCTCTCCGACCTTCACAAAAAAAGTTATTCAAGAATATCTCTTTCTCCTATGTGCTTTCATCCCTAACCCTAACCCTAACCCTTCCGAAAGTCGGAGAAGCTCAAGGATGGTACCGATCGATGTGCGCTACCCCATTTAGTGGGGGTAGAGCCTACTTGCAAGTCTCTCCGACCTTCACAAAAAAAGTTATTCAAGAATATCTCCTCAGATTTGGGGGAATTTCGTCGGTCGACCTCTTCCGAAGGTCGTACAAGCTCGGGGATGGTACCAATCGATCCGCAGGACCCAAATTAGTCCAGATGCAACCACTTTCCAAGTCTCTCCGACCTTCACAAAAAAAGTTATTCAAGAATATCTCTTTCTCCTATGTGCTTTCATCCCTAACCCTAACCCTAACCCTTCCGAAAGGCGGAGAAGCTCAAGGATGGTACCGATCGATGCGCGCTACCCCATTTAGTGGGGGTAAAGCCTACTTGCAAGTCTCTCCGACCTTCACAAAAAAAGTTATTCAAGAATATCTCTTTCTCCTATGTGCTTTCATCCCTAACCCTAACCCTAACCCTTCCGAAAGTCGGAGAAGCTCAAGGATGGTACCGATCGATGCGCGCTACCCCATTTAGTGGGGGTAGAGCCTACTTGCAAGTCTCTCCGACCTTCACAAAAAACGTTATTCAAGAATATCTCTTTCTCCTATGTGCTTTCATCCCTAACCCTAACCCTAACCCTTCCGAAAGTCGGAGAAGCTCAAGGATGGTACCGATCGATGCGGGCAACCCCATTTAGTGGGGGTAGAGCCTACTTGCAAGTCTCTCCGACCTTCACAAAAAAAGTTATTCAAGAATATCTCCTCAGATTTGGGGGAATTTCGTCGGTCGACCTCTTCCGAAGGTCGTACAAGCTCGGGGATGGTACCAATCGATCCGCAGGACCCAAATTAGTCCAGATGCAACCACTTTCCAAGTCTCTCCGACCTTCACAAAAAAAGTTATTCAAGAATATCTCTTTCTCCTATGTGCTTTCATCCCTAACCCTAACCCTAACCCTTCCGAAAGGCGGAGAAGCTCAAGGATGGTACCGATCGATGCGCGCTACCCCATTTAGTGGGGGTAAAGCCTACTTGCAAGTCTCTCCGACCTTCACAAAAAAAGTTATTCAAGAATATCTCTTTCTCCTATGTGCTTTCATCCCTAACCCTAACCCTAACCCTTCCGAAAGTCGGAGAAGCTCAAGGATGGTACCGATCGATGCGCGCTACCCCATTTAGTGGGGGTAGAGCCTACTTGCAAGTCTCTCCGACCTTCACAAAAAACGTTATTCAAGAATATCTCTTTCTCCTATGTGCTTTCATCCCTAACCCTAACCCTAACCCTTCCGAAAGTCGGAGAAGCTCAAGGATGGTACCGATCGATGCGCGCAACCCCATTTAGTGGGGGTAGAGCCTACTTGCAAGTCTCTCCGACCTTCACAAAAAAAGTTATTCAAGAATATCTCCTCAGATTTGGGGGAATTTCGTCGGTCGACCTCTTCCGAAGGTCTTACAAGCTCGGGGATGGTACCAATCGATCCGCAGGACCCAAATTAGTCCAGATGCAACCACTTTCCAAGTCTCTCCGACCTTCACAAAAAAAGTTATTCAAGAATATCTCTTTCTCCTATGTGCTTTCATCCCTAACCCTAACCCTAACCCTTCCGAAAGTCGGAGAAGCTCAAGGATGGTACCGATCGATGCGCGCTACCCCATTTAGTGGGGGTAGAGCCTACTTGCAAGTCTCTCCGACCTTCACAAAAAAAGTTATTCAAGAATATCTCTTTCTCCTATGTGCTTTCATCCCTAACCCTAACCCTAACCCTTCCGAAAGTCGGAGAAGCTCATGGATGGTACCGATCGATGCGCGCAACCCCATTTAGTGGGGGTAGAGCCTACTTGCAAGTCTCTCCGACCTTCACAAAAAAAGTTATTCAAGAATATCTCCTCAGATTTGGGGGAATTTCGTCGGTCGACCTCTTCCGAAGGTCGTACAAGCTCGGGGATGGTACCAATCGATCCGCAGGACCCAAATTAGTCCAGATGCAACCACTTTCCAAGTCTCTCCGACCTTCACAAAAAAAGTTATTCAAGAATATCTCTTTCTCCTATGTGCTTTCATCCCTAACCCTAAGCCTAACCCTTCCGAAAGTCGGAGAAGCTCAAGGATGGTACCGATCGATGCGCGCTACCCCATTTAGTGGGGGTAGAGCCTACTTGCAAGTCTCTCCGACCTTCACAAAAAAAGTTATTCAAGAATATCTCTTTCTCCTATGTGCTTTCATCCCTAACCCTAACCCTTCCGAAAGTCGGAGAAGCTCAAGGATGGTACCGATCGATGCGCGCAACCCCATTTAGTGGGGGTAGAGCCTACTTGCAAGTCTCTCCGACCTTCACAAAAAAAGTTATTCAAGAATATCTCCTCAGATTTGGGGGAATTTCGTCGGTCGACCTCTTCCGAAGGTCGTACAAGCTCGGGGATGGTACCAATCGATCCGCAGGACCCAAATTAGTCCAGATGCAACCACTTTCCAAGTCTCTCCGACCTTCACAAAAAAAGTTATTCAAGAATATCTCTTTCTCCTATGTGCTTTCATCCCTAACCCTAAGCCTAACCCTTCCGAAAGTCGGAGAAGCTCAAGGATGGTACCGATCGATGCGCGCTACCCCATTTAGTGGGGGTAGAGCCTACTTGCAAGTCTCTCCGACCTTCACAAAAAAAGTTATTCAAGAATATCTCTTTCTCCTATGTGCTTTCATCCCTAACCCTAACCCTAACCCTTCCGAAAGTCGGAGAAGCTCAAGGATGGTACCGATCGATGCGCGCTACCCCATTTAGTGGGGGTAAAGCCTACTTGCAAGTCTCTCCGACCTTCACAAAAAAAGTTATTCAAGAATATCTCTTTCTCCTATGTGCTTTCATCCCTAACCCTAACCCTAACCCTTCCGAAAGTCGGAGAAGCTCAAGGATGGTACCGATCGATGCGCGCTACCCCATTTAGTGGGGGTAGAGCCTACTTGCAAGTCTCTCCGACCTTCACAAAAAACGTTATTCAAGAATATCTCTTTCTCCTATGTGCTTTCATCCCTAACCCTAACCCTAACCCTTCCGAAAGTCGGAGAAGCTCAAGGATGGTACCGATCGATGCGGGCAACCCCATTTAGTGGGGGTAGAGCCTACTTGCAAGTCTCTCCGACCTTCACAAAAAAAGTTATTCAAGAATATCTCCTCAGATTTGGGGGAATTTCGTCGGTCGACCTCTTCCGAAGGTCGTACAAGCTCGGGGATGGTACCAATCGATCCGCAGGACCCAAATTAGTCCAGATGCAACCACTTTCCAAGTCTCTCCGACCTTCACAAAAAAAGTTATTCAAGAATATCTCTTTCTCCTATGTGCTTTCATCCCTAACCCTAACCCTAACCCTTCCGAAAGGCGGAGAAGCTCAAGGATGGTACCGATCGATGCGCGCTACCCCATTTAGTGGGGGTAAAGCCTACTTGCAAGTCTCTCCGACCTTCACAAAAAAAGTTATTCAAGAATATCTCTTTCTCCTATGTGCTTTCATCCCTAACCCTAACCCTAACCCTTCCGAAAGTCGGAGAAGCTCAAGGATGGTACCGATCGATGCGCGCTACCCCATTTAGTGGGGGTAGAGCCTACTTGCAAGTCTCTCCGACCTTCACAAAAAACGTTATTCAAGAATATTTCTTTCTCCTATGTGCTTTCATCCCTAACCCTAACCCTAACCCTTCCGAAAGTCGGAGAAGCTCAAGGATGGTACCGATCGATGCGCGCAACCCCATTTAGTGGGGGTAGAGCCTACTTGCAAGTCTCTCCGACCTTCACAAAAAAAGTTATTCAAGAATATCTCCTCAGATTTGGGGGAATTTCGTCGGTCGACCTCTTCCGAAGGTCTTACAAGCTCGGGGATGGTACCAATCGATCCGCAGGACCCAAATTAGTCCAGATGCAACCACTTTCCAAGTCTCTCCGACCTTCACAAAAAAAGTTATTCAAGAATATCTCTTTCTCCTATGTGCTTTCATCCCTAACCCTAACCCTAACCCTTCCGAAAGTCGGAGAAGCTCAAGGATGGTACCGATCGATGCGCGCTACCCCATTTAGTGGGGGTAGAGCCTACTTGCAAGTCTCTCCGACCTTCACAAAAAAAGTTATTCAAGAATATCTCTTTCTCCTATGTGCTTTCATCCCTAACCCTAACCCTAACCCTTCCGAAAGTCGGAGAAGCTCATGGATGGTACCGATCGATGCGCGCAACCCCATTTAGTGGGGGTAGAGCCTACTTGCAAGTCTCTCCGACCTTCACAAAAAAAGTTATTCAAGAATATCTCCTCAGATTTGGGGGAATTTCGTCGGTCGACCTCTTCCGAAGGTCGTACAAGCTCGGGGATGGTACCAATCGATCCGCAGGACCCAAATTAGTCCAGATGCAACCACTTTCCAAGTCTCTCCGACCTTCACAAAAAAAGTTATTCAAGAATATCTCTTTCTCCTATGTGCTTTCATCCCTAACCCTAAGCCTAACCCTTCCGAAAGTCGGAGAAGCTCAAGGATGGTACCGATCGATGCGCGCTACCCCATTTAGTGGGGGTAGAGCCTACTTGCAAGTCTCTCCGACCTTCACAAAAAAAGTTATTCAAGAATATCTCTTTCTCCTATGTGCTTTCATCCCTAACCCTAACCCTAACCCTTCCGAAAGTCGGAGAAGCTCAAGGATGGTACCGATCGATGCGCGCAACCCCATTTAGTGGGGGTAGAGCCTACTTGCAAGTCTCTCCGACCTTCACAAAAAAAGTTATTCAAGAATATCTCCTCAGATTTGGGGGAATTTCGTCGGTCGACCTCTTCCGAAGGTCGTACAAGCTCGGGGATGGTACCAATCGATCTGCAGGACCCAAATTAGTCCAGATGCAACCACTTTCCAAGTCTCTCCGACCTTCACAAAAAAAGTTATTCAAGAATATCTCTTTCTCCTATGTGCTTTCATCCCTAACCCTAACCCTAACCCTTCCGAAAGTCGGAGAAGCTCAAGGATGGTACCGATCGATGCGCGCTACCCCATTTAGTGGGGGTAGAGCCTACTTGCAAGTCTCTCCGACCTTCACAAAAAAAGTTATTCAAGAATATCTCTTTCTCCTATGTGCTTTCATCCCTAACCCTAACCCTTCCGAAAGTCGGAGAAGCTCAAGGATGGTACCGATCGATGTGCACTACCCCATTTAGTGGGGGTAGAGCCAACTTGCAAGTCTCTCCGACCTTCACAAAAAAAGTTATTCAAGAATATCTCCTCAGATTTGGGGGAATTTCGTCGGTCGACCTCTTCCGAAGGTCGTACAAGCTCGGGGATGGTACCAATCGATCTGCAGGACCCAAATTAGTCCAGATGCAACCACTTTCCAAGTCTCTCCGACCTTCACAAAAAAAGTTATTCAAGAATATCTCTTTCTCCTATGTGCTTTCATCCCTAACCCTAACCCTAACCCTTCCGAAAGTCGGAGAAGCTCAAGGATGGTACCGATCGATGCGCGCTACCCCATTTAGTGGGGGTAGAGCCTACTTGCAAGTCTCTCCGACCTTCACAAAAAAAGTTATTCAAGAATATCTCCTCAGATTTGGGGGAATTTCGTCGGTCGACCTCTTCCGAAGGTCGTACAAGCTCGGGGATGGTACCAATCGATCCGCAGGACCCAAATTAGTCCAGATGCAACCACTTTCCAAGTCTCTCCGACCTTCACAAAAAAAGTTATTCAAGAATATCTCTTTCTCCTATGTGCTTTCATCCCTAACCCTAACCCTAACCCTTCCGAAAGTCGGAGAAGCTCAAGGATGGTACCGATCGATGCGCGCTACCCCATTTAGTGGGGGTAGAGCCTACTTGCAAGTCTCTCCGACCTTCACAAAAAAAGTTATTCAAGAATATCTCTTTCTCCTATGTGCTTTCATCCCTAACCCTAACCCTAACCCTTCCGAAAGTCGGAGAAGCTCAAGGATGGTACCGATCGATGTGCGCTACCCCATTTAGTGGGGGTAGAGCCTACTTGCAAGTCTCTCCGACCTTCACAAAAAAAGTTATTCAAGAATATCTCCTCAGATTTGGGGGAATTTCGTCGGTCGACCTCTTCCGAAGGTCGTACAAGCTCGGGGATGGTACCAATCGATCCGCAGGACCCAAATTAGTCCAGATGCAACCACTTTCCAAGTCTCTCCGACCTTCACAAAAAAAGTTATTCAAGAATATCTCTTTCTCCTATGTGCTTTCATCCCTAACCCTAACCCTAACCCTTCCGAAAGTCGGAGAAGCTCAAGGATGGTACCGATCGATGCGCGCAACCCCATTTAGTGGGGGTAGAGCCTACTTGCAAGTCTCTCCGACCTTCACAAAAAAAGTTATTCAAGAATATCTCCTCAGATTTGGGGGAATTTCGTCGGTCGACCTCTTCCGAAGGTCGTACAAGCTCGGGGATGGTACCAATCGATCCGCAGGACCCAAATTAGTCCAGATGCAACCACTTTCCAAGTCTCTCCGACCTTCACAAAAAAAGTTATTCAAGAATATCTCTTTCTCCTATGTGCTTTCATCCCTAACCCTAACCCTAACCCTTCCGAAAGTCGGAGAAGCTCAAGGATGGTACCGATCGATGCGCGCTACCCCATTTAGTGGGGGTAGAGCCTACTTGCAAGTCTCTCCGACCTTCACAAAAAAAGTTATTCAAGAATATCTCTTTCTCCTATGTGCTTTCATCCCTAACCCTAACCCTAACCCTTCCAAAAGTCGGAGAAGCTCAAGGATGGTACCGATCGATGTGCGTTACCCCATTTAGTGGGGGTAGAGCCTACTTGCAAGTCTCTCCGACCTTCACAAAAAAAGTTATTCAAGAATATCTCTTTCTCCTATGTGCTTTCATCCCTAACCCTAACCCTAACCCTTCCGAAAGTCGGAGAAGCTCAAGGATGGTACCGATCGATGCGCGCAACCCCATTTAGTGGGGGTAGAGCCTACTTGCAAGTCTCTCCGACCTTCACAAAAAAAGTAATTCAAGAATATCTCCTCAGATTTGGGGGAATTTCGTCGGTCGACCTCTTCCGAAGGTCGTACAAGCTCGGGGATGGTACCAATCGATCCGCAGGACCCAAATTAGTCCAGATGCAACCACTTTCCAAGTCTCTCCGACCTTCACAAAAAAAGTTATTCAAGAATATCTCTTTCTCCTATGTGCTTTCATCCCTAACCCTAACCCTTCCGAAAGTCGGAGAAGCTCAAGGATGGTACCGATCGATGCGCGCTACCCCATTTAGTGGGGGTAGAGCCTACTTGCAAGTCTCTCCGACCTTCACAAAAAAAGTTATTCAAGAATATCTCTTTCTCCTATGTGCTTTCATCCCTAACCCTAACCCTAACCCTTCCGAAAGTCGGAGAAGCTCAAGGATGGTACCGATCGATGCGCGCAACCCCATTTAGTGGGGGTAGAGCCTACTTGCAAGTCTCTCCGACCTTCACAAAAAAAGTTATTCAAGAATATCTCCTCAGATTTGGGGGAATTTCGTCGGTCGACCTCTTCCGAAGGTCGTACAAGCTCGGGGATGGTACCAATCGATCCGCAGGACACAAATTAGTCCAGATGCAACCACTTTCCAAGTCTCTCCGACCTTCACAAAAAAAGTTATTCAAGAATATCTCTTTCTCCTATGTGCTTTCATCCCTAACCCTAACCCTAACCCTTCCGAAAGTCGGAGAAGCTCAAAGATGGTACCGATCGATGCGCGCTACCCCATTTAGTGGGGGTAGAGCCTACTTGCAAGTCTCTCCGACCTTCACAAAAAAAGTTATTCAAGAATATCTCTTTCTCCTATGTGCTTTCATCCCTAACCCTAACCCTAACCCTTCCGAAAGTCGGAGAAGCTCAAGGATGGTACCGATCGATGTGCGCAACCCCATTTAGTGGGGGTAGAGCCTACTTGCAAGTCTCTCCGACCTTCACAAAAAAAGTTATTCAAGAATATCTCCTCAGATTTGGGGGAATTTCGTCGGTCGACCTCTTCCGAAGGTCGTACAAGCTCGGGGATGGTACCAATCGATCCGCAGGACCCAAATTAGTCCAGATGCAACCACTTTCCAAGTCTCTCCGACCTTCACAAAAAAAGTTATTCAAGAATATCTCTTTCTCCTATGTGCTTTCATCCCTAACCCTAACCCTAACCCTTCCGAAAGTCGGAGAAGCTCAAGGATGGTACCGATCGATGCGCGCTACCCCATTTAGTGGGGGTAGAGCCTACTTGCAAGTCTCTCCGACCTTCACAAAAAAAGTTATTCAAGAATATCTCTTTCTCCTATGTGCTTTCATCCCTAACCCTAACCCTAACCCTTCCAAAAGTCGGAGAAGCTCAAGGATGGTACCGATCGATGCGCGTTACCCCATTTAGTGGGGGTAGAGCCTACTTGCAAGTCTCTCCGACCTTCACAAAAAAAGTTATTCAAGAATATCTCTTTCTCCTATGTGCTTTCATCCCTAACCCTAACCCTAACCCTTCCGAAAGTCGGAGAAGCTCAAGGATGGTACCGATCGATGCGCGCAACCCCATTTAGTGGGGGTAGAGCCTACTTGCAAGTCTCTCCGACCTTCACAAAAAAAGTAATTCAAGAATATCTCCTCAGATTTGGGGGAATTTCGTCGGTCGACCTCTTCCGAAGGTCGTACAAGCTCGGGGATGGTACCAATCGATCCGCAGGACCCAAATTAGTCCAGATGCAACCACTTTCCAAGTCTCTCCGACCTTCACAAAAAAAGTTATTCAAGAATATCTCTTTCTCCTATGTGCTTTCATCCCTAACCCTAACCCTTCCGAAAGTCGGAGAAGCTCAAGGATGGTACCGATCGATGCGCGCTACCCCATTTAGTGGGGGTAGAGCCTACTTGCAAGTCTCTCCGACCTTCACAAAAAAAGTTATTCAAGAATATCTCTTTCTCCTATGTGCTTTCATCCCTAACCCTAACCCTAACCCTTCCGAAAGTCGGAGAAGCTCAAAGATGGTACCGATCGATGCGCGCTACCACATTTAGTGGGGGTAGAGCCTACTTGCAAGTCTCTCCGACCTTCACAAAAAAAGTTATTCAAGAATATCTCTTTCTCCTATGTGCTTTCATCCCTAACCCTAACCCTAACCCTTCCGAAAGTCGGAGAAGCTCAAGGATGGTACCGATCGATGTGCGCAACCCCATTTAGTGGGGGTAGAGCCTACTTGCAAGTCTCTCCGACCTTCACAAAAAAAGTAATTCAAGAATATCTCCTCAGATTTGGGGGAATTTCGTCGGTCGACCTCTTCCGAAGGTCGTACAAGCTCGGGGATGGTACCAATCGATCCGCAGGACCCAAATTAGTCCAGATGCAACCACTTTCCAAGTCTCTCCGACCTTCACAAAAAAAGTTATTCAAGAATATCTCTTTCTCCTATGTGCTTTCATCCCTAACCCTAACCCTAACCCTTCCGAAAGTCGGAGAAGCTCAAGGATGGTACCGATCGATGCGCGCTACCCCATTTAGTGGGAGTAGAGCCTACTTGCAAGTCTCTCCGACCTTCACAAAAAAAGTTATTCAAGAATATCTCTTTCTCCTATGTGCTTTCATCCCTAACCCTAACCCTAACCCTTCCGAAAGTCGGAGAAGCTCAAGGATGGTACCGATCGATGCGCGCAACCCCATTTAGTGGGGGTAGAGCCTACTTGCAAGTCTCTCCGACCTTCACAAAAAAAGTTATTCAAGAATATCTCCTCAGATTTGGGGGAATTTCGTCGGTCGACCTCTTCCGAAGGTCGTACAAGCTCGGGGATGGTACCAATCGATCCGCAGGACCCAAATTAGTCCAGATGCAACCACTTTCCAAGTCTCTCCGACCTTCACAAAAAAAGTTATTCAAGAATATCTCTTTCTCCTATGTGCTTTCATCCCTAACCCTAACCCTAACCCTTCCAAAAGTCGGAGAAGCTCAAGGATGGTACCGATCGATGCGCGCTACCCCATTTAGTGGGGGTAGAGCCTACTTGCAAGTCTCTCCGACCTTCACAAAAAAAGTTATTCAAGAATATCTCTTTCTCCTATGTGCTTTCATCCCTAACCCTAACCCTAACCCTTCCGAAAGTCGGAGAAGCTCAAGGATGGTACCGATCGATGCGCGCTACCCCATTTAGTGGGGGTACAGCCTACTTGCAAGTCTCTCCGACCTTCACAAAAAAAGTTATTCAAGAATATCTCCTCAGATTTGGGGGAATTTCGTCGGTCGACCTCTTCCGAAGGTCGTACAAGCTCGGGGATGGTACCAATCGATCCGCAGGACACAAATTAGTCCAGATGCAACCACTTTCCAAGTCTCTCCGACCTTCACAAAAAAAGTTATTCAAGAATATCTCTTTCTCCTATGTGCTTTCATCCCTAACCCTAACCCTAACCCTTCCGAAAGTCGGAGAAGCTCAAAGATGGTACCGATCGATGCGCGCTACCCCATTTAGTGGGGGTAGAGCCTACTTGCAAGTCTCTCCGACCTTCACAAAAAAAGTTATTCAAGAATATCTCTTTCTCCTATGTGCTTTCATCCCTAACCCTAACCCTTCCGAAAGTCGGAGAAGCTCAAGGATGGTACCGATCGATGCGCGCAACCCCATTTAGTGGGGGTAGAGCCTACTTGCAAGTCTCTCCGACCTTCACAAAAAAAGTTATTCAAGAATATCTCCTCAGATTTGGGGGAATTTCGTCGGTCGACCTCTTCCGAAGGTCGTACAAGCTCGGGGATGGTACCAATCGATCCGCAGGACCCAAATTAGTCCAGATGCAACCACTTTCCAAGTCTCTCCGACCTTCACAAAAAAAGTTATTCAAGAATATCTCTTTCTCCTATGTGCTTTCATCCCTAACCCTAACCCTAACCCTTCCGAAAGTCGGAGAAGCTCAAGGATGGTACCGATCGATGCGCGCTACCCCATTTAGTGGGGGTAGAGCCTACTTGCAAGTCTCTCCGACCTTCACAAAAAAAGTTATTCAAGAATATCTCTTTCTCCTATGTGCTTTCATCCCTAACCCTAACCCTAACCCTTCCGAAAGTCGGAGAAGCTCAAGGATGGTACCGATCGATGCGCGTTACCCCATTTAGTGGGGGTAGAGCCTACTTGCAAGTCTCTCCGACCTTCACAAAAAAAGTTATTCAAGAATATCTCTTTCTCCTATGTGCTTTCATCCCTAACCCTAACCCTAACCCTTCCGAAAGTCGGAGAAGCTCAAGGATGGTACCGATCGATGCGCGCTACCACATTTAGTGGGGGTAGAGCCTACTTGCAAGTCTCTCCGACCTTCACAAAAAAAGTTATTCAAGAATATCTCTTTCTCCTATGTGCTTTCATCCCTAACCCTAACCCTAACCCTTCCGAAAGTCGGAGAAGCTCAAGGATGGTACCGATCGATGCGTGCAACCCCATTTAGTGGGGGTAGAGCCTACTTGCAAGTCTCTCCGACCTTCACAAAAAAAGTAATTCAAGAATATCTCCTCAGATTTGGGGGAATTTCGTCGGTCGACCTCTTCCGAAGGTCGTACAAGCTCGGGGATGGTACCAATCGATCCGCAGGACCCAAATTAGTCCAGATGCAACCACTTTCCAAGTCTCTCCGACCTTCACAAAAAAAGTTATTCAAGAATATCTCTTTCTCCTATGTGCTTTCATCCCTAACCCTAACCCTAACCCTTCCGAAAGTCGGAGAAGCTCAAGGATGGTACCGATCGATGCGCGCTACCCCATTTAGTGGGGGTAGAGCCTACTTGCAAGTCTCTCCGACCTTCACAAAAAAAGTTATTCAAGAATATCTCTTTCTCCTATGTGCTTTCATCCCTAACCCTAACCCTAACCCTTCCGAAAGTCGGAGAAGCTCAAGGATGGTACCGATCGATGCGCGCAACCCCATTTAGTGGGGGTAGAGCCTACTTGCAAGTCTCTCCGACCTTCACAAAAAAAGTTATTCAAGAATATCTCCTCAGATTTGGGGGAATTTCGTCGGTCGACCTCTTCCGAAGGTCGTACAAGCTCGGGGATGGTACCAATCGATCCGCAGGACCCAAATTAGTCCAGATGCAACCACTTTCCAAGTCTCTCCGACCTTCACAAAAAAAGTTATTCAAGAATATGTCTTTCTCCTATGTGCTTTCATCCCTAACCCTAACCCTTCCGAAAGTCGGAGAAGCTCAAGGATGGTACCGATCGATGCGCGCTACCCCATTTAGTGGGGGTACAGCCTACTTGCAAGTCTCTCAGACCTTCACAAAAAAAGTTATTCAAGAATATCTCCTCAGATTTGGGGGAATTTCGTCGGTCGACCTCTTCCGAAGGTCGTACAAGCTCGGGGATGGTACCAATCGATCCGCAGGACCCAAATTAGTCCAGATGCAACCACTTTCCAAGTCTCTCCGACTTTCACAAAAAAAGTTATTCAAGAATATCTCTTTCTCCTATGTGCTTTCATCCCTAACCCTAACCCTAACCCTTCCGAAAGTCGGAGAAGCTCAAGGATGGTACCGATCGATGCGCGCTACCCCATTTAGTGGGGGCAGAGCCTACTTGCAAGTCTCTCCGACCTTCACAAAAAAAGTTATTCAAGAATATCTCTTTCTCCTATGTGCTTTCATCCCTAACCCTAACCCTAACCCTTCCGAAAGTCGGAGAAGCTCAAGGATGGTACCGATCGATGCGCGCTACCCCATTTAGTGGGGGTAGAGCCTACTTGCAAGTCTCTCCGACCTTCACAAAAAAAGTTATTCAAGAATATCTCTTTCTCCTATGTGCTTTCATCCCTAACCCTAACCCTAACCCTTCCGAAAGTCGGAGAAGCTCAAGGATGGTACCGATCGATGCGCGCAACCCCATTTAGTGGGGGTAGAGCCTACTTGCAAGTCTCTCCGACCTTCACAAAAAAAGTAATTCAAGAATATCTCCTCAGATTTGGGGGAATTTCGTCGGTCGACCTCTTCCGAAGGTCGTACAAGCTCGGGGATGGTACCAATCGATCCGCAGGACCCAAATTAGTCCAGATGCAACCACTTTCCAAGTCTCTCCGACCTTCACAAAAAAAGTTATTCAAGAATATCTCTTTCTCCTATGTGCTTTCATCCCTAACCCTAACCCTAACCCTTCCGAAAGTCGGAGAAGCTCAAGGATGGTACCGATCGATGCGCGCTACCCCATTTAGTGGGGGTAGAGCCTACTTGCAAGTCTCTCCGACCTTCACAAAAAAAGTTATTCAAGAATATCTCTTTCTCCTATGTGCTTTCATCCCTAACCCTAACCCTAACCCTTCCGAAAGTCGGAGAAGCTCAAGGATGGTACCGATCGATGCGCGCAACCCCATTTAGTGGGGGTAGAGCCTACTTGCAAGTCTCTCCGACCTTCACAAAAAAAGTAATTCAAGAATATCTCCTCAGATTTGGGGGAATTTCGTCGGTCGACCTCTTCCGAAGGTCGTACAAGCTCGGGGATGGTACCAATCGATCCGCAGGACCCAAATTAGTCCAGATGCAACCACTTTCCAAGTCTCTCCGACCTTCACAAAAAAAGTTATTCAAGAATATCTCTTTCTCCTATGTGCTTTCATCCCTAACCCTAACCCTAACCCTTCCGAAAGTCGGAGAAGCTCAAGGATGGTACCGATCGATGCGCGCTACCCCATTTAGTGGGGGTAGAGCCTACTTGCAAGTCTCTCCGACCTTCACAAAAAAAGTTATTCAAGAATATCTCTTTCTCCTATGTGCTTTCATCCCTAACCCTAACCCTAACCCTTCCGAAAGTCGGAGAAGCTCAAGGATGGTACCGATCGATGCGCGCAACCCCATTTAGTGGGGGTAGAGCCTACTTGCAAGTCTCTCCGACCTTCACAAAAAAAGTAATTCAAGAATATCTCCTCAGATTTGGGGGAATTTCGTCGGTCGACCTCTTCCGAAGGTCGTACAAGCTCGGGGATGGTACCAATCGATCCGCAGGACCCAAATTAGTCCAGATGCAACCACTTTCCAAGTCTCTCCGACCTTCACAAAAAAAGTTATTCAAGAATATCTCTTTCTCCTATGTGCTTTCATCCCTAACCCTAACCCTAACCCTTCCGAAAGTCGGAGAAGCTCAAGGATGGTACCGATCGATGCGCGCTACCCCATTTAGTGGGGGTAGAGCCTACTTGCAAGTCTCTCCGACCTTCACAAAAAAAGTTATTCAAGAATATCTCTTTCTCCTATGTGCTTTCATCCCTAACCCTAACCCTAACCCTTCCGAAAGTCGGAGAAGCTCAAGGATGGTACCGATCGATGCGCGCTACCCCATTTAGTGGGGGTAGAGCCTACTTGCAAGTCTCTCCGACCTTCACAAAAAAAGTTATTCAAGAATATCTCCTCAGATTTGGGGGAATTTCGTCGGTCGACCTCTTCCGAAGGTCGTACAAGCTCGGGGATGGTACCAATCGATCCGCAGGACCCAAATTAGTCCAGATGCAACCACTTTCCAAGTCTCTCCGACCTTCACAAAAAAAGTTATTCAAGAATATCTCTTTCTCCTATGTGCTTTCATCCCTAACCCTAACCCTAACCCTTCCGAAAGTCGGAGAAGCTCAAGGATGGTACCGATCGATGCGCGCTACCCCATTTAGTGGGGGTAGAGCCTACTTGCAAGTCTCTCCGACCTTCACAAAAAAAGTTATTCAAGAATATCTCTTTCTCCTATGTGCTTTCATCCCTAACCCTAACCCTTCCGAAAGTCGGAGAAGCTCAAGGATGGTACCGATCGATGCGCGCTACCCCATTTAGTGGGGGTAGAGCCTACTTGCAAGTCTCTCAGACCTTCACAAAAAAAGTTATTCAAGAATATCTCCTCAGATTTGGGGGAATTTCGTCGGTCGACCTCTTCCGAAGGTCGTACAAGCTCGGGGATGGTACCAATCGATCCGCAGGACCCAAATTAGTCCAGATGCAACCACTTTCCAAGTCTCTCCGACCTTCACAAAAAAAGTTATTCAAGAATATCTCTTTCTCCTATGTGCTTTCATCCCTAACCCTAACCCTAACCCTTCCGAAAGTCGGAGAAGCTCAAGGATGGTACCGATCGATGCGCGCTACCCCATTTAGTGGGGGCAGAGCCTACTTGCAAGTCTCTCCGACCTTCACAAAAAAAGTTATTCAAGAATATCTCTTTCTCCTATGTGCTTTCATCCCTAACCCTAACCCTTCCGAAAGTCGGAGAAGCTCAAAGATGGTACCGATCGATGCGCGCTACCCCATTTAGTGGGGGTAGAGCCTACTTGCAAGTCTCTCCGACCTTCACAAAAAAAGTTATTCAAGAATATCTCTTTCTCCTATGTGCTTTCATCCCTAACCCTAACCCTAACCCTTCCGAAAGTCGGAAGAGCTCAAGGATGGTACCGATCGATGCGCGCTACCCCATTTAGTGGGGGTAGAGCCTACTTGCAAGTCTCTCCGACCTTCACAAAAAAAGTTATTCAAGAATATCTCTTTCTCCTATGTGCTTTCATCCCTAACCCTAACCCTAACCCTTCCGAAAGTCGGAGAAGCTCAAGGATGGTACCGATCGATGCGCGCAACCCCATTTAGTGGGGGTAGAGCCTACTTGCAAGTCTCTCCGACCTTCACAAAAAAAGTTATTCAAGAATATCTCCTCAGATTTGGGGGAATTTCGTCGGTCGACCTCTTCCGAAGGTCGTACAAGCTCGGGGATGGTACCAATCGATCCGCAGGACCCAAATTAGTCCAGATGCAACCACTTTCCAAGTCTCTCCGACCTTCACAAAAAAAGTTATTCAAGAATATCTCTTTCTCCTATGTGCTTTCATCCCTAACCCTAACCCTAACCCTTCCGAAAGTCGGAGAAGCTCAAGGATGGTACCGATCGATGCGCGCTACCCCATTTAGTGGGGGTAGAGCCTACTTGCAAGTCTCTCCGACCTTCACAAAAAAAGTTATTCAAGAATATCTCTTTCTCCTATGTGCTTTCATCCCTAACCCTAACCCTAACCCTTCCAAAAGTCGGAGAAGCTCAAGGATGGTACCGATCGATGCGCGCAACCCCATTTAGTGGGGGTAGAGCCTACTTGCAAGTCTCTCCGACCTTCACAAAAAAAGTTATTCAAGAATATCTCCTCAGATTTGGGGGAATTTCGTCGGTCGACCTCTTCCGAAGGTCGTACAAGCTCGGGGATGGTACCAATCGATCCGCAGGACCCAAATTAGTCCAGATGCAACCACTTTCCAAGTCTCTCCGACCTTCACAAAAAAAGTTATTCAAGAATATCTCTTTCTCCTATGTGCTTTCATCCCTAACCCTAACCCTAACCCTTCCGAAAGTCGGAGAAGCTCAAGGATGGTACCGATCGATGCGCGCTACCCCATTTAGTGGGGGTAGAGCCTACTTGCAAGTCTCTCCGACCTTCACAAAAAAAGTTATTCAAGAATATCTCTTTCTCCTATGTGCTTTCATCCCTAACCCTAACCCTAACCCTTCCGAAAGTCGGAGAAGCTCAAGGATGGTACCGATCGATGTGCGCAACCCCATTTAGTGGGGGTAGAGCCTACTTGCAAGTCTCTCCGACCTTCACAAAAAAAGTAATTCAAGAATATCTCCTCAGATTTGGGGGAATTTCGTCGGTCGACCTCTTCCGAAGGTCGTACAAGCTCGGGGATGGTACCAATCGATCCGCAGGACCCAAATTAGTCCAGATGCAACCACTTTCCAAGTCTCTCCGACCTTCACAAAAAAAGTTATTCAAGAATATCTCTTTCTCCTATGTGCTTTCATCCCTAACCCTAACCCTAACCCTTCCGAAAGTCGGAGAAGCTCAAGGATGGTACCGATCGATGCGCGCTACCCCATTTAGTGGGGGTAGAGCCTACTTGCAAGTCTCTCCGACCTTCACAAAAAAAGTTATTCAAGAATATCTCTTTCTCCTATGTGCTTTCATCCCTAACCCTAACCCTTCCGAAAGTCGGAGAAGCTCAAGGATGGTACCGATCGATGCGCGCTACCCCATTTAGTGGGGGTAGAGCCTACTTGCAAGTCTCTCAGACCTTCACAAAAAAAGTTATTCAAGAATATCTCCTCAGATTTGGGGGAATTTCGTCGGTCGACCTCTTCCGAAGGTCGTACAAGCTCGGGGATGGTACCAATCGATCCGCAGGACCCAAATTAGTCCAGATGCAACCACTTTCCAAGTCTCTCCGACCTTCACAAAAAAAGTTATTCAAGAATATCTCTTTCTCCTATGTGCTTTCATCCCTAACCCTAACCCTAACCCTTCCGAAAGTCGGAGAAGCTCAAGGATGGTACCGATCGATGCGCGCTACCCCATTTAGTGGGGGCAGAGCCTACTTGCAAGTCTCTCCGACCTTCACAAAAAAAGTTATTCAAGAATATCTCTTTCTCCTATGTGCTTTCATCCCTAACCCTAACCCTTCCGAAAGTCGGAGAAGCTCAAGGATGGTACCGATCGATGCGCGCTACCCCATTTAGTGGGGGTAGAGCCTACTTGCAAGTCTCTCCGACCTTCACAAAAAAAGTTATTCAAGAATATCTCTTTCTCCTATGTGCTTTCATCCCTAACCCTAACCCTAACCCTTCCGAAAGTCGGAGAAGCTCAAGGATGGTACCGATCGATGCGCGCAACCCCATTTAGTGGGGGTAGAGCCTACTTGCAAGTCTCTCCGACCTTCACAAAAAAAGTAATTCAAGAATATCTCCTCAGATTTGGGGGAATTTCGTCGGTCGACCTCTTCCGAAGGTCGTACAAGCTCGGGGATGGTACCAATCGATCCGCAGGACCCAAATTAGTCCAGATGCAACCACTTTCCAAGTCTCTCCGACCTTCACAAAAAAAGTTATTCAAGAATATCTCTTTCTCCTATGTGCTTTCATCCCTAACCCTAACCCTAACCCTTCCGAAAGTCGGAGAAGCTCAAGGATGGTACCGATCGATGCGCGCTACCCCATTTAGTGGGGGTAGAGCCTACTTGCAAGTCTCTCCGACCTTCACAAAAAAAGTTATTCAAGAATATCTCTTTCTCCTATGTGCTTTCATCCCTAACCCTAACCCTAACCCTTCCGAAAGTCGGAGAAGCTCAAGGATGGTACCGATCGATGCGCGCAACCCCATTTAGTGGGGGTAGAGCCTACTTGCAAGTCTCTCCGACCTTCACAAAAAAAGTAATTCAAGAATATCTCCTCAGATTTGGGGGAATTTCGTCGGTCGACCTCTTCCGAAGGTCGTACAAGCTCGGGGATGGTACCAATCGATCCGCAGGACCCAAATTAGTCCAGATGCAACCACTTTCCAAGTCTCTCCGACCTTCACAAAAAAAGTTATTCAAGAATATCTCTTTCTCCTATGTGCTTTCATCCCTAACCCTAACCCTTCCGAAAGTCGGAGAAGCTCAAGGATGGTACCGATCGATGCGCGCTACCCCATTTAGTGGGGGTAGAGCCTACTTGCAAGTCTCTCCGACCTTCACAAAAAAAGTTATTCAAGAATATCTCTTTCTCCTATGTGCTTTCATCCCTAACCCTAACCCTAACCCTTCCGAAAGTCGGAGAAGCTCAAGGATGGTACCGATCGATGCGCGCTACCCCATTTAGTGGGGGTAGAGCCTACTTGCAAGTCTCTCCGACCTTCACAAAAAAAGTTATTCAAGAATATCTCCTCAGATTTGGGGGAATTTCGTCGGTCGACCTCTTCCGAAGGTCGTACAAGCTCGGGGATGGTACCAATCGATCCGCAGGACCCAAATTAGTCCAGATGCAACCACTTTCCAAGTCTCTCCGACCTTCACAAAAAAAGTTATTCAAGAATATCTCTTTCTCCTATGTGCTTTCATCCCTAACCCTAACCCTAACCCTTCCGAAAGTCGGAGAAGCTCAAGGATGGTACCGATCGATGCGCGCTACCCCATTTAGTGGGGGTAGAGCCTACTTGCAAGTCTCTCCGACCTTCACAAAAAAAGTTATTCAAGAATATCTCTTTCTCCTATGTGCTTTCATCCCTAACCCTAACCCTAACCCTTCCGAAAGTCGGAGAAGCTCAAGGATGGTACCGATCGATGCGCGCAACCCCATTTAGTGGGGGTAGAGCCTACTTGCAAGTCTCTCCGACCTTCACAAAAAAAGTTATTCAAGAATATCTCCTCAGATTTGGGGGAATTTCGTCGGTCGACCTCTTCCGAAGGTCGTACAAGCTCGGGGATGGTACCAATCGATCCGCAGGACCCAAATTAGTCCAGATGCAACCACTTTCCAAGTCTCTCCGACCTTCACAAAAAAAGTTATTCAAGAATATCTCTTTCTCCTATGTGCTTTCATCCCTAACCCTAACCCTAACCCTTCCGAAAGTCGGAGAAGCTCAAGGATGGTACCGATCGATGCGCGCTACCCCATTTAGTGGGGGTAGAGCCTACTTGCAAGTCTCTCCGACCTTCACAAAAAAAGTTATTCAAGAATATCTCTTTCTCCTATGTGCTTTCATCCCTAACCCTAACCCTAACCCTTCCAAAAGTCGGAGAAGCTCAAGGATGGTACCGATCGATGCGCGCAACCCCATTTAGTGGGGGTAGAGCCTACTTGCAAGTCTCTCCGACCTTCACAAAAAAAGTTATTCAAGAATATCTCCTCAGATTTGGGGGAATTTCGTCGGTCGACCTCTTCCGAAGGTCGTACAAGCTCGGGGATGGTACCAATCGATCCGCAGGACCCAAATTAGTCCAGATGCAACCACTTTCCAAGTCTCTCCGACCTTCACAAAAAAAGTTATTCAAGAATATCTCTTTCTCCTATGTGCTTTCATCCCTAACCCTAACCCTAACCCTTCCGAAAGTCGGAGAAGCTCAAGGATGGTACCGATCGATGCGCGCTACCCCATTTAGTGGGGGTAGAGCCTACTTGCAAGTCTCTCCGACCTTCACAAAAAAAGTTATTCAAGAATATCTCTTTCTCCTATGTGCTTTCATCCCTAACCCTAACCCTAACCCTTCCAAAAGTCGGAGAAGCTCAAGGATGGTACCGATCGATGCGCGCTACCCCATTTAGTGGGGGTAGAGCCTACTTGCAAGTCTCTCCGACCTTCACAAAAAAAGTTATTCAAGAATATCTCCTCAGATTTGGGGGAATTTCGTCGGTCGACCTCTTCCGAAGGTCGTACAAGCTCGGGGATGGTACCAATCGATCCGCAGGACCCAAATTAGTCCAGATGCAACCACTTTCCAAGTCTCTCCGACCTTCACAAAAAAAGTTATTCAAGAATATCTCTTTCTCCTATGTGCTTTCATCCCTAACCCTAACCCTAACCCTTCCGAAAGTCGGAGAAGCTCAAAGATGGTACCGATCGATGCGCGCTACCCCATTTAGTGGGGGTAGAGCCTACTTGCAAGTCTCTCCGACCTTCACAAAAAAAGTTATTCAAGAATATCTCTTTCTCCTATGTGCTTTCATCCCTAACCCTAACCCTAACCCTTCCGAAAGTCGGAGAAGCTCAAGGATGGTACCGATCGATGCGCGCAACCCCATTTAGTGGGGGTAGAGCCTACTTGCAAGTCTCTCCGACCTTCACAAAAAAAGTTATTCAAGAATATCTCCTCAGATTTGGGGGAATTTCGTCGGTCGACCTCTTCCGAAGGTCGTACAAGCTCGGGGATGGTACCAATCGATCCGCAGGACCCAAATTAGTCCAGATGCAACCACTTTCCAAGTCTCTCCGACCTTCACAAAAAAAGTTATTCAAGAATATCTCTTTCTCCTATGTGCTTTCATCCCTAACCCTAACCCTAACCCTTCCGAAAGTCGGAGAAGCTCAAGGATGGTACCGATCGATGCGCGCTACCCCATTTAGTGGGGGTAGAGCCTACTTGCAAGTCTCTCCGACCTTCACAAAAAAAGTTATTCAAGAATATCTCTTTCTCCTATGTGCTTTCATCCCTAACCCTAACCCTAACCCTTCCGAAAGTCGGAGAAGCTCAAGGATGGTACCGATCGATGTGCGCTACCCCATTTAGTGGGGGTAGAGCCTACTTGCAAGTCTCTCCGACCTTCACAAAAAAAGTTATTCAAGAATATCTCCTCAGATTTGGGGGAATTTCGTCGGTCGACCTCTTCCGAAGGTCGTACAAGCTCGGGGATGGTACCAATCGATCCGCAGGACCCAAATTAGTCCAGATGCAACCACTTTCCAAGTCTCTCCGACCTTCACAAAAAAAGTTATTCAAGAATATCTCTTTCTCCTATGTGCTTTCATCCCTAACCCTAACCCTAACCCTTCCGAAAGTCGGAGAAGCTCAAGGATGGTACTGATCGATGCGCGCTACCCCATTTAGTGGGGGTAGAGCCTACTTGCAAGTCTCTCCGACCTTCACAAAAAAAGTTATTCAAGAATATCTCTTTCTCCTATGTGCTTTCATCCCTAACCCTAACCCTAACCCTTCCGAAAGTCGGAGAAGCTCAAGGATGGTACCGATCGATGCGCGCTACCCCATTTAGTGGGGGTAGAGCCTACTTGCAAGTCTCTCCGACCTTCACAAAAAAAGTTATTCAAGAATATCTCCTCAGATTTGGGGGAATTTCGTCGGTCGACCTCTTCCGAAGGTCGTACAAGCTCGGGGATGGTACCAATCGATCCGCAGGACCCAAATTAGTCCAGATGCAACCACTTTCCAAGTCTCTCCGACCTTCACAAAAAAAGTTATTCAAGAATATCTCTTTCTCCTATGTGCTTTCATCCCTAACCCTAACCCTAACCCTTCCGAAAGTCGGAGAAGCTCAAAGATGGTACCGATCGATGCGCGCTACCCCATTTAGTGGGGGTAGAGCCTACTTGCAAGTCTCTCCGACCTTCACAAAAAAAGTTATTCAAGAATATCTCTTTCTCCTATGTGCTTTCATCCCTAACCCTAACCCTAACCCTTCCGAAAGTCGGAGAAGCTCAAGGATGGTACCGATCGATGCGCGCAACCCCATTTAGTGGGGGTAGAGCCTACTTGCAAGTCTCTCCGACCTTCACAAAAAAAGTTATTCAAGAATATCTCCTCAGATTTGGGGGAATTTCGTCGGTCGACCTCTTCCGAAGGTCGTACAAGCTCGGGGATGGTACCAATCGATCCGCAGGACCCAAATTAGTCCAGATGCAACCACTTTCCAAGTCTCTCCGACCTTCACAAAAAAAGTTATTCAAGAATATCTCTTTCTCCTATGTGCTTTCATCCCTAACCCTAACCCTAACCCTTCCGAAAGTCGGAGAAGCTCAAGGATGGTACCGATCGATGCGCGCTACCCCATTTAGTGGGGGTAGAGCCTACTTGCAAGTCTCTCCGACCTTCACAAAAAAAGTTATTCAAGAATATCTCTTTCTCCTATGTGCTTTCATCCCTAACCCTAACCCTAACCCTTCCGAAAGTCGGAGAAGCTCAAGGATGGTACCGATCGATGTGCGCTACCCCATTTAGTGGGGGTAGAGCCTACTTGCAAGTCTCTCCGACCTTCACAAAAAAAGTTATTCAAGAATATCTCCTCAGATTTGGGGGAATTTCGTCGGTCGACCTCTTCCGAAGGTCGTACAAGCTCGGGGATGGTACCAATCGATCCGCAGGACCCAAATTAGTCCAGATGCAACCACTTTCCAAGTCTCTCCGACCTTCACAAAAAAAGTTATTCAAGAATATCTCTTTCTCCTATGTGCTTTCATCCCTAACCCTAACCCTAACCCTTCCGAAAGTCGGAGAAGCTCAAGGATGGTACTGATCGATGCGCGCTACCCCATTTAGTGGGGGTAGAGCCTACTTGCAAGTCTCTCCGACCTTCACAAAAAAAGTTAT
Source organism: Limanda limanda (assembly GCF_963576545.1). Lineage (NCBI taxonomy): Eukaryota > Metazoa > Chordata > Actinopteri > Pleuronectiformes > Pleuronectidae > Limanda > Limanda limanda. Next base: position 406,144 of record NW_026870694.1, on the reverse strand, counting down.
TCAAGAATATCTCTTTCTCCTATGTGCTTTCATCCCTAACCCTAACCCTAACCCTTCCGAAAGTCGGAGAAGCTCAAGGATGGTACCGATCGATGCGCGCTACCCCATTTAGTGGGGGTAGAGCCTACTTGCAAGTCTCTCCGACCTTCACAAAAAAAGTTATTCAAGAATATCTCTTTCTCCTATGTGCTTTCATCCCTAACCCTAACCCTTCCGAAAGTCGGAGAAGCTCAAGGATGGTACCGATCGATGCGCGCTACCCCATTTAGTGGGGGTAGAGCCTACTTGCAAGTCTCTCCGACCTTCACAAAAAAAGTTATTCAAGAATATCTCTTTCTCCTATGTGCTTTCATCCCTAACCCTAACCCTAACCCTTCCAAAAGTCGGAGAAGCTCAAGGATGGTACCGATCGATGCGCGCTACCCCATTTAGTGGGGGTAGAGCCTACTTGCAAGTCTCTCCGACCTTCACAAAAAAAGTTATTCAAGAATATCTCTTTCTCCTATGTGCTTTCATCCCTAACCCTAACCCTAACCCTTCCGAAAGTCGGAGAAGCTCAAGGATGGTACCGATCGATGTGCGCTACCCCATTTAGTGGGGGTAGAGCCTACTTGCAAGTCTCTCCGACCTTCACAAAAAAAGTTATTCAAGAATATCTCCTCAGATTTGGGGGAATTTCGTCGGTCGACCTCTTCCGAAGGTCGTACAAGCTCGGGGATGGTACCAATCGATCCGCAGGACCCAAATTAGTCCAGATGCAACCACTTTCCAAGTCTCTCCGACCTTCACAAAAAAAGTTATTCAAGAATATCTCTTTCTCCTATGTGCTTTCATCCCTAACCCTAACCCTAACCCTTCCGAAAGTCGGAGAAGCTCAAGGATGGTACCGATCGATGCGCGCTACCCCATTTAGTGGGGGTAGAGCCTACTTGCAAGTCTCTCCGACCTTCACAAAAAAAGTTATTCAAGAATATCTCTTTCTCCTATGTGCTTTCATCCCTAACCCTAACCCTTCCGAAAGTCGGAGAAGCTCAAGGATGGTACCGATCGATGCGCGCTATCCCATTTAGTGGGGGTAGAGCCTACTTGCAAGTCTCTCCGACCTTCACAAAAAAAGTTATTCAAGAATATCTCTTTCTCCTATGTGCTTTCATCCCTAACCCTAACCCTAACCCTTCCAAAAGTCGGAGAAGCTCAAGGATGGTACCGATCGATGCGCGCTACCCCATTTAGTGGGGGTAGAGCCTACTTGCAAGTCTCTCCGACCTTCACAAAAAAAGTTATTCAAGAATATCTCTTTCTCCTATGTGCTTTCATCCCTAACCCTAACCCTAACCCTTCCGAAAGTCGGAGAAGCTCAAGGATGGTACCGATCGATGTGCGCTACCCCATTTAGTGGGGGTAGAGCCTACTTGCAAGTCTCTCCGACCTTCACAAAAAAAGTTATTCAAGAATATCTCCTCAGATTTGGGGGAATTTCGTCGGTCGACCTCTTCCGAAGGTCGTACAAGCTCGGGGATGGTACCAATCGATCCGCAGGACCCAAATTAGTCCAGATGCAACCACTTTCCAAGTCTCTCCGACCTTCACAAAAAAAGTTATTCAAGAATATCTCTTTCTCCTATGTGCTTTCATCCCTAACCCTAACCCTAACCCTTCCGAAAGTCGGAGAAGCTCAAGGATGGTACTGATCGATGCGCGCTACCCCATTTAGTGGGGGTAGAGCCTACTTGCAAGTCTCTCCGACCTTCACAAAAAAAGTTATTCAAGAATATCTCTTTCTCCTATGTGCTTTCATCCCTAACCCTAACCCTTCCGAAAGTCGGAGAAGCTCAAGGATGGTACCGATCGATGCGCGCTACCCCATTTAGTGGGGGTAGAGCCTACTTGCAAGTCTCTCCGACCTTCACAAAAAAAGTTATTCAAGAATATCTCTTTCTCCTATGTGCTTTCATCCCTAACCCTAACCCTTCCAAAAGTCGGAGAAGCTCAAGGATGGTACCGATCGATGCGCGCTACCCCATTTAGTGGGGGTAGAGCCTACTTGCAAGTCTCTCCGACCTTCACAAAAAAAGTTATTCAAGAATATCTCTTTCTCCTATGTGCTTTCATCCCTAACCCTAACCCTAACCCTTCCGAAAGTCGGAGAAGCTCAAGGATGGTACCGATCGATGTGCGCTACCCCATTTAGTGGGGGTAGAGCCTACTTGCAAGTCTCTCCGACCTTCACAAAAAAAGTTATTCAAGAATATCTCCTCAGATTTGGGGGAATTTCGTCGGTCGACCTCTTCCGAAGGTCGTACAAGCTCGGGGATGGTACCAATCGATCCGCAGGACCCAAATTAGTCCAGATGCAACCACTTTCCAAGTCTCTCCGACCTTCACAAAAAAAGTTATTCAAGAATATCTCTTTCTCCTATGTGCTTTCATCCCTAACCCTAACCCTAACCCTTCCGAAAGTCGGAGAAGCTCAAGGATGGTACCGATCGATGCGCGCTACCCCATTTAGTGGGGGTAGAGCCTACTTGCAAGTCTCTCCGACCTTCACAAAAAAAGTTATTCAAGAATATCTCTTTCTCCTATGTGCTTTCATCCCTAACCCTAACCCTAACCCTTCCGAAAGTCGGAGAAGCTCAAGGATGGTACCGATCGATGTGCGCTACCCCATTTAGTGGGGGTAGAGCCTACTTGCAAGTCTCTCCGACCTTCACAAAAAAAGTTATTCAAGAATATCTCCTCAGATTTGGGGGAATTTCGTCGGTCGACCTCTTCCGAAGGTCGTACAAGCTCGGGGATGGTACCAATCGATCCGCAGGACCCAAATTAGTCCAGATGCAACCACTTTCCAAGTCTCTCCGACCTTCACAAAAAAAGTTATTCAAGAATATCTCTTTCTCCTATGTGCTTTCATCCCTAACCCTAACCCTAACCCTTCCGAAAGTCGGAGAAGCTCAAGGATGGTACCGATCGATGCGCGCTACCCCATTTAGTGGGGGTAGAGCCTACTTGCAAGTCTCTCCGACCTTCACAAAAAAAGTTATTCAAGAATATCTCTTTCTCCTATGTGCTTTCATCCCTAACCCTAACCCTAACCCTTCCAAAAGTCGGAGAAGCTCAAGGATGGTACCGATCGATGCGCGCAACCCCATTTAGTGGGGGTAGAGCCTACTTGCAAGTCTCTCCGACCTTCACAAAAAAAGTTATTCAAGAATATCTCCTCAGATTTGGGGGAATTTCGTCGGTCGACCTCTTCCGAAGGTCGTACAAGCTCGGGGATGGTACCAATCGATCCGCAGGACCCAAATTAGTCCAGATGCAACCACTTTCCAAGTCTCTCCGACCTTCACAAAAAAAGTTATTCAAGAATATCTCTTTCTCCTATGTGCTTTCATCCCTAACCCTAACCCTAACCCTTCCGAAAGTCGGAGAAGCTCAAGGATGGTACCGATCGATGCGCGCTACCCCATTTAGTGGGGGTAGAGCCTACTTGCAAGTCTCTCCGACCTTCACAAAAAAAGTTATTCAAGAATATCTCTTTCTCCTATGTGCTTTCATCCCTAACCCTAACCCTAACCCTTCCAAAAGTCGGAGAAGCTCAAGGATGGTACCGATCGATGCGCGCAACCCCATTTAGTGGGGGTAGAGCCTACTTGCAAGTCTCTCCGACCTTCACAAAAAAAGTTATTCAAGAATATCTCCTCAGATTTGGGGGAATTTCGTCGGTCGACCTCTTCCGAAGGTCGTACAAGCTCGGGGATGGTACCAATCGATCCGCAGGACCCAAATTAGTCCAGATGCAACCACTTTCCAAGTCTCTCCGACCTTCACAAAAAAAGTTATTCAAGAATATCTCTTTCTCCTATGTGCTTTCATCCCTAACCCTAACCCTAACCCTTCCGAAAGTCGGAGAAGCTCAAGGATGGTACCGATCGATGCGCGCTACCCCATTTAGTGGGGGTAGAGCCTACTTGCAAGTCTCTCCGACCTTCACAAAAAAAGTTATTCAAGAATATCTCTTTCTCCTATGTGCTTTCATCCCTAACCCTAACCCTAACCCTTCCGAAAGTCGGAGAAGCTCAAGGATGGTACCGATCGATGCGCGCAACCCCATTTAGTGGGGGTAGAGCCTACTTGCAAGTCTCTCCGACCTTCACAAAAAAAGTAATTCAAGAATATCTCCTCAGATTTGGGGGAATTTCGTCGGTCGACCTCTTCCGAAGGTCGTACAAGCTCGGGGATGGTACCAATCGATCCGCAGGACCCAAATTAGTCCAGATGCAACCACTTTCCAAGTCTCTCCGACCTTCACAAAAAAAGTTATTCAAGAATATCTCTTTCTCCTATGTGCTTTCATCCCTAACCCTAACCCTAACCCTTCCGAAAGTCGGAGAAGCTCAAGGATGGTACCGATCGATGCGCGCTACCCCATTTAGTGGGGGTAGAGCCTACTTGCAAGTCTCTCCGACCTTCACAAAAAAAGTTATTCAAGAATATCTCTTTCTCCTATGTGCTTTCATCCCTAACCCTAACCCTTCCGAAAGTCGGAGAAGCTCAAGGATGGTACCGATCGATGCGCGCTATCCCATTTAGTGGGGGTAGAGCCTACTTGCAAGTCTCTCCGACCTTCACAAAAAAAGTTATTCAAGAATATCTCTTTCTCCTATGTGCTTTCATCCCTAACCCTAACCCTAACCCTTCCAAAAGTCGGAGAAGCTCAAGGATGGTACCGATCGATGCGCGCTACCCCATTTAGTGGGGGTAGAGCCTACTTGCAAGTCTCTCCGACCTTCACAAAAAAAGTTATTCAAGAATATCTCTTTCTCCTATGTGCTTTCATCCCTAACCCTAACCCTAACCCTTCCGAAAGTCGGAGAAGCTCAAGGATGGTACCGATCGATGTGCGCTACCCCATTTAGTGGGGGTAGAGCCTACTTGCAAGTCTCTCCGACCTTCACAAAAAAAGTAATTCAAGAATATCTCCTCAGATTTGGGGGAATTTCGTCGGTCGACCTCTTCCGAAGGTCGTACAAGCTCGGGGATGGTACCAATCGATCCGCAGGACCCAAATTAGTCCAGATGCAACCACTTTCCAAGTCTCTCCGACCTTCACAAAAAAAGTTATTCAAGAATATCTCTTTCTCCTATGTGCTTTCATCCCTAACCCTAACCCTAACCCTTCCGAAAGTCGGAGAAGCTCAAGGATGGTACCGATCGATGCGCGTTACCCCATTTAGTGGGGGTAGAGCCTACTTGCAAGTCTCTCCGACCTTCACAAAAAAAGTTATTCAAGAATATCTCTTTCTCCTATGTGCTTTCATCCCTAACCCTAACCCTAACCCTTCCGAAAGTCGGAGAAGCTCAAGGATGGTACCGATCGATGCGCGCAACCCCATTTACTGGGGGTAGAGCCTACTTGCAAGTCTCTCCGACCTTCACAAAAAAAGTAATTCAAGAATATCTCCTCAGATTTGGGGGAATTTCGTCGGTCGACCTCTTCCGAAGGTCGTACAAGCTCGGGGATGGTACCAATCGATCCGCAGGACCCAAATTAGTCCAGATGCAACCACTTTCCAAGTCTCTCCGACCTTCACAAAAAAAGTTATTCAAGAATATCTCTTTCTCCTATGTGCTTTCATCCCTAACCCTAACCCTAACCCTTCCGAAAGTCGGAGAAGCTCAAGGATGGTACCGATCGATGCGCGCTACCCCATTTAGTGGGGGTAGAGCCTACTTGCAAGTCTCTCCGACCTTCACAAAAAAAGTTATTCAAGAATATCTCTTTCTCCTATGTGCTTTCATCCCTAACCCTAACCCTTCCGAAAGTCGGAGAAGCTCAAGGATGGTACCGATCGATGCGCGCTATCCCATTTAGTGGGGGTAGAGCCTACTTGCAAGTCTCTCCGACCTTCACAAAAAAAGTTATTCAAGAATATCTCTTTCTCCTATGTGCTTTCATCCCTAACCCTAACCCTAACCCTTCCAAAAGTCGGAGAAGCTCAAGGATGGTACCGATCGATGCGCGCTACCCCATTTAGTGGGGGTAGAGCCTACTTGCAAGTCTCTCCGACCTTCACAAAAAAAGTTATTCAAGAATATCTCTTTCTCCTATGTGCTTTCATCCCTAACCCTAACCCTAACCCTTCCGAAAGTCGGAGAAGCTCAAGGATGGTACCGATCGATGTGCGCTACCCCATTTAGTGGGGGTAGAGCCTACTTGCAAGTCTCTCCGACCTTCACAAAAAAAGTAATTCAAGAATATCTCCTCAGATTTGGGGGAATTTCGTCGGTCGACCTCTTCCGAAGGTCGTACAAGCTCGGGGATGGTACCAATCGATCCGCAGGACCCAAATTAGTCCAGATGCAACCACTTTCCAAGTCTCTCCGACCTTCACAAAAAAAGTTATTCAAGAATATCTCTTTCTCCTATGTGCTTTCATCCCTAACCCTAACCCTAACCCTTCCGAAAGTCGGAGAAGCTCAAGGATGGTACCGATCGATGCGCGCTACCCCATTTAGTGGGGGTAGAGCCTACTTGCAAGTCTCTCCGACCTTCACAAAAAAAGTTATTCAAGAATATCTCTTTCTCCTATGTGCTTTCATCCCTAACCCTAACCCTTCCGAAAGTCGGAGAAGCTCAAGGATGGTACCGATCGATGTGCGCTACCCCATTTAGTGGGGGTAGAGCCTACTTGCAAGTCTCTCCGACCTTCACAAAAAAAGTTATTCAAGAATATCTCTTTCTCCTATGTGCTTTCATCCCTAACCCTAACCCTTCCAAAAGTCGGAGAAGCTCAAGGATGGTACCGATCGATGCGCGCTACCCCATTTAGTGGGGGTAGAGCCTACTTGCAAGTCTCTCCGACCTTCACAAAAAAAGTTATTCAAGAATATCTCTTTCTCCTATGTGCTTTCATCCCTAACCCTAACCCTAACCCTTCCGAAAGTCGGAGAAGCTCAAGGATGGTACCGATCGATGTGCGCTACCCCATTTAGTGGGGGTAGAGCCTACTTGCAAGTCTCTCCGACCTTCACAAAAAAAGTTATTCAAGAATATCTCCTCAGATTTGGGGGAATTTCGTCGGTCGACCTCTTCCGAAGGTCGTACAAGCTCGGGGATGGTACCAATCGATCCGCAGGACCCAAATTAGTCCAGATGCAACCACTTTCCAAGTCTCTCCGACCTTCACAAAAAAAGTTATTCAAGAATATCTCTTTCTCCTATGTGCTTTCATCCCTAACCCTAACCCTAACCCTTCCGAAAGTCGGAGAAGCTCAAGGATGGTACCGATCGATGCGCGCTACCCCATTTAGTGGGGGTAGAGCCTACTTGCAAGTCTCTCCGACCTTCACAAAAAAAGTTATTCAAGAATATCTCTTTCTCCTATGTGCTTTCATCCCTAACCCTAACCCTAACCCTTCCGAAAGTCGGAGAAGCTCAAGGATGGTACCGATCGATGTGCGCTACCCCATTTAGTGGGGGTAGAGCCTACTTGCAAGTCTCTCCGACCTTCACAAAAAAAGTTATTCAAGAATATCTCCTCAGATTTGGGGGAATTTCGTCGGTCGACCTCTTTCGAAGGTCGTACAAGCTCGGGGATGGTACCAATCGATCCGCAGGACCCAAATTAGTCCAGATGCAACCACTTTCCAAGTCTCTCCGACCTTCACAAAAAAAGTTATTCAAGAATATCTCTTTCTCCTATGTGCTTTCATCCCTAACCCTAACCCTAACCCTTCCGAAAGTCGGAGAAGCTCAAGGATGGTACCGATCGATGCGCGCTACCCCATTTAGTGGGGGTAGAGCCTACTTGCAAGTCTCTCCGACCTTCACAAAAAAAGTTATTCAAGAATATCTCTTTCTCCTATGTGCTTTCATCCCTAACCCTAACCCTAACCCTTCCAAAAGTCGGAGAAGCTCAAGGATGGTACCGATCGATGCGCGCAACCCCATTTAGTGGGGGTAGAGCCTACTTGCAAGTCTCTCCGACCTTCACAAAAAAAGTTATTCAAGAATATCTCCTCAGATTTGGGGGAATTTCGTCGGTCGACCTCTTCCGAAGGTCGTACAAGCTCGGGGATGGTACCAATCGATCCGCAGGACCCAAATTAGTCCAGATGCAACCACTTTCCAAGTCTCTCCGACCTTCACAAAAAAAGTTATTCAAGAATATCTCTTTCTCCTATGTGCTTTCATCCCTAACCCTAACCCTAACCCTTCCGAAAGTCGGAGAAGCTCAAGGATGGTACCGATAGATGCGCGCTACCCCATTTAGTGGGGGTAGAGCCTACTTGCAAGTCTCTCCGACCTTCACAAAAAAAGTTATTCAAGAATATCTCTTTCTCCTATGTGCTTTCATCCCTAACCCTAACCCTAACCCTTCCAAAAGTCGGAGAAGCTCAAGGATGGTACCGATCGATGCGCGCAACCCCATTTAGTGGGGGTAGAGCCTACTTGCAAGTCTCTCCGACCTTCACAAAAAAAGTTATTCAAGAATATCTCCTCAGATTTGGGGGAATTTCGTCGGTCGACCTCTTCCGAAGGTCGTACAAGCTCGGGGATGGTACCAATCGATCCGCAGGACCCAAATTTGTCCAGATGCAACCACTTTCCAAGTCTCTCCGACCTTCACAAAAAAAGTTATTCAAGAATATCTCTTTCTCCTATGTGCTTTCATCCCTAACCCTAACCCTAACCCTTCCGAAAGTCGGAGAAGCTCAAGGATGGTACCGATCGATGCGCGCTACCCCATTTAGTGGGGGTAGAGCCTACTTGCAAGTCTCTCCGACCTTCACAAAAAAAGTTATTCAAGAATATCTCTTTCTCCTATGTGCTTTCATCCCTAACCCTAACCCTAACCCTTCCGAAAGTCGGAGAAGCTCAAGGATGGTACCGATCGATGCGCGCAACCCCATTTAGTGGGGGTAGAGCCTACTTGCAAGTCTCTCCGACCTTCACAAAAAAAGTAATTCAAGAATATCTCCTCAGATTTGGGGGAATTTCGTCGGTCGACCTCTTCCGAAGGTCGTACAAGCTCGGGGATGGTACCAATCGATCCGCAGGACCCAAATTAGTCCAGATGCAACCACTTTCCAAGTCTCTCCGACCTTCACAAAAAAAGTTATTCAAGAATATCTCTTTCTCCTATGTGCTTTCATCCCTAACCCTAACCCTAACCCTTCCGAAAGTCGGAGAAGCTCAAGGATGGTACCGATCGATGCGCGCTACCCCATTTAGTGGGGGTAGAGCCTACTTGCAAGTCTCTCCGACCTTCACAAAAAAAGTTATTCAAGAATATCTCTTTCTCCTATGTGCTTTCATCCCTAACCCTAACCCTTCCGAAAGTCGGAGAAGCTCAAGGATGGTACCGATCGATGCGCGCTACCCCATTTAGTGGGGGTAGAGCCTACTTGCAAGTCTCTCAGACTTTCACAAAAAAAGTTATTCAAGAATATCTCCTCAGATTTGGGGGAATTTCGTCGGTCGACCTCTTCCGAAGGTCGTACAAGCTCGGGGATGGTACCAATCGATCCGCAGGACCCAAATTAGTCCAGATGCAACCACTTTCCAAGTCTCTCCGACCTTCACAAAAAAAGTTATTCAAGAATATCTCTTTCTCCTATGTGCTTTCATCCCTAACCCTAACCCTAACCCTTCCGAAAGTCGGAGAAGCTCAAGGATGGTACCGATCGATGCGCGCTACCCCATTTAGTGGGGGCAGAGCCTACTTGCAAGTCTCTCCGACCTTCACAAAAAAAGTTATTCAAGAATATCTCTTTCTCCTATGTGCTTTCATCCCTAACCCTAACCCTTCCGAAAGTCGGAGAAGCTCAAGGATGGTACCGATCGATGCGCGCTACCCCATTTAGTGGGGGTAGAGCCTACTTGCAAGTCTCTCCGACCTTCACAAAAAAAGTTATTCAAGAATATCTCTTTCTCCTATGTGCTTTCATCCCTAACCCTAACCCTAACCCTTCCGAAAGTCGGAGAAGCTCAAGGATGGTACCGATCGATGCGCGCAACCCCATTTAGTGGGGGTAGAGCCTACTTGCAAGTCTCTCCGACCTTCACAAAAAAAGTAATTCAAGAATATCTCCTCAGATTTGGGGGAATTTCGTCGGTCGACCTCTTCCGAAGGTCGTACAAGCTCGGGGATGGTACCAATCGATCCGCAGGACCCAAATTAGTCCAGATGCAACCACTTTCCAAGTCTCTCCGACCTTCACAAAAAAAGTTATTCAAGAATATCTCTTTCTCCTATGTGCTTTCATCCCTAACCCTAACCCTAACCCTTCCGAAAGTCGGAGAAGCTCAAGGATGGTACCGATCGATGCGCGCTACCCCATTTAGTGGGGGTAGAGCCTACTTGCAAGTCTCTCCGACCTTCACAAAAAAAGTTATTCAAGAATATCTCTTTCTCCTATGTGCTTTCATCCCTAACCCTAACCCTTCCGAAAGTCGGAGAAGCTCAAGGATGGTACCGATCGATGCGCGCTACCACATTTAGTGGGGGTAGAGCCTACTTGCAAGTCTCTCAGACTTTCACAAAAAAAGTTATTCAAGAATATCTCCTCAGATTTGGGGGAATTTCGTCGGTCGACCTCTTCCGAAGGTCGTACAAGCTCGGGGATGGTACCAATCGATCCGCAGGACCCAAATTAGTCCAGATGCAACCACTTTCCAAGTCTCTCCGACCTTCACAAAAAAAGTTATTCAAGAATATCTCTTTCTCCTATGTGCTTTCATCCCTAACCCTAACCCTAACCCTTCCGAAAGTCGGAGAAGCTCAAGGATGGTACCGATCGATGCGCGCTACCCCATTTAGTGGGGGCAGAGCCTACTTGCAAGTCTCTCCGACCTTCACAAAAAAAGTTATTCAAGAATATCTCTTTCTCCTATGTGCTTTCATCCCTAACCCTAACCCTTCCGAAAGTCGGAGAAGCTCAAGGATGGTACCGATCGATGCGCGCTACCCCATTTAGTGGGGGTAGAGCCTACTTGCAAGTCTCTCCGACCTTCACAAAAAAAGTTATTCAAGAATATCTCTTTCTCCTATGTGCTTTCATCCCTAACCCTAACCCTTCCGAAAGTCGGAGAAGCTCAAGGATGGTACCGATCGATGCGCGCTACCCCATTTAGTGGGGGTAGAGCCTACTTGCAAGTCTCTCCGACCTTCACAAAAAAAGTTATTCAAGAATATCTCTTTCTCCTATGTGCTTTCATCCCTAACCCTAACCCTAACCCTTCCGAAAGTCGGAGAAGCTCAAGGATGGTACCGATCGATGCGCGCAACCCCATTTAGTGGGGGTAGAGCCTACTTGCAAGTCTCTCCGACCTTCACAAAAAAGGTTATTCAAGAATATCTCCTCAGATTTGGGGGAATTTCGTCGGTCGACCTCTTTCGAAGGTCGTACAAGCTCGGGGATGGTACCAATCGATCCGCAGGACCCAAATTAGTCCAGATGCAACCACTTTCCAAGTCTCTCCGACCTTCACAAAAAAAGTTATTCAAGAATATCTCTTTCTCCTATGTGCTTTCATCCCTAACCCTAACCCTAACCCTTCCGAAAGTCGGAGAAGCTCAAGGATGGTACCGATCGATGCGCGCTACCCCATTTAGTGGGGGTAGAGCCTACTTGCAAGTCTCTCCAACCTTCACAAAAAAAGTTATTCAAGAATATCTCTTTCTCCTATGTGCTTTCATCCCTAACCCTAACCCTAACCCTTCCAAAAGTCGGAGAAGCTCAAGGATGGTACCGATCGATGCGCGCAACCCCATTTAGTGGGGGTAGAGCCTACTTGCAAGTCTCTCCGACCTTCACAAAAAAAGTTATTCAAGAATATCTCCTCAGATTTGGGGGAATTTCGTCGGTCGACCTCTTCCGAAGGTCGTACAAGCTCGGGGATGGTACCAATCGATCCGCAGGACCCAAATTAGTCCAGATGCAACCACTTTCCAAGTCTCTCCGACCTTCACAAAAAAAGTTATTCAAGAATATCTCTTTCTCCTATGTGCTTTCATCCCTAACCCTAACCCTAACCCTTCCGAAAGTCGGAGAAGCTCAAGGATGGTACCGATCGATGCGCGCTACCCCATTTAGTGGGGGTAGAGCCTACTTGCAAGTCTCTCCGACCTTCACAAAAAAAGTTATTCAAGAATATCTCTTTCTCCTATGTGCTTTCATCCCTAACCCTAACCCTAACCCTTCCGAAAGTCGGAGAAGCTCAAGGATGGTACCGATCGATGCGCGCTACGCCATTTAGTGGGGGTAGAGCCTACTTGCAAGTCTCTCCGACCTTCACAAAAAAAGTTATTCAAGAATATCTCCTCAGATTTGGGGGAATTTCGTCGGTCGACCTCTTTCGAAGGTCGTACAAGCTCGGGGATGGTACCAATCGATCCGCAGGACCCAAATTAGTCCAGATGCAACCACTTTCCAAGTCTCTCCGACCTTCACAAAAAAAGTTATTCAAGAATATCTCTTTCTCCTATGTGCTTTCATCCCTAACCCTAACCCTAACCCTTCCGAAAGTCGGAGAAGCTCAAGGATGGTACCGATCGATGCGCGCTACCCCATTTAGTGGGGGTAGAGCCTACTTGCAAGTCTCTCCGACCTTCACAAAAAAAGTTATTCAAGAATATCTCTTTCTCCTATGTGCTTTCATCCCTAACCCTAACCCTTCCGAAAGTCGGAGAAGCTCAAGGATGGTACCGATCGATGCGCGCTACCCCATTTAGTGGGGGTAGAGCCTACTTGCAAGTCTCTCAGACTTTCACAAAAAAAGTTATTCAAGAATATCTCCTCAGATTTGGGGGAATTTCGTCGGTCGACCTCTTCCGAAGGTCGTACAAGCTCGGGGATGGTACCAATCGATCCGCAGGACCCAAATTAGTCCAGATGCAACCACTTTCCAAGTCTCTCCGACCTTCACAAAAAAAGTTATTCAAGAATATCTCTTTCTCCTATGTGCTTTCATCCCTAACCCTAACCCTAACCCTTCCGAAAGTCGGAGAAGCTCAAGGATGGTACCGATCGATGCGCGCTACCCCATTTAGTGGGGGCAGAGCCTACTTGCAAGTCTCTCCGACCTTCACAAAAAAAGTTATTCAAGAATATCTCTTTCTCCTATGTGCTTTCATCCCTAACCCTAACCCTTCCGAAAGTCGGAGAAGCTCAAGGATGGTACCGATCGATGCGCGCTACCCCATTTAGTGGGGGTAGAGCCTACTTGCAAGTCTCTCCGACCTTCACAAAAAAAGTTATTCAAGAATATCTCTTTCTCCTATGTGCTTTCATCCCTAACCCTAACCCTAACCCTTCCGAAAGTCGGAGAAGCTCAAGGATGGTACCGATCGATGCGCGCAACCCCATTTAGTGGGGGTAGAGCCTACTTGCAAGTCTCTCCGACCTTCACAAAAAAAGTAATTCAAGAATATCTCCTCAGATTTGGGGGAATTTCGTCGGTCGACCTCTTCCGAAGGTCGTACAAGCTCGGGGATGGTACCAATCGATCCGCAGGACCCAAATTAGTCCAGATGCAACCACTTTCCAAGTCTCTCCGACCTTCACAAAAAAAGTTATTCAAGAATATCTCTTTCTCCTATGTGCTTTCATCCCTAACCCTAACCCTAACCCTTCCGAAAGTCGGAGAAGCTCAAGGATGGTACCGATCGATGCGCGCTACCCCATTTAGTGGGGGTAGAGCCTACTTGCAAGTCTCTCCGACCTTCACAAAAAAAGTTATTCAAGAATATCTCTTTCTCCTATGTGCTTTCATCCCTAACCCTAACCCTTCCGAAAGTCGGAGAAGCTCAAGGATGGTACCGATCGATGCGCGCTACCCCATTTAGTGGGGGTAGAGCCTACTTGCAAGTCTCTCAGACTTTCACAAAAAAAGTTATTCAAGAATATCTCCTCAGATTTGGGGGAATTTCGTCGGTCGACCTCTTCCGAAGGTCGTACAAGCTCGGGGATGGTACCAATCGATCCGCAGGACCCAAATTAGTCCAGATGCAACCACTTTCCAAGTCTCTCCGACCTTCACAAAAAAAGTTATTCAAGAATATCTCTTTCTCCTATGTGCTTTCATCCCTAACCCTAACCCTAACCCTTCCGAAAGTCGGAGAAGCTCAAGGATGGTACCGATCGATGCGCGCTACCCCATTTAGTGGGGGCAGAGCCTACTTGCAAGTCTCTCCGACCTTCACAAAAAAAGTTATTCAAGAATATCTCTTTCTCCTATGTGCTTTCATCCCTAACCCTAACCCTTCCGAAAGTCGGAGAAGCTCAAGGATGGTACCGATCGATGCGCGCTACCCCATTTAGTGGGGGTAGAGCCTACTTGCAAGTCTCTCCGACCTTCACAAAAAAAGTTATTCAAGAATATCTCTTTCTCCTATGTGCTTTCATCCCTAACCCTAACCCTAACCCTTCCGAAAGTCGGAGAAGCTCAAGGATGGTACCGATCGATGCGCGCTACCCCATTTAGTGGGGGTAGAGCCTACTTGCAAGTCTCTCCGACCTTCACAAAAAAAGTTATTCAAGAATATCTCTTTCTCCTATGTGCTTTCATCCCTAACCCTAACCCTAACCCTTCCGAAAGTCGGAGAAGCTCAAGGATGGTACCGATCGATGCGCGCAACCCCATTTAGTGGGGGTAGAGCCTACTTGCAAGTCTCTCCGACCTTCACAAAAAAGGTTATTCAAGAATATCTCCTCAGATTTGGGGGAATTTCGTCGGTCGACCTCTTTCGAAGGTCGTACAAGCTCGGGGATGGTACCAATCGATCCGCAGGACCCAAATTAGTCCAGATGCAACCACTTTCCAAGTCTCTCCGACCTTCACAAAAAAAGTTATTCAAGAATATCTCTTTCTCCTATGTGCTTTCATCCCTAACCCTAACCCTAACCCTTCCGAAAGTCGGAGAAGCTCAAGGATGGTACCGATCGATGCGCGCTACCCCATTTAGTGGGGGTAGAGCCTACTTGCAAGTCTCTCCAACCTTCACAAAAAAAGTTATTCAAGAATATCTCTTTCTCCTATGTGCTTTCATCCCTAACCCTAACCCTAACCCTTCCAAAAGTCGGAGAAGCTCAAGGATGGTACCGATCGATGCGCGCTACGCCATTTAGTGGGGGTAGAGCCTACTTGCAAGTCTCTCCGACCTTCACAAAAAAAGTTATTCAAGAATATCTCCTCAGATTTGGGGGAATTTCGTCGGTCGACCTCTTTCGAAGGTCGTACAAGCTCGGGGATGGTACCAATCGATCCGCAGGACCCAAATTAGTCCAGATGCAACCACTTTCCAAGTCTCTCCGACCTTCACAAAAAAAGTTATTCAAGAATATCTCTTTCTCCTATGTGCTTTCATCCCTAACCCTAACCCTAACCCTTCCGAATGTCGGAGAAGCTCAAGGATGGTACCGATCGATGCGCGCTACCCCATTTAGTGGGGGTAGAGCCTACTTGCAAGTCTCTCCGACCTTCACAAAAAAAGTTATTCAAGAATATCTCTTTCTCCTATGTGCTTTCATCCCTAACCCTAACCCTTCCGAAAGTCGGAGAAGCTCAAGGATGGTACCGATCGATGCGCGCTACCCCATTTAGTGGGGGTAGAGCCTACTTGCAAGTCTCTCAGACTTTCACAAAAAAAGTTATTCAAGAATATCTCCTCAGATTTGGGGGAATTTCGTCGGTCGACCTCTTCCGAAGGTCGTACAAGCTCGGGGATGGTACCAATCGATCCGCAGGACCCAAATTAGTCCAGATGCAACCACTTTCCAAGTCTCTCCGACCTTCACAAAAAAAGTTATTCAAGAATATCTCTTTCTCCTATGTGCTTTCATCCCTAACCCTAACCCTAACCCTTCCGAAAGTCGGAGAAGCTCAAGGATGGTACCGATCGATGCGCGCTACCCCATTTAGTGGGGGCAGAGCCTACTTGCAAGTCTCTCCGACCTTCACAAAAAAAGTTATTCAAGAATATCTCTTTCTCCTATGTGCTTTCATCCCTAACCCTAACCCTTCCGAAAGTCGGAGAAGCTCAAGGATGGTACCGATCGATGCGCGCTACCCCATTTAGTGGGGGTAGAGCCTACTTGCAAGTCTCTCCGACCTTCACAAAAAAAGTTATTCAAGAATATCTCTTTCTCCTATGTGCTTTCATCCCTAACCCTAACCCTAACCCTTCCGAAAGTCGGAGAAGCTCAAGGATGGTACCGATCGATGCGCGCAACCCCATTTAGTGGGGGTAGAGCCTACTTGCAAGTCTCTCCGACCTTCACAAAAAAAGTAATTCAAGAATATCTCCTCAGATTTGGGGGAATTTCGTCGGTCGACCTCTTCCGAAGGTCGTACAAGCTCGGGGATGGTACCAATCGATCCGCAGGACCCAAATTAGTCCAGATGCAACCACTTTCCAAGTCTCTCCGACCTTCACAAAAAAAGTTATTCAAGAATATCTCTTTCTCCTATGTGCTTTCATCCCTAACCCTAACCCTAACCCTTCCGAAAGTCGGAGAAGCTCAAGGATGGTACCGATCGATGCGCGCTACCCCATTTAGTGGGGGTAGAGCCTACTTGCAAGTCTCTCCGACCTTCACAAAAAAAGTTATTCAAGAATATCTCTTTCTCCTATGTGCTTTCATCCCTAACCCTAACCCTTCCGAAAGTCGGAGAAGCTCAAGGATGGTACCGATCGATGCGCGCTACCCCATTTAGTGGGGGTAGAGCCTACTTGCAAGTCTCTCAGACTTTCACAAAAAAAGTTATTCAAGAATATCTCCTCAGATTTGGGGGAATTTCGTCGGTCGACCTCTTCCGAAGGTCGTACAAGCTCGGGGATGGTACCAATCGATCCGCAGGACCCAAATTAGTCCAGATGCAACCACTTTCCAAGTCTCTCCGACCTTCACAAAAAAAGTTATTCAAGAATATCTCTTTCTCCTATGTGCTTTCATCCCTAACCCTAACCCTAACCCTTCCGAAAGTCGGAGAAGCTCAAGGATGGTACCGATCGATGCGCGCTACCCCATTTAGTGGGGGCAGAGCCTACTTGCAAGTCTCTCCGACCTTCACAAAAAAAGTTATTCAAGAATATCTCTTTCTCCTATGTGCTTTCATCCCTAACCCTAACCCTTCCGAAAGTCGGAGAAGCTCAAGGATGGTACCGATCGATGCGCGCTACCCCATTTAGTGGGGGTAGAGCCTACTTGCAAGTCTCTCCGACCTTCACAAAAAAAGTTATTCAAGAATATCTCTTTCTCCTATGTGCTTTCATCCCTAACCCTAACCCTAACCCTTCCGAAAGTCGGAGAAGCTCAAGGATGGTACCGATCGATGCGCGCTACCCCATTTAGTGGGGGTAGAGCCTACTTGCAAGTCTCTCCGACCTTCACAAAAAAAGTTATTCAAGAATATCTCTTTCTCCTATGTGCTTTCATCCCTAACCCTAACCCTAACCCTTCCGAAAGTCGGAGAAGCTCAAGGATGGTACCGATCGATGCGCGCAACCCCATTTAGTGGGGGTAGAGCCTACTTGCAAGTCTCTCCGACCTTCACAAAAAAGGTTATTCAAGAATATCTCCTCAGATTTGGGGGAATTTCGTCGGTCGACCTCTTTCGAAGGTCGTACAAGCTCGGGGATGGTACCAATCGATCCGCAGGACCCAAATTAGTCCAGATGCAACCACTTTCCAAGTCTCTCCGACCTTCACAAAAAAAGTTATTCAAGAATATCTCTTTCTCCTATGTGCTTTCATCCCTAACCCTAACCCTAACCCTTCCGAAAGTCGGAGAAGCTCAAGGATGGTACCGATCGATGCGCGCTACCCCATTTAGTGGGGGTAGAGCCTACTTGCAAGTCTCTCCAACCTTCACAAAAAAAGTTATTCAAGAATATCTCTTTCTCCTATGTGCTTTCATCCCTAACCCTAACCCTAACCCTTCCAAAAGTCGGAGAAGCTCAAGGATGGTACCGATCGATGCGCGCAACCCCATTTAGTGGGGGTAGAGCCTACTTGCAAGTCTCTCCGACCTTCACAAAAAAAGTTATTCAAGAATATCTCCTCAGATTTGGGGGAATTTCGTCGGTCGACCTCTTCCGAAGGTCGTACAAGCTCGGGGATGGTACCAATCGATCCGCAGGACCCAAATTAGTCCAGATGCAACCACTTTCCAAGTCTCTCCGACCTTCACAAAAAAAGTTATTCAAGAATATCTCTTTCTCCTATGTGCTTTCATCCCTAACCCTAACCCTAACCCTTCCGAAAGTCGGAGAAGCTCAAGGATGGTACCGATCGATGCGCGCTACCCCATTTAGTGGGGGTAGAGCCTACTTGCAAGTCTCTCCGACCTTCACAAAAAAAGTTATTCAAGAATATCTCTTTCTCCTATGTGCTTTCATCCCTAACCGTAACCCTAACCCTTCCGAAAGTCGGAGAAGCTCAAGGATGGTACCGATCGATGCGCGCTACGCCATTTAGTGGGGGTAGAGCCTACTTGCAAGTCTCTCCGACCTTCACAAAAAAAGTTATTCAAGAATATCTCCTCAGATTTGGGGGAATTTCGTCGGTCGACCTCTTCCGAAGGTCGTACAAGCTCGGGGATGGTACCAATCGATCCGCAGGACCCAAATTAGTCCAGATGCAACCACTTTCCAAGTCTCTCCGACCTTCACAAAAAAAGTTATTCAAGAATATCTCTTTCTCCTATGTGCTTTCATCCCTAACCCTAACCCTAACCCTTCCGAAAGTCGGAGAAGCTCAAGGATGGTACCGATCGATGCGCGCTACCCCATTTAGTGGGGGTAGAGCCTACTTGCAAGTCTCTCCGACCTTCACAAAAAAAGTTATTCAAGAATATCTCTTTCTCCTATGTGCTTTCATCCCTAACCCTAACCCTAACCCTTCCGAAAGTCGGAGAAGCTCAAGGATGGTACCGATCGATGCGCGCAACCCCATTTAGTGGGGGTAGAGCCTACTTGCAAGTCTCTCCGACCTTCACAAAAAAAGTTATTCAAGAATATCTCCTCAGATTTGGGGGAATTTCGTCGGTCGACCTCTTCCGAAGGTCGTACAAGCTCGGGGATGGTACCAATCGATCCGCAGGACCCAAATTAGTCCAGATGCAACCACTTTCCAAGTCTCTCCGACCTTCACAAAAAAAGTTATTCAAGAATATCTCTTTCTCCTATGTGCTTTCATCCCTAACCCTAACCCTAACCCTTCCGAAAGTCGGAGAAGCTCAAGGATGGTACCGATCGATGCGCGCTACCCCATTTAGTGGGGGTAGAGCCTACTTGCAAGTCTCTCCGACCTTCACAAAAAAAGTTATTCAAGAATATCTCTTTCTCCTATGTGCTTTCATCCCTAACCCTAACCCTAACCCTTCCGAAAGTCGGAGAAGCTCAAGGATGGTACCGATCGATGTGCGCTACCCCATTTAGTGGGGGTAGAGCCTACTTGCAAGTCTCTCCGACCTTCACAAAAAAAGTTATTCAAGAATATCTCCTCAGATTTGGGGGAATTTCGTCGGTCGACCTCTTCCGAAGGTCGTACAAGCTCGGGGATGGTACCAATCGATCCGCAGGACCCAAATTAGTCCAGATGCAACCACTTTCCAAGTCTCTCCGACCTTCACAAAAAAAGTTATTCAAGAATATCTCTTTCTCCTATGTGCTTTCATCCCTAACCCTAACCCTTCCGAAAGTCGGAGAAGCTCAAGGATGGTACTGATCGATGCGCGCTACCCCATTTAGTGGGGGTAAAGCCTACTTGCAAGTCTCTCCGACCTTCACAAAAAAAGTTATTCAAGAATATCTCTTTCTCCTATGTGCTTTCATCCCTAACCCTAACCCTAACCCTTCCGAAAGTCGGAGAAGCTCAAGGATGGTACCGATCGATGCGCGCTACCCCATTTAGTGGGGGTAGAGCCTACTTGCAAGTCTCTCCGACCTTCACAAAAAAAGTTATTCAAGAATATCTCTTTCTCCTATGTGCTTTCATCCCTAACCCTAACCCTTCCGAAAGTCGGAGAAGCTCAAGGATGGTACTGATCGATGCGCGCTACCCCATTTAGTGGGGGTAGAGCCTACTTGCAAGTCTCTCCGACCTTCACAAAAAAAGTTATTCAAGAATATCTCTTTCTCCTATGTGCTTTCATCCCTAACCCTAACCCTAACCCTTCCAAAAGTCGGAGAAGCTCAAGGATGGTACCGATCGATGCGCGCTACCCCATTTAGTGGGGGTAGAGCCTACTTGCAAGTCTCTCCGACCTTCACAAAAAAAGTTATTCAAGAATATCTCTTTCTCCTATGTGCTTTCATCCCTAACCCTAACCCTAACCCTTCCGAAAGTCGGAGAAGCTCAAGGATGGTACCGATCGATGTGCGCTACCCCATTTAGTGGGGGTAGAGCCTACTTGCAAGTCTCTCCGACCTTCACAAAAAAAGTTATTCAAGAATATCTCCTCAGATTTGGGGGAATTTCGTCGGTCGACCTCTTCCGAAGGTCGTACAAGCTCAGGGATGGTACCAATCGATCCGCAGGACCCAAATTAGTCCAGATGCAACCACTTTCCAAGTCTCTCCGACCTTCACAAAAAAAGTTATTCAAGAATATCTCTTTCTCCTATGTGCTTTCATCCCTAACCCTAACCCTAACCCTTCCGAAAGTCGGAGAAGCTCAAGGATGGTACCGATCGATGCGCGCTACCCCATTTAGTGGGGGTAGAGCCTACTTGCAAGTCTCTCCGACCTTCACAAAAAAAGTTATTCAAGAATATCTCTTTCTCCTATGTGCTTTCATCCCTAACCCTAACCCTTCCGAAAGTCGGAGAAGCTCAAGGATGGTACCGATCGATGCGCGCTACCCCATTTAGTGGGGGTAGAGCCTACTTGCAAGTCTCTCCGACCTTCACAAAAAAAGTTATTCAAGAATATCTCTTTCTCCTATGTGCTTTCATCCCTAACCCTAACCCTAACCCTTCCAAAAGTCGGAGAAGCTCAAGGATGGTACCGATCGATGCGCGCTACCCCATTTAGTGGGGGTAGAGCCTACTTGCAAGTCTCTCCGACCTTCACAAAAAAAGTTATTCAAGAATATCTCTTTCTCCTATGTGCTTTCATCCCTAACCCTAACCCTAACCCTTCCGAAAGTCGGAGAAGCTCAAGGATGGTACCGATCGATGTGCGCTACCCCATTTAGTGGGGGTAGAGCCTACTTGCAAGTCTCTCCGACCTTCACAAAAAAAGTTATTCAAGAATATCTCCTCAGATTTGGGGGAATTTCGTCGGTCGACCTCTTCCGAAGGTCGTACAAGCTCGGGGATGGTACCAATCGATCCGCAGGACCCAAATTAGTCCAGATGCAACCACTTTCCAAGTCTCTCCGACCTTCACAAAAAAAGTTATTCAAGAATATCTCTTTCTCCTATGTGCTTTCATCCCTAACCCTAACCCTAACCCTTCCGAAAGTCGGAGAAGCTCAAGGATGGTACCGATCGATGCGCGCTACCCCATTTAGTGGGGGTAGAGCCTACTTGCAAGTCTCTCCGACCTTCACAAAAAAAGTTATTCAAGAATATCTCTTTCTCCTATGTGCTTTCATCCCTAACCCTAACCCTTCCGAAAGTCGGAGAAGCTCAAGGATGGTACCGATCGATGCGCGCTACCCCATTTAGTGGGGGTAGAGCCTACTTGCAAGTCTCTCCGACCTTCACAAAAAAAGTTATTCAAGAATATCTCTTTCTCCTATGTGCTTTCATCCCTAACCCTAACCCTAACCCTTCCAAAAGTCGGAGAAGCTCAAGGATGGTACCGATCGATGCGCGCTACCCCATTTAGTGGGGGTAAAGCCTACTTGCAAGTCTCTCCGACCTTCACAAAAAAAGTTATTCAAGAATATCTCTTTCTCCTATGTGCTTTCATCCCTAACCCTAACCCTAACCCTTCCGAAAGTCGGAGAAGCTCAAGGATGGTACCGATCGATGTGCGCTACCCCATTTAGTGGGGGTAGAGCCTACTTGCAAGTCTCTCCGACCTTCACAAAAAAAGTTATTCAAGAATATCTCTTTCTCCTATGTGCTTTCATCCCTAACCCTAACCCTAACCCTTCCGAAAGTCGGAGAAGCTCAAGGATGGTACCGATCGATGTGCGCTACCCCATTTAGTGGGGGTAGAGCCTACTTGCAAGTCTCTCCGACCTTCACAAAAAAAGTTATTCAAGAATATCTCCTCAGATTTGGGGGAATTTCGTCGGTCGACCTCTTCCGAAGGTCGTACAAGCTCGGGGATGGTACCAATCGATCCGCAGGACCCAAATTAGTCCAGATGCAACCACTTTCCAAGTCTCTCCGACCTTCACAAAAAAAGTTATTCAAGAATATCTCTTTCTCCTATGTGCTTTCATCCCTAACCCTAACCCTAACCCTTCCGAAAGTCGGAGAAGCTCAAGGATGGTACCGATCGATGCGTGCTACCCCATTTAGTGGGGGTAGAGCCTACTTGCAAGTCTCTCCGACCTTCACAAAAAAAGTTATTCAAGAATATCTCTTTCTCCTATGTGCTTTCATCCCTAACCCTAACCCTAACCCTTCCAAAAGTCGGAGAAGCTCAAGGATGGTACCGATCGATGCGCGCTACCCCATTTAGTGGGGGTAGAGCCTACTTGCAAGTCTCTCCGACCTTCACAGAAAAAGTTATTCAAGAATATCTCTTTCTCCTATGTGCTTTCATCCCTAACCCTAACCCTAACCCTTCCGAAAGTCGGAGAAGCTCAAGGATGGTACCGATCGATGTGCGCTACCCCATTTAGTGGGGGTAGAGCCTACTTGCAAGTCTCTCCGACCTTCACAAAAAAAGTTATTCAAGAATATCTCCTCAGATTTGGGGGAATTTCGTCGGTCAACCTCTTCCGAAGGTCGTACAAGCTCGGGGATGGTACCAATCGATCCGCAGGACCCAAATTAGTCCAGATGCGACCACTTTCCAAGTCTCTCCGACCTTCACAAAAAAAGTTATTCAAGAATATCTCTTTCTCCTATGTGCTTTCATCCCTAACCCTAACCCTAACCCTTCCGAAAGTCGGAGAAGCTCAAGGATGGTACCGATCGATGCGCGCTACCCCATTTAGTGGGGGTAAAGCCTACTTGCAAGTCTCTCCGACCTTCACAAAAAAAGTTATTCAAGAATATCTCTTTCTCCTATGTGCTTTCATCCCTAACCCTAACCCTAACCCTTCCGAAAGTCGGAGAAGCTCAAGGATGGTACCGATCGATGCGTGCTACCCCATTTAGTGGGGGTAGAGCCTACTTGCAAGTCTCTCCGACCTTCACAAAAAAAGTTATTCAAGAATATCTCTTTCTCCTATGTGCTTTCATCCCTAACCCTAACCCTAACCCTTCCGAAAGTCGGAGAAGCTCAAGGATGGTACCGATCGATGTGCGCTACCCCATTTAGTGGGGGTAGAGCCTACTTGCAAGTCTCTCCGACCTTCACAAAAAAAGTTATTCAAGAATATCTCCTCAGATTTGGGGGAATTTCGTCGGTCGACCTCTTCCGAAGGTCGTACAAGCTCGGGGATGGTACCAATCGATCCGCAGGACCCAAATTAGTCCAGATGCAACCACTTTCCAAGTCTCTCCGACCTTCACAAAAAAAGTTATTCAAGAATATCTCTTTCTCCTATGTGCTTTCATCCCTAACCCTAACCCTAACCCTTCCGAAAGTCGGAGAAGCTCAAGGATGGTACCGATCGATGCGCGCTACCCCATTTAGTGGGGGTAAAGCCTACTTGCAAGTCTCTCCGACCTTCACAAAAAAAGTTATTCAAGAATATCTCTTTCTCCTATGTGCTTTCATCCCTAACCCTAACCCTAACCCTTCCGAAAGTCGGAGAAGCTCAAAGATGGTACCGATCGATGCGCGCTACCCCATTTAGTGGGGGTAGAGCCTACTTGCAAGTCTCTCCGACCTTCACAAAAAAAGTTATTCAAGAATATCTCTTTCTCCTATGTGCTTTCATCCCTAACCCTAACCCTAACCCTTCCGAAAGTCGGAGAAGCTCAAGGATGGTACCGATCGATGCGCGCAACCCCATTTAGTGGGGGTAGAGCCTACTTGCAAGTCTCTCCGACCTTCACAAAAAAAGTTATTCAAGAATATCTCCTCAGATTTGGGGGAATTTCGTCGGTCGACCTCTTCCGAAGGTCTTACAAGCTCGGGGATGGTACCAATCGATCCGCAGGACCCAAATTAGTCCAGATGCAACCACTTTCCAAGTCTCTCCGACCTTCACAAAAAAAGTTATTCAAGAATATCTCTTTCTCCTATGTGCTTTCATCCCTAACCCTAACCCTAACCCTTCCGAAAGTCGGAAAAGCTCAAGGATGGTACCGATCGATGCGCGCTACCCCATTTAGTGGGGGTAGAGCCTACTTGCAAGTCTCTCCGACCTTCACAAAAAAAGTTATTCAAGAATATCTCTTTCTCCTATGTGCTTTCATCCCTAACCCTAACCCTTCCGAAAGTCGGAGAAGCTCAAGGATGGTACCGATCGATGCGCGCTACCCCATTTAGTGGGGGTAGAGCCTACTTGCAAGTCTCTCCGACCTTCACAAAAAAAGTTATTCAAGAATATCTCTTTCTCCTATGTGCTTTCATCCCTAACCCTAACCCTAACCCTTCCAAAAGTCGGAGAAGCTCAAGGATGGTACCGATCGATGCGCGCTACCCCATTTAGTGGGGGTAAAGCCTACTTGCAAGTCTCTCCGACCTTCACAAAAAAAGTTATTCAAGAATATCTCTTTCTCCTATGTGCTTTCATCCCTAACCCTAACCCTAACCCTTCCGAAAGTCGGAGAAGCTCAAGGATGGTACCGATCGATGTGCGCTACCCCATTTAGTGGGGGTAGAGCCTACTTGCAAGTCTCTCCGACCTTCACAAAAAAAGTTATTCAAGAATATCTCCTCAGATTTGGGGGAATTTCGTCGGTCGACCTCTTCCGAAGGTCGTACAAGCTCGGGGATGGTACCAATCGATCCGCAGGACCCAAATTAGTCCAGATGCAACCACTTTCCAAGTCTCTCCGACCTTCACAAAAAAAGTTATTCAAGAATATCTCTTTCTCCTATGTGCTTTCATCCCTAACCCTAACCCTAACCCTTCCGAAAGTCGGAGAAGCTCAAGGATGGTACCGATCGATGCGCGCTACCCCATTTAGTGGGGGTAAAGCCTACTTGCAAGTCTCTCCGACCTTCACAAAAAAAGTTATTCAAGAATATCTCTTTCTCCTATGTGCTTTCATCCCTAACCCTAACCCTAACCCTTCCGAAAGTCGGAGAAGCTCAAGGATAGTACCGATCGATGCGCGCTACCCCATTTAGTGGGGGTAGAGCCTACTTGCAAGTCTCTCCGACCTTCACAAAAAAAGTTATTCAAGAATATCTCTTTCTCCTATGTGCTTTCATCCCTAACCCTAACCCTAACCCTTCCGAAAGTCGGAGAAGCTCAAGGATGGTACCGATCGATGCGCGCTACCCCATTTAGTGGGGGTAGAGCCTACTTGCAAGTCTCTCCGACCTTCACAAAAAAAGTTATTCAAGAATATCTCTTTCTCCTATGTGCTTTCATCCCTAACCCTAACCCTAACCCTTCCAAAAGTCGGAGAAGCTCAAGGATGGTACCGATCGATGCGCGCTACCCCATTTAGTGGGGGTAGAGCCTACTTGCAAGTCTCTCCGACCTTCACAAAAAAAGTTATTCAAGAATATCTCTTTCTCCTATGTGCTTTCATCCCTAACCCTAACCCTAACCCTTCCGAAAGTCGGAGAAGCTCAAGGATGGTACCGATCGATGTGCGCTACCCCATTTAGTGGGGGTAGAGCCTACTTGCAAGTCTCTCCGACCTTCACAAAAAAAGTTATTCAAGAATATCTCTTTCTCCTATGTGCTTTCATCCCTAACCCTAACCCTAACCCTTCCGAAAGTCGGAGAAGCTCAAGGATGGTACCGATCGATGTGCGCTACCCCATTTAGTGGGGGTAGAGCCTACTTGCAAGTCTCTCCGACCTTCACAAAAAAAGTTATTCAAGAATATCTCCTCAGATTTGGGGGAATTTCGTCGGTCGACCTCTTCCGAAGGTCGTACAAGCTCGGGGATGGTACCAATCGATCCGCAGGACCCAAATTAGTCCAGATGCAACCACTTTCCAAGTCTCTCCGACCTTCACAAAAAAAGTTATTCAAGAATATCTCTTTCTCCTATGTGCTTTCATCCCTAACCCTAACCCTAACCCTTCCGAAAGTCGGAGAAGCTCAAGGATGGTACCGATCGATGCGTGCTACCCCATTTAGTGGGGGTAGAGCCTACTTGCAAGTCTCTCCGACCTTCACAAAAAAAGTTATTCAAGAATATCTCTTTCTCCTATGTGCTTTCATCCCTAACCCTAACCCTAACCCTTCCAAAAGTCGGAGAAGCTCAAGGATGGTACCGATCGATGCGCGCTACCCCATTTAGTGGGGGTAGAGCCTACTTGCAAGTCTCTCCGACCTTCACAAAAAAAGTTATTCAAGAATATCTCTTTCTCCTATGTGCTTTCATCCCTAACCCTAACCCTAACCCTTCCGAAAGTCGGAGAAGCTCAAGGATGGTACCGATCGATGTGCGCTACCCCATTTAGTGGGGGTAGAGCCTACTTGCAAGTCTCTCCGACCTTCACAAAAAAAGTTATTCAAGAATATCTCCTCAGATTTGGGGGAATTTCGTCGGTCAACCTCTTCCGAAGGTCGTACAAGCTCGGGGATGGTACCAATCGATCCGCAGGACCCAAATTAGTCCAGATGCGACCACTTTCCAAGTCTCTCCGACCTTCACAAAAAAAGTTATTCAAGAATATCTCTTTCTCCTATGTGCTTTCATCCCTAACCCTAACCCTAACCCTTCCGAAAGTCGGAGAAGCTCAAGGATGGTACCGATCGATGCGCGCTACCCCATTTAGTGGGGGTAAAGCCTACTTGCAAGTCTCTCCGACCTTCACAAAAAAAGTTATTCAAGAATATCTCTTTCTCCTATGTGCTTTCATCCCTAACCCTAACCCTAACCCTTCCGAAAGTCGGAGAAGCTCAAGGATGGTACCGATCGATGCGTGCTACCCCATTTAGTGGGGGTAGAGCCTACTTGCAAGTCTCTCCGACCTTCACAAAAAAAGTTATTCAAGAATATCTCTTTCTCCTATGTGCTTTCATCCCTAACCCTAACCCTAACCCTTCCGAAAGTCGGAGAAGCTCAAGGATGGTACCGATCGATGTGCGCTACCCCATTTAGTGGGGGTAGAGCCTACTTGCAAGTCTCTCCGACCTTCACAAAAAAAGTTATTCAAGAATATCTCCTCAGATTTGGGGGAATTTCGTCGGTCGACCTCTTCCGAAGGTCGTACAAGCTCGGGGATGGTACCAATCGATCCGCAGGACCCAAATTAGTCCAGATGCAACCACTTTCCAAGTCTCTCCGACCTTCACAAAAAAAGTTATTCAAGAATATCTCTTTCTCCTATGTGCTTTCATCCCTAACCCTAACCCTAACCCTTCCGAAAGTCGGAGAAGCTCAAGGATGGTACCGATCGATGCGCGCTACCCCATTTAGTGGGGGTAAAGCCTACTTGCAAGTCTCTCCGACCTTCACAAAAAAAGTTATTCAAGAATATCTCTTTCTCCTATGTGCTTTCATCCCTAACCCTAACCCTAACCCTTCCGAAAGTCGGAGAAGCTCAAAGATGGTACCGATCGATGCGCGCTACCCCATTTAGTGGGGGTAGAGCCTACTTGCAAGTCTCTCCGACCTTCACAAAAAAAGTTATTCAAGAATATCTCTTTCTCCTATGTGCTTTCATCCCTAACCCTAACCCTAACCCTTCCGAAAGTCGGAGAAGCTCAAGGATGGTACCGATCGATGCGCGCAACCCCATTTAGTGGGGGTAGAGCCTACTTGCAAGTCTCTCCGACCTTCACAAAAAAAGTTATTCAAGAATATCTCCTCAGATTTGGGGGAATTTCGTCGGTCGACCTCTTCCGAAGGTCTTACAAGCTCGGGGATGGTACCAATCGATCCGCAGGACCCAAATTAGTCCAGATGCAACCACTTTCCAAGTCTCTCCGACCTTCACAAAAAAAGTTATTCAAGAATATCTCTTTCTCCTATGTGCTTTCATCCCTAACCCTAACCCTAACCCTTCCGAAAGTCGGAGAAGCTCAAGGATGGTACCGATCGATGCGCGCTACCCCATTTAGTGGGGGTAGAGCCTACTTGCAAGTCTCTCCGACCTTCACAAAAAAAGTTATTCAAGAATATCTCTTTCTCCTATGTGCTTTCATCCCTAACCCTAACCCTAACCCTTCCGAAAGTCGGAGAAGCTCATGGATGGTACCGATCGATGCGCGCAACCCCATTTAGTGGGGGTAGAGCCTACTTGCAAGTCTCTCCGACCTTCACAAAAAAAGTTATTCAAGAATATCTCCTCAGATTTGGGGGAATTTCGTCGGTCGACCTCTTCCGAAGGTCGTACAAGCTCGGGGATGGTACCAATCGATCTGCAGGACCCAAATTAGTCCAGATGCAACCACTTTCCAAGTCTCTCCGACCTTCACAAAAAAAGTTATTCAAGAATATCTCTTTCTCCTATGTGCTTTCATCCCTAACCCTAACCCTAACCCTTCCGAAAGTCGGAGAAGCTCAAGGATGGTACCGATCGATGCGCGCTACCCCATTTAGTGGGGGTAGAGCCTACTTGCAAGTCTCTCCGACCTTCACAAAAAAAGTTATTCAAGAATATCTCTTTCTCCTATGTGCTTTCATCCCTAACCCTAACCCTAACCCTTCCGAAAGTCGGAGAAGCTCAAGGATGGTACCGATCGATGCGCGCAACCCCATTTAGTGGGGGTAGAGCCTACTTGCAAGTCTCTCCGACCTTCACAAAAAAAGTTATTCAAGAATATCTCCTCAGATTTGGGGGAATTTCGTCGGTCGACCTCTTCCGAAGGTCGTACAAGCTCGGGGATGGTACCAATCGATCTGCAGGACCCAAATTAGTCCAGATGCAACCACTTTCCAAGTCTCTCCGACCTTCACAAAAAAAGTTATTCAAGAATATCTCTTTCTCCTATGTGCTTTCATCCCTAACCCTAACCCTAACCCTTCCGAAAGTCGGAGAAGCTCAAGGATGGTACCGATCGATGCGCGCTACCCCATTTAGTGGGGGTAGAGCCTACTTGCAAGTCTCTCCGACCTTCACAAAAAAAGTTATTCAAGAATATCTCTTTCTCCTATGTGCTTTCATCCCTAACCCTAACCCTAACCCTTCCGAAAGTCGGAGAAGCTCAAGGATGGTACCGATCGATGTGCGCTACCCCATTTAGTGGGGGTAGAGCCAACTTGCAAGTCTCTCCGACCTTCACAAAAAAAGTTATTCAAGAATATCTCCTCAGATTTGGGGGAATTTCGTCGGTCGACCTCTTCCGAAGGTCGTACAAGCTCGGGGATGGTACCAATCGATCCGCAGGACCCAAATTAGTCCAGATGCAACCACTTTCCAAGTCTCTCCGACCTTCACAAAAAAAGTTATTCAAGAATATCTCTTTCTCCTATGTGCTTTCATCCCTAACCCTAACCCTAACCCTTCCGAAAGTCGGAGAAGCTCAAAGATGGTACCGATCGATGCGCGCTACCCCATTTAGTGGGGGTA
Organism: Limanda limanda; assembly: GCF_963576545.1. Classification (NCBI taxonomy): domain Eukaryota; kingdom Metazoa; phylum Chordata; class Actinopteri; order Pleuronectiformes; family Pleuronectidae; genus Limanda; species Limanda limanda. The sequence goes on along the minus strand of NW_026870694.1, from coordinate 376,409 downwards.
GAGCCTACTTGCAAGTCTCTCCGACCTTCACAAAAAAAGTTATTCAAGAATATCTCCTCAGATTTGGGGGAATTTCGTCGGTCGACCTCTTCCGAAGGTCGTACAAGCTCGGGGATGGTACCAATCGATCCGCAGGACCCAAATTAGTCCAGATGCAACCACTTTCCAAGTCTCTCCGACCTTCACAAAAAAAGTTATTCAAGAATATCTCTTTCTCCTATGTGCTTTCATCCCTAACCCTAACCCTAACCCTTCCGAAAGTCGGAGAAGCTCAAGGATGGTACCGATCGATGCGCGCTACCCCATTTAGTGGGGGTAGAGCCTACTTGCAAGTCTCTCCGACCTTCACAAAAAAAGTTATTCAAGAATATCTCTTTCTCCTATGTGCTTTCATCCCTAACCCTAACCCTAACCCTTCCGAAAGTCGGAGAAGCTCAAGGATGGTACCGATCGATGTGCGCTACCCCATTTAGTGGGGGTAGAGCCTACTTGCAAGTCTCTCCGACCTTCACAAAAAAAGTTATTCAAGAATATCTCCTCAGATTTGGGGGAATTTCGTCGGTCGACCTCTTCCGAAGGTCGTACAAGCTCGGGGATGGTACCAATCGATCCGCAGGACCCAAATTAGTCCAGATGCAACCACTTTCCAAGTCTCTCCGACCTTCACAAAAAAAGTTATTCAAGAATATCTCTTTCTCCTATGTGCTTTCATCCCTAACCCTAACCCTAACCCTTCCAAAAGTCGGAGAAGCTCAAGGATGGTACCGATCGATGCGCGCTACCCCATTTAGTGGGGGTAGAGCCTACTTGCAAGTCTCTCCGACCTTCACAAAAAAAGTTATTCAAGAATATCTCTTTCTCCTATGTGCTTTCATCCCTAACCCTAACCCTAACCCTTCCGAAAGTCGGAGAAGCTCAAGGATGGTACCGATCGATGCGCGCTACCCCATTTAGTGGGGGTAGAGCCTACTTGCAAGTCTCTCCGACCTTCACAAAAAAAGTTATTCAAGAATATCTCTTTCTCCTATGTGCTTTCATCCCTAACCCTAACCCTAACCCTTCCGAAAGTCGGAGAAGCTCAAGGATGGTACCGATCGATGCGCGCTACCCCATTTAGTGGGGGTAGAGCCTACTTGCAAGTCTCTCCGACCTTCACAAAAAAAGTTATTCAAGAATATCTCTTTCTCCTATGTGCTTTCATCCCTAACCCTAACCCTAACCCTTCCGAAAGTCGGAGAAGCTCAAGGATGGTACCGATCGATGCGCGCTACCCCATTTAGTGGGGGTAGAGCCTACTTGCAAGTCTCTCCGACCTTCACAAAAAAAGTTATTCAAGAATATCTCTTTCTCCTATGTGCTTTCATCCCTAACCCTAACCCTAACCCTTCCAAAAGTCGGAGAAGCTCAAGGATGGTACTGATCGATGCGCGCTACCCCATTTAGTGGGGGTAGAGCCTACTTGCAAGTCTCTCCGACCTTCACAAAAAAAGTTATTCAAGAATATCTCTTTCTCCTATGTGCTTTCATCCCTAACCCTAACCCTAACCCTTCCGAAAGTCGGAGAAGCTCAAGGATGGTACCGATCGATGTGCGCTACCCCATTTAGTGGGGGTAGAGCCTACTTGCAAGTCTCTCCGACCTTCACAAAAAAAGTTATTCAAGAATATCTCCTCAGATTTGGGGGAATTTCGTCGGTCGACCTCTTCCGAAGGTCGTACAAGCTCGGGGATGGTACCAATCGATCCGCAGGACCCAAATTAGTCCAGATGCAACCACTTTCCAAGTCTCTCCGACCTTCACAAAAAAAGTTATTCAAGAATATCTCTTTCTCCTATGTGCTTTCATCCCTAACCCTAACCCTAACCCTTCCGAAAGTCGGAGAAGCTCAAGGATGGTACCGATCGATGCGCGCTACCCCATTTAGTGGGGGTAGAGCCTACTTGCAAGTCTCTCCGACCTTCACAAAAAAAGTTATTCAAGAATATCTCTTTCTCCTATGTGCTTTCATCCCTAACCCTAACCCTAACCCTTCCGAAAGTCGGAGAAGCTCAAGGATGGTACCGATCGATGCGCGCTACCCCATTTAGTGGGGGTAGAGCCTACTTGCAAGTCTCTCCGACCTTCACAAAAAAAGTTATTCAAGAATATCTCTTTCTCCTATGTGCTTTCATCCCTAACCCTAACCCTAACCCTTCCGAAAGTCGGAGAAGCTCAAGGATGGTACCGATCGATGCGCGCTACCCCATTTAGTGGGGGTAGAGCCTACTTGCAAGTCTCTCCGACCTTCACAAAAAAAGTTATTCAAGAATATCTCTTTCTCCTATGTGCTTTCATCCCTAACCCTAACCCTAACCCTTCCGAAAGTCGGAGAAGCTCAAGGATGGTACCGATCGATGCGCGCAACCCCATTTAGTGGGGGTAGAGCCTACTTGCAAGTCTCTCCGACCTTCACAAAAAAAGTTATTCAAGAATATCTCCTCAGATTTGGGGGAATTTCGTCGGTCGACCTCTTCCGAAGGTCGTACAAGCTCGGGGATGGTACCAATCGATCCGCAGGACCCAAATTAGTCCAGATGCAACCACTTTCCAAGTCTCTCCGACCTTCACAAAAAAAGTTATTCAAGAATATCTCTTTCTCCTATGTGCTTTCATCCCTAACCCTAACCCTAACCCTTCCAAAAGTCGGAGAAGCTCAAGGATGGTACTGATCGATGCGCGTTACCCCATTTAGTGGGGGTAGAGCCTACTTGCAAGTCTCTCCGACCTTCACAAAAAAAGTTATTCAAGAATATCTCTTTCTCCTATGTGCTTTCATCCCTAACCCTAACCCTAACCCTTCCGAAAGTCGGAGAAGCTCAAGGATGGTACCGATCGATGTGCGCTACCCCATTTAGTGGGGGTAGAGCCTACTTGCAAGTCTCTCCGACCTTCACAAAAAAAGTTATTCAAGAATATCTCCTCAGATTTGGGGGAATTTCGTCGGTCGACCTCTTCCGAAGGTCGTACAAGCTCGGGGATGGTACCAATCGATCCGCAGGACCCAAATTAGTCCAGATGCAACCACTTTCCAAGTCTCTCCGACCTTCACAAAAAAAGTTATTCAAGAATATCTCTTTCTCCTATGTGCTTTCATCCCTAACCCTAACCCTAACCCTTCCGAAAGTCGGAGAAGCTCAAGGATGGTACCGATCGATGCGCGCTACCCCATTTAGTGGGGGTAGAGCCTACTTGCAAGTCTCTCCGACCTTCACAAAAAAAGTTATTCAAGAATATCTCTTTCTCCTATGTGCTTTCATCCCTAACCCTAACCCTAACCCTTCCGAAAGTCGGAGAAGCTCAAGGATGGTACCGATCGATGCGCGCTACCCCATTTAGTGGGGGTAGAGCCTACTTGCAAGTCTCTCCGACCTTCACAAAAAAAGTTATTCAAGAATATCTCTTTCTCCTATGTGCTTTCATCCCTAACCCTAACCCTAACCCTTCCGAAAGTCGGAGAAGCTCAAGGATGGTACCGATCGATGCGCGCAACCCCATTTAGTGGGGGTAGAGCCTACTTGCAAGTCTCTCCGACCTTCACAAAAAAAGTTATTCAAGAATATCTCTTTCTCCTATGTGCTTTCATCCCTAACCCTAACCCTAACCCTTCCGAAAGTCGGAGAAGCTCAAGGATGGTACCGATCGATGCGCGCAACCCCATTTAGTGGGGGTAGAGCCTACTTGCAAGTCTCTCCGACCTTCACAAAAAAAGTTATTCAAGAATATCTCCTCAGATTTGGGGGAATTTCGTCGGTCGACCTCTTCCGAAGGTCGTACAAGCTCGGGGATGGTACCAATCGATCCGCAGGACCCAAATTAGTCCAGATGCAACCACTTTCCAAGTCTCTCCGACCTTCACAAAAAAAGTTATTCAAGAATATCTCTTTCTCCTATGTGCTTTCATCCCTAACCCTAACCCTAACCCTTCCGAAAGTCGGAGAAGCTCAAGGATGGTACCGATCGATGCGCGCTACCCCATTTAGTGGGGGTAGAGCCTACTTGCAAGTCTCTCCGACCTTCACAAAAAAAGTTATTCAAGAATATCTCTTTCTCCTATGTGCTTTCATCCCTAACCCTAACCCTAACCCTTCCGAAAGTCGGAGAAGCTCAAGGATGGTACCGATCGATGCGCGCAACCCCATTTAGTGGGGGTAGAGCCTACTTGCAAGTCTATCCGACCTTCACAAAAAAAGTTATTCAAGAATATCTCCTCAGATTTGGGGGAATTTCGTCGGTCGACCTCTTCCGAAGGTCGTACAAGCTCGGGGATGGTACCAATCGATCCGCAGGACCCAAATTAGTCCAGATGCAACCACTTTCCAAGTCTCTCCGACCTTCACAAAAAAAGTTATTCAAGAATATCTCTTTCTCCTATGTGCTTTCATCCCTAACCCTAACCCTAACCCTTCCGAAAGTCGGAGAAGCTCAAGGATGGTACCGATCGATGCGCGCTACCCCATTTAGTGGGGGTAGAGCCTACTTGCAAGTCTCTCCGACCTTCACAAAAAAAGTTATTCAAGAATATCTCTTTCTCCTATGTGCTTTCATCCCTAACCCTAACCCTAACCCTTCCGAAAGTCGGAGAAGCTCAAGGATGGTACCGATCGATGCGCGCAACCCCATTTAGTGGGGGTAGAGCCTACTTGCAAGTCTCTCCGACCTTCACAAAAAAAGTTATTCAAGAATATCTCCTCAGATTTGGGGGAATTTCGTCGGTCGACCTCTTCCGAAGGTCGTACAAGCTCGGGGATGGTACCAATCGATCCGCAGGACCCAAATTAGTCCAGATGCAACCACTTTCCAAGTCTCTCCGACCTTCACAAAAAAAGTTATTCAAGAATATCTCTTTCTCCTATGTGCTTTCATCCCTAACCCTAACCCTAACCCTTCCGAAAGTCGGAGAAGCTCAAGGATGGTACCGATCGATGCGCGCTACCCCATTTAGTGGGGGTAGAGCCTACTTGCAAGTCTCTCCGACCTTCACAAAAAAAGTTATTCAAGAATATCTCTTTCTCCTATGTGCTTTCATCCCTAACCCTAACCCTAACCCTTCCGAAAGTCGGAGAAGCTCAAGGATGGTACCGATCGATGTGCGCTACCCCATTTAGTGGGGGTAGAGCCTACTTGCAAGTCTCTCCGACCTTCACAAAAAAAGTTATTCAAGAATATCTCCTCAGATTTGGGGGAATTTCGTCGGTCGACCTCTTCCGAAGGTCGTACAAGCTCGGGGATGGTACCAATCGATCCGCAGGACCCAAATTAGTCCAGATGCAACCACTTTCCAAGTCTCTCCGACCTTCACAAAAAAAGTTATTCAAGCATATCTCTTTCTCCTATGTGCTTTCATCCCTAACCCTAACCCTAACCCTTCCGAAAGTCGGAGAAGCTCAAGGATGGTACCGATCGATGCGTGCTACCCCATTTAGTGGGGGTAGAGCCTACTTGCAAGTCTCTCCGACCTTCACAAAAAAAGTTATTCAAGAATATCTCTTTCTCCTATGTGCTTTCATCCCTAACCCTAACCCTAACCCTTCCGAAAGTCGGAGAAGCTCAAGGATGGTACCGATCGATGTGCGCTACCCCATTTAGTGGGGGTAGAGCCTACTTGCAAGTCTCTCCGACCTTCACAAAAAAAGTTATTCAAGAATATCTCCTCAGATTTGGGGGAATTTCGTCGGTCGACCTCTTCCGAAGGTCGTACAAGCTCGGGGATGGTACCAATCGATCCGCAGGACCCAAATTAGTCCAGATGCAACCACTTTCCAAGTCTCTCCGACCTTCACAAAAAAAGTTATTCAAGAATATCTCTTTCTCCTATGTGCTTTCATCCCTAACCCTAACCCTAACCCTTCCGAAAGTCGGAGAAGCTCAAGGATGGTACCGATCGATGCGCGCAACCCCATTTAGTGGGGGTAGAGCCTACTTGCAAGTCTCTCCGACCTTCACAAAAAAAGTTATTCAAGAATATCTCCTCAGATTTGGGGGAATTTCGTCGGTCGACCTCTTCCGAAGGTCGTACAAGCTCGGGGATGGTACCAATCGATCCGCAGGACCCAAATTAGTCCAGATGCAACCACTTTCCAAGTCTCTCCGACCTTCACAAAAAAAGTTATTCAAGCATATCTCTTTCTCCTATGTGCTTTCATCCCTAACCCTAACCCTAACCCTTCCGAAAGTCGGAGAAGCTCAAGGATGGTACCGATCGATGCGCGCTACCCCATTTAGTGGGGGTAGAGCCTACTTGCAAGTCTCTCCGACCTTCACAAAAAAAGTTATTCAAGAATATCTCTTTCTCCTATGTGCTTTCATCCCTAACCCTAACCCTAACCCTTCCGAAAGTCGGAGAAGCTCAAGGATGGTACCGATCGATGCGCGCAACCCCATTTAGTGGGGGTAGAGCCTACTTGCAAGTCTCTCCGACCTTCACAAAAAAAGTTATTCAAGAATATCTCCTCAGATTTGGGGGAATTTCGTCGGTCGACCTCTTCCGAAGGTCGTACAAGCTCGGGGATGGTACCAATCGATCCGCAGGACCCAAATTAGTCCAGATGCAACCACTTTCCAAGTCTCTCCGACCTTCACAAAAAAAGTTATTCAAGAATATCTCTTTCTCCTATGTGCTTTCATCCCTAACCCTAACCCTAACCCTTCCGAAAGTCGGAGAAGCTCAAGGATGGTACCGATCGATGCGCGCTACCCCATTTAGTGGGGGTAGAGCCTACTTGCAAGTCTCTCCGACCTTCACAAAAAACGTTATTCAAGAATATCTCTTTCTCCTATGTGCTTTCATCCCTAACCCTAACCCTAACCCTTCCGAAAGTCGGAGAAGCTCAAGGATGGTACCGATCGATGTGCGCTACCCCATTTAGTGGGGGTAGAGCCAACTTGCAAGTCTCTCCGACCTTCACAAAAAAAGTTATTCAAGAATATCTCCTCAGATTTGGGGGAATTTCGTCGGTCGACCTCTTCCGAAGGTCGTACAAGCTCGGGGATGGTACCAATCGATCCGCAGGACCCAAATTAGTCCAGATGCAACCACTTTCCAAGTCTCTCCGACCTTCACAAAAAAAGTTATTCAAGAATATCTCTTTCTCCTATGTGCTTTCATCCCTAACCCTAACCCTAACCCTTCCGAAAGTCGGAGAAGCTCAAGGATGGTACCGATCGATGCGCGCTACCCCATTTAGTGGGGGTAGAGCCTACTTGCAAGTCTCTCCGACCTTCACAAAAAAAGTTATTCAAGAATATCTCTTTCTCCTATGTGCTTTCATCCCTAACCCTAACCCTAACCCTTCCGAAAGTCGGAGAAGCTCAAAGATGGTACCGATCGATGTGCGCTACCCCATTTAGTGGGGGTAGAGCCTACTTGCAAGTCTCTCCGACCTTCACAAAAAAAGTTATTCAAGAATATCTCCTCAGATTTGGGGGAATTTCGTCGGTCGACCTCTTCCGAAGGTCGTACAAGCTCGGGGATGGTACCAATCGATCCGCAGGACCCAAATTAGTCCAGATGCAACCACTTTCCAAGTCTCTCCGACCTTCACAAAAAAAGTTATTCAAGCATATCTCTTTCTCCTATGTGCTTTCATCCCTAACCCTAACCCTAACCCTTCCGAAAGTCGGAGAAGCTCAAGGATGGTACCGATCGATGCGCGCTACCCCATTTAGTGGGGGTAGAGCCTACTTGCAAGTCTCTCCGACCTTCACAAAAAAAGTTATTCAAGAATATCTCTTTCTCCTATGTGCTTTCATCCCTAACCCTAACCCTAACCCTTCCGAAAGTCGGAGAAGCTCAAGGATGGTACCGATCGATGTGCGCTACCCCATTTAGTGGGGGTAGAGCCTACTTGCAAGTCTCTCCGACCTTCACAAAAAAGTTATTCAAGAATATCTCCTCAGATTTGGGGGAATTTCGTCGGTCGACCTCTTCCGAAGGTCGTACAAGCTCGGGGATGGTACCAATCGATCCGCAGGACCCAAATTAGTCCAGATGCAACCACTTTCCAAGTCTCTCCGACCTTCACAAAAAAAGTTATTCAAGAATATCTCTTTCTCCTATGTGCTTTCATCCCTAACCCTAACCCTAACCCTTCCGAAAGTCGGAGAAGCTCAAGGATGGTACCGATCGATGCGCGCTACCCCATTTAGTGGGGGTAGAGCCTACTTGCAAGTCTCTCCGACCTTCACAAAAAAAGTTATTCAAGAATATCTCTTTCTCCTATGTGCTTTCATCCCTAACCCTAACCCTAACCCTTCCGAAAGTCGGAGAAGCTCAAGGATGGTACCGATCGATGCGCGCTACCCCATTTAGTGGGGGTAGAGCCTACTTGCAAGTCTCTCCGACCTTCACAAAAAAAGTTATTCAAGAATATCTCTTTCTCCTATGTGCTTTCATCCCTAACCCTAACCCTAACCCTTCCGAAAGTCGGAGAAGCTCAAGGATGGTACCGATCGATGCGCGCTACCCCATTTAGTGGGGGTAGAGCCTACTTGCAAGTCTCTCCGACCTTCACAAAAAAAGTTATTCAAGAATATCTCTTTCTCCTATGTGCTTTCATCCCTAACCCTAACCCTAACCCTTCCAAAAGTCGGAGAAGCTCAAGGATGGTACCGATCGATGCGCGCTACCCCATTTAGTGGGGGTAGAGCCTACTTGCAAGTCTCTCCGACCTTCACAAAAAAAGTTATTCAAGAATATCTCTTTCTCCTATGTGCTTTCATCCCTAACCCTAACCCTAACCCTTCCGAAAGTCGGAGAAGCTCAAGGATGGTACCGATCGATGTGCGCTACCCCATTTAGTGGGGGTAGAGCCTACTTGCAAGTCTCTCCGACCTTCACAAAAAAAGTTATTCAAGAATATCTCCTCAGATTTGGGGGAATTTCGTCGGTCGACCTCTTCCGAAGGTCGTACAAGCTCGGGGATGGTACCAATCGATCCGCAGGACCCAAATTAGTCCAGATGCAACCACTTTCCAAGTCTCTCCGACCTTCACAAAAAAAGTTATTCAAGCATATCTCTTTCTCCTATGTGCTTTCATCCCTAACCCTAACCCTTCCGAAAGTCGGAGAAGCTCAAGGATGGTACCGATCGATGCGCGCTACCCCATTTAGTGGGGGTAGAGCCTACTTGCAAGTCTCTCCGACCTTCACAAAAAAAGTTATTCAAGAATATCTCCTCAGATTTGGGGGAATTTCGTCGGTCGACCTCTTCCGAAGGTCGTACAAGCTCGGGGATGGTACCAATCGATCCGCAGGACCCAAATTAGTCCAGATGCAACCACTTTCCAAGTCTCTCCGACCTTCACAAAAAAAGTTATTCAAGAATATCTCTTTCTCCTATGTGCTTTCATCCCTAACCCTAACCCTAACCCTTCCGAAAGTCGGAGAAGCTCAAGGATGGTACCGATCGATGCGCGCTACCCCATTTAGTGGGGGTAGAGCCTACTTGCAAGTCTCTCCGACCTTCACAAAAAAAGTTATTCAAGAATATCTCTTTCTCCTATGTGCTTTCATCCCTAACCCTAACCCTAACCCTTCCGAAAGTCGGAGAAGCTCAAGGATGGTACCGATCGATGTGCGCTACCCCATTTAGTGGGGGTAGAGCCTACTTGCAAGTCTCTCCGACCTTCACAAAAAAAGTTATTCAAGAATATCTCCTCAGATTTGGGGGAATTTCGTCGGTCGACCTCTTCCGAAGGTCGTACAAGCTCGGGGATGGTACCAATCGATCCGCAGGACCCAAATTAGTCCAGATGCAACCACTTTCCAAGTCTCTCCGACCTTCACAAAAAAAGTTATTCAAGAATATCTCTTTCTCCTATGTGCTTTCATCCCTAACCCTAACCCTAACCCTTCCGAAAGTCGGAGAAGCTCAAGGATGGTACCGATCGATGCGCGCTACCCCATTTAGTGGGGGTAGAGCCTACTTGCAAGTCTCTCCGACCTTCACAAAAAAAGTTATTCAAGAATATCTCTTTCTCCTATGTGCTTTCATCCCTAACCCTAACCCTAACCCTTCCGAAAGTCGGAGAAGCTCAAGGATGGTACCGATCGATGCGCGCTACCCCATTTAGTGGGGGTAGAGCCTACTTGCAAGTCTCTCCGACCTTCACAAAAAAAGTTATTCAAGAATATCTCTTTCTCCTATGTGCTTTCATCCCTAACCCTAACCCTTCCGAAAGTCGGAGAAGCTCAAGGATGGTACCGATCGATGCGCGCTACCCCATTTAGTGGGGGTAGAGCCTACTTGCAAGTCTCTCCGACCTTCACAAAAAAAGTTATTCAAGAATATCTCTTTCTCCTATGTGCTTTCATGCCTAACCCTAACCCTAACCCTTCCAAAAGTCGGAGAAGCTCAAGGATGGTACCGATCGATGCGCGCTACCCCATTTAGTGGGGGTAGAGCCTACTTGCAAGTCTCTCCGACCTTCACAAAAAAAGTTATTCAAGAATATCTCTTTCTCCTATGTGCTTTCATCCCTAACCCTAACCCTAACCCTTCCGAAAGTCGGAGAAGCTCAAGGATGGTACCGATCGATGCGCGCTACCCCATTTAGTGGGGGTAGAGCCTACTTGCAAGTCTCTCCGACCTTCACAAAAAAAGTTATTCAAGAATATCTCTTTCTCCTATGTGCTTTCATCCCTAACCCTAACCCTAACCCTTCCAAAAGTCGGAGAAGCTCAAGGATGGTACCGATCGATGCGCGCTACCCCATTTAGTGGGGGTAGAGCCTACTTGCAAGTCTCTCCGACCTTCACAAAAAAAGTTATTCAAGAATATCTCTTTCTCCTATGTGCTTTCATCCCTAACCCTAACCCTAACCCTTCCGAAAGTCGGAGAAGCTCAAGGATGGTACCGATCGATGTGCGCTACCCCATTTAGTGGGGGTAGAGCCTACTTGCAAGTCTCTCCGACCTTCACAAAAAAAGTTATTCAAGAATATCTCCTCAGATTTGGGGGAATTTCGTCGGTCGACCTCTTCCGAAGGTCGTACAAGCTCGGGGATGGTACCAATCGATCCGCAGGACCCAAATTAGTCCAGATGCAACCACTTTCCAAGTCTCTCCGACCTTCACAAAAAAAGTTATTCAAGCATATCTCTTTCTCCTATGTGCTTTCATCCCTAACCCTAACCCTAACCCTTCCGAAAGTCGGAGAAGCTCAAGGATGGTACCGATCGATGCGCGCTACCCCATTTAGTGGGGGTAGAGCCTACTTGCAAGTCTCTCCGACCTTCACAAAAAAAGTTATTCAAGAATATCTCCTCAGATTTGGGGGAATTTCGTCGGTCGACCTCTTCCGAAGGTCGTACAAGCTCGGGGATGGTACCAATCGATCCGCAGGACCCAAATTAGTCCAGATGCAACCACTTTCCAAGTCTCTCCGACCTTCACAAAAAAAGTTATTCAAGAATATCTCTTTCTCCTATGTGCTTTCATCCCTAACCCTAACCCTAACCCTTCCGAAAGTCGGAGAAGCTCAAGGATGGTACCGATCGATGCGCGCTACCCCATTTAGTGGGGGTAGAGCCTACTTGCAAGTCTCTCCGACCTTCACAAAAAAAGTTATTCAAGAATATCTCTTTCTCCTATGTGCTTTCATCCCTAACCCTAACCCTAACCCTTCCGAAAGTCGGAGAAGCTCAAGGATGGTACCGATCGATGTGCGCTACCCCATTTAGTGGGGGTAGAGCCTACTTGCAAGTCTCTCCGACCTTCACAAAAAAAGTTATTCAAGAATATCTCCTCAGATTTGGGGGAATTTCGTCGGTCGACCTCTTCCGAAGGTCGTACAAGCTCGGGGATGGTACCAATCGATCCGCAGGACCCAAATTAGTCCAGATGCAACCACTTTCCAAGTCTCTCCGACCTTCACAAAAAAAGTTATTCAAGAATATCTCTTTCTCCTATGTGCTTTCATCCCTAACCCTAACCCTAACCCTTCCGAAAGTCGGAGAAGCTCAAGGATGGTACCGATCGATGCGCGCTACCCCATTTAGTGGGGGTAGAGCCTACTTGCAAGTCTCTCCGACCTTCACAAAAAAAGTTATTCAAGAATATCTCTTTCTCCTATGTGCTTTCATCCCTAACCCTAACCCTAACCCTTCCGAAAGTCGGAGAAGCTCAAGGATGGTACCGATCGATGCGCGCTACCCCATTTAGTGGGGGTAGAGCCTACTTGCAAGTCTCTCCGACCTTCACAAAAAAAGTTATTCAAGAATATCTCTTTCTCCTATGTGCTTTCATCCCTAACCCTAACCCTTCCGAAAGTCGGAGAAGCTCAAGGATGGTACCGATCGATGCGCGCTACCCCATTTAGTGGGGGTAGAGCCTACTTGCAAGTCTCTCCGACCTTCACAAAAAAAGTTATTCAAGAATATCTCTTTCTCCTATGTGCTTTCATGCCTAACCCTAACCCTAACCCTTCCAAAAGTCGGAGAAGCTCAAGGATGGTACCGATCGATGCGCGCTACCCCATTTAGTGGGGGTAGAGCCTACTTGCAAGTCTCTCCGACCTTCACAAAAAAAGTTATTCAAGAATATCTCTTTCTCCTATGTGCTTTCATCCCTAACCCTAACCCTAACCCTTCCGAAAGTCGGAGAAGCTCAAGGATGGTACCGATCGATGTGCGCTACCCCATTTAGTGGGGGTAGAGCCTACTTGCAAGTCTCTCCGACCTTCACAAAAAAAGTTATTCAAGAATATCTCCTCAGATTTGGGGGAATTTCGTCGGTCGACCTCTTCCGAAGGTCGTACAAGCTCGGGAATGGTACCAATCGATCCGCAGGACCCAAATTAGTCCAGATGCAACCACTTTCCAAGTCTCTCCGACCTTCACAAAAAAAGTTATTCAAGAATATCTCTTTCTCCTATGTGCTTTCATCCCTAACCCTAACCCTAACCCTTCCGAAAGTCGGAGAAGCTCAAGGATGGTACCGATCGATGCGCGCTACCCCATTTAGTGGGGGTAGAGCCTACTTGCAAGTCTCTCCGACCTTCACAAAAAAAGTTATTCAAGAATATCTCTTTCTCCTATGTGCTTTCATCCCTAACCCTAACCCTAACCCTTCCGAAAGTCGGAGAAGCTCAAGGATGGTACCGATCGATGTGCGCTACCCCATTTAGTGGGGGTAGAGCCTACTTGCAAGTCTCTCCGACCTTCACAAAAAAAGTTATTCAAGAATATCTCCTCAGATTTGGGGGAATTTCGTCGGTCGACCTCTTCCGAAGGTCGTACAAGCTCGGGGATGGTACCAATCGATCCGCAGGACCCAAATTAGTCCAGATGCAACCACTTTCCAAGTCTCTCCGACCTTCACAAAAAAAGTTATTCAAGAATATCTCTTTCTCCTATGTGCTTTCATCCCTAACCCTAACCCTAACCCTTCCGAAAGTCGGAGAAGCTCAAGGATGGTACCGATCGATGCGCGCTACCCCATTTAGTGGGGGTAGAGCCTACTTGCAAGTCTCTCCAACCTTCACAAAAAAAGTTATTCAAGAATATCTCTTTCTCCTATGTGCTTTCATCCCTAACCCTAACCCTAACCCTTCCGAAAGTCGGAGAAGCTCAAGGATAGTACCGATCGATGCGCGCTACCCCATTTAGTGGGGGTAGAGCCTACTTGCAAGTCTCTCCGACCTTCACAAAAAAAGTTATTCAAGAATATCTCCTCAGATTTGGGGGAATTTCGTCGGTCGACCTCTTCCGAAGGTCGTACAAGCTCGGGGATGGTACCAATCGATCCGCAGGACCCAAATTAGTCCAGATGCAACCACTTTCCAAGTCTCTCCGACCTTCACAAAAAAAGTTATTCAAGAATATCTCTTTCTCCTATGTGCTTTCATCCCTAACCCTAACCCTAACCCTTCCGAAAGTCGGAGAAGCTCAAGGATGGTACCGATCGATGCGCGCTACCCCATTTAGTGGGGGTAGAGCCTACTTGCAAGTCTCTCCGACCTTCACAAAAAAAGTTATTCAAGAATATCTCTTTCTCCTATGTGCTTTCATCCCTAACCCTAACCCTAACCCTTCCGAAAGTCGGAGAAGCTCAAGGATGGTACCGATCGATGTGCGCTACCCCATTTAGTGGGGGTAGAGCCTACTTGCAAGTCTCTCCGACCTTCACAAAAAAAGTTATTCAAGAATATCTCCTCAGATTTGGGGGAATTTCGTCGGTCGACCTCTTCCGAAGGTCGTACAAGCTCGGGGATGGTACCAATCGATCCGCAGGACCCAAATTAGTCCAGATGCAACCACTTTCCAAGTCTCTCCGACCTTCACAAAAAAAGTTATTCAAGAATATCTCTTTCTCCTATGTGCTTTCATCCCTAACCCTAACCCTAACCCTTCCGAAAGTCGGAGAAGCTCAAGGATGGTACCGATCGATGCGCGCTACCCCATTTAGTGGGGGTAGAGCCTACTTGCAAGTCTCTCCGACCTTCACAAAAAAAGTTATTCAAGAATATCTCTTTCTCCTATGTGCTTTCATCCCTAACCCTAACCCTAACCCTTCCGAAAGTCGGAGAAGCTCAAGGATGGTACCGATCGATGCGCGCTACCCCATTTAGTGGGGGTAGAGCCTACTTGCAAGTCTCTCCGACCTTCACAAAAAAAGTTATTCAAGAATATCTCTTTCTCCTATGTGCTTTCATCCCTAACCCTAACCCTAACCCTTCCGAAAGTCGGAGAAGCTCAAGGATGGTACCGATCGATGCGCGCTACCCCATTTAGTGGGGGTAGAGCCTACTTGCAAGTCTCTCCGACCTTCACAAAAAAAGTTATTCAAGAATATCTCTTTCTCCTATGTGCTTTCATCCCTAACCCTAACCCTAACCCTTCCAAAAGTCGGAGAAGCTCAAGGATGGTACCGATCGATGCGCGCTACCCCATTTAGTGGGGGTAGAGCCTACTTGCAAGTCTCTCCGACCTTCACAAAAAAAGTTATTCAAGAATATCTCTTTCTCCTATGTGCTTTCATCCCTAACCCTAACCCTAACCCTTCCGAAAGTCGGAGAAGCTCAAGGATGGTACCGATCGATGTGCGCTACCCCATTTAGTGGGGGTAGAGCCTACTTGCAAGTCTCTCCGACCTTCACAAAAAAAGTTATTCAAGAATATCTCCTCAGATTTGGGGGAATTTCGTCGGTCGACCTCTTCCGAAGGTCGTACAAGCTCGGGGATGGTACCAATCGATCCGCAGGACCCAAATTAGTCCAGATGCAACCACTTTCCAAGTCTCTCCGACCTTCACAAAAAAAGTTATTCAAGAATATCTCTTTCTCCTATGTGCTTTCATCCCTAACCCTAACCCTAACCCTTCCGAAAGTCGGAGAAGCTCAAGGATGGTACCGATCGATGCGCGCTACCCCATTTAGTGGGGGTAGAGCCTACTTGCAAGTCTCTCCGACCTTCACAAAAAAAGTTATTCAAGAATATCTCTTTCTCCTATGTGCTTTCATCCCTAACCCTAACCCTAACCCTTCCGAAAGTCGGAGAAGCTCAAGGATGGTACCGATCGATGCGCGCTACCCCATTTAGTGGGGGTAGAGCCTACTTGCAAGTCTCTCCGACCTTCACAAAAAAAGTTATTCAAGAATATCTCTTTCTCCTATGTGCTTTCATCCCTAACCCTAACCCTAACCCTTCCGAAAGTCGGAGAAGCTCAAGGATGGTACCGATCGATGCGCGCTACCCCATTTAGTGGGGGTAGAGCCTACTTGCAAGTCTCTCCGACCTTCACAAAAAAAGTTATTCAAGAATATCTCTTTCTCCTATGTGCTTTCATCCCTAACCCTAACCCTAACCCTTCCAAAAGTCGGAGAAGCTCAAGGATGGTACCGATCGATGCGCGCTACCCCATTTAGTGGGGGTAGAGCCTACTTGCAAGTCTCTCCGACCTTCACAAAAAAAGTTATTCAAGAATATCTCTTTTTCTCCTATGTGCTTTCATCCCTAACCCTAACCCTAACCCTTCCGAAAGTCGGAGAAGCTCAAGGATGGTACCGATCGATGTGCGCTACCCCATTTAGTGGGGGTAGAGCCTACTTGCAAGTCTCTCCGACCTTCACAAAAAAAGTTATTCAAGAATATCTCTTTCTCCTATGTGCTTTCATCCCTAACCCTAACCCTAACCCTTCCGAAAGTCGGAGAAGCTAAAGGATGGTACCGATCGATGTGCGCTACCCCATTTAGTGGGGGTAGAGCCTACTTGCAAGTCTCTCCGACCTTCACAAAAAAAGTTATTCAAGAATATCTCCTCAGATTTGGGGGAATTTCGTCGGTCGACCTCTTCCGAAGGTCGTACAAGCTCGGGGATGGTACCAATCGATCCGCAGGACCCAAATTAGTCCAGATGCAACCACTTTCCAAGTCTCTCCGACCTTCACAAAAAAAGTTATTCAAGAATATCTCTTTCTCCTATGTGCTTTCATCCCTAACCCTAACCCTAACCCTTCCGAAAGTCGGAGAAGCTCAAGGATGGTACCGATCGATGCGTGCTACCCCATTTAGTGGGGGTAGAGCCTACTTGCAAGTCTCTCCGACCTTCACAAAAAAAGTTATTCAAGAATATCTCTTTCTCCTATGTGCTTTCATCCCTAACCCTAACCCTAACCCTTCCAAAAGTCGGAGAAGCTCAAGGATGGTACCGATCGATGCGCGCTACCCCATTTAGTGGGGGTAGAGCCTACTTGCAAGTCTCTCCGACCTTCACAAAAAAAGTTATTCAAGAATATCTCTTTCTCCTATGTGCTTTCATCCCTAACCCTAACCCTAACCCTTCCGAAAGTCGGAGAAGCTCAAGGATGGTACCGATCGATGTGCGCTACCCCATTTAGTGGGGGTAGAGCCTACTTGCAAGTCTCTCCGACCTTCACAAAAAAAGTTATTCAAGAATATCTCCTCAGATTTGGGGGAATTTCGTCGGTCGACCTCTTCCGAAGGTCGTACAAGCTCGGGGATGGTACCAATCGATCCGCAGGACCCAAATTAGTCCAGATGCAACCACTTTCCAAGTCTCTCCGACCTTCACAAAAAAAGTTCTTCAAGAATATCTCTTTCTCCTATGTGCTTTCATCCCTAACCCTAACCCTAACCCTTCCGAAAGTCGGAGAAGCTCAAGGATGGTACCGATCGATGCGCGCTACCCCATTTAGTGGGGGTAAAGCCTACTTGCAAGTCTCTCCGACCTTCACAAAAAAAGTTATTCAAGAATATCTCTTTCTCCTATGTGCTTTCATCCCTAACCCTAACCCTAACCCTTCCGAAAGTCGGAGAAGCTCAAGGATGGTACCGATCGATGCGTGCTACCCCATTTAGTGGGGGTAGAGCCTACTTGCAAGTCTCTCCGACCTTCACAAAAAAAGTTATTCAAGAATATCTCTTTCTCCTATGTGCTTTCATCCCTAACCCTAACCCTAACCCTTCCGAAAGTCGGAGAAGCTCAAGGATGGTACCGATCGATGTGCGCTACCCCATTTAGTGGGGGTAGAGCCTACTTGCAAGTCTCTCCGACCTTCACAAAAAAAGTTATTCAAGAATATCTCCTCAGATTTGGGGGAATTTCGTCGGTCGACCTCTTCCGAAGGTCGTACAAGCTCGGGGATGGTACCAATCGATCCGCAGGACCCAAATTAGTCCAGATGCAACCACTTTCCAAGTCTCTCCGACCTTCACAAAAAAAGTTATTCAAGAATATCTCTTTCTCCTATGTGCTTTCATCCCTAACCCTAACCCTAACCCTTCCGAAAGTCGGAGAAGCTCAAGGATGGTACCGATCGATGCGCGCTACCCCATTTAGTGGGGGTAAAGCCTACTTGCAAGTCTCTCCGACCTTCACAAAAAAAGTTATTCAAGAATATCTCTTTCTCCTATGTGCTTTCATCCCTAACCCTAACCCTAACCCTTCCGAAAGTCGGAGAAGCTCAAGGATGGTACCGATCGATGCGCGCTACCCCATTTAGTGGGGGTAGAGCCTACTTGCAAGTCTCTCCGACCTTCACAAAAAAAGTTATTCAAGAATATCTCTTTCTCCTATGTGCTTTCATCCCTAACCCTAACCCTAACCCTTCCGAAAGTCGGAGAAGCTCAAGGATGGTACCGATCGATGCGCGCAACCCCATTTAGTGGGGGTAGAGCCTACTTGCAAGTCTCTCCGACCTTCACAAAAAAAGTTATTCAAGAATATCTCCTCAGATTTGGGGGAATTTCGTCGGTCGACCTCTTCCGAAGGTCTTACAAGCTCGGGGATGGTACCAATCGATCCGCAGGACCCAAATTAGTCCAGATGCAACCACTTTCCAAGTCTCTCCGACCTTCACAAAAAAAGTTATTCAAGAATATCTCTTTCTCCTATGTGCTTTCATCCCTAACCCTAACCCTAACCCTTCCGAAAGTCGGAGAAGCTCAAGGATGGTACCGATCGATGCGCGCTACCCCATTTAGTGGGGGTAGAGCCTACTTGCAAGTCTCTCCGACCTTCACAAAAAAAGTTATTCAAGAATATCTCTTTCTCCTATGTGCTTTCATCCCTAACCCTAACCCTAACCCTTCCGAAAGTCGGAGAAGCTCATGGATGGTACCGATCGATGCGCGCAACCCCATTTAGTGGGGGTAGAGCCTACTTGCAAGTCTCTCCGACCTTCACAAAAAAAGTTATTCAAGAATATCTCCTCAGATTTGGGGGAATTTCGTCGGTCGACCTCTTCGGAAGGTCGTACAAGCTCGGGGATGGTACCAATCGATCTGCAGGACCCAAATTAGTCCAGATGCAACCACTTTCCAAGTCTCTCCGACCTTCACAAAAAAAGTTATTCAAGAATATCTCTTTCTCCTATGTGCTTTCATCCCTAACCCTAACCCTAACCCTTCCGAAAGTCGGAGAAGCTCAAGGATGGTACCGATCGATGCGCGCTACCCCATTTAGTGGGGGTAGAGCCTACTTGCAAGTCTCTCCGACCTTCACAAAAAAAGTTATTCAAGAATATCTCTTTCTCCTATGTGCTTTCATCCCTAACCCTAACCCTAACCCTTCCGAAAGTCGGAGAAGCTCAAGGATGGTACCGATCGATGCGCGCAACCCCATTTAGTGGGGGTAGAGCCTACTTGCAAGTCTCTCCGACCTTCACAAAAAAAGTTATTCAAGAATATCTCCTCAGATTTGGGGGAATTTCGTCGGTCGACCTCTTCCGAAGGTCGTACAAGCTCGGGGATGGTACCAATCGATCCGCAGGACCCAAATTAGTCCAGATGCAACCACTTTCCAAGTCTCTCCGACCTTCACAAAAAAAGTTATTCAAGAATATCTCTTTCTCCTATGTGCTTTCATCCCTAACCCTAACCCTAACCCTTCCGAAAGTCGGAGAAGCTCAAGGATGGTACCGATCGATGCGCGCTACCCCATTTAGTGGGGGTAGAGCCTACTTGCAAGTCTCTCCGACCTTCACAAAAAAAGTTATTCAAGAATATCTCTTTCTCCTATGTGCTTTCATCCCTAACCCTAACCCTAACCCTTCCAAAAGTCGGAGAAGCTCAAGGATGGTACCGATCGATGCGCGCTACCCCATTTAGTGGGGGTAGAGCCTACTTGCAAGTCTCTCCGACCTTCACAAAAAAAGTTATTCAAGAATATCTCTTTTTCTCCTATGTGCTTTCATCCCTAACCCTAACCCTAACCCTTCCGAAAGTCGGAGAAGCTCAAGGATGGTACCGATCGATGTGCGCTACCCCATTTAGTGGGGGTAGAGCCTACTTGCAAGTCTCTCCGACCTTCACAAAAAAAGTTATTCAAGAATATCTCTTTCTCCTATGTGCTTTCATCCCTAACCCTAACCCTAACCCTTCCGAAAGTCGGAGAAGCTAAAGGATGGTACCGATCGATGTGCGCTACCCCATTTAGTGGGGGTAGAGCCTACTTGCAAGTCTCTCCGACCTTCACAAAAAAAGTTATTCAAGAATATCTCCTCAGATTTGGGGGAATTTCGTCGGTCGACCTCTTCCGAAGGTCGTACAAGCTCGGGGATGGTACCAATCGATCCGCAGGACCCAAATTAGTCCAGATGCAACCACTTTCCAAGTCTCTCCGACCTTCACAAAAAAAGTTATTCAAGAATATCTCTTTCTCCTATGTGCTTTCATCCCTAACCCTAACCCTAACCCTTCCGAAAGTCGGAGAAGCTCAAGGATGGTACCGATCGATGCGTGCTACCCCATTTAGTGGGGGTAGAGCCTACTTGCAAGTCTCTCCGACCTTCACAAAAAAAGTTATTCAAGAATATCTCTTTCTCCTATGTGCTTTCATCCCTAACCCTAACCCTAACCCTTCCAAAAGTCGGAGAAGCTCAAGGATGGTACCGATCGATGCGCGCTACCCCATTTAGTGGGGGTAGAGCCTACTTGCAAGTCTCTCCGACCTTCACAAAAAAAGTTATTCAAGAATATCTCTTTCTCCTATGTGCTTTCATCCCTAACCCTAACCCTAACCCTTCCGAAAGTCGGAGAAGCTCAAGGATGGTACCGATCGATGTGCGCTACCCCATTTAGTGGGGGTAGAGCCTACTTGCAAGTCTCTCCGACCTTCACAAAAAAAGTTATTCAAGAATATCTCCTCAGATTTGGGGGAATTTCGTCGGTCAACCTCTTCCGAAGGTCGTACAAGCTCGGGGATGGTACCAATCGATCCGCAGGACCCAAATTAGTCCAGATGCAACCACTTTCCAAGTCTCTCCGACCTTCACAAAAAAAGTTATTCAAGAATATCTCTTTCTCCTATGTGCTTTCATCCCTAACCCTAACCCTAACCCTTCCGAAAGTCGGAGAAGCTCAAGGATGGTACCGATCGATGCGCGCTACCCCATTTAGTGGGGGTAAAGCCTACTTGCAAGTCTCTCCGACCTTCACAAAAAAAGTTATTCAAGAATATCTCTTTCTCCTATGTGCTTTCATCCCTAACCCTAACCCTTCCGAAAGTCGGAGAAGCTCAAGGATGGTACCGATCGATGCGTGCTACCCCATTTAGTGGGGGTAGAGCCTACTTGCAAGTCTCTCCGACCTTCACAAAAAAAGTTATTCAAGAATATCTCTTTCTCCTATGTGCTTTCATCCCTAACCCTAACCCTAACCCTTCCGAAAGTCGGAGAAGCTCAAGGATGGTACCGATCGATGTGCGCTACCCCATTTAGTGGGGGTAGAGCCTACTTGCAAGTCTCTCCGACCTTCACAAAAAAAGTTATTCAAGAATATCTCCTCAGATTTGGGGGAATTTCGTCGGTCGACCTCTTCCGAAGGTCGTACAAGCTCGGGGATGGTACCAATCGATCCGCAGGACCCAAATTAGTCCAGATGCAACCACTTTCCAAGTCTCTCCGACCTTCACAAAAAAAGTTATTCAAGAATATCTCTTTCTCCTATGTGCTTTCATCCCTAACCCTAACCCTAACCCTTCCGAAAGTCGGAGAAGCTCAAGGATGGTACCGATCGATGCGCGCTACCCCATTTAGTGGGGGTAAAGCCTACTTGCAAGTCTCTCCGACCTTCACAAAAAAAGTTATTCAAGAATATCTCTTTCTCCTATGTGCTTTCATCCCTAACCCTAACCCTAACCCTTCCGAAAGTCGGAGAAGCTCAAGGATGGTACCGATCGATGCGCGCTACCCCATTTAGTGGGGGTAGAGCCTACTTGCAAGTCTCTCCGACCTTCACAAAAAAAGTTATTCAAGAATATCTCTTTCTCCTATGTGCTTTCATCCCTAACCCTAACCCTAACCCTTCCGAAAGTCGGAGAAGCTCAAGGATGGTACCGATCGATGCGCGCAACCCCATTTAGTGGGGGTAGAGCCTACTTGCAAGTCTCTCCGACCTTCACAAAAAAAGTTATTCAAGAATATCTCCTCAGATTTGGGGGAATTTCGTCGGTCGACCTCTTCCGAAGGTCTTACAAGCTCGGGGATGGTACCAATCGATCCGCAGGACCCAAATTAGTCCAGATGCAACCACTTTCCAAGTCTCTCCGACCTTCACAAAAAAAGTTATTCAAGAATATCTCTTTCTCCTATGTGCTTTCATCCCTAACCCTAACCCTAACCCTTCCGAAAGTCGGAGAAGCTCAAGGATGGTACCGATCGATGCGCGCTACCCCATTTAGTGGGGGTAGAGCCTACTTGCAAGTCTCTCCGACCTTCACAAAAAAAGTTATTCAAGAATATCTCTTTCTCCTATGTGCTTTCATCCCTAACCCTAACCCTAACCCTTCCAAAAGTCGGAGAAGCTCAAGGATGGTACCGATCGATGCGCGCTACCCCATTTAGTGGGGGTAGAGCCTACTTGCAAGTCTCTCCGACCTTCACAAAAAAAGTTATTCAAGAATATCTCTTTCTCCTATGTGCTTTCATCCCTAACCCTAACCCTAACCCTTCCGAAAGTCGGAGAAGCTCAAGGATGGTACCGATCGATGTGCGCTACCCCATTTAGTGGGGGTAGAGCCTACTTGCAAGTCTCTCCGACCTTCACAAAAAAAGTTATTCAAGAATATCTCCTCAGATTTGGGGGAATTTCGTCGGTCGACCTCTTCCGAAGGTCGTACAAGCTCGGGGATGGTACCAATCGATCCGCAGGACCCAAATTAGTCCAGATGCAACCACTTTCCAAGTCTCTCCGACCTTCACAAAAAAAGTTATTCAAGAATATCTCTTTCTCCTATGTGCTTTCATCCCTAACCCTAACCCTAACCCTTCCGAAAGTCGGAGAAGCTCAAGGATGGTACCGATCGATGCGCGCTACCCCATTTAGTGGGGGTAAAGCCTACTTGCAAGTCTCTCCGACCTTCACAAAAAAAGTTATTCAAGAATATCTCTTTCTCCTATGTGCTTTCATCCCTAACCCTAACCCTAACCCTTTCGAAAGTCGGAGAAGCTCAAGGATGGTACCGATCGATGCGTGCTACCCCATTTAGTGGGGGTAGAGCCTACTTGCAAGTCTCTCCGACCTTCACAAAAAAAGTTATTCAAGAATATCTCTTTCTCCTATGTGCTTTCATCCCTAACCCTAACCCTAACCCTTCCGAAAGTCGGAGAAGCTCAAGGATGGTACCGATCGATGTGCGCTACCCCATTTAGTGGGGGTAGAGCCTACTTGCAAGTCTCTCCGACCTTCACAAAAAAAGTTATTCAAGAATATCTCCTCAGATTTGGGGGAATTTCGTCGGTCGACCTCTTCCGAAGGTCGTACAAGCTCGGGGATGGTACCAATCGATCCGCAGGACCCAAATTAGTCCAGATGCAACCACTTTCCAAGTCTCTCCGACCTTCACAAAAAAAGTTATTCAAGAATATCTCTTTCTCCTATGTGCTTTCATCCCTAACCCTAACCCTAACCCTTCCGAAAGTCGGAGAAGCTCAAGGATGGTACCGATCGATGCGCGCTACCCCATTTAGTGGGGGTAAAGCCTACTTGCAAGTCTCTCCGACCTTCACAAAAAAAGTTATTCAAGAATATCTCTTTCTCCTATGTGCTTTCATCCCTAACCCTAACCCTAACCCTTCCGAAAGTCGGAGAAGCTCAAGGATGGTACCGATCGATGCGCGCTACCCCATTTAGTGGGGGTAGAGCCTACTTGCAAGTCTCTCCGACCTTCACAAAAAAAGTTATTCAAGAATATCTCTTTCTCCTATGTGCTTTCATCCCTAACCCTAACCCTAACCCTTCCGAAAGTCGGAGAAGCTCAAGGATGGTACCGATCGATGCGCGCAACCCCATTTAGTGGGGGTAGAGCCTACTTGCAAGTCTCTCCGACCTTCACAAAAAAAGTTATTCAAGAATATCTCCTCAGATTTGGGGGAATTTCGTCGGTCGACCTCTTCCGAAGGTCTTACAAGCTCGGGGATGGTACCAATCGATCTGCAGGACCCAAATTAGTCCAGATGCAACCACTTTCCAAGTCTCTCCGACCTTCACAAAAAAAGTTATTCAAGAATATCTCTTTCTCCTATGTGCTTTCATCCCTAACCCTAACCCTAACCCTTCCGAAAGTCGGAGAAGCTCAAGGATGGTACCGATCGATGCGCGCTACCCCATTTAGTGGGGGTAGAGCCTACTTGCAAGTCTCTCCGACCTTCACAAAAAAAGTTATTCAAGAATATCTCTTTCTCCTATGTGCTTTCATCCCTAACCCTAACCCTAACCCTTCCGAAAGTCGGAGAAGCTCATGGATGGTACCGATCGATGCGCGCAACCCCATTTAGTGGGGGTAGAGCCTACTTGCAAGTCTCTCCGACCTTCACAAAAAAAGTTATTCAAGAATATCTCCTCAGATTTGGGGGAATTTCGTCGGTCGACCTCTTCGGAAGGTCGTACAAGCTCGGGGATGGTACCAATCGATCTGCAGGACCCAAATTAGTCCAGATGCAACCACTTTCCAAGTCTCTCCGACCTTCACAAAAAAAGTTATTCAAGAATATCTCTTTCTCCTATGTGCTTTCATCCCTAACCCTAACCCTAACCCTTCCGAAAGTCGGAGAAGCTCAAGGATGGTACCGATCGATGCGCGCTACCCCATTTAGTGGGGGTAGAGCCTACTTGCAAGTCTCTCCGACCTTCACAAAAAAAGTTATTCAAGAATATCTCTTTCTCCTATGTGCTTTCATCCCTAACCCTAACCCTAACCCTTCCGAAAGTCGGAGAAGCTCAAGGATGGTACCGATCGATGCGCGCAACCCCATTTAGTGGGGGTAGAGCCTACTTGCAAGTCTCTCCGACCTTCACAAAAAAAGTTATTCAAGAATATCTCCTCAGATTTGGGGGAATTTCGTCGGTCGACCTCTTCCGAAGGTCGTACAAGCTCGGGGATGGTACCAATCGATCCGCAGGACCCAAATTAGTCCAGATGCAACCACTTTCCAAGTCTCTCCGACCTTCACAAAAAAAGTTATTCAAGAATATCTCTTTCTCCTATGTGCTTTCATCCCTAACCCTAACCCTAACCCTTCCGAAAGTCGGAGAAGCTCAAGGATGGTACCGATCGATGCGCGCTACCCCATTTAGTGGGGGTAGAGCCTACTTGCAAGTCTCTCCGACCTTCACAAAAAAAGTTATTCAAGAATATCTCTTTCTCCTATGTGCTTTCATCCCTAACCCTAACCCTAACCCTTCCAAAAGTCGGAGAAGCTCAAGGATGGTACCGATCGATGCGCGCTACCCCATTTAGTGGGGGTAGAGCCTACTTGCAAGTCTCTCCGACCTTCACAAAAAAAGTTATTCAAGAATATCTCTTTTTCTCCTATGTGCTTTCATCCCTAACCCTAACCCTAACCCTTCCGAAAGTCGGAGAAGCTCAAGGATGGTACCGATCGATGTGCGCTACCCCATTTAGTGGGGGTAGAGCCTACTTGCAAGTCTCTCCGACCTTCACAAAAAAAGTTATTCAAGAATATCTCTTTCTCCTATGTGCTTTCATCCCTAACCCTAACCCTAACCCTTCCGAAAGTCGGAGAAGCTAAAGGATGGTACCGATCGATGTGCGCTACCCCATTTAGTGGGGGTAGAGCCTACTTGCAAGTCTCTCCGACCTTCACAAAAAAAGTTATTCAAGAATATCTCCTCAGATTTGGGGGAATTTCGTCGGTCGACCTCTTCCGAAGGTCGTACAAGCTCGGGGATGGTACCAATCGATCCGCAGGACCCAAATTAGTCCAGATGCAACCACTTTCCAAGTCTCTCCGACCTTCACAAAAAAAGTTATTCAAGAATATCTCTTTCTCCTATGTGCTTTCATCCCTAACCCTAACCCTAACCCTTCCGAAAGTCGGAGAAGCTCAAGGATGGTACCGATCGATGCGTGCTACCCCATTTAGTGGGGGTAGAGCCTACTTGCAAGTCTCTCCGACCTTCACAAAAAAAGTTATTCAAGAATATCTCTTTCTCCTATGTGCTTTCATCCCTAACCCTAACCCTAACCCTTCCAAAAGTCGGAGAAGCTCAAGGATGGTACCGATCGATGCGCGCTACCCCATTTAGTGGGGGTAGAGCCTACTTGCAAGTCTCTCCGACCTTCACAAAAAAAGTTATTCAAGAATATCTCTTTCTCCTATGTGCTTTCATCCCTAACCCTAACCCTAACCCTTCCGAAAGTCGGAGAAGCTCAAGGATGGTACCGATCGATGTGCGCTACCCCATTTAGTGGGGGTAGAGCCTACTTGCAAGTCTCTCCGACCTTCACAAAAAAAGTTATTCAAGAATATCTCCTCAGATTTGGGGGAATTTCGTCGGTCGACCTCTTCCGAAGGTCGTACAAGCTCGGGGATGGTACCAATCGATCCGCAGGACCCAAATTAGTCCAGATGCAACCACTTTCCAAGTCTCTCCGACCTTCACAAAAAAAGTTATTCAAGAATATCTCTTTCTCCTATGTGCTTTCATCCCTAACCCTAACCCTAACCCTTCCGAAAGTCGGAGAAGCTCAAGGATGGTACCGATCGATGCGCGCTACCCCATTTAGTGGGGGTAAAGCCTACTTGCAAGTCTCTCCGACCTTCACAAAAAAAGTTATTCAAGAATATCTCTTTCTCCTATGTGCTTTCATCCCTAACCCTAACCCTAACCCTTCCGAAAGTCGGAGAAGCTCAAGGATGGTACCGATCGATGCGCGCTACCCCATTTAGTGGGGGTAGAGCCTACTTGCAAGTCTCTCCGACCTTCACAAAAAAAGTTATTCAAGAATATCTCTTTCTCCTATGTGCTTTCATCCCTAACCCTAACCCTAACCCTTCCGAAAGTCGGAGAAGCTCATGGATGGTACCGATCGATGCGCGCAACCCCATTTAGTGGGGGTAGAGCCTACTTGCAAGTCTCTCCGACCTTCACAAAAAAAGTTATTCAAGAATATCTCCTCAGATTTGGGGGAATTTCGTCGGTCGACCTCTTCGGAAGGTCGTACAAGCTCGGGGATGGTACCAATCGATCTGCAGGACCCAAATTAGTCCAGATGCAACCACTTTCCAAGTCTCTCCGACCTTCACAAAAAAAGTTATTCAAGAATATCTCTTTCTCCTATGTGCTTTCATCCCTAACCCTAACCCTAACCCTTCCGAAAGTCGGAGAAGCTCAAGGATGGTACCGATCGATGCGCGCTACCCCATTTAGTGGGGGTAGAGCCTACTTGCAAGTCTCTCCGACCTTCACAAAAAAAGTTATTCAAGAATATCTCTTTCTCCTATGTGCTTTCATCCCTAACCCTAACCCTAACCCTTCCGAAAGTCGGAGAAGCTCAAGGATGGTACCGATCGATGCGCGCAACCCCATTTAGTGGGGGTAGAGCCTACTTGCAAGTCTCTCCGACCTTCACAAAAAAAGTTATTCAAGAATATCTCCTCAGATTTGGGGGAATTTCGTCGGTCGACCTCTTCCGAAGGTCGTACAAGCTCGGGGATGGTACCAATCGATCCGCAGGACCCAAATTAGTCCAGATGCAACCACTTTCCAAGTCTCTCCGACCTTCACAAAAAAAGTTATTCAAGAATATCTCTTTCTCCTATGTGCTTTCATCCCTAACCCTAACCCTAACCCTTCCGAAAGTCGGAGAAGCTCAAGGATGGTACCGATCGATGCGCGCTACCCCATTTAGTGGGGGTAGAGCCTACTTGCAAGTCTCTCCGACCTTCACAAAAAAAGTTATTCAAGAATATCTCTTTCTCCTATGTGCTTTCATCCCTAACCCTAACCCTAACCCTTCCAAAAGTCGGAGAAGCTCAAGGATGGTACCGATCGATGCGCGCTACCCCATTTAGTGGGGGTAGAGCCTACTTGCAAGTCTCTCCGACCTTCACAAAAAAAGTTATTCAAGAATATCTCTTTTTCTCCTATGTGCTTTCATCCCTAACCCTAACCCTAACCCTTCCGAAAGTCGGAGAAGCTCAAGGATGGTACCGATCGATGTGCGCTACCCCATTTAGTGGGGGTAGAGCCTACTTGCAAGTCTCTCCGACCTTCACAAAAAAAGTTATTCAAGAATATCTCTTTCTCCTATGTGCTTTCATCCCTAACCCTAACCCTAACCCTTCCGAAAGTCGGAGAAGCTAAAGGATGGTACCGATCGATGTGCGCTACCCCATTTAGTGGGGGTAGAGCCTACTTGCAAGTCTCTCCGACCTTCACAAAAAAAGTTATTCAAGAATATCTCCTCAGATTTGGGGGAATTTCGTCGGTCGACCTCTTCCGAAGGTCGTACAAGCTCGGGGATGGTACCAATCGATCCGCAGGACCCAAATTAGTCCAGATGCAACCACTTTCCAAGTCTCTCCGACCTTCACAAAAAAAGTTATTCAAGAATATCTCTTTCTCCTATGTGCTTTCATCCCTAACCCTAACCCTAACCCTTCCGAAAGTCGGAGAAGCTCAAGGATGGTACCGATCGATGCGTGCTACCCCATTTAGTGGGGGTAGAGCCTACTTGCAAGTCTCTCCGACCTTCACAAAAAAAGTTATTCAAGAATATCTCTTTCTCCTATGTGCTTTCATCCCTAACCCTAACCCTAACCCTTCCAAAAGTCGGAGAAGCTCAAGGATGGTACCGATCGATGCGCGCTACCCCATTTAGTGGGGGTAGAGCCTACTTGCAAGTCTCTCCGACCTTCACAAAAAAAGTTATTCAAGAATATCTCTTTCTCCTATGTGCTTTCATCCCTAACCCTAACCCTAACCCTTCCGAAAGTCGGAGAAGCTCAAGGATGGTACCGATCGATGTGCGCTACCCCATTTAGTGGGGGTAGAGCCTACTTGCAAGTCTCTCCGACCTTCACAAAAAAAGTTATTCAAGAATATCTCCTCAGATTTGGGGGAATTTCGTCGGTCGACCTCTTCCGAAGGTCGTACAAGCTCGGGGATGGTACCAATCGATCCGCAGGACCCAAATTAGTCCAGATGCAACCACTTTCCAAGTCTCTCCGACCTTCACAAAAAAAGTTATTCAAGAATATCTCTTTCTCCTATGTGCTTTCATCCCTAACCCTAACCCTAACCCTTCCGAAAGTCGGAGAAGCTCAAGGATGGTACCGATCGATGCGCGCTACCCCATTTAGTGGGGGTAAAGCCTACTTGCAAGTCTCTCCGACCTTCACAAAAAAAGTTATTCAAGAATATCTCTTTCTCCTATGTGCTTTCATCCCTAACCCTAACCCTAACCCTTCCGAAAGTCGGAGAAGCTCAAGGATGGTACCGATCGATGCGTGCTACCCCATTTAGTGGGGGTAGAGCCTACTTGCAAGTCTCTCCGACCTTCACAAAAAAAGTTATTCAAGAATATCTCTTTCTCCTATGTGCTTTCATCCCTAACCCTAACCCTAACCCTTCCGAAAGTCGGAGAAGCTCAAGGATGGTACCGATCGATGTGCGCTACCCCATTTAGTGGGGGTAGAGCCTACTTGCAAGTCTCTCCGACCTTCACAAAAAAAGTTATTCAAGAATATCTCCTCAGATTTGGGGGAATTTCGTCGGTCGACCTCTTCCGAAGGTCGTACAAGCTCGGGGATGGTACCAATCGATCCGCAGGACCCAAATTAGTCCAGATGCAACCACTTTCCAAGTCTCTCCGACCTTCACAAAAAAAGTTATTCAAGAATATCTCTTTCTCCTATGTGCTTTCATCCCTAACCCTAACCCTAACCCTTCCGAAAGTCGGAGAAGCTCAAGGATGGTACCGATCGATGCGCGCTACCCCATTTAGTGGGGGTAAAGCCTACTTGCAAGTCTCTCCGACCTTCACAAAAAAAGTTATTCAAGAATATCTCTTTCTCCTATGTGCTTTCATCCCTAACCCTAACCCTAACCCTTCCGAAAGTCGGAGAAGCTCAAGGATGGTACCGATCGATGCGCGCTACCCCATTTAGTGGGGGTAGAGCCTACTTGCAAGTCTCTCCGACCTTCACAAAAAAAGTTATTCAAGAATATCTCTTTCTCCTATGTGCTTTCATCCCTAACCCTAACCCTAACCCTTCCGAAAGTCGGAGAAGCTCAAGGATGGTACCGATCGATGCGCGCAACCCCATTTAGTGGGGGTAGAGCCTACTTGCAAGTCTCTCCGACCTTCACAAAAAAAGTTATTCAAGAATATCTCCTCAGATTTGGGGGAATTTCGTCGGTCGACCTCTTCCGAAGGTCTTACAAGCTCGGGGATGGTACCAATCGATCCGCAGGACCCAAATTAGTCCAGATGCAACCACTTTCCAAGTCTCTCCGACCTTCACAAAAAAAGTTATTCAAGAATATCTCTTTCTCCTATGTGCTTTCATCCCTAACCCTAACCCTAACCCTTCCGAAAGTCGGAGAAGCTCAAGGATGGTACCGATCGATGCGCGCTACCCCATTTAGTGGGGGTAGAGCCTACTTGCAAGTCTCTCCGACCTTCACAAAAAAAGTTATTCAAGAATATCTCTTTCTCCTATGTGCTTTCATCCCTAACCCTAACCCTAACCCTTCCGAAAGTCGGAGAAGCTCATGGATGGTACCGATCGATGCGCGCAACCCCATTTAGTGGGGGTAGAGCCTACTTGCAAGTCTCTCCGACCTTCACAAAAAAAGTTATTCAAGAATATCTCCTCAGATTTGGGGGAATTTCGTCGGTCGACCTCTTCGGAAGGTCGTACAAGCTCGGGGATGGTACCAATCGATCTGCAGGACCCAAATTAGTCCAGATGCAACCACTTTCCAAGTCTCTCCGACCTTCACAAAAAAAGTTATTCAAGAATATCTCTTTCTCCTATGTGCTTTCATCCCTAACCCTAACCCTAACCCTTCCGAAAGTCGGAGAAGCTCAAGGATGGTACCGATCGATGCGCGCTACCCCATTTAGTGGGGGTAGAGCCTACTTGCAAGTCTCTCCGACCTTCACAAAAAAAGTTATTCAAGAATATCTCTTTCTCCTATGTGCTTTCATCCCTAACCCTAACCCTAACCCTTCCGAAAGTCGGAGAAGCTCAAGGATGGTACCGATCGATGCGCGCAACCCCATTTAGTGGGGGTAGAGCCTACTTGCAAGTCTCTCCGACCTTCACAAAAAAAGTTATTCAAGAATATCTCCTCAGATTTGGGGGAATTTCGTCGGTCGACCTCTTCCGAAGGTCGTACAAGCTCGGGGATGGTACCAATCGATCCGCAGGACCCAAATTAGTCCAGATGCAACCACTTTCCAAGTCTCTCCGACCTTCACAAAAAAAGTTATTCAAGAATATCTCTTTCTCCTATGTGCTTTCATCCCTAACCCTAACCCTAACCCTTCCGAAAGTCGGAGAAGCTCAAAGATGGTACCGATCGATGCGCGCTACCCCATTTAGTGGGGGTAGAGCCTACTTGCAAGTCTCTCCGACCTTCACAAAAAAAGTTATTCAAGAATATCTCTTTCTCCTATGTGCTTTCATCCCTAACCCTAACCCTAACCCTTCCGAAAGTCGGAGAAGCTCAAGGATGGTACCGATCGATGTGCGCTACCCCATTTAGTGGGGGTAGAGCCAACTTGCAAGTCTCTCCGACCTTCACAAAAAAAGTTATTCAAGAATATCTCCTCAGATTTGGGGGAATTTCGTCGGTCGACCTCTTCCGAAGGTCGTACAAGCTCGGGGATGGTACCAATCGATCCGCAGGACCCAAATTAGTCCAGATGCAACCACTTTCCAAGTCTCTCCGACCTTCACAAAAAAAGTTATTCAAGAATATCTCTTTCTCCTATGTGCTTTCATCCCTAACCCTAACCCTAACCCTTCCGAAAGTCGGAGAAGCTCAAGGATGGTACCGATCGATGCGCGCTACCCCATTTAGTGGGGGTAGAGCCTACTTGCAAGTCTCTCCGACCTTCACAAAAAAAGTTATTCAAGAATATCTCCTCAGATTTGGGGGAATTTCGTCGGTCGACCTCTTCCGAAGGTCGTACAAGCTCGGGGATGGTACCAATCGATCCGCAGGACCCAAATTAGTCCAGATGCAACCACTTTCCAAGTCTCTCCGACCTTCACAAAAAAAGTTATTCAAGAATATCTCTTTCTCCTATGTGCTTTCATCCCTAACCCTAACCCTAACCCTTCCGAAAGTCGGAGAAGCTCAAGGATGGTACCGATCGATGCGCGCTACCCCATTTAGTGGGGGTAGAGCCTACTTGCAAGTCTCTCCGACCTTCACAAAAAAAGTTATTCAAGAATATCTCTTTCTCCTATGTGCTTTCATCCCTAACCCTAACCCTAACCCTTCCGAAAGTCGGAGAAGCTCAAGGATGGTACCGATCGATGTGCGCTACCCCATTTAGTGGGGGTAGAGCCTACTTGCAAGTCTCTCCGACCTTCACAAAAAAAGTTATTCAAGAATATCTCCTCAGATTTGGGGGAATTTCGTCGGTCGACCTCTTCCGAAGGTCGTACAAGCTCGGGGATGGTACCAATCGATCCGCAGGACCCAAATTAGTCCAGATGCAACCACTTTCCAAGTCTCTCCGACCTTCACAAAAAAAGTTATTCAAGAATATCTCTTTCTCCTATGTGCTTTCATCCCTAACCCTAACCCTAACCCTTCCGAAAGTCGGAGAAGCTCAAGGATGGTACCGATCGATGCGCGCTACCCCATTTAGTGGGGGTAGAGCCTACTTGCAAGTCTCTCCGACCTTCACAAAAAAAGTTATTCAAGAATATCTCTTTCTCCTATGTGCTTTCATCCCTAACCCTAACCCTAACCCTTCCGAAAGTCGGAGAAGCTCAAGGATGGTACCGATCGATGCGCGCTACCCCATTTAGTGGGGGTAGAGCCTACTTGCAAGTCTCTCCGACCTTCACAAAAAAAGTTATTCAAGAATATCTCTTTCTCCTATGTGCTTTCATCCCTAACCCTAACCCTAACCCTTCCGAAAGTCGGAGAAGCTCAAGGATGGTACCGATCGATGCGCGCTACCCCATTTAGTGGGGGTAGAGCCTACTTGCAAGTCTCTCCGACCTTCACAAAAAAAGTTATTCAAGAATATCTCTTTCTCCTATGTGCTTTCATCCCTAACCCTAACCCTAACCCTTCCGAAAGTCGGAGAAGCTCAAGGATGGTACCGATCGATGCGCGCAACCCCATTTAGTGGGGGTAGAGCCTACTTGCAAGTCTCTCCGACCTTCACAAAAAAAGTTATTCAAGAATATCTCCTCAGATTTGGGGGAATTTCGTCGGTCGACCTCTTCCGAAGGTCTTACAAGCTCGGGGATGGTACCAATCGATCCGCAGGACCCAAATTAGTCCAGATGCAATCACTTTCCAAGTCTCTCCGACCTTCACAAAAAAAGTTATTCAAGAATATCTCTTTCTCCTATGTGCTTTCATCCCTAACCCTAACCCTAACCCTTCCGAAAGTCGGAGAAGCTCAAGGATGGTACCGATCGATGCGCGCTACCCCATTTAGTGGGGGTAGAGCCTACTTGCAAGTCTCTCCGACCTTCACAAAAAAAGTTATTCAAGAATATCTCTTTCTCCTATGTGCTTTCATCCCTAACCCTAACCCTAACCCTTCCGAAAGTCGGAGAAGCTCATGGATGGTACCGATCGATGCGCGCAACCCCATTTAGTGGGGGTAGAGCCTACTTGCAAGTCTCTCCGACCTTCACAAAAAAAGTTATTCAAGAATATCTCCTCAGATTTGGGGGAATTTCGTCGGTCGACCTCTTCGGAAGGTCGTACAAGCTCGGGGATAGTACCAATCGATCTGCAGGACCCAAATTAGTCCAGATGCAACCACTTTCCAAGTCTCTCCGACCTTCACAAAAAAAGTTATTCAAGAATATCTCTTTCTCCTATGTGCTTTCATCCCTAACCCTAACCCTAACCCTTCCGAAAGTCGGAGAAGCTCAAGGATGGTACCGATCGATGCGCGCTACCCCATTTAGTGGGGGTAGAGCCTACTTGCAAGTCTCTCCGACCTTCACAAAAAAAGTTATTCAAGAATATCTCTTTCTCCTATGTGCTTTCATCCCTAACCCTAACCCTAACCCTTCCGAAAGTCGGAGAAGCTCAAGGATGGTACCGATCGATGCGCGCAACCCCATTTAGTGGGGGTAGAGCCTACTTGCAAGTCTCTCCGACCTTCACAAAAAAAGTTATTCAAGAATATCTCCTCAGATTTGGGGGAATTTCGTCGGTCGACCTCTTCCGAAGGTCGTACAAGCTCGGGGATGGTACCAATCGATCCGCAGGACCCAAATTAGTCCAGATGCAACCACTTTCCAAGTCTCTCCGACCTTCACAAAAAAAGTTATTCAAGAATATCTCTTTCTCCTATGTGCTTTCATCTCTAACCCTAACCCTAACCCTTCCGAAAGTCGGAGAAGCTCAAGGATGGTACCGATCGATGCGCGCTACCCCATTTAGTGGGGGTAGAGCCTACTTGCAAGTCTCTCCGACCTTCACAAAAAAAGTTATTCAAGAATATCTCTTTCTCCTATGTGCTTTCATCCCTAACCCTAACCCTAACCCTTCCGAAAGTCGGAGAAGCTCAAGGATGGTACCGATCGATGTGCGCTACCCCATTTAGTGGGGGTAGAGCCAACTTGCAAGTCTCTCCGACCTTCACAAAAAAAGTTATTCAAGAATATCTCCTCAGATTTGGGGGAATTTCGTCGGTCGACCTCTTCCGAAGGTCGTACAAGCTCGGGGATGGTACCAATCGATCCGCAGGACCCAAATTAGTCCAGATGCAACCACTTTCCAAGTCTCTCCGACCTTCACAAAAAAAGTTATTCAAGAATATCTCTTTCTCCTATGTGCTTTCATCCCTAACCCTAACCCTAACCCTTCCGAAAGTCGGAGAAGCTCAAGGATGGTACCGATCGATGCGCGCTACCCCATTTAGTGGGGGTAGAGCCTACTTGCAAGTCTCTCCGACCTTCACAAAAAAAGTTATTCAAGAATATCTCTTTCTCCTATGTGCTTTCATCCCTAACCCTAACCCTAACCCTTCCGAAAGTCGGAGAAGCTCAAGGATGGTACCGATCGATGCGCGCTACCCCATTTAGTGGGGGTAGAGCCTACTTGCAAGTCTCTCCGACCTTCACAAAAAAAGTTATTCAAGAATATCTCTTTCTCCTATGTGCTTTCATCCCTAACCCTAACCCTAACCCTTCCGAAAGTCGGAGAAGCTCAAGGATGGTACCGATCGATGCGCGCTACCCCATTTAGTGGGGGTAGAGCCTACTTGCAAGTCTCTCCGACCTTCACAAAAAAAGTTATTCAAGAATATCTCTTTCTCCTATGTGCTTTCATCCCTAACCCTAACCCTAACCCTTCCGAAAGTCGGAGAAGCTCAAGGATGGTACCGATCGATGCGCGCAACCCCATTTAGTGGGGGTAGAGCCTACTTGCAAGTCTCTCCGACCTTCACAAAAAAAGTTATTCAAGAATATCTCCTCAGATTTGGGGGAATTTCGTCGGTCGACCTCTTCCGAAGGTCTTACAAGCTCGGGGATGGTACCAATCGATCCGCAGGACCCAAATTAGTCCAGATGCAATCACTTTCCAAGTCTCTCCGACCTTCACAAAAAAAGTTATTCAAGAATATCTCTTTCTCCTATGTGCTTTCATCCCTAACCCTAACCCTAACCCTTCCGAAAGTCGGAGAAGCTCAAGGATGGTACCGATCGATGCGCGCTACTCCATTTAGTGGGGGCAGAGCCTACTTGCAAGTCTCTCCGACCTTCACAAAAAAAGTTATTCAAGAATATCTCCTCAGATTTGGGGGAATTTCGTCGGTCGACCTCTTCCGAAGGTCTTACAAGCTCGGGGATGGTACCAATCGATCCGCAGGACCCAAATTAGTCCAGATGCAACCACTTTCCAAGTCTCTCCGACCTTCACAAAAAAAGTTATTCAAGAATATCTCTTTCTCCTATGTGCTTTCATCCCTAACCCTAACCCTAACCCTTCCGAAAGTCGGAGAAGCTCAAGGATGGTACCGATCGATGCGCGCTACCCCATTTAGTGGGGGCAGAGCCTACTTGCAAGTCTCTCCGACCTTCACAAAAAAAGTTATTCAAGAATATCTCTTTCTCCTATGTGCTTTCATCCCTAACCCTAACCCTAACCCTTCCGAAAGTCGGAGAAGCTCAAGGATGGTACCGATCGATGTGCGCTACCCCATTTAGTGGGGGTAGAGCCAACTTGCAAGTCTCTCCGACCTTCACAAAAAAAGTTATTCAAGAATATCTCCTCAGATTTGGGGGAATTTCGTCGGTCGACCTCTTCCGAAGGTCGTACAAGCTCGGGGATGGTACCAATCGATCCGCAGGACCCAAATTAGTCCAGATGCAACCACTTTCCAAGTCTCTCCGACCTTCACAAAAAAAGTTATTCAAGAATATCTCTTTCTCCTATGTGCTTTCATCCCTAACCCTAACCCTAACCCTTCCGAAAGTCGGAGAAGCTCAAGGATGGTACCGATCGATGCGCGCTACCCCATTTAGTGGGGGTAGAGCCTACTTGCAAGTCTCTCCGACCTTCACAAAAAAAGTTATTCAAGAATATCTCTTTCTCCTATGTGCTTTCATCCCTAACCCTAACCCTAACCCTTCCGAAAGTCGGAGAAGCTCAAGGATGGTACCGATCGATGCGCGCTACCCCATTTAGTGGGGGTAGAGCCTACTTGCAAGTCTCTCCGACCTTCACAAAAAAAGTTATTCAAGAATATCTCTTTCTCCTATGTGCTTTCATCCCTAACCCTAACCCTAACCCTTCCGAAAGTCGGAGAAGCTCAAGGATGGTACCGATCGATGCGCGCTACCCCATTTAGTGGGGGTAGAGCCTACTTGCAAGTCTCTCCGACCTTCACAAAAAAAGTTATTCAAGAATATCTCTTTCTCCTATGTGCTTTCATCCCTAACCCTAACCCTAACCCTTCCGAAAGTCGGAGAAGCTCAAGGATGGTACCGATCGATGCGCGCAACCCCATTTAGTGGGGGTAGAGCCTACTTGCAAGTCTCTCCGACCTTCACAAAAAAAGTTATTCAAGAATATCTCCTCAGATTTGGGGGAATTTCGTCGGTCGACCTCTTCCGAAGGTCTTACAAGCTCGGGGATGGTACCAATCGATCCGCAGGACCCAAATTAGTCCAGATGCAATCACTTTCCAAGTCTCTCCGACCTTCACAAAAAAAGTTATTCAAGAATATCTCTTTCTCCTATGTGCTTTCATCCCTAACCCTAACCCTAACCCTTCCGAAAGTCGGAGAAGCTCAAGGATGGTACCGATCGATGCGCGCTACCCCATTTAGTGGGGGTAGAGCCTACTTGCAAGTCTCTCCGACCTTCACAAAAAAAGTTATTCAAGAATATCTCTTTCTCCTATGTGCTTTCATCCCTAACCCTAACCCTAACCCTTCCGAAAGTCGGAGAAGCTCATGGATGGTACCGATCGATGCGCGCAACCCCATTTAGTGGGGGTAGAGCCTACTTGCAAGTCTCTCCGACCTTCACAAAAAAAGTTATTCAAGAATATCTCCTCAGATTTGGGGGAATTTCGTCGGTCGACCTCTTCGGAAGGTCGTACAAGCTCGGGGATGGTACCAATCGATCTGCAGGACCCAAATTAGTCCAGATGCAACCACTTTCCAAGTCTCTCCGACCTTCACAAAAAAAGTTATTCAAGAATATCTCTTTCTCCTATGTGCTTTCATCCCTAACCCTAACCCTAACCCTTCCGAAAGTCGGAGAAGCTCAAGGATGGTACCGATCGATGCGCGCTACCCCATTTAGTGGGGGTAGAGCCTACTTGCAAGTCTCTCCGACCTTCACAAAAAAAGTTATTCAAGAATATCTCTTTCTCCTATGTGCTTTCATCCCTAACCCTAACCCTAACCCTTCCGAAAGTCGGAGAAGCTCAAGGATGGTACCGATCGATGCGCGCTACCCCATTTAGTGGGGGTAGAGCCTACTTGCAAGTCTCTCCGACCTTCACAAAAAAAGTTATTCAAGAATATCTCCTCAGATTTGGGGGAATTTCGTCGGTCGACCTCTTCCGAAGGTCTTACAAGCTCGGGGATGGTACCAATCGATCCGCAGGACCCAAATTAGTCCAGATGCAATCACTTTCCAAGTCTCTCCGACCTTCACAAAAAAAGTTATTCAAGAATATCTCTTTCTCCTATGTGCTTTCATCCCTAACCCTAACCCTAACCCTTCCGAAAGTCGGAGAAGCTCAAGGATGGTACCGATCGATGCGCGCTACCCCATTTAGTGGGGGTAGAGCCTACTTGCAAGTCTCTCCGACCTTCACAAAAAAAGTTATTCAAGAATATCTCTTTCTCCTATGTGCTTTCATCCCTAACCCTAACCCTAACCCTTCCGAAAGTCGGAGAAGCTCATGGATGGTACCGATCGATGCGCGCAACCCCATTTAGTGGGGGTAGAGCCTACTTGCAAGTCTCTCCGACCTTCACAAAAAAAGTTATTCAAGAATATCTCCTCAGATTTGGGGGAATTTCGTCGGTCGACCTCTTCGGAAGGTCGTACAAGCTCGGGGATGGTACCAATCGATCTGCAGGACCCAAATTAGTCCAGATGCAACCACTTTCCAAGTCTCTCCGACCTTCACAAAAAAAGTTATTCAAGAATATCTCTTTCTCCTATGTGCTTTCATCCCTAACCCTAACCCTAACCCTTCCGAAAGTCGGAGAAGCTCAAGGATGGTACCGATCGATGCGCGCTACCCCATTTAGTGGGGGTAGAGCCTACTTGCAAGTCTCTCCGACCTTCACAAAAAAAGTTATTCAAGAATATCTCTTTCTCCTATGTGCTTTCATCCCTAACCCTAACCCTAACCCTTCCGAAAGTCGGAGAAGCTCATGGATGGTACCGATCGATGCGCGCAACCCCATTTAGTGGGGGTAGAGCCTACTTGCAAGTCTCTCCGACCTTCACAAAAAAAGTTATTCAAGAATATCTCCTCAGATTTGGGGGAATTTCGTCGGTCGACCTCTTCGGAAGGTCGTACAAGCTCGGGGATGGTACCAATCGATCTGCAGGACCCAAATTAGTCCAGATGCAACCACTTTCCAAGTCTCTCCGACCTTCACAAAAAAAGTTATTCAAGAATATCTCTTTCTCCTATGTGCTTTCATCCCTAACCCTAACCCTAACCCTTCCGAAAGTCGGAGAAGCTCAAGGATGGTACCGATCGATGCGCGCTACCCCATTTAGTGGGGGTAGAGCCTACTTGCAAGTCTCTCCGACCTTCACAAAAAAAGTTATTCAAGAATATCTCTTTCTCCTATGTGCTTTCATCCCTAACCCTAACCCTAACCCTTCCGAAAGTCGGAGAAGCTCATGGATGGTACCGATCGATGCGCGCAACCCCATTTAGTGGGGGTAGAGCCTACTTGCAAGTCTCTCCGACCTTCACAAAAAAAGTTATTCAAGAATATCTCCTCAGATTTGGGGGAATTTCGTCGGTCGACCTCTTCGGAAGGTCGTACAAGCTCGGGGATGGTACCAATCGATCTGCAGGACCCAAATTAGTCCAGATGCAACCACTTTCCAAGTCTCTCCGACCTTCACAAAAAAAGTTATTCAAGAATATCTCTTTCTCCTATGTGCTTTCATCCCTAACCCTAACCCTAACCCTTCCGAAAGTCGGAGAAGCTCAAGGATGGTACCGATCGATGCGCGCTACCCCATTTAGTGGGGGTAGAGCCTACTTGCAAGTCTCTCCGACCTTCACAAAAAAAGTTATTCAAGAATATCTCTTTCTCCTATGTGCTTTCATCCCTAACCCTAACCCTAACCCTTCCGAAAGTCGGAGAAGCTCAAGGATGGTACCGATCGATGCGCGCAACCCCATTTAGTGGGGGTAGAGCCTACTTGCAAGTCTCTCCGACCTTCACAAAAAAAGTTATTCAAGAATATCTCCTCAGATTTGGGGGAATTTCGTCGGTCGACCTCTTCCGAAGGTCGTACAAGCTCGGGGATGGTACCAATCGATCCGCAGGACCCAAATTAGTCCAGATGCAACCACTTTCCAAGTCTCTCCGACCTTCACAAAAAAAGTTATTCAAGAATATCTCTTTCTCCTATGTGCTTTCATCCCTAACCCTAACCCTAACCCTTCCGAAAGTCGGAGAAGCTCAAGGATGGTACCGATCGATGCGCGCTACCCCATTTAGTGGGGGTAGAGCCTACTTGCAAGTCTCTCCGACCTTCACAAAAAAAGTTATTCAAGAATATCTCTTTCTCCTATGTGCTTTCATCCCTAACCCTAACCCTAACCCTTCCAAAAGTCGGAGAAGCTCAAGGATGGTACTGATCGATGCGCGCTACCCCATTTAGTGGGGGTAGAGCCTACTTGCAAGTCTCTCCGACCTTCACAAAAAAAGTTATTCAAGAATATCTCTTTCTCCTATGTGCTTTCATCCCTAACCCTAACCCTAACCCTTCCGAAAGTCGGAGAAGCTCAAGGATGGTACCGATCGATGTGCGCTACCCCATTTAGTGGGGGTAGAGCCTACTTGCAAGTCTCTCCGACCTTCACAAAAAAAGTTATTCAAGAATATCTCCTCAGATTTGGGGGAATTTCGTCGGTCGACCTCTTCCGAAGGTCGTACAAGCTCGGGGATGGTACCAATCGATCTGCAGGACCCAAATTAGTCCAGATGCAACCACTTTCCAAGTCTCTCCGACCTTCACAAAAAAAGTTATTCAAGAATATCTCTTTCTCCTATGTGCTTTCATCCCTAACC
This sequence comes from Limanda limanda, assembly GCF_963576545.1. NCBI lineage: Eukaryota > Metazoa > Chordata > Actinopteri > Pleuronectiformes > Pleuronectidae > Limanda > Limanda limanda. The sequence continues at coordinate 335,655 of NW_026870694.1, read as the reverse complement.
CTAACCCTAACCCTTCCGAAAGTCGGAGAAGCTCAAGGATGGTACCGATCGATGCGCGCAACCCCATTTAGTGGGGGTAGAGCCTACTTGCAAGTCTCTCCGACCTTCACAAAAAAAGTTATTCAAGAATATCTCCTCAGATTTGGGGGAATTTCGTCGGTCGACCTCTTCCGAAGGTCGTACAAGCTCGGGGATGGTACCAATCGATCCGCAGGACCCAAATTAGTCCAGATGCAACCACTTTCCAAGTCTCTCCGACCTTCACAAAAAAAGTTATTCAAGAATATCTCTTTCTCCTATGTGCTTTCATCCCTAACCCTAACCCTAACCCTTCCGAAAGTCGGAGAAGCTCAAGGATGGTACCGATCGATGCGCGCTACCCCATTTAGTGGGGGTAGAGCATACTTGCAAGTCTCTCCGACCTTCACAAAAAAAGTTATTCAAGAATATCTCTTTCTCCTATGTGCTTTCATCCCTAACCCTAACCCTAACCCTTCCGAAAGTCGGAGAAGCTCAAGGATGGTACCGATCGATGCGCGCTACCCCATTTAGTGGGGGTAGAGCCTACTTGCAAGTCTCTCCGACCTTCACAAAAAAAGTTATTCAAGAATATCTCTTTCTCCTATGTGCTTTCATCCCTAACCCTAACCCTAACCCTTCCGAAAGTCGGAGAAGCTCAAGGATGGTACCGATCGATGCGCGCTACCACATTTAGTGGGGGTAGAGCCTACTTGCAAGTCTCTCCGACCTTCACAAAAAAAGTTATTCAAGAATATCTCTTTCTCCTATGTGCTTTCATCCCTAACCCTAACCCTAACCCTTCCGAAAGTCGGAGAAGCTCAAAGATGGTACCGATCGATGCGCGCAACCCCATTTAGTGGGGGTAGAGCCTACTTGCAAGTCTCTCCGACCTTCACAAAAAAAGTAATTCAAGAATATCTCCTCAGATTTGGGGGAATTTCGTCGGTCGACCTCTTCCGAAGGTCGTACAAGCTCGGGGATGGTACCAATCGATCCGCAGGACCCAAATTAGTCCAGATGCAACCACTTTCCAAGTCTCTCCGACCTTCACAAAAAAAGTTATTCAAGAATATCTCTTTCTCCTATGTGCTTTCATCCCTAACCCTAACCCTAACCCTTCCGAAAGTCGGAGAAGCTCAAGGATGGTACCGATCGATGCGCGCTACCCCATTTAGTGGGGGTAGAGCCTACTTGCAAGTCTCTCCGACCTTCACAAAAAAAGTTATTCAAGAATATCTCTTTCTCCTATGTGCTTTCATCCCTAACCCTAACCCTAACCCTTCCGAAAGTCGGAGAAGCTCAAGGATGGTACCGATCGATGCGCGCAACCCCATTTAGTGGGGGTAGAGCCTACTTGCAAGTCTCTCCGACCTTCACAAAAAAAGTTATTCAAGAATATCTCCTCAGATTTGGGGGAATTTCGTCGGTCGACCTCTTCCGAAGGTCGTACAAGCTCGGGGATGGTACCAATCGATCCGCAGGACCCAAATTAGTCCAGATGCAACCACTTTCCAAGTCTCTCCGACCTTCACAAAAAAAGTTATTCAAGAATATGTCTTTCTCCTATGTGCTTTCATCCCTAACCCTAACCCTTCCGAAAGTCGGAGAAGCTCAAGGATGGTACCGATCGATGCGCGCTACCCCATTTAGTGGGGGTAGAGCCTACTTGCAAGTCTCTCAGACCTTCACAAAAAAAGTTATTCAAGAATATCTCCTCAGATTTGGGGGAATTTCGTCGGTCGACCTCTTCCGAAGGTCGTACAAGCTCGGGGATGGTACCAATCGATCCGCAGGACCCAAATTAGTCCAGATGCAACCACTTTCCAAGTCTCTCCGACCTTCACAAAAAACGTTATTCAAGAATATCTCTTTCTCCTATGTGCTTTCATCCCTAACCCTAACCCTAACCCTTCCGAAAGTCGGAGAAGCTCAAGGATGGTACCGATCGATGCGCGCTACCCCATTTAGTGGGGGCAGAGCCTACTTGCAAGTCTCTCCGACCTTCACAAAAAAAGTTATTCAAGAATATCTCTTTCTCCTATGTGCTTTCATCCCTAACCCTAACCCTAACCCTTCCGAAAGTCGGAGAAGCTCAAGGATGGTACCGATCGATGCGCGCTACCCCATTTAGTGGGGGTAGAGCCTACTTGCAAGTCTCTCCGACCTTCACAAAAAAAGTTATTCAAGAATATCTCTTTCTCGTATGTGCTTTCATCCCTAACCCTAACCCTTCCGAAAGTCGGAGAAGCTCAAGGATGGTACCGATCGATGCGCGCAACCCCATTTAGTGGGGGTAGAGCCTACTTGCAAGTCTCTCCGACCTTCACAAAAAAAGTAATTCAAGAATATCTCCTCAGATTTGGGGGAATTTCGTCGGTCGACCTCTTCCGAAGGTCGTACAAGCTCGGGGATGGTACCAATCGATCCGCAGGACCCAAATTAGTCCAGATGCAACCACTTTCCAAGTCTCTCCGACCTTCACAAAAAAAGTTATTCAAGAATATCTCTTTCTCCTATGTGCTTTCATCCCTAACCCTAACCCTAACCCTTCCGAAAGTCGGAGAAGCTCAAGGATGGTACCGATCGATGCGCGCTACCCCATTTAGTGGGGGCAGAGCCTACTTGCAAGTCTCTCCGACCTTCACAAAAAAAGTTATTCAAGAATATCTCTTTCTCCTATGTGCTTTCATCCCTAACCCTAACCCTAACCCTTCCGAAAGTCGGAGAAGCTCAAGGATGGTACCGGTCGATGCGCGCTACCCCATTTAGTGGGGGTAGAGCCTACTTGCAAGTCTCTCCGACCTTCACAAAAAAAGTTATTCAAGAATATCTCTTTCTCCTATGTGCTTTCATCCCTAACCCTAACCCTAACCCTTCCGAAAGTCGGAGAAGCTCAAGGATGGTACCGATCGATGCGCGCTACCCCATTTAGTGGGGGTAGAGCCTACTTGCAAGTCTCTCCGACCTTCACAAAAAAAGTTATTCAAGAATATCTCTTTCTCCTATGTGCTTTCATCCCTAACCCTAACCCTAACCCTTCCGAAAGTCGGAGAAGCTCAAGGATGGTACCGATCGATGCGCGCAACCCCATTTAGTGGGGGTAGAGCCTACTTGCAAGTCTCTCCGACCTTCACAAAAAAAGTTATTCAAGAATATCTCCTCAGATTTGGGGGAATTTCGTCGGTCGACCTCTTCCGAAGGTCGTACAAGCTCGGGGATGGTACCAATCGATCCGCAGGACCCAAATTAGTCCAGATGCAACCACTTTCCAAGTCTCTCCGACCTTCACAAAAAAAGTTATTCAAGAATATCTCTTTCTCCTATGTGCTTTCATCCCTAACCCTAACCCTAACCCTTCCGAAAGTCGGAGAAGCTCAAGGATGGTACCGATCGATGCGCGCTACCCCATTTAGTGGGGGTAGAGCCTACTTGCAAGTCTCTCCGACCTTCACAAAAAAAGTTATTCAAGAATATCTCTTTCTCCTATGTGCTTTCATCCCTAACCCTAACCCTAACCCTTCCGAAAGTCGGAGAAGCTCAAGGATGGTACCGATCGATGCGCGCAACCCCATTTAGTGGGGGTAGAGCCTACTTGCAAGTCTATCCGACCTTCACAAAAAAAGTTATTCAAGAATATCTCCTCAGATTTGGGGGAATTTCGTCGGTCGACCTCTTCCGAAGGTCGTACAAGCTCGGGGATGGTACCAATCGATCCGCAGGACCCAAATTAGTCCAGATGCAACCACTTTCCAAGTCTCTCCGACCTTCACAAAAAAAGTTATTCAAGAATATCTCTTTCTCCTATGTGCTTTCATCCCTAACCCTAACCCTAACCCTTCCGAAAGTCGGAGAAGCTCAAGGATGGTACCGATCGATGCGCGCTACCCCATTTAGTGGGGGTAGAGCCTACTTGCAAGTCTCTCCGACCTTCACAAAAAAAGTTATTCAAGAATATCTCTTTCTCCTATGTGCTTTCATCCCTAACCCTAACCCTAACCCTTCCGAAAGTCGGAGAAGCTCAAGGATGGTACCGATCGATGCGCGCAACCCCATTTAGTGGGGGTAGAGCCTACTTGCAAGTCTCTCCGACCTTCACAAAAAAAGTTATTCAAGAATATCTCCTCAGATTTGGGGGAATTTCGTCGGTCGACCTCTTCCGAAGGTCGTACAAGCTCGGGGATGGTACCAATCGATCCGCAGGACCCAAATTAGTCCAGATGCAACCACTTTCCAAGTCTCTCCGACCTTCACAAAAAAAGTTATTCAAGAATATCTCTTTCTCCTATGTGCTTTCATCCCTAACCCTAACCCTAACCCTTCCGAAAGTCGGAGAAGCTCAAGGATGGTACCGATCGATGCGCGCTACCCCATTTAGTGGGGGTAGAGCCTACTTGCAAGTCTCTCCGACCTTCACAAAAAAAGTTATTCAAGAATATCTCTTTCTCCTATGTGCTTTCATCCCTAACCCTAACCCTAACCCTTCCGAAAGTCGGAGAAGCTCAAGGATGGTACCGATCGATGTGCGCTACCCTATTTAGTGGGGGTAGAGCCTACTTGCAAGTCTCTCCGACCTTCACAAAAAAAGTTATTCAAGAATATCTCCTCAGATTTGGGGGAATTTCGTCGGTCGACCTCTTCCGAAGGTCGTACAAGCTCGGGGATGGTACCAATCGATCCGCAGGACCCAAATTAGTCCAGATGCAACCACTTTCCAAGTCTCTCCGACCTTCACAAAAAAAGTTATTCAAGAATATCTCTTTCTCCTATGTGCTTTCATCCCTAACCCTAACCCTAACCCTTCCGAAAGTCGGAGAAGCTCAAGGATGGTACCGATCGATGCGCGCTACCCCATTTAGTGGGGGTAGAGCCTACTTGCAAGTCTCTCCGACCTTCACAAAAAAAGTTATTCAAGAATATCTCCTCAGATTTGGGGGAATTTCGTCGGTCGACCTCTTCCGAAGGTCGTACAAGCTCGGGGATGGTACCAATCGATCCGCAGGACCCAAATTAGTCCAGATGCAACCACTTTCCAAGTCTCTCCGACCTTCACAAAAAAAGTTATTCAAGAATATCTCTTTCTCCTATGTGCTTTCATCCCTAACCCTAACCCTAACCCTTCCGAAAGTCGGAGAAGCTCAAGGATGGTACCGATCGATGCGCGCTACCCCATTTAGTGGGGGTAGAGCCTACTTGCAAGTCTCTCCGACCTTCACAAAAAAAGTTATTCAAGAATATCTCTTTCTCCTATGTGCTTTCATCCCTAACCCTAACCCTAACCCTTCCGAAAGTCGGAGAAGCTCAAGGATGGTACCGATCGATGTGCGCTACCCCATTTAGTGGGGGTAGAGCCTACTTGCAAGTCTCTCCGACCTTCACAAAAAAAGTTATTCAAGAATATCTCCTCAGATTTGGGGGAATTTCGTCGGTCGACCTCTTCCGAAGGTCGTACAAGCTCGGGGATGGTACCAATCGATCCGCAGGACCCAAATTAGTCCAGATGCAACCACTTTCCAAGTCTCTCCGACCTTCACAAAAAAAGTTATTCAAGAATATCTCTTTCTCCTATGTGCTTTCATCCCTAACCCTAACCCTAACCCTTCCGAAAGTCGGAGAAGCTCAAGGATGGTACCGATCGATGCGCGCTACCCCATTTAGTGGGGGTAGAGCCTACTTGCAAGTCTCTCCGACCTTCACAAAAAAAGTTATTCAAGAATATCTCTTTCTCCTATGTGCTTTCATCCCTAACCCTAACCCTAACCCTTCCGAAAGTCGGAGAAGCTCAAGGATGGTACCGATCGATGCGCGCTACCCCATTTAGTGGGGGTAGAGCCTACTTGCAAGTCTCTCCGACCTTCACAAAAAAAGTTATTCAAGAATATCTCTTTCTCCTATGTGCTTTCATCCCTAACCCTAACCCTTCCGAAAGTCGGAGAAGCTCAAGGATGGTACCGATCGATGCGCGCTACCCCATTTAGTGGGGGTAGAGCCTACTTGCAAGTCTCTCCGACCTTCACAAAAAAAGTTATTCAAGAATATCTCTTTCTCCTATGTGCTTTCATCCCTAACCCTAACCCTAACCCTTCCAAAAGTCGGAGAAGCTCAAGGATGGTACCGATCGATGCGCGCTACCCCATTTAGTGGGGGTAGAGCCTACTTGCAAGTCTCTCCGACCTTCACAAAAAAAGTTATTCAAGAATATCTCTTTCTCCTATGTGCTTTCATCCCTAACCCTAACCCTAACCCTTCCGAAAGTCGGAGAAGCTCAAGGATGGTACCGATCGATGTGCGCTACCCCATTTAGTGGGGGTAGAGCCTACTTGCAAGTCTCTCCGACCTTCACAAAAAAAGTTATTCAAGAATATCTCCTCAGATTTGGGGGAATTTCGTCGGTCGACCTCTTCCGAAGGTCGTACAAGCTCGGGGATGGTACCAATCGATCCGCAGGACCCAAATTAGTCCAGATGCAACCACTTTCCAAGTCTCTCCGACCTTCACAAAAAAAGTTATTCAAGAATATCTCTTTCTCCTATGTGCTTTCATCCCTAACCCTAACCCTAACCCTTCCGAAAGTCGGAGAAGCTCAAGGATGGTACCGATCGATGCGCGCTACCCCATTTAGTGGGGGTAGAGCCTAATGCAAGTCTCTCCGACCTTCACAAAAAAAGTTATTCAAGAATATCTCTTTCTCCTATGTGCTTTCATCCCTAACCCTAACCCTTCCGAAAGTCGGAGAAGCTCAAGGATGGTACCGATCGATGCGCGCTACCCCATTTAGTGGGGGTAGAGCCTACTTGCAAGTCTCTCCGACCTTCACAAAAAAAGTTATTCAAGAATATCTCTTTCTCCTATGTGCTTTCATCCCTAACCCTAACCCTAACCCTTCCAAAAGTCGGAGAAGCTCAAGGATGGTACCGATCGATGCGCGCTACCCCATTTAGTGGGGGTAGAGCCTACTTGCAAGTCTCTCCGACCTTCACAAAAAAAGTTATTCAAGAATATCTCTTTCTCCTATGTGCTTTCATCCCTAACCCTAACCCTAACCCTTCCGAAAGTCGGAGAAGCTCAAGGATGGTACCGATCGATGTGCGCTACCCCATTTAGTGGGGGTAGAGCCTACTTGCAAGTCTCTCCGACCTTCACAAAAAAAGTTATTCAAGAATATCTCCTCAGATTTGGGGGAATTTCGTCGGTCGACCTCTTCCGAAGGTCGTACAAGCTCGGGGATGGTACCAATCGATCCGCAGGACCCAAATTAGTCCAGATGCAACCACTTTCCAAGTCTCTCCGACCTTCACAAAAAAAGTTATTCAAGAATATCTCTTTCTCCTATGTGCTTTCATCCCTAACCCTAACCCTAACCCTTCCGAAAGTCGGAGAAGCTCAAGGATGGTACCGATCGATGCGCGCTACCCCATTTAGTGGGGGTAGAGCCTACTTGCAAGTCTCTCCGACCTTCACAAAAAAAGTTATTCAAGAATATCTCTTTCTCCTATGTGCTTTCATCCCTAACCCTAACCCTAACCCTTCCGAAAGTCGGAGAAGCTCAAGGATGGTACCGATCGATGTGCGCTACCCCATTTAGTGGGGGTAGAGCCTACTTGCAAGTCTCTCCGACCTTCACAAAAAAAGTTATTCAAGAATATCTCCTCAGATTTGGGGGAATTTCGTCGGTCGACCTCTTCCGAAGGTCGTACAAGCTCGGGGATGGTACCAATCGATCCGCAGGACCCAAATTAGTCCAGATGCAACCACTTTCCAAGTCTCTCCGACCTTCACAAAAAAAGTTATTCAAGAATATCTCTTTCTCCTATGTGCTTTCATCCCTAACCCTAACCCTTCCGAAAGTCGGAGAAGCTCAAGGATGGTACCGATCGATGCGCGCTACCCCATTTAGTGGGGGTAGAGCCTACTTGCAAGTCTCTCCAACCTTCACAAAAAAAGTTATTCAAGAATATCTCTTTCTCCTATGTGCTTTCATCCCTAACCCTAACCCTAACCCTTCCGAAAGTCGGAGAAGCTCAAGGATAGTACCGATCGATGCGCGCTACCCCATTTAGTGGGGGTAGAGCCTACTTGCAAGTCTCTCCGACCTTCACAAAAAAAGTTATTCAAGAATATCTCTTTCTCCTATGTGCTTTCATCCCTAACCCTAACCCTTCCGAAAGTCGGAGAAGCTCAAGGATGGTACCGATCGATGCGCGCTACCCCATTTAGTGGGGGTAGAGCCTACTTGCAAGTCTCTCCGACCTTCACAAAAAAAGTTATTCAAGAATATCTCTTTCTCCTATGTGCTTTCATCCCTAACCCTAACCCTAACCCTTCCAAAAGTCGGAGAAGCTCAAGGATGGTACTGATCGATGCGCGCTACCCCATTTAGTGGGGGTAGAGCCTACTTGCAAGTCTCTCCGACCTTCACAAAAAAAGTTATTCAAGAATATCTCTTTCTCCTATGTGCTTTCATCCCTAACCCTAACCCTTCCGAAAGTCGGAGAAGCTCAAGGATGGTACCGATCGATGCGCGCTACCCCATTTAGTGGGGGTAGAGCCTACTTGCAAGTCTCTCCGACCTTCACAAAAAAAGTTATTCAAGAATATCTCTTTCTCCTATGTGCTTTCATCCCTAACCCTAACCCTAACCCTTCCAAAAGTCGGAGAAGCTCAAGGATGGTACCGATCGATGCGCGCTACCCCATTTAGTGGGGGTAGAGCCTACTTGCAAGTCTCTCCGACCTTCACAAAAAAAGTTATTCAAGAATATCTCTTTCTCCTATGTGCTTTCATCCCTAACCCTAACCCTAACCCTTCCGAAAGTCGGAGAAGCTCAAGGATGGTACCGATCGATGTGCGCTACCCCATTTAGTGGGGGTAGAGCCTACTTGCAAGTCTCTCCGACCTTCACAAAAAAAGTTATTCAAGAATATCTCCTCAGATTTGGGGGAATTTCGTCGGTCGACCTCTTCCGAAGGTCGTACAAGCTCGGGGATGGTACCAATCGATCCGCAGGACCCAAATTAGTCCAGATGCAACCACTTTCCAAGTCTCTCCGACCTTCACAAAAAAAGTTATTCAAGAATATCTCTTTCTCCTATGTGCTTTCATCCCTAACCCTAACCCTAACCCTTCCGAAAGTCGGAGAAGCTCAAGGATGGTACCGATCGATGCGCGCTACCCCATTTAGTGGGGGTAGAGCCTACTTGCAAGTCTCTCCGACCTTCACAAAAAAAGTTATTCAAGAATATCTCTTTCTCCTATGTGCTTTCATCCCTAACCCTAACCCTAACCCTTCCGAAAGTCGGAGAAGCTCAAGGATGGTACCGATCGATGTGCGCTACCCCATTTAGTGGGGGTAGAGCCTACTTGCAAGTCTCTCCGACCTTCACAAAAAAAGTTATTCAAGAATATCTCCTCAGATTTGGGGGAATTTCGTCGGTCGACCTCTTCCGAAGGTCGTACAAGCTCGGGGATGGTACCAATCGATCCGCAGGACCCAAATTAGTCCAGATGCAACCACTTTCCAAGTCTCTCCGACCTTCACAAAAAAAGTTATTCAAGAATATCTCTTTCTCCTATGTGCTTTCATCCCTAACCCTAACCCTTCCGAAAGTCGGAGAAGCTCAAGGATGGTACCGATCGATGCGCGCTACCCCATTTAGTGGGGGTAGAGCCTACTTGCAAGTCTCTCCAACCTTCACAAAAAAAGTTATTCAAGAATATCTCTTTCTCCTATGTGCTTTCATCCCTAACCCTAACCCTAACCCTTCCGAAAGTCGGAGAAGCTCAAGGATAGTACCGATCGATGCGCGCTACCCCATTTAGTGGGGGTAGAGCCTACTTGCAAGTCTCTCCGACCTTCACAAAAAAAGTTATTCAAGAATATCTCTTTCTCCTATGTGCTTTCATCCCTAACCCTAACCCTTCCGAAAGTCGGAGAAGCTCAAGGATGGTACCGATCGATGCGCGCTACCCCATTTAGTGGGGGTAGAGCCTACTTGCAAGTCTCTCCGACCTTCACAAAAAAAGTTATTCAAGAATATCTCTTTCTCCTATGTGCTTTCATCCCTAACCCTAACCCTAACCCTTCCAAAAGTCGGAGAAGCTCAAGGATGGTACTGATCGATGCGCGCTACCCCATTTAGTGGGGGTAGAGCCTACTTGCAAGTCTCTCCGACCTTCACAAAAAAAGTTATTCAAGAATATCTCTTTCTCCTATGTGCTTTCATCCCTAACCCTAACCCTAACCCTTCCGAAAGTCGGAGAAGCTCAAGGATGGTACCGATCGATGTGCGCTACCCCATTTAGTGGGGGTAAAGCCTACTTGCAAGTCTCTCCGACCTTCACAAAAAAAGTTATTCAAGAATATCTCCTCAGATTTGGGGGAATTTCGTCGGTCGACCTCTTCCGAAGGTCGTACAAGCTCGGGGATGGTACCAATCGATCTGCAGGACCCAAATTAGTCCAGATGCAACCACTTTCCAAGTCTCTCCGACCTTCACAAAAAAAGTTATTCAAGAATATCTCTTTCTCCTATGTGCTTTCATCCCTAACCCTAACCCTAACCCTTCCGAAAGTCGGAGAAGCTCAAGGATGGTACCGATCGATGCGCGCAACCCCATTTAGTGGGGGTAGAGCCTACTTGCAAGTCTCTCCGACCTTCACAAAAAAAGTTATTCAAGAATATCTCCTCAGATTTGGGGGAATTTCGTCGGTCGACCTCTTCCGAAGGTCGTACAAGCTCGGGGATGGTACCAATCGATCCGCAGGACCCAAATTAGTCCAGATGCAACCACTTTCCAAGTCTCTCCGACCTTCACAAAAAAAGTTATTCAAGAATATCTCTTTCTCCTATGTGCTTTCATCCCTAACCCTAACCCTAACCCTTCCGAAAGTCGGAGAAGCTCAAGGATGGTACCGATCGATGCGCGCTACCCCATTTAGTGGGGGTAGAGCCTACTTGCAAGTCTCTCCGACCTTCACAAAAAAAGTTATTCAAGAATATCTCTTTCTCCTATGTGCTTTCATCCCTAACCCTAACCCTAACCCTTCCGAAAGTCGGAGAAGCTCAAGGATGGTACCGATCGATGCGCGCTACCCCATTTAGTGGGGGTAGAGCCTACTTGCAAGTCTCTCCGACCTTCACAAAAAAAGTTATTCAAGAATATCTCCTCAGATTTGGGGGAATTTCGTCGGTCGACCTCTTCCGAAGGTCGTACAAGCTCGGGGATGGTACCAATCGATCCGCAGGACACAAATTAGTCCAGATGCAACCACTTTCCAAGTCTCTCCGACCTTCACAAAAAAAGTTATTCAAGAATATCTCTTTCTCCTATGTGCTTTCATCCCTAACCCTAACCCTAACCCTTCCGAAAGTCGGAGAAGCTCAAGGATGGTACCGATCGATGCGCGCTACCCCATTTAGTGGGGGTAGAGCCTACTTGCAAGTCTCTCCGACCTTCACAAAAAAAGTTATTCAAGAATATCTCTTTCTCCTATGTGCTTTCATCCCTAACCCTAACCCTAACCCTTCCGAAAGTCGGAGAAGCTCAAGGATGGTACCGATCGATGCGCGCAACCCCATTTAGTGGGGGTAGAGCCTACTTGCAAGTCTCTCCGACCTTCACAAAAAAAGTTATTCAAGAATATCTCCTCAGATTTGGGGGAATTTCGTCGGTCGACCTCTTCCGAAGGTCGTACAAGCTCGGGGATGGTACCAATCGATCCGCAGGACCCAAATTAGTCCAGATGCAACCACTTTCCAAGTCTCTCCGACCTTCACAAAAAAAGTTATTCAAGAATATCTCTTTCTCCTATGTGCTTTCATCCCTAACCCTAACCCTAACCCTTCCGAAAGTCGGAGAAGCTCAAGGATGGTACCGATCGATGCGCGCTACCCCATTTAGTGGGGGTAGAGCCTACTTGCAAGTCTCTCCGACCTTCACAAAAAAAGTTATTCAAGAATATCTCTTTCTCCTATGTGCTTTCATCCCTAACCCTAACCCTAACCCTTCCGAAAGTCGGAGAAGCTCAAGGATGGTACCGATCGATGCGCGCTACCCCATTTAGTGGGGGTAGAGCCTACTTGCAAGTCTCTCCGACCTTCACAAAAAAAGTTATTCAAGAATATCTCTTTCTCCTATGTGCTTTCATCCCTAACCCTAACCCTAACCCTTCCGAAAGTCGGAGAAGCTCAAGGATGGTACCGATCGATGCGCGCTACCACATTTAGTGGGGGTAGAGCCTACTTGCAAGTCTCTCCGACCTTCACAAAAAAAGTTATTCAAGAATATCTCTTTCTCCTATGTGCTTTCATCCCTAACCCTAACCCTAACCCTTCCGAAAGTCGGAGAAGCTCAAGGATGGTACCGATCGATGCGCGCAACCCCATTTAGTGGGGGTAGAGCCTACTTGCAAGTCTCTCCGACCTTCACAAAAAAAGTAATTCAAGAATATCTCCTCAGATTTGGGGGAATTTCGTCGGTCGACCTCTTCCGAAGGTCGTACAAGCTCGGGGATGGTACCAATCGATCCGCAGGACCCAAATTAGTCCAGATGCAACCACTTTCCAAGTCTCTCCGACCTTCACAAAAAAAGTTATTCAAGAATATCTCTTTCTCCTATGTGCTTTCATCCCTAACCCTAACCCTAACCCTTCCGAAAGTCGGAGAAGCTCAAGGATGGTACCGATCGATGCGCGCTACCCCATTTAGTGGGGGTAGAGCCTACTTGCAAGTCTCTCCGACCTTCACAAAAAAAGTTATTCAAGAATATCTCTTTCTCCTATGTGCTTTCATCCCTAACCCTAACCCTAACCCTTCCGAAAGTCGGAGAAGCTCAAAGATGGTACCGATCGATGCGCGCAACCCCATTTAGTGGGGGTAGAGCCTACTTGCAAGTCTCTCCGACCTTCACAAAAAAAGTTATTCAAGAATATCTCTTTCTCCTATGTGCTTTCATCCCTAACCCTAACCCTAACCCTTCCGAAAGTCGGAGAAGCTCAAGGATGGTACCGATCGATGCGCGCTACCCCATTTAGTGGGGGTAGAGCCTACTTGCAAGTCTCTCCGACCTTCACAAAAAAAGTTATTCAAGAATATCTCTTTCTCCTATGTGCTTTCATCCCTAACCCTAACCCTTCCGAAAGTCGGAGAAGCTCAAGGATGGTACCGATCGATGCGCGCTACCCCATTTAGTGGGGGTAGAGCCTACTTGCAAGTCTCTCCGACCTTCACAAAAAAAGTTATTCAAGAATATCTCTTTCTCCTATGTGCTTTCATCCCTAACCCTAACCCTAACCCTTCCAAAAGTCGGAGAAGCTCAAGGATGGTACCGATCGATGCGCGCTACCCCATTTAGTGGGGGTAGAGCCTACTTGCACGTCTCTCCGACCTTCACAAAAAAAGTTATTCAAGAATATCTCTTTCTCCTATGTGCTTTCATCCCTAACCCTAACCCTAACCCTTCCGAAAGTCGGAGAAGCTCAAGGATGGTACCGATCGATGTGCGCTACCCCATTTAGTGGGGGTAGAGCCTACTTGCAAGTCTCTCCGACCTTCACAAAAAAAGTTATTCAAGAATATCTCCTCAGATTTGGGGGAATTTCGTCGGTCGACCTCTTCCGAAGGTCGTACAAGCTCGGGGATGGTACCAATCGATCCGCAGGACCCAAATTAGTCCAGATGCAACCACTTTCCAAGTCTCTCCGACCTTCACAAAAAAAGTTATTCAAGAATATCTCTTTCTCCTATGTGCTTTCATCCCTAACCCTAACCCTAACCCTTCCGAAAGTCGGAGAAGCTCAAGGATGGTACCGATCGATGCGCGCTACTCCATTTAGTGGGGGTAGAGCCTACTTGCAAGTCTCTCCGACCTTCACAAAAAAAGTTATTCAAGAATATCTCTTTCTCCTATGTGCTTTCATCCCTAACCCTAACCCTAACCCTTCCGAAAGTCGGAGAAGCTCAAGGATGGTACCGATCGATGTGCGCTACCCCATTTAGTGGGGGTAGAGCCTACTTGCAAGTCTCTCCGACCTTCACAAAAAAAGTTATTCAAGAATAACTCCTCAGATTTGGGGGAATTTCGTCGGTCGACCTCTTCCGAAGGTCGTACAAGCTCGGGGATGGTACCAATCGATCCGCAGGACCCAAATTAGTCCAGATGCAACCACTTTCCAAGTCTCTCCGACCTTCACAAAAAAAGTTATTCAAGAATATCTCTTTCTCCTATGTGCTTTCATCCCTAACCCTAACCCTAACCCTTCCGAAAGTCGGAGAAGCTCAAGGATGGTACCGATCGATGCGCGCTACCCCATTTAGTGGGGGTAGAGCCTACTTGCAAGTCTCTCCGACCTTCACAAAAAAAGTTATTCAAGAATATCTCTTTCTCCTATGTGCTTTCATCCCTAACCCTAACCCTAACCCTTCCGAAAGTCGGAGAAGCTCAAGGATGGTACCGATCGATGCGCGCTACCCCATTTAGTGGGGGTAGAGCCTACTTGCAAGTCTCTCCGACCTTCACAAAAAAAGTTATTCAAGAATATCTCTTTCTCCTATGTGCTTTCATCCCTAACCCTAACCCTTCCGAAAGTCGGAGAAGCTCAAGGATGGTACCGATCGATGCGCGCTACCACATTTAGTGGGGGTAGAGCCTACTTGCAAGTCTCTCCGACCTTCACAAAAAAAGTTATTCAAGAATATCTCTTTCTCCTATGTGCTTTCATCCCTAACCCTAACCCTAACCCTTCCGAAAGTCGGAGAAGCTCAAGGATGGTACCGATCGATGCGCGCAACCCCATTTAGTGGGGGTAGAGCCTACTTGCAAGTCTCTCCGACCTTCACAAAAAAAGTAATTCAAGAATATCTCCTCAGATTTGGGGGAATTTCGTCGGTCGACCTCTTCCGAAGGTCGTACAAGCTCGGGGATGGTACCAATCGATCCGCAGGACCCAAATTAGTCCAGATGCAACCACTTTCCAAGTCTCTCCGACCTTCACAAAAAAAGTTATTCAAGAATATCTCTTTCTCCTATGTGCTTTCATCCCTAACCCTAACCCTAACCCTTCCGAAAGTCGGAGAAGCTCAAGGATGGTACCGATCGATGCGCGCTACCCCATTTAGTGGGGGTAGAGCCTACTTGCAAGTCTCTCCGACCTTCACAAAAAAAGTTATTCAAGAATATCTCTTTCTCCTATGTGCTTTCATCCCTAACCCTAACCCTAACCCTTCCGAAAGTCGGAGAAGCTCAAGGATGGTACCGATCGATGCGCGCAACCCCATTTAGTGGGGGTAGAGCCTACTTGCAAGTCTCTCCGACCTTCACAAAAAAAGTTATTCAAGAATATCTCCTCAGATTTGGGGGAATTTCGTCGGTCGACCTCTTCCGAAGGTCGTACAAGCTCGGGGATGGTACCAATCGATCCGCAGGACCCAAATTAGTCCAGATGCAACCACTTTCCAAGTCTCTCCGACCTTCACAAAAAAAGTTATTCAAGAATATGTCTTTCTCCTATGTGCTTTCATCCCTA
Source organism: Limanda limanda (assembly GCF_963576545.1). Classification (NCBI taxonomy): domain Eukaryota; kingdom Metazoa; phylum Chordata; class Actinopteri; order Pleuronectiformes; family Pleuronectidae; genus Limanda; species Limanda limanda. Next base: position 320,114 of record NW_026870694.1, on the reverse strand, counting down.
ACCCTAACCCTTCCGAAAGTCGGAGAAGCTCAAGGATGGTACCGATCGATGCGCGCTACCCCATTTAGTGGGGGTAGAGCCTACTTGCAAGTCTCTCAGACCTTCACAAAAAAAGTTATTCAAGAATATCTCCTCAGATTTGGGGGAATTTCGTCGGTCGACCTCTTCCGAAGGTCGTACAAGCTCGGGGATGGTACCAATCGATTCGCATGACCCAAATTAGTCCAGATGCAACCACTTTCCAAGTCTCTCCGACCTTCACAAAAAAAGTTATTCAAGAATATCTCTTTCTCCTATGTGCTTTCAGCCCTAACCCTAACCCTAACCCTTCCGAAAGTCGGAGAAGCTCAAGGATGGTACCGATCGATGCGCGCTACCCCATTTAGTGGGGGCAGAGCCTACTTGCAAGTCTCTCCGACCTTCACAAAAAAATTTATTCAAGAATATCTCTTTCTCCTATGTGCTTTCATCCCTAACCCTAACCCTAACCCTTCCGAAAGTCGGAGAAGCTCAAGGATGGTACCGATCGATGCGCGCTACCCCATTTAGTGGGGGTAGAGCCTACTTGCAAGTCTCTCCGACCTTCACAAAAAAAGTTATTCAAGAATATCTCTTTCTCCTATGTGCTTTCATCCCTAACCCTAACCCTAACCCTTCCAAAAGTCGGAGAAGCTCAAGGATGGTACCGATCGATGCGCGCTACCCCATTTAGTGGGGGTAGAGCCTACTTGCACGTCTCTCCGACCTTCACAAAAAAAGTTATTCAAGAATATCTCTTTCTCCTATGTGCTTTCATCCCTAACCCTAACCCTAACCCTTCCGAAAGTCGGAGAAGCTCAAGGATGGTACCGATCGATGTGCGCTACCCCATTTAGTGGGGGTAGAGCCTACTTGCAAGTCTCTCCGACCTTCACAAAAAAAGTTATTCAAGAATATCTCCTCAGATTTGGGGGAATTTCGTCGGTCGACCTCTTCCGAAGGTCGTACAAGCTCGGGGATGGTACCAATCGATCCGCAGGACCCAAATTAGTCCAGATGCAACCACTTTCCAAGTCTCTCCGACCTTCACAAAAAAAGTTATTCAAGAATATCTCTTTCTCCTATGTGCTTTCATCCCTAACCCTAACCCTAACCCTTCCGAAAGTCGGAGAAGCTCAAGGATGGTACCGATCGATGCGCGCTACTCCATTTAGTGGGGGTAGAGCCTACTTGCAAGTCTCTCCGACCTTCACAAAAAAAGTTATTCAAGAATATCTCTTTCTCCTATGTGCTTTCATCCCTAACCCTAACCCTAACCCTTCCGAAAGTCGGAGAAGCTCAAGGATGGTACCGATCGATGTGCGCTACCCCATTTAGTGGGGGTAGAGCCTACTTGCAAGTCTCTCCGACCTTCACAAAAAAAGTTATTCAAGAATATCTCCTCAGATTTGGGGGAATTTCGTCGGTCGACCTCTTCCGAAGGTCGTACAAGCTCGGGGATGGTACCAATCGATCCGCAGGACCCAAATTAGTCCAGATGCAACCACTTTCCAAGTCTCTCCGACCTTCACAAAAAAAGTTATTCAAGAATATCTCTTTCTCCTATGTGCTTTCATCCCTAACCCTAACCCTAACCCTTCCGAAAGTCGGAGAAGCTCAAGGATGGTACCGATCGATGCGCGCTACCCCATTTAGTGGGGGTAGAGCCTACTTGCAAGTCTCTCCAACCTTCACAAAAAAAGTTATTCAAGAATATCTCTTTCTCCTATGTGCTTTCATCCCTAACCCTAACCCTAACCCTTCCGAAAGTCGGAGAAGCTCAAGGATAGTACCGATCGATGCGCGCTACCCCATTTAGTGGGGGTAGAGCCTACTTGCAAGTCTCTCCGACCTTCACAAAAAAAGTTATTCAAGAATATCTCTTTCTCCTATGTGCTTTCATCCCTAACCCTAACCCTTCCGAAAGTCGGAGAAGCTCAAGGATGGTACCGATCGATGCGCGCTACCCCATTTAGTGGGGGTAGAGCCTACTTGCAAGTCTCTCCGACCTTCACAAAAAAAGTTATTCAAGAATATCTCTTTCTCCTATGTGCTTTCATCCCTAACCCTAACCCTAACCCTTCCAAAAGTCGGAGAAGCTCAAGGATGGTACTGATCGATGCGCGCTACCCCATTTAGTGGGGGTAGAGCCTACTTGCAAGTCTCTCCGACCTTCACAAAAAAAGTTATTCAAGAATATCTCTTTCTCCTATGTGCTTTCATCCCTAACCCTAACCCTAACCCTTCCGAAAGTCGGAGAAGCTCAAGGATGGTACCGATCGATGTGCGCTACCCCATTTAGTGGGGGTAGAGCCTACTTGCAAGTCTCTCCGACCTTCACAAAAAAAGTTATTCAAGAATATCTCCTCAGATTTGGGGGAATTTCGTCGGTCGACCTCTTCCGAAGGTCGTACAAGCTCGGGGATGGTACCAATCGATCTGCAGGACCCAAATTAGTCCAGATGCAACCACTTTCCAAGTCTCTCCGACCTTCACAAAAAAAGTTATTCAAGAATATCTCTTTCTCCTATGTGCTTTCATCCCTAACCCTAACCCTAACCCTTCCGAAAGTCGGAGAAGCTCAAAGATGGTACTGATCGATGCGCGCAACCCCATTTAGTGGGGGTAGAGCCTACTTGCAAGTCTCTCCGACCTTCACAAAAAAAGTTATTCAAGAATATCTCCTCAGATTTGGGGGAATTTCGTCGGTCGACCTCTTCCGAAGGTCGTACAAGCTCGGGGATGGTACCAATCGATCCGCAGGACCCAAATTAGTCCAGATGCAACCACTTTCCAAGTCTCTCCGACCTTCACAAAAAAAGTTATTCAAGAATATCTCTTTCTCCTATGTGCTTTCATCCCTAACCCTAACCCTAACCCTTCCGAAAGTCGGAGAAGCTCAAGGATGGTACCGATCGATGCGCGCTACCCCATTTAGTGGGGGTAGAGCCTACTTGCAAGTCTCTCCGACCTTCACAAAAAAAGTTATTCAAGAATATCTCTTTCTCCTATGTGCTTTCATCCCTAACCCTAACCCTAACCCTTCCGAAAGTCGGAGAAGCTCAAGGATGGTACCGATCGATGCGCGCTACCCCATTTAGTGGGGGTAGAGCCTACTTGCAAGTCTCTCCGACCTTCACAAAAAAAGTTATTCAAGAATATCTCCTCAGATTTGGGGGAATTTCGTCGGTCGACCTCTTCCGAAGGTCGTACAAGCTCGGGGATGGTACCAATCGATCCGCAGGACACAAATTAGTCCAGATGCAACCACTTTCCAAGTCTCTCCGACCTTCACAAAAAAAGTTATTCAAGAATATCTCTTTCTCCTATGTGCTTTCATCCCTAACCCTAACCCTAACCCTTCCGAAAGTCGGAGAAGCTCAAGGATGGTACCGATCGATGCGCGCTACCCCATTTAGTGGGGGTAGAGCCTACTTGCAAGTCTCTCCGACCTTCACAAAAAAAGTTATTCAAGAATATCTCTTTCTCCTATGTGCTTTCATCCCTAACCCTAACCCTAACCCTTCCGAAAGTCGGAGAAGCTCAAGGATGGTACCGATCGATGCGCGCAACCCCATTTAGTGGGGGTACAGCCTACTTGCAAGTCTCTCCGACCTTCACAAAAAAAGTTATTCAAGAATATCTCCTCAGATTTGGGGGAATTTCGTCGGTCGACCTCTTCCGAAGGTCGTACAAGCTCGGGGATGGTACCAATCGATCCGCAGGACCCAAATTAGTCCAGATGCAACCACTTTCCAAGTCTCTCCGACCTTCACAAAAAAAGTTATTCAAGAATATCTCTTTCTCCTATGTGCTTTCATCCCTAACCCTAACCCTAACCCTTCCGAAAGTCGGAGAAGCTCAAGGATGGTACCGATCGATGCGCGCTACCCCATTTAGTGGGGGTAGAGCCTACTTGCAAGTCTCTCCGACCTTCACAAAAAAAGTTATTCAAGAATATCTCTTTCTCCTATGTGCTTTCATCCCTAACCCTAACCCTAACCCTTCCGAAAGTCGGAGAAGCTCAAGGATGGTACCGATCGATGCGCGCTACCCCATTTAGTGGGGGTAGAGCCTACTTGCAAGTCTCTCCGACCTTCACAAAAAAAGTTATTCAAGAATATCTCTTTCTCCTATGTGCTTTCATCCCTAACCCTAACCCTAACCCTTCCGAAAGTCGGAGAAGCTCAAGGATGGTACCGATCGATGCGCGCTACCACATTTAGTGGGGGTAGAGCCTACTTGCAAGTCTCTCCGACCTTCACAAAAAAAGTTATTCAAGAATATCTCTTTCTCCTATGTGCTTTCATCCCTAACCCTAACCCTAACCCTTCCGAAAGTCGGAGAAGCTCAAGGATGGTACCGATCGATGCGCGCAACCCCATTTAGTGGGGGTAGAGCCTACTTGCAAGTCTCTCCGACCTTCACAAAAAAAGTAATTCAAGAATATCTCCTCAGATTTGGGGGAATTTCGTCGGTCGACCTCTTCCGAAGGTCGTACAAGCTCGGGGATGGTACCAATCGATCCGCAGGACCCAAATTAGTCCAGATGCAACCACTTTTCAAGTCTCTCCGACCTTCACAAAAAAAGTTATTCAAGAATATCTCTTTCTCCTATGTGCTTTCATCCCTAACCCTAACCCTAACCCTTCCGAAAGTCGGAGAAGCTCAAGGATGGTACCGATCGATGCGCGCTACCCCATTTAGTGGGGGTAGAGCCTACTTGCAAGTCTCTCCGACCTTCACAAAAAAAGTTATTCAAGAATATCTCTTTCTCCTATGTGCTTTCATCCCTAACCCTAACCCTAACCCTTCCGAAAGTCGGAGAAGCTCAAGGATGGTACCGATCGATGCGCGCAACCCCATTTAGTGGGGGTAGAGCCTACTTGCAAGTCTCTCCGACCTTCACAAAAAAAGTTATTCAAGAATATCTCCTCAGATTTGGGGGAATTTCGTCGGTCGACCTCTTCCGAAGGTCGTACAAGCTCGGGGATGGTACCAATCGATCCGCAGGACCCAAATTAGTCCAGATGCAACCACTTTCCAAGTCTCTCCGACCTTCACAAAAAAAGTTATTCAAGAATATCTCTTTCTCCTATGTGCTTTCATCCCTAACCCTAACCCTAACCCTTCCGAAAGTCGGAGAAGCTCAAGGATGGTACCGATCGATGCGCGCTACCCCATTTAGTGGGGGTAGAGCCTACTTGCAAGTCTCTCCGACCTTCACAAAAAAAGTTATTCAAGAATATCTCTTTCTCCTATGTGCTTTCATCCCTAACCCTAACCCTAACCCTTCCGAAAGTCGGAGAAGCTCAAGGATGGTACCGATCGATGCGCGCTACTCCATTTAGTGGGGGTAGAGCCTACTTGCAAGTCTCTCCGACCTTCACAAAAAAAGTTATTCAAGAATATCTCTTTCTCCTATGTGCTTTCATCCCTAACCCTAACCCTAACCCTTCCGAAAGTCGGAGAAGCTCAAGGATGGTACCGATCGATGTGCGCTACCCCATTTAGTGGGGGTAGAGCCTACTTGCAAGTCTCTCCGACCTTCACAAAAAAAGTTATTCAAGAATATCTCCTCAGATTTGGGGGAATTTCGTCGGTCGACCTCTTCCGAAGGTCGTACAAGCTCGGGGATGGTACCAATCGATCCGCAGGACCCAAATTAGTCCAGATGCAACCACTTTCCAAGTCTCTCCGACCTTCACAAAAAAAGTTATTCAAGAATATCTCTTTCTCCTATGTGCTTTCATCCCTAACCCTAACCCTAACCCTTCCGAAAGTCGGAGAAGCTCAAGGATGGTACCGATCGATGCGCGCTACCCCATTTAGTGGGGGTAGAGCCTACTTGCAAGTCTCTCCAACCTTCACAAAAAAAGTTATTCAAGAATATCTCTTTCTCCTATGTGCTTTCATCCCTAACCCTAACCCTAACCCTTCCGAAAGTCGGAGAAGCTCAAGGATAGTACCGATCGATGCGCGCTACCCCATTTAGTGGGGGTAGAGCCTACTTGCAAGTCTCTCCGACCTTCACAAAAAAAGTTATTCAAGAATATCTCTTTCTCCTATGTGCTTTCATCCCTAACCCTAACCCTTCCGAAAGTCGGAGAAGCTCAAGGATGGTACCGATCGATGCGCGCTACCCCATTTAGTGGGGGTAGAGCCTACTTGCAAGTCTCTCCGACCTTCACAAAAAAAGTTATTCAAGAATATCTCTTTCTCCTATGTGCTTTCATCCCTAACCCTAACCCTAACCCTTCCAAAAGTCGGAGAAGCTCAAGGATGGTACTGATCGATGCGCGCTACCCCATTTAGTGGGGGTAGAGCCTACTTGCAAGTCTCTCCGACCTTCACAAAAAAAGTTATTCAAGAATATCTCTTTCTCCTATGTGCTTTCATCCCTAACCCTAACCCTAACCCTTCCGAAAGTCGGAGAAGCTCAAGGATGGTACCGATCGATGCGCGCTACCACATTTAGTGGGGGTAGAGCCTACTTGCAAGTCTCTCCGACCTTCACAAAAAAAGTTATTCAAGAATATCTCTTTCTCCTATGTGCTTTCATCCCTAACCCTAACCCTAACCCTTCCGAAAGTCGGAGAAGCTCAAGGATGGTACCGATCGATGCGCGCAACCCCATTTAGTGGGGGTAGAGCCTACTTGCAAGTCTCTCCGACCTTCACAAAAAAAGTAATTCAAGAATATCTCCTCAGATTTGGGGGAATTTCGTCGGTCGACCTCTTCCGAAGGTCGTACAAGCTCGGGGATGGTACCAATCGATCCGCAGGACCCAAATTAGTCCAGATGCAACCACTTTTCAAGTCTCTCCGACCTTCACAAAAAAAGTTATTCAAGAATATCTCTTTCTCCTATGTGCTTTCATCCCTAACCCTAACCCTAACCCTTCCGAAAGTCGGAGAAGCTCAAGGATGGTACCGATCGATGCGCGCTACCCCATTTAGTGGGGGTAGAGCCTACTTGCAAGTCTCTCCGACCTTCACAAAAAAAGTTATTCAAGAATATCTCTTTCTCCTATGTGCTTTCATCCCTAACCCTAACCCTAACCCTTCCGAAAGTCGGAGAAGCTCAAGGATGGTACCGATCGATGCGCGCAACCCCATTTAGTGGGGGTAGAGCCTACTTGCAAGTCTCTCCGACCTTCACAAAAAAAGTTATTCAAGAATATCTCCTCAGATTTGGGGGAATTTCGTCGGTCGACCTCTTCCGAAGGTCGTACAAGCTCGGGGATGGTACCAATCGATCCGCAGGACCCAAATTAGTCCAGATGCAACCACTTTCCAAGTCTCTCCGACCTTCACAAAAAAAGTTATTCAAGAATATCTCTTTCTCCTATGTGCTTTCATCCCTAACCCTAACCCTAACCCTTCCGAAAGTCGGAGAAGCTCAAGGATGTTACCGATCGATGCGCGCTACCCCATTTAGTGGGGGTAGAGCCTACTTGCAAGTCTCTCCGACCTTCACAAAAAAAGTTATTCAAGAATATCTCTTTCTCCTATGTGCTTTCATCCCTAACCCTAACCCTTCCGAAAGTCGGAGAAGCTCAAGGATGGTACCGATCGATGCGCGCTACCCCATTTAGTGGGGGTAGAGCCTACTTGCAAGTCTCTCCGACCTTCACAAAAAAAGTTATTCAAGAATATCTCTTTCTCCTATGTGCTTTCATCCCTAACCCTAACCCTAACCCTTCCAAAAGTCGGAGAAGCTCAAGGATGGTACCGATCGATGCGCGCTACCCCATTTAGTGGGGGTAGAGCCTACTTGCAAGTCTCTCCGACCTTCACAAAAAAAGTTATTCAAGAATATCTCTTTCTCCTATGTGCTTTCATCCCTAACCCTAACCCTAACCCTTCCGAAAGTCGGAGAAGCTCAAGGATGGTACCGATCGATGTGCGCTACCCCATTTAGTGGGGGTAGAGCCTACTTGCAAGTCTCTCCGACCTTCACAAAAAAAGTTATTCAAGAATATCTCCTCAGATTTGGGGGAATTTCGTCGGTCGACCTCTTCCGAAGGTCGTACAAGCTCGGGGATGGTACCAATCGATCCGCAGGACCCAAATTAGTCCAGATGCAACCACTTTCCAAGTCTCTCCGACCTTCACAAAAAAAGTTATTCAAGAATATCTCTTTCTCCTATGTGCTTTCATCCCTAACCCTAACCCTAACCCTTCCGAAAGTCGGAGAAGCTCAAGGATGGTACCGATCGATGCGCGCTACTCCATTTAGTGGGGGTAGAGCCTACTTGCAAGTCTCTCCGACCTTCACAAAAAAAGTTATTCAAGAATATCTCTTTCTCCTATGTGCTTTCATCCCTAACCCTAACCCTAACCCTTCCGAAAGTCGGAGAAGCTCAAGGATGGTACCGATCGATGTGCGCTACCCCATTTAGTGGGGGTAGAGCCTACTTGCAAGTCTCTCCGACCTTCACAAAAAAAGTTATTCAAGAATATCTCCTCAGATTTGGGGGAATTTCGTCGGTCGACCTCTTCCGAAGGTCGTACAAGCTCGGGGATGGTACCAATCGATCCGCAGGACCCAAATTAGTCCAGATGCAACCACTTTCCAAGTCTCTCCGACCTTCACAAAAAAAGTTATTCAAGAATATCTCTTTCTCCTATGTGCTTTCATCCCTAACCCTAACCCTAACCCTTCCGAAAGTCGGAGAAGCTCAAGGATGGTACCGATCGATGCGCGCTACCCCATTTAGTGGGGGTAGAGCCTACTTGCAAGTCTCTCCAACCTTCACAAAAAAAGTTATTCAAGAATATCTCTTTCTCCTATGTGCTTTCATCCCTAACCCTAACACTAACCCTTCCGAAAGTCGGAGAAGCTCAAGGATAGTACCGATCGATGCGCGCTACCCCATTTAGTGGGGGTAGAGCCTACTTGCAAGTCTCTCCGACCTTCACAAAAAAAGTTATTCAAGAATATCTCTTTCTCCTATGTGCTTTCATCCCTAACCCTAACCCTTCCGAAAGTCGGAGAAGCTCAAGGATGGTACCGATCGATGCGCGCTACCCCATTTAGTGGGGGTAGAGCCTACTTGCAAGTCTCTCCGACCTTCACAAAAAAAGTTATTCAAGAATATCTCTTTCTCCTATGTGCTTTCATCCCTAACCCTAACCCTAACCCTTCCAAAAGTCGGAGAAGCTCAAGGATGGTACTGATCGATGCGCGCTACCCCATTTAGTGGGGGTAGAGCCTACTTGCAAGTCTCTCCGACCTTCACAAAAAAAGTTATTCAAGAATATCTCTTTCTCCTATGTGCTTTCATCCCTAACCCTAACCCTAACCCTTCCGAAAGTCGGAGAAGCTCAAGGATGGTACCGATCGATGTGCGCTACCCCATTTAGTGGGGGTAGAGCCTACTTGCAAGTCTCTCCGACCTTCACAAAAAAAGTTATTCAAGAATATCTCCTCAGATTTGGGGGAATTTCGTCGGTCGACCTCTTCCGAAGGTCGTACAAGCTCGGGGATGGTACCAATCGATCCGCAGGACACAAATTAGTCCAGATGCAACCACTTTCCAAGTCTCTCCGACCTTCACAAAAAAAGTTATTCAAGAATATCTCTTTCTCCTATGTGCTTTCATCCCTAACCCTAACCCTAACCCTTCCGAAAGTCGGAGAAGCTCAAGGATGGTACCGATCGATGCGCGCTACCCCATTTAGTGGGGGTAGAGCCTACTTGCAAGTCTCTCCGACCTTCACAAAAAAAGTTATTCAAGAATATCTCTTTCTCCTATGTGCTTTCATCCCTAACCCTAACCCTAACCCTTCCGAAAGTCGGAGAAGCTCAAGGATGGTACCGATCGATGCGCGCTACTCCATTTAGTGGGGGTAGAGCCTACTTGCAAGTCTCTCCGACCTTCACAAAAAAAGTTATTCAAGAATATCTCTTTCTCCTATGTGCTTTCATCCCTAACCCTAACCCTAACCCTTCCGAAAGTCGGAGAAGCTCAAGGATGGTACCGATCGATGCGCGCTACTCCATTTAGTGGGGGTAGAGCCTACTTGCAAGTCTCTCCGACCTTCACAAAAAAAGTTATTCAAGAATATCTCTTTCTCCTATGTGCTTTCATCCCTAACCCTAACCCTAACCCTTCCGAAAGTCGGAGAAGCTCAAGGATGGTACCGATCGATGTGCGCTACCCCATTTAGTGGGGGTAGAGCCTACTTGCAAGTCTCTCCGACCTTCACAAAAAAAGTTATTCAAGAATATCTCCTCAGATTTGGGGGAATTTCGTCGGTCGACCTCTTCCGAAGGTCGTACAAGCTCGGGGATGGTACCAATCGATCCGCAGGACCCAAATTAGTCCAGATGCAACCACTTTCCAAGTCTCTCCGACCTTCACAAAAAAAGTTATTCAAGAATATCTCTTTCTCCTATGTGCTTTCATCCCTAACCCTAACCCTAACCCTTCCGAAAGTCGGAGAAGCTCAAGGATGGTACCGATCGATGCGCGCTACTCCATTTAGTGGGGGTAGAGCCTACTTGCAAGTCTCTCCGACCTTCACAAAAAAAGTTATTCAAGAATATCTCTTTCTCCTATGTGCTTTCATCCCTAACCCTAACCCTAACCCTTCCGAAAGTCGGAGAAGCTCAAGGATGGTACCGATCGATGTGCGCTACCCCATTTAGTGGGGGTAGAGCCTACTTGCAAGTCTCTCCGACCTTCACAAAAAAAGTTATTCAAGAATATCTCCTCAGATTTGGGGGAATTTCGTCGGTCGACCTCTTCCGAAGGTCGTACAAGCTCGGGGATGGTACCAATCGATCCGCAGGACCCAAATTAGTCCAGATGCAACCACTTTCCAAGTCTCTCCGACCTTCACAAAAAAAGTTATTCAAGAATATCTCTTTCTCCTATGTGCTTTCATCCCTAACCCTAACCCTAACCCTTCCGAAAGTCGGAGAAGCTCAAGGATGGTACCGATCGATGCGCGCTACCCCATTTAGTGGGGGTAGAGCCTACTTGCAAGTCTCTCCAACCTTCACAAAAAAAGTTATTCAAGAATATCTCTTTCTCCTATGTGCTTTCATCCCTAACCCTAACCCTAACCCTTCCGAAAGTCGGAGAAGCTCAAGGATAGTACCGATCGATGCGCGCTACCCCATTTAGTGGGGGTAGAGCCTACTTGCAAGTCTCTCCGACCTTCACAAAAAAAGTTATTCAAGAATATCTCTTTCTCCTATGTGCTTTCATCCCTAACCCTAACCCTTCCGAAAGTCGGAGAAGCTCAAGGATGGTACCGATCGATGCGCGCTACCCCATTTAGTGGGGGTAGAGCCTACTTGCAAGTCTCTCCGACCTTCACAAAAAAAGTTATTCAAGAATATCTCTTTCTCCTATGTGCTTTCATCCCTAACCCTAACCCTAACCCTTCCAAAAGTCGGAGAAGCTCAAGGATGGTACTGATCGATGCGCGCTACCCCATTTAGTGGGGGTAGAGCCTACTTGCAAGTCTCTCCGACCTTCACAAAAAAAGTTATTCAAGAATATCTCTTTCTCCTATGTGCTTTCATCCCTAACCCTAACCCTAACCCTTCCGAAAGTCGGAGAAGCTCAAGGATGGTACCGATCGATGTGCGCTACCCCATTTAGTGGGGGTAGAGCCTACTTGCAAGTCTCTCCGACCTTCACAAAAAAAGTTATTCAAGAATATCTCCTCAGATTTGGGGGAATTTCGTCGGTCGACCTCTTCCGAAGGTCGTACAAGCTCGGGGATGGTACCAATCGATCCGCAGGACACAAATTAGTCCAGATGCAACCACTTTCCAAGTCTCTCCGACCTTCACAAAAAAAGTTATTCAAGAATATCTCTTTCTCCTATGTGCTTTCATCCCTAACCCTAACCCTAACCCTTCCGAAAGTCGGAGAAGCTCAAGGATGGTACCGATCGATGCGCGCTACCCCATTTAGTGGGGGTAGAGCCTACTTGCAAGTCTCTCCGACCTTCACAAAAAAAGTTATTCAAGAATATCTCTTTCTCCTATGTGCTTTCATCCCTAACCCTAACCCTAACCCTTCCGAAAGTCGGAGAAGCTCAAGGATGGTACCGATCGATGCGCGCTACTCCATTTAGTGGGGGTAGAGCCTACTTGCAAGTCTCTCCGACCTTCACAAAAAAAGTTATTCAAGAATATCTCTTTCTCCTATGTGCTTTCATCCCTAACCCTAACCCTAACCCTTCCGAAAGTCGGAGAAGCTCAAGGATGGTACCGATCGATGCGCGCTACTCCATTTAGTGGGGGTAGAGCCTACTTGCAAGTCTCTCCGACCTTCACAAAAAAAGTTATTCAAGAATATCTCTTTCTCCTATGTGCTTTCATCCCTAACCCTAACCCTAACCCTTCCGAAAGTCGGAGAAGCTCAAGGATGGTACCGATCGATGTGCGCTACCCCATTTAGTGGGGGTAGAGCCTACTTGCAAGTCTCTCCGACCTTCACAAAAAAAGTTATTCAAGAATATCTCCTCAGATTTGGGGGAATTTCGTCGGTCGACCTCTTCCGAAGGTCGTACAAGCTCGGGGATGGTACCAATCGATCCGCAGGACCCAAATTAGTCCAGATGCAACCACTTTCCAAGTCTCTCCGACCTTCACAAAAAAAGTTATTCAAGAATATCTCTTTCTCCTATGTGCTTTCATCCCTAACCCTAACCCTAACCCTTCCGAAAGTCGGAGAAGCTCAAGGATGGTACCGATCGATGCGCGCTACCCCATTTAGTGGGGGTAGAGCCTACTTGCAAGTCTCTCCAACCTTCACAAAAAAAGTTATTCAAGAATATCTCTTTCTCCTATGTGCTTTCATCCCTAACCCTAACCCTAACCCTTCCGAAAGTCGGAGAAGCTCAAGGATGGTACCGATCGATGCGCGCTACCCCATTTAGTGGGGGTAGAGCCTACTTGCAAGTCTCTCCAACCTTCACAAAAAAAGTTATTCAAGAATATCTCTTTCTCCTATGTGCTTTCATCCCTAACCCTAACCCTAACCCTTCCGAAAGTCGGAGAAGCTCAAGGATAGTACCGATCGATGCGCGCTACCCCATTTAGTGGGGGTAGAGCCTACTTGCAAGTCTCTCCGACCTTCACAAAAAAAGTTATTCAAGAATATCTCTTTCTCCTATGTGCTTTCATCCCTAACCCTAACCCTTCCGAAAGTCGGAGAAGCTCAAGGATGGTACCGATCGATGCGCGCTACCCCATTTAGTGGGGGTAGAGCCTACTTGCAAGTCTCTCCGACCTTCACAAAAAAAGTTATTCAAGAATATCTCTTTCTCCTATGTGCTTTCATCCCTAACCCTAACCCTAACCCTTCCGAAAGTCGGAGAAGCTCAAGGATGGTACCGATCGATGTGCGCTACCCCATTTAGTGGGGGTAGAGCCTACTTGCAAGTCTCTCCGACCTTCACAAAAAAAGTTATTCAAGAATATCTCCTCAGATTTGGGGGAATTTCGTCGGTCGACCTCTTCCGAAGGTCGTACAAGCTCGGGGATGGTACCAATCGATCCGCAGGACACAAATTAGTCCAGATGCAACCACTTTCCAAGTCTCTCCGACCTTCACAAAAAAAGTTATTCAAGAATATCTCTTTCTCCTATGTGCTTTCATCCCTAACCCTAACCCTAACCCTTCCGAAAGTCGGAGAAGCTCAAGGATGGTACCGATCGATGCGCGCTACCCCATTTAGTGGGGGTAGAGCCTACTTGCAAGTCTCTCCGACCTTCACAAAAAAAGTTATTCAAGAATATCTCTTTCTCCTATGTGCTTTCATCCCTAACCCTAACCCTAACCCTTCCGAAAGTCGGAGAAGCTCAAGGATGGTACCGATCGATGCGCGCTACTCCATTTAGTGGGGGTAGAGCCTACTTGCAAGTCTCTCCGACCTTCACAAAAAAAGTTATTCAAGAATATCTCTTTCTCCTATGTGCTTTCATCCCTAACCCTAACCCTAACCCTTCCGAAAGTCGGAGAAGCTCAAGGATGGTACCGATCGATGCGCGCTACTCCATTTAGTGGGGGTAGAGCCTACTTGCAAGTCTCTCCGACCTTCACAAAAAAAGTTATTCAAGAATATCTCTTTCTCCTATGTGCTTTCATCCCTAACCCTAACCCTAACCCTTCCGAAAGTCGGAGAAGCTCAAGGATGGTACCGATCGATGTGCGCTACCCCATTTAGTGGGGGTAGAGCCTACTTGCAAGTCTCTCCGACCTTCACAAAAAAAGTTATTCAAGAATATCTCCTCAGATTTGGGGGAATTTCGTCGGTCGACCTCTTCCGAAGGTCGTACAAGCTCGGGGATGGTACCAATCGATCCGCAGGACCCAAATTAGTCCAGATGCAACCACTTTCCAAGTCTCTCCGACCTTCACAAAAAAAGTTATTCAAGAATATCTCTTTCTCCTATGTGCTTTCATCCCTAACCCTAACCCTAACCCTTCCGAAAGTCGGAGAAGCTCAAGGATGGTACCGATCGATGCGCGCTACCCCATTTAGTGGGGGTAGAGCCTACTTGCAAGTCTCTCCAACCTTCACAAAAAAAGTTATTCAAGAATATCTCTTTCTCCTATGTGCTTTCATCCCTAACCCTAACCCTAACCCTTCCGAAAGTCGGAGAAGCTCAAGGATAGTACCGATCGATGCGCGCTACCCCATTTAGTGGGGGTAGAGCCTACTTGCAAGTCTCTCCGACCTTCACAAAAAAAGTTATTCAAGAATATCTCTTTCTCCTATGTGCTTTCATCCCTAACCCTAACCCTTCCGAAAGTCGGAGAAGCTCAAGGATGGTACCGATCGATGCGCGCTACCCCATTTAGTGGGGGTAGAGCCTACTTGCAAGTCTCTCCGACCTTCACAAAAAAAGTTATTCAAGAATATCTCTTTCTCCTATGTGCTTTCATCCCTAACCCTAACCCTAACCCTTCCAAAAGTCGGAGAAGCTCAAGGATGGTACTGATCGATGCGCGCTACCCCATTTAGTGGGGGTAGAGCCTACTTGCAAGTCTCTCCGACCTTCACAAAAAAAGTTATTCAAGAATATCTCTTTCTCCTATGTGCTTTCATCCCTAACCCTAACCCTAACCCTTCCGAAAGTCGGAGAAGCTCAAGGATGGTACCGATCGATGTGCGCTACCCCATTTAGTGGGGGTAGAGCCTACTTGCAAGTCTCTCCGACCATCACAAAAAAAGTTATTCAAGAATATCTCCTCAGATTTGGGGGAATTTCGTCGGTCGACCTCTTCCGAAGGTCGTACAAGCTCGGGGATGGTACCAATCGATCTGCAGGACCCAAATTAGTCCAGATGCAACCACTTTCCAAGTCTCTCCGACCTTCACAAAAAAAGTTATTCAAGAATATCTCTTTCTCCTATGTGCTTTCATCCCTAACCCTAACCCTAACCCTTCCGAAAGTCGGAGAAGCTCAAAGATGGTACCGATCGATGCGCGCAACCCCATTTAGTGGGGGTAGAGCCTACTTGCAAGTCTCTCCGACCTTCACAAAAAAAGTTATTCAAGAATATCTCCTCAGATTTGGGGGAATTTCGTCGGTCGACCTCTTCCGAAGGTCGTACAAGCTCGGGGATGGTACCAATCGATCCGCAGGACCCAAATTAGTCCAGATGCAACCACTTTCCAAGTCTCTCCGACCTTCACAAAAAAAGTTATTCAAGAATATCTCTTTCTCCTATGTGCTTTCATCCCTAACCCTAACCCTAACCCTTCCGAAAGTCGGAGAAGCTCAAGGATGGTACCGATCGATGCGCGCTACCCCATTTAGTGGGGGTAGAGCCTACTTGCAAGTCTCTCCGACCTTCACAAAAAAAGTTATTCAAGAATATCTCTTTCTCCTATGTGCTTTCATCCCTAACCCTAACCCTAACCCTTCCGAAAGTCGGAGAAGCTCAAGGATGGTACCGATCGATGCGCGCTACCCCATTTAGTGGGGGTAGAGCCTACTTGCAAGTCTCTCCGACCTTCACAAAAAAAGTTATTCAAGAATATCTCCTCAGATTTGGGGGAATTTCGTCGGTCGACCTCTTCCGAAGGTCGTACAAGCTCGGGGATGGTACCAATCGATCCGCAGGACACAAATTAGTCCAGATGCAACCACTTTCCAAGTCTCTCCGACCTTCACAAAAAAAGTTATTCAAGAATATCTCTTTCTCCTATGTGCTTTCATCCCTAACCCTAACCCTAACCCTTCCGAAAGTCGGAGAAGCTCAAGGATGGTACCGATCGATGCGCGCTACCCCATTTAGTGGGGGTAGAGCCTACTTGCAAGTCTCTCCGACCTTCACAAAAAAAGTTATTCAAGAATATCTCTTTCTCCTATGTGCTTTCATCCCTAACCCTAACCCTAACCCTTCCGAAAGTCGGAGAAGCTCAAGGATGGTACCGATCGATGCGCGCAACCCCATTTAGTGGGGGTAGAGCCTACTTGCAAGTCTCTCCGACCTTCACAAAAAAAGTTATTCAAGAATATCTCCTCAGATTTGGGGGAATTTCGTCGGTCGACCTCTTCCGAAGGTCGTACAAGCTCGGGGATGGTACCAATCGATCCGCAGGACCCAAATTAGTCCAGATGCAACCACTTTCCAAGTCTCTCCGACCTTCACAAAAAAAGTTATTCAAGAATATCTCTTTCTCCTATGTGCTTTCATCCCTAACCCTAACCCTAACCCTTCCGAAAGTCGGAGAAGCTCAAGGATGGTACCGATCGATGCGCGCTACCCCATTTAGTGGGGGTAGAGCCTACTTGCAAGTCTCTCCGACCTTCACAAAAAAAGTTATTCAAGAATATCTCTTTCTCCTATGTGCTTTCATCCCTAACCCTAACCCTAACCCTTCCGAAAGTCGGAGAAGCTCAAGGATGGTACCGATCGATGCGCGCTACCCCATTTAGTGGGGGTAGAGCCTACTTGCAAGTCTCTCCGACCTTCACAAAAAAAGTTATTCAAGAATATCTCTTTCTCCTATGTGCTTTCATCCCTAACCCTAACCCTAACCCTTCCGAAAGTCGGAGAAGCTCAAGGATGGTACCGATCGATGCGCGCTACCACATTTAGTGGGGGTAGAGCCTACTTGCAAGTCTCTCCAACCTTCACAAAAAAAGTTATTCAAGAATATCTCTTTCTCCTATGTGCTTTCATCCCTAACCCTAACCCTAACCCTTCCGAAAGTCGGAGAAGCTCAAGGATGGTACCGATCGATGCGCGCAACCCCATTTAGTGGGGGTAGAGCCTACTTGCAAGTCTCTCCGACCTTCACAAAAAAAGTAATTCAAGAATATCTCCTCAGATTTGGGGGAATTTCGTCGGTCGACCTCTTCCGAAGGTCGTACAAGCTCGGGGATGGTACCAATCGATCCGCAGGACCCAAATTAGTCCAGATGCAACCACTTTTCAAGTCTCTCCGACCTTCACAAAAAAAGTTATTCAAGAATATCTCTTTCTCCTATGTGCTTTCATCCCTAACCCTAACCCTAACCCTTCCGAAAGTCGGAGAAGCTCAAGGATGGTACCGATCGATGCGCGCTACCCCATTTAGTGGGGGTAGAGCCTACTTGCAAGTCTCTCCGACCTTCACAAAAAAAGTTATTCAAGAATATCTCTTTCTCCTATGTGCTTTCATCCCTAACCCTAACCCTAACCCTTCCGAAAGTCGGAGAAGCTCAAGGATGGTACCGATCGATGCGCGCAACCCCATTTAGTGGGGGTAGAGCCTACTTGCAAGTCTCTCCGACCTTCACAAAAAAAGTTATTCAAGAATATCTCCTCAGATTTGGGGGACTTTCGTCGGTCGACCTCTTCCGAAGGTCGTACAAGCTCGGGGATGGTACCAATCGATCCGCAGGACCCAAATTAGTCCAGATGCAACCACTTTCCAAGTCTCTCCGACCTTCACAAAAAAAGTTATTCAAGAATATGTCTTTCTCCTATGTGCTTTCATCCCTAACCCTAACCCTTCCGAAAGTCGGAGAAGCTCAAGGATGGTACCGATCGATGCGCGCTACCCCATTTAGTGGGGGTAGAGCCTACTTGCAAGTCTCTCAGACCTTCACAAAAAAAGTTATTCAAGAATATCTCCTCAGATTTGGGGGAATTTCGTCGGTCGACCTCTTCCGAAGGTCGTACAAGCTCGGGGATGGTACCAATCGATCCGCAGGACCCAAATTAGTCCAGATGCAACCACTTTCCAAGTCTCTCCGACCTTCACAAAAAACGTTATTCAAGAATATCTCTTTCTCCTATGTGCTTTCATCCCTAACCCTAACCCTAACCCTTCCGAAAGTCGGAGAAGCTCAAGGATGGTACCGATCGATGCGCGCTACCCCATTTAGTGGGGGCAGAGCCTACTTGCAAGTCTCTCCGACCTTCACAAAAAAAGTTATTCAAGAATATCTCTTTCTCCTATGTGCTTTCATCCCTAACCCTAACCCTAACCCTTCCAAAAGTCGGAGAAGCTCAAGGATGGTACCGATCGATGTGCGCTACCCCATTTAGTGGGGGTAGAGCCTACTTGCAAGTCTCTCCGACCTTCACAAAAAAAGTTATTCAAGAATATCTCTTTCTCCTATGTGCTTTCATCCCTAACCCTAACCCTAACCCTTCCGAAAGTCGGAGAAGCTCAAGGATGGTACCGATCGATGCGCGCAACCCCATTTAGTGGGGGTAGAGCCTACTTGCAAGTCTCTCCGACCTTCACAAAAAAAGTAATTCAAGAATATCTCCTCAGATTTGGGGGAATTTCGTCGGTCGACCTCTTCCGAAGGTCGTACAAGCTCGGGGATGGTACCAATCGATCCGCAGGACCCAAATTAGTCCAGATGCAACCACTTTTCAAGTCTCTCCGACCTTCACAAAAAAAGTTATTCAAGAATATCTCTTTCTCCTATGTGCTTTCATCCCTAACCCTAACCCTAACCCTTCCGAAAGTCGGAGAAGCTCAAGGATGGTACCGATCGATGCGCGCTACCCCATTTAGTGGGGGTAGAGCCTACTTGCAAGTCTCTCCGACCTTCACAAAAAAAGTTATTCAAGAATATCTCTTTCTCCTATGTGCTTTCATCCCTAACCCTAACCCTAACCCTTCCGAAAGTCGGAGAAGCTCAAGGATGGTACCGATCGATGCGCGCAACCCCATTTAGTGGGGGTAGAGCCTACTTGCAAGTCTCTCCGACCTTCACAAAAAAAGTTATTCAAGAATATCTCCTCAGATTTGGGGGAATTTCGTCGGTCGACCTCTTCCGAAGGTCGTACAAGCTCGGGGATGGTACCAATCGATCCGCAGGACCCAAATTAGTCCAGATGCAACCACTTTCCAAGTCTCTCCGACCTTCACAAAAAAAGTTATTCAAGAATATGTCTTTCTCCTATGTGCTTTCATCCCTAACCCTAACCCTTCCGAAAGTCGGAGAAGCTCAAGGATGGTACCGATCGATGCGCGCTACCCCATTTAGTGGGGGTAGAGCCTACTTGCAAGTCTCTCAGACCTTCACAAAAAAAGTTATTCAAGAATATCTCCTCAGATTTGGGGGAATTTCGTCGGTCGACCTCTTCCGAAGGTCGTACAAGCTCGGGGATGGTACCAATCGATCCGCAGGACCCAAATTAGTCCAGATGCAACCACTTTCCAAGTCTCTCCGACCTTCACAAAAAACGTTATTCAAGAATATCTCTTTCTCCT
This sequence comes from Limanda limanda, assembly GCF_963576545.1. Lineage (NCBI taxonomy): Eukaryota > Metazoa > Chordata > Actinopteri > Pleuronectiformes > Pleuronectidae > Limanda > Limanda limanda. The sequence goes on along the minus strand of NW_026870694.1, from coordinate 300,390 downwards.
ATGTGCTTTCATCCCTAACCCTAACCCTAACCCTTCCGAAAGTCGGAGAAGCTCAAGGATGGTACCGATCGATGCGCGCTACCCCATTTAGTGGGGGCAGAGCCTACTTGCAAGTCTCTCCGACCTTCACAAAAAAAGTTATTCAAGAATATCTCTTTCTCCTATGTGCTTTCATCCCTAACCCTAACCCTAACCCTTCCAAAAGTCGGAGAAGCTCAAGGATGGTACCGATCGATGTGCGCTACCCCATTTAGTGGGGGTAGAGCCTACTTGCAAGTCTCTCCGACCTTCACAAAAAAAGTTATTCAAGAATATCTCTTTCTCGTATGTGCTTTCATCCCTAACCCTAACCCTAACCCTTCCGAAAGTCGGAGAAGCTCAAGGATGGTACCGATCGATGCGCGCAACCCCATTTAGTGGGGGTAGAGCCTACTTGCAAGTCTCTCCGACCTTCACAAAAAAAGTAATTCAAGAATATCTCCTCAGATTTGGGGGAATTTCGTCGGTCGACCTCTTCCGAAGGTCGTACAAGCTCGGGGATGGTACCAATCGATCCGCAGGACCCAAATTAGTCCAGATGCAACCACTTTCCAAGTCTCTCCGACCTTCACAAAAAAAGTTATTCAAGAATATCTCTTTCTCCTATGTGCTTTCATCCCTAACCCTAACCCTAACCCTTCCGAAAGTCGGAGAAGCTCAAGGATGGTACCGATCGATGCGCGCTACCCCATTTAGTGGGGGCAGAGCCTACTTGCAAGTCTCTCCGACCTTCACAAAAAAAGTTATTCAAGAATATCTCTTTCTCCTATGTGCTTTCATCCCTAACCCTAACCCTAACCCTTCCGAAAGTCGGAGAAGCTCAAGGATGGTACCGGTCGATGCGCGCTACCCCATTTAGTGGGGGTAGAGCCTACTTGCAAGTCTCTCCGACCTTCACAAAAAAAGTTATTCAAGAATATCTCTTTCTCCTATGTGCTTTCATCCCTAACCCTAACCCTAACCCTTCCGAAAGTCGGAGAAGCTCAAGGATGGTACCGATCGATGCGCGCAACCCCATTTAGTGGGGGTAGAGCCTACTTGCAAGTCTCTCCGACCTTCACAAAAAAAGTAATTCAAGAATATCTCCTCAGATTTGGGGGAATTTCGTCGGTCGACCTCTTCCGAAGGTCGTACAAGCTCGGGGATGGTACCAATCGATCCGCAGGACCCAAATTAGTCCAGATGCAACCACTTTCCAAGTCTCTCCGACCTTCACAAAAAAAGTTATTCAAGAATATCTCTTTCTCCTATGTGCTTTCATCCCTAACCCTAACCCTAACCCTTCCGAAAGTCGGAGAAGCTCAAGGATGGTACCGATCGATGTGCGCTACCCCATTTAGTGGGGGTAGAGCCTACTTGCAAGTCTCTCAGACCTTCACAAAAAAAGTTATTCAAGAATATCTCCTCAGATTTGGGGGAATTTCGTCGGTCGACCTCTTCCGAAGGTCGTACAAGCTCGGGGATGGTACCAATCGATCCGCAGGACCCAAATTAGTCCAGATGCAACCACTTTCCAAGTCTCTCCGACCTTCACAAAAAACGTTATTCAAGAATATTTCTTTCTCCTATGTGCTTTCATCCCTAACCCTAACCCTAACCCTTCCGAAAGTCGGAGAAGCTCAAGGATGGTACCGATCGATGCGCGCTACCCCATTTAGTGGGGGCAGAGCCTACTTGCAAGTCTCTCCGACCTTCACAAAAAAAGTTATTCAAGAATATCTCTTTCTCCTATGTGCTTTCATCCCTAACCCTAACCCTTCCAAAAGTCGGAGAAGCTCAAGGATGGTACCGATCGATGTGCGCTACCCCATTTAGTGGGGGTAGAGCCTACTTGCAAGTCTCTCCGACCTTCACAAAAAAAGTTATTCAAGAATATCTCTTTCTCGTATGTGCTTTCATCCCTAACCCTAACCCTAACCCTTCCGAAAGTCGGAGAAGCTCAAGGATGGTACCGATCGATGCGCGCAACCCCATTTAGTGGGGGTAGAGCCTACTTGCAAGTCTCTCCGACCTTCACAAAAAAAGTAATTCAAGAATATCTCCTCAGATTTGGGGGAATTTCGTCGGTCGACCTCTTCCGAAGGTCGTACAAGCTCGGGGATGGTACCAATCGATCCGCAGGACCCAAATTAGTCCAGATGCAACCACTTTCCAAGTCTCTCCGACCTTCACAAAAAAAGTTATTCAAGAATATCTCTTTCTCCTATGTGCTTTCATCCCTAACCCTAACCCTAACCCTTCCGAAAGTCGGAGAAGCTCAAGGATGGTACCGATCGATGCGCGCTACCCCATTTAGTGGGGGCAGAGCCTACTTGCAAGTCTCTCCGACCTTCACAAAAAAAGTTATTCAAGAATATCTCTTTCTCCTATGTGCTTTCATCCCTAACCCTAACCCTAACCCTTCCAAAAGTCGGAGAAGCTCAAGGATGGTACCGATCGATGCGCGCTACCCCATTTAGTGGGGGCAGAGCCTACTTGCAAGTCTCTCCGACCTTCACAAAAAAAGTTATTCAAGAATATCTCTTTCTCCTATGTGCTTTCATCCCTAACCCTAACCCTAACCCTTCCGAAAGTCGGAGAAGCTCAAGGATGGTACCGGTCGATGCGCGCTACCCCATTTAGTGGGGGTAGAGCCTACTTGCAAGTCTCTCCGACCTTCACAAAAAAAGTTATTCAAGAATATCTCTTTCTCCTATGTGCTTTCATCCCTAACCCTAACCCTAACCCTTCCGAAAGTCGGAGAAGCTCAAGGATGGTACCGATCGATGCGCGCAACCCCATTTAGTGGGGGTAGAGCCTACTTGCAAGTCTCTCCGACCTTCACAAAAAAAGTAATTCAAGAATATCTCCTCAGATTTGGGGGAATTTCGTCGGTCGACCTCTTCCGAAGGTCGTACAAGCTCGGGGATGGTACCAATCGATCCGCAGGACCCAAATTAGTCCAGATGCAACCACTTTACAAGTCTCTCCGACCTTCACAAAAAAAGTTATTCAAGAATATCTCTTTCTCCTATGTGCTTTCATCCCTAACCCTAACCCTAACCCTTCCGAAAGTCGGAGAAGCTCAAGGATGGTACCGATCGATGCGCGCTACCCCATTTAGTGGGGGTAGAGCCTACTTGCAAGTCTCTCCGACCTTCACAAAAAAAGCTATTCAAGAATATCTCTTTCTCCTATGTGCTTTCATCCCTAACCCTAACCCTTCCGAAAGTCGGAGAAGCTCAAGGATGGTACCGATCGATGCGCGCTACCCCATTTAGTGGGGGTAGAGCCTACTTGCAAGTCTCTCAGACCTTCACAAAAAAAGTTATTCAAGAATATCTCATCAGATTTGGGGGAATTTCGTCGGTCGACCTCTTCCGAAGGTCGTACAAGCTCGGGGATGGTACCAATCGATCCGCAGGACCCAAATTAGTCCAGATGCAACCACTTTCCAAGTCTCTCCGACCTTCACAAAAAAAGTTATTCAAGAATATCTCTTTCTCCTATGTGCTTTCATCCCTAACCCTAACCCTAACCCTTCCGAAAGTCGGAGAAGCTCAAGGATGGTACCGATCGATGCGCGCTACCCCATTTAGTGGGGGCAGAGCCTACTTGCAAGTCTCTCCGACCTTCACAAAAAAAGTTATTCAAGAATATCTCTTTCTCCTATGTGCTTTCATCCCTAACCCTAACCCTAACCCTTCCGAAAGTCGGAGAAGCTCAAGGATGGTACCGATCGATGCGCGCTACCCCATTTAGTGGGGGTAAAGCCTACTTGCAAGTCTCTCCGACCTTCACAAAAAAAGTTATTCAAGAATATCTCTTTCTCCTATGTGCTTTCATCCCTAACCCTAACCCTAACCCTTCCGAAAGTCGGAGAAGCTCAAGGATGGTACCGATCGATGCGCGCTACCCCATTTAGTGGGGGTAGAGCCTACTTGCAAGTCTCTCCGACCTTCACAAAAAAAGTTATTCAAGAATATCTCTTTCTCCTATGTGCTTTCATCCCTAACCCTAACCCTAACCCTTCCAAAAGTCGGAGAAGCTCAAGGATGGTACCGATCGATGCGCGCAACCCCATTTAGTGGGGGTAGAGCCTACTTGCAAGTCTCTCCGACCTTCACAAAAAAAGTTATTCAAGAATATCTCCTCAGATTTGGGGGAATTTCGTCGGTCGACCTCTTCCGAAGGTCGTACAAGCTCGGGGATGGTACCAATCGATCCGCAGGACCCAAATTAGTCCAGATGCAACCACTTTCCAAGTCTCTCCGACCTTCACAAAAAAAGTTATTCAAGAATATCTCTTTCTCCTATGTGCTTTCATCCCTAACCCTAACCCTAACCCTTCCGAAAGTCGGAGAAGCTCAAGGATGGTACCGATCGATGCGCGCTACCCCATTTAGTGGGGGTAGAGCCTACTTGCAAGTCTCTCCGACCTTCACAAAAAAAGTTATTCAAGAATATCTCTTTCTCCTATGTGCTTTCATCCCTAACCCTAACCCTAACCCTTCCGAAAGTCGGAGAAGCTCAAGGATGGTACCGATCGATGCGCGCTACCCCATTTAGTGGGGGTAGAGCCTACTTGCAAGTCTCTCCGACCTTCACAAAAAAAGTTATTCAAGAATATCTCCTCAGATTTGGGGGAATTTCGTCGGTCGACCTCTTCCGAAGGTCGTACAAGCTCGGGGATGGTACCAATCGATCCGCAGGACCCAAATTAGTCCAGATGCAACCACTTTCCAAGTCTCTCCGACCTTCACAAAAAAAGTTATTCAAGAATATCTCTTTCTCCTATGTGCTTTCATCCCTAACCCTAACCCTAACCCTTCCGAAAGTCGGAGAAGCTCAAGGATGGTACCGATCGATGCGCGCTACCCCATTTAGTGGGGGTAGAGCCTACTTGCAAGTCTCTCCGACCTTCACAAAAAAAGTTATTCAAGAATATCTCTTTCTCCTATGTGCTTTCATCCCTAACCCTAACCCTAACCCTTCCGAAAGTCGGAGAAGCTCAAGGATGGTACCGATCGATGCGCGCAACCCCATTTAGTGGGGGTAGAGCCTACTTGCAAGTCTCTCCGACCTTCACAAAAAAAGTAATTCAAGAATATCTCCTCAGATTTGGGGGAATTTCGTCGGTCGACCTCTTCCGAAGGTCGTACAAGCTCGGGGATGGTACCAATCGATCCGCAGGACCCAAATTAGTCCAGATGCAACCACTTTCCAAGTCTCTCCGACCTTCACAAAAAAAGTTATTCAAGAATATCTCTTTCTCCTATGTGCTTTCATCCCTAACCCTAACCCTAACCCTTCCGAAAGTCGGAGAAGCTCAAGGATGGTACCGATCGATGCGCGCTACCCCATTTAGTGGGGGTAGAGCCTACTTGCAAGTCTCTCCGACCTTCACAAAAAAAGTTATTCAAGAATATCTCTTTCTCCTATGTGCTTTCATCCCTAACCCTAACCCTTCCGAAAGTCGGAGAAGCTCAAGGATGGTACCGATCGATGCGCGCTACCCCATTTAGTGGGGGTAGAGCCTACTTGCAAGTCTCTCAGACCTTCACAAAAAAAGTTATTCAAGAATATCTCCTCAGATTTGGGGGAATTTCGTCGGTCGACCTCTTCCGAAGGTCGTACAAGCTCGGGGATGGTACCAATCGATCCGCAGGACCCAAATTAGTCCAGATGCAACCACTTTCCAAGTCTCTCCGACCTTCACAAAAAAAGTTATTCAAGAATATCTCTTTCTCCTATGTGCTTTCATCCCTAACCCTAACCCTAACCCTTCCGAAAGTCGGAGAAGCTCAAGGATGGTACCGATCGATGCGCGCTACCCCATTTAGTGGGGGTAGAGCCTACTTGCAAGTCTCTCCGACCTTCACAAAAAAAGTTATTCAAGAATATCTCTTTCTCCTATGTGCTTTCATCCCTAACCCTAACCCTAACCCTTCCGAAAGTCGGAGAAGCTCAAGGATGGTACCGATCGATGCGCGCAACCCCATTTAGTGGGGGTAGAGCCTACTTGCAAGTCTCTCCGACCTTCACAAAAAAAGTTATTCAAGAATATCTCCTCAGATTTGGGGGAATTTCGTCGGTCGACCTCTTCCGAAGGTCGTACAAGCTCGGGGATAGTACCAATCGATCCGCAGGACCCAAATTAGTCCAGATGCAACCACTTTCCAAGTCTCTCCGACCTTCACAAAAAAAGTTATTCAAGAATATCTCTTTCTCCTATGTGCTTTCATCCCTAACCCTAACCCTAACCCTTCCGAAAGTCGTAGAAGCTCAAGGATGGTACCGATCGATGTGCGCTACCCCATTTAGTGGGGGTAGAGCCTACTTGCAAGTCTCTCCGACCTTCACAAAAAAAGTTATTCAAGAATATCTCTTTCTCCTATGTGCTTTCATCCCTAACCCTAACCCTAACCCTTCCGAAAGTCGGAGAAGCTCAAGGATGGTACCGATCGATGCGCGCTACCCCATTTAGTGGGGGTAGAGCCTACTTGCAAGTCTCTCCGACCTTCACAAAAAAAGTTATTCAAGAATATCTCTTTCTCCTATGTGCTTTCATCCCTAACCCTAACCCTAACCCTTCAGAAAGTCGGAGAAGCTCAAGGATGGTACCGATCGATGCGCGCTACCACATTTAGTGGGGGTAGAGCCTACTTGCAAGTCTCTCCGACCTTCACAAAAAAAGTTATTCAAGAATATCTCTTTCTCCTATGTGCTTTCATCCCTAACCCTAACCCTAACCCTTCCGAAAGTCGGAGAAGCTCAAGGATGGTACCGATCGATGCGCGCAACCCCATTTAGTGGGGGTAGAGCCTACTTGCAAGTCTCTCCGACCTTCACAAAAAAAGTAATTCAAGAATATCTCCTCAGATTTGGGGGAATTTCGTCGGTCGACCTCTTCCGAAGGTCGTACAAGCTCGGGGATGGTACCAATCGATCCGCAGGACCCAAATTAGTCCAGATGCAACCACTTTCCAAGTCTCTCCGACCTTCACAAAAAAAGTTATTCAAGAATATCTCTTTCTCCTATGTGCTTTCATCCCTAACCCTAACCCTAACCCTTCCGAAAGTCGGAGAAGCTCAAGGATGGTACCGATCGATGCGCGCTACCACATTTAGTGGGGGTAGAGCCTACTTGCAAGTCTCTCCGACCTTCACAAAAAAAGTTATTCAAGAATATCTCTTTCTCCTATGTGCTTTCATCCCTAACCCTAACCCTAACCCTTCCGAAAGTCGGAGAAGCTCAAGGATGGTACCGATCGATGCGCGCAACCCCATTTAGTGGGGGTAGAGCCTACTTGCAAGTCTCTCCGACCTTCACAAAAAAAGTTATTCAAGAATATCTCCTCAGATTTGGGGGAATTTCGTCGGTCGACCTCTTCCGAAGGTCGTACAAGCTCGGGGATGGTACCAATCGATCCGCAGGACCCAAATTAGTCCAGATGCAACCACTTTCCAAGTCTCTCCGACCTTCACAAAAAAAGTTATTCAAGAATATCTCTTTCTCCTATGTGCTTTCATCCCTAACCCTAACCCTAACCCTTCCGAAAGTCGGAGAAGCTCAAGGATGGTACCGATCGATGCGCGCTACCCCATTTAGTGGGGGTAGAGCCTACTTGCAAGTCTCTCCGACCTTCACAAAAAAAGTTATTCAAGAATATCTCTTTCTCCTATGTGCTTTCATCCCTAACCCTAACCCTAACCCTTCCGAAAGTCGGAGAAGCTCAAGGATGGTACCGATCGATGCGCGCAACCCCATTTAGTGGGGGTAGAGCCTACTTGCAAGTCTCTCCGACCTTCACAAAAAAAGTTATTCAAGAATATCTCCTCAGATTTGGGGGAATTTCGTCGGTCGACCTCTTCCGAAGGTCGTACAAGCTCGGGGATGGTACCAATCGATCCGCAGGACCCAAATTAGTCCAGATGCAACCACTTTCCAAGTCTCTCCGACCTTCACAAAAAAAGTTATTCAAGAATATCTCTTTCTCCTATGTGCTTTCATCCCTAACCCTAACCCTAACCCTTCCGAAAGTCGGAGAAGCTCAAGGATGGTACCGATCGATGCGCGCTACCCCATTTAGTGGGGGTAGAGCCTACTTGCAAGTCTCTCCGACCTTCACAAAAAAAGTTATTCAAGAATATCTCTTTCTCCTATGTGCTTTCATCCCTAACCCTAACCCTAACCCTTCCGAAAGTCGGAGAAGCTCAAGGATGGTACCGATCGATGCGCGCAACCCCATTTAGTGGGGGTAGAGCCTACTTGCAAGTCTCTCCGACCTTCACAAAAAAAGTTATTCAAGAATATCTCCTCAGATTTGGGGGAATTTCGTCGGTCGACCTCTTCCGAAGGTCGTACAAGCTCGGGGATAGTACCAATCGATCCGCAGGACCCAAATTAGTCCAGATGCAACCACTTTCCAAGTCTCTCCGACCTTCACAAAAAAAGTTATTCAAGAATATCTCTTTCTCCTATGTGCTTTCATCCCTAACCCTAACCCTAACCCTTCCGAAAGTCGTAGAAGCTCAAGGATGGTACCGATCGATGTGCGCTACCCCATTTAGTGGGGGTAGAGCCTACTTGCAAGTCTCTCCGACCTTCACAAAAAAAGTTATTCAAGAATATCTCTTTCTCCTATGTGCTTTCATCCCTAACCCTAACCCTAACCCTTCCGAAAGTCGGAGAAGCTCAAGGATGGTACCGATCGATGCGCGCTACCCCATTTAGTGGGGGTAGAGCCTACTTGCAAGTCTCTCCGACCTTCACAAAAAAAGTTATTCAAGAATATCTCTTTCTCCTATGTGCTTTCATCCCTAACCCTAACCCTAACCCTTCCGAAAGTCGGAGAAGCTCAAGGATGGTACCGATCGATGCGCGCAACCCCATTTAGTGGGGGTAGAGCCTACTTGCAAGTCTCTCCGACCTTCACAAAAAAAGTAATTCAAGAATATCTCCTCAGATTTGGGGGAATTTCGTCGGTCGACCTCTTCCGAAGGTCGTACAAGCTCGGGGATGGTACCAATCGATCCGCAGGACCCAAATTAGTCCAGATGCAACCACTTTCCAAGTCTCTCCGACCTTCACAAAAAAAGTTATTCAAGAATATCTCTTTCTCCTATGTGCTTTCATCCCTAACCCTAACCCTAACCCTTCCGAAAGTCGGAGAAGCTCAAGGATGGTACCGATCGATGCGCGCTACCACATTTAGTGGGGGTAGAGCCTACTTGCAAGTCTCTCCGACCTTCACAAAAAAAGTTATTCAAGAATATCTCTTTCTCCTATGTGCTTTCATCCCTAACCCTAACCCTAACCCTTCCGAAAGTCGGAGAAGCTCAAGGATGGTACCGATCGATGCGCGCAACCCCATTTAGTGGGGGTAGAGCCTACTTGCAAGTCTCTCCGACCTTCACAAAAAAAGTTATTCAAGAATATCTCCTCAGATTTGGGGGAATTTCGTCGGTCGACCTCTTCCGAAGGTCGTACAAGCTCGGGGATGGTACCAATCGATCCGCAGGACCCAAATTAGTCCAGATGCAACCACTTTCCAAGTCTCTCCGACCTTCACAAAAAAAGTTATTCAAGAATATCTCTTTCTCCTATGTGCTTTCATCCCTAACCCTAACCCTAACCCTTCCGAAAGTCGGAGAAGCTCAAGGATGGTACCGATCGATGCGCGCTACCCCATTTAGTGGGGGTAGAGCCTACTTGCAAGTCTCTCCGACCTTCACAAAAAAAGTTATTCAAGAATATCTCTTTCTCCTATGTGCTTTCATCCCTAACCCTAACCCTAACCCTTCCGAAAGTCGGAGAAGCTCAAGGATGGTACCGATCGATGCGCGCAACCCCATTTAGTGGGGGTAGAGCCTACTTGCAAGTCTCTCCGACCTTCACAAAAAAAGTTATTCAAGAATATCTCCTCAGATTTGGGGGAATTTCGTCGGTCGACCTCTTCCGAAGGTCGTACAAGCTCGGGGATGGTACCAATCGATCCGCAGGACCCAAATTAGTCCAGATGCAACCACTTTCCAAGTCTCTCCGACCTTCACAAAAAAAGTTATTCAAGAATATGTCTTTCTCCTATGTGCTTTCATCCCTAACCCTAACCCTTCCGAAAGTCGGAGAAGCTCAAGGATGGTACCGATCGATGCGCGCTACCCCATTTAGTGGGGGTAAAGCCTACTTGCAAGTCTCTCCGACCTTCACAAAAAAAGTTATTCAAGAATATCTCTTTCTCCTATGTGCTTTCATCCCTAACCCTAACCCTAACCCTTCCGAAAGTCGGAGAAGCTCAAGGATGGTACCGATCGATGCGCGCTACCCCATTTAGTGGGGGTAGAGCCTACTTGCAAGTCTCTCCGACCTTCACAAAAAAAGTTATTCAAGAATATCTCTTTCTCCTATGTGCTTTCATCCCTAACCCTAACCCTAACCCTTCCAAAAGTCGGAGAAGCTCAAGGATGGTACCGATCGATGCGCGCAACCCCATTTAGTGGGGGTAGAGCCTACTTGCAAGTCTCTCCGACCTTCACAAAAAAAGTTATTCAAGAATATCTCCTCAGATTTGGGGGAATTTCGTCGGTCGACCTCTTCCGAAGGTCGTACAAGCTCGGGGATGGTACCAATCGATCCGCAGGACCCAAATTAGTCCAGATGCAACCACTTTCCAAGTCTCTCCGACCTTCACAAAAAAAGTTATTCAAGAATATCTCTTTCTCCTATGTGCTTTCATCCCTAACCCTAACCCTAACCCTTCCGAAAGTCGGAGAAGCTCAAGGATGGTACCGATCGATGCGCGCTACCCCATTTAGTGGGGGTAGAGCCTACTTGCAAGTCTCTCCGACCTTCACAAAAAAAGTTATTCAAGAATATCTCTTTCTCCTATGTGCTTTCATCCCTAACCCTAACCCTTCCGAAAGTCGGAGAAGCTCAAGGATGGTACCGATCGATGCGCGCTACCCCATTTAGTGGGGGTAGAGCCTACTTGCAAGTCTCTCCGACCTTCACAAAAAAAGTAATTCAAGAATATCTCCTCAGATTTGGGGGAATTTCGTCGGTCGACCTCTTCCGAAGGTCGTACAAGCTCGGGGATGGTACCAATCGATCCGCAGGACCCAAATTAGTCCAGATGCAACCACTTTCCAAGTCTCTCCGACCTTCACAAAAAAAGTTATTCAAGAATATCTCTTTCTCCTATGTGCTTTCATCCCTAACCCTAACCCTAACCCTTCCGAAAGTCGGAGAAGCTCAAGGATGGTACCGATCGATGCGCGCTACCCCATTTAGTGGGGGTAGAGCCTACTTGCAAGTCTCTCCGACCTTCACAAAAAAAGTTATTCAAGAATATCTCTTTCTCCTATGTGCTTTCATCCCTAACCCTAACCCTTCCGAAAGTCGGAGAAGCTCAAGGATGGTACCGATCGATGCGCGCTACCCCATTTAGTGGGGGTAGAGACTACTTGCAAGTCTCTCAGACCTTCACAAAAAAAGTTATTCAAGAATATCTCCTCAGATTTGGGGGAATTTCGTCGGTCGACCTCTTCCGAAGGTCGTACAAGCTCGGGGATGGTACCAATCGATCCGCAGGACCCAAATTAGTCCAGATGCAACCACTTTCCAAGTCTCTCCGACCTTCACAAAAAAAGTTATTCAAGAATATCTCTTTCTCCTATGTGCTTTCATCCCTAACCCTAACCCTAACCCTTCCGAAAGTCGGAGAAGCTCAAGGATGGTACCGATCGATGCGCGCTACCCCATTTAGTGGGGGTAGAGCCTACTTGCAAGTCTCTCCGACCTTCACAAAAAAAGTTATTCAAGAATATCTCTTTCTCCTATGTGCTTTCATCCCTAACCCTAACCCTAACCCTTCCGAAAGTCGGAGAAGCTCAAGGATGGTACCGATCGATGCGCGCAACCCCATTTAGTGGGGGTAGAGCCTACTTGCAAGTCTCTCCGACCTTCACAAAAAAAGTTATTCAAGAATATCTCCTCAGATTTGGGGGAATTTCGTCGGTCGACCTCTTCCGAAGGTCGTACAAGCTCGGGGATAGTACCAATCGATCCGCAGGACCCAAATTAGTCCAGATGCAACCACTTTCCAAGTCTCTCCGACCTTCACAAAAAAAGTTATTCAAGAATATCTCTTTCTCCTATGTGCTTTCATCCCTAACCCTAACCCTAACCCTTCCGAAAGTCGTAGAAGCTCAAGGATGGTACCGATCGATGTGCGCTACCCCATTTAGTGGGGGTAGAGCCTACTTGCAAGTCTCTCCGACCTTCACAAAAAAAGTTATTCAAGAATATCTCTTTCTCCTATGTGCTTTCATCCCTAACCCTAACCCTAACCCTTCCGAAAGTCGGAGAAGCTCAAGGATGGTACCGATCGATGCGCGCTACCCCATTTAGTGGGGGTAGAGCCTACTTGCAAGTCTCTCCGACCTTCACAAAAAAAGTTATTCAAGAATATCTCTTTCTCCTATGTGCTTTCATCCCTAACCCTAACCCTAACCCTTCAGAAAGTCGGAGAAGCTCAAGGATGGTACCGATCGATGCGCGCTACCACATTTAGTGGGGGTAGAGCCTACTTGCAAGTCTCTCCGACCTTCACAAAAAAAGTTATTCAAGAATATCTCTTTCTCCTATGTGCTTTCATCCCTAACCCTAACCCTAACCCTTCCGAAAGTCGGAGAAGCTCAAGGATGGTACCGATCGATGCGCGCAACCCCATTTAGTGGGGGTAGAGCCTACTTGCAAGTCTCTCCGACCTTCACAAAAAAAGTAATTCAAGAATATCTCCTCAGATTTGGGGGAATTTCGTCGGTCGACCTCTTCCGAAGGTCGTACAAGCTCGGGGATGGTACCAATCGATCCGCAGGACCCAAATTAGTCCAGATGCAACCACTTTCCAAGTCTCTCCGACCTTCACAAAAAAAGTTATTCAAGAATATCTCTTTCTCCTATGTGCTTTCATCCCTAACCCTAACCCTAACCCTTCCGAAAGTCGGAGAAGCTCAAGGATGGTACCGATCGATGCGCGCTACCACATTTAGTGGGGGTAGAGCCTACTTGCAAGTCTCTCCGACCTTCACAAAAAAAGTTATTCAAGAATATCTCTTTCTCCTATGTGCTTTCATCCCTAACCCTAACCCTAACCCTTCCGAAAGTCGGAGAAGCTCAAGGATGGTACCGATCGATGCGCGCAACCCCATTTAGTGGGGGTAGAGCCTACTTGCAAGTCTCTCCGACCTTCACAAAAAAAGTTATTCAAGAATATCTCCTCAGATTTGGGGGAATTTCGTCGGTCGACCTCTTCCGAAGGTCGTACAAGCTCGGGGATGGTACCAATCGATCCGCAGGACCCAAATTAGTCCAGATGCAACCACTTTCCAAGTCTCTCCGACCTTCACAAAAAAAGTTATTCAAGAATATCTCTTTCTCCTATGTGCTTTCATCCCTAACCCTAACCCTAACCCTTCCGAAAGTCGGAGAAGCTCAAGGATGGTACCGATCGATGCGCGCTACCCCATTTAGTGGGGGTAGAGCCTACTTGCAAGTCTCTCCGACCTTCACAAAAAAAGTTATTCAAGAATATCTCTTTCTCCTATGTGCTTTCATCCCTAACCCTAACCCTAACCCTTCCGAAAGTCGGAGAAGCTCAAGGATGGTACCGATCGATGCGCGCAACCCCATTTAGTGGGGGTAGAGCCTACTTGCAAGTCTCTCCGACCTTCACAAAAAAAGTTATTCAAGAATATCTCCTCAGATTTGGGGGAATTTCGTCGGTCGACCTCTTCCGAAGGTCGTACAAGCTCGGGGATAGTACCAATCGATCCGCAGGACCCAAATTAGTCCAGATGCAACCACTTTCCAAGTCTCTCCGACCTTCACAAAAAAAGTTATTCAAGAATATCTCTTTCTCCTATGTGCTTTCATCCCTAACCCTAACCCTAACCCTTCCGAAAGTCGTAGAAGCTCAAGGATGGTACCGATCGATGTGCGCTACCCCATTTAGTGGGGGTAGAGCCTACTTGCAAGTCTCTCCGACCTTCACAAAAAAAGTTATTCAAGAATATCTCTTTCTCCTATGTGCTTTCATCCCTAACCCTAACCCTAACCCTTCCGAAAGTCGGAGAAGCTCAAGGATGGTACCGATCGATGCGCGCTACCCCATTTAGTGGGGGTAGAGCCTACTTGCAAGTCTCTCCGACCTTCACAAAAAAAGTTATTCAAGAATATCTCTTTCTCCTATGTGCTTTCATCCCTAACCCTAACCCTAACCCTTCCGAAAGTCGGAGAAGCTCAAGGATGGTACCGATCGATGCGCGCTACCACATTTAGTGGGGGTAGAGCCTACTTGCAAGTCTCTCCGACCTTCACAAAAAAAGTTATTCAAGAATATCTCTTTCTCCTATGTGCTTTCATCCCTAACCCTAACCCTAACCCTTCCGAAAGTCGGAGAAGCTCAAGGATGGTACCGATCGATGCGCGCAACCCCATTTAGTGGGGGTAGAGCCTACTTGCAAGTCTCTCCGACCTTCACAAAAAAAGTAATTCAAGAATATCTCCTCAGATTTGGGGGAATTTCGTCGGTCGACCTCTTCCGAAGGTCGTACAAGCTCGGGGATGGTACCAATCGATCCGCAGGACCCAAATTAGTCCAGATGCAACCACTTTCCAAGTCTCTCCGACCTTCACAAAAAAAGTTATTCAAGAATATCTCTTTCTCCTATGTGCTTTCATCCCTAACCCTAACCCTAACCCTTCCGAAAGTCGGAGAAGCTCAAGGATGGTACCGATCGATGCGCGCTACCACATTTAGTGGGGGTAGAGCCTACTTGCAAGTCTCTCCGACCTTCACAAAAAAAGTTATTCAAGAATATCTCTTTCTCCTATGTGCTTTCATCCCTAACCCTAACCCTAACCCTTCCGAAAGTCGGAGAAGCTCAAGGATGGTACCGATCGATGCGCGCAACCCCATTTAGTGGGGGTAGAGCCTACTTGCAAGTCTCTCCGACCTTCACAAAAAAAGTTATTCAAGAATATCTCCTCAGATTTGGGGGAATTTCGTCGGTCGACCTCTTCCGAAGGTCGTACAAGCTCGGGGATGGTACCAATCGATCTGCAGGACCCAAATTAGTCCAGATGCAACCACTTTCCAAGTCTCTCCGACCTTCACAAAAAAAGTTATTCAAGAATATCTCTTTCTCCTATGTGCTTTCATCCCTAACCCTAACCCTAACCCTTCCGAAAGTCGGAGAAGCTCAAGGATGGTACCGATCGATGCGCGCTACCCCATTTAGTGGGGGTAGAGCCTACTTGCAAGTCTCTCCGACCTTCACAAAAAAAGTTATTCAAGAATATCTCTTTCTCCTATGTGCTTTCATCCCTAACCCTAACCCTAACCCTTCCGAAAGTCGGAGAAGCTCAAGGATGGTACCGATCGATGCGCGCAACCCCATTTAGTGGGGGTAGAGCCTACTTGCAAGTCTCTCCGACCTTCACAAAAAAAGTTATTCAAGAATATCTCCTCAGATTTGGGGGAATTTCGTCGGTCGACCTCTTCCGAAGGTCGTACAAGCTCGGGGATGGTACCAATCGATCCGCAGGACCCAAATTAGTCCAGATGCAACCACTTTCCAAGTCTCTCCGACCTTCACAAAAAAAGTTATTCAAGAATATCTCTTTCTCCTATGTGCTTTCATCCCTAACCCTAACCCTAACCCTTCCGAAAGTCGGAGAAGCTCAAGGATGGTACCGATCGATGCGCGCTACCCCATTTAGTGGGGGTAGAGCCTACTTGCAAGTCTCTCCGACCTTCACAAAAAAAGTTATTCAAGAATATCTCTTTCTCCTATGTGCTTTCATCCCTAACCCTAACCCTAACCCTTCCGAAAGTCGGAGAAGCTCAAGGATGGTACCGATCGATGCGCGCTACCACATTTAGTGGGGGTAGAGCCTACTTGCAAGTCTCTCCGACCTTCACAAAAAAAGTTATTCAAGAATATCTCTTTCTCCTATGTGCTTTCATCCCTAACCCTAACCCTAACCCTTCCGAAAGTCGGAGAAGCTCAAGGATGGTACCGATCGATGCGCGCAACCCCATTTAGTGGGGGTAGAGCCTACTTGCAAGTCTCTCCGACCTTCACAAAAAAAGTAATTCAAGAATATCTCCTCAGATTTGGGGGAATTTCGTCGGTCGACCTCTTCCGAAGGTCGTACAAGCTCGGGGATGGTACCAATCGATCCGCAGGACCCAAATTAGTCCAGATGCAACCACTTTCCAAGTCTCTCCGACCTTCACAAAAAAAGTTATTCAAGAATATCTCTTTCTCCTATGTGCTTTCATCCCTAACCCTAACCCTAACCCTTCCGAAAGTCGGAGAAGCTCAAGGATGGTACCGATCGATGCGCGCTACCACATTTAGTGGGGGTAGAGCCTACTTGCAAGTCTCTCCGACCTTCACAAAAAAAGTTATTCAAGAATATCTCTTTCTCCTATGTGCTTTCATCCCTAACCCTAACCCTAACCCTTCCGAAAGTCGGAGAAGCTCAAGGATGGTACCGATCGATGCGCGCAACCCCATTTAGTGGGGGTAGAGCCTACTTGCAAGTCTCTCCGACCTTCACAAAAAAAGTTATTCAAGAATATCTCCTCAGATTTGGGGGAATTTCGTCGGTCGACCTCTTCCGAAGGTCGTACAAGCTCGGGGATGGTACCAATCGATCTGCAGGACCCAAATTAGTCCAGATGCAACCACTTTCCAAGTCTCTCCGACCTTCACAAAAAAAGTTATTCAAGAATATCTCTTTCTCCTATGTGCTTTCATCCCTAACCCTAACCCTAACCCTTCCGAAAGTCGGAGAAGCTCAAGGATGGTACCGATCGATGCGCGCTACCCCATTTAGTGGGGGTAGAGCCTACTTGCAAGTCTCTCCGACCTTCACAAAAAAAGTTATTCAAGAATATCTCTTTCTCCTATGTGCTTTCATCCCTAACCCTAACCCTAACCCTTCCGAAAGTCGGAGAAGCTCAAGGATGGTACCGATCGATGCGCGCAACCCCATTTAGTGGGGGTAGAGCCTACTTGCAAGTCTCTCCGACCTTCACAAAAAAAGTTATTCAAGAATATCTCCTCAGATTTGGGGGAATTTCGTCGGTCGACCTCTTCCGAAGGTCGTACAAGCTCGGGGATGGTACCAATCGATCCGCAGGACCCAAATTAGTCCAGATGCAACCACTTTCCAAGTCTCTCCGACCTTCACAAAAAAAGTTATTCAAGAATATCTCTTTCTCCTATGTGCTTTCATCCCTAACCCTAACCCTAACCCTTCCGAAAGTCGGAGAAGCTCAAGGATGGTACCGATCGATGCGCGCTACCCCATTTAGTGGGGGTAGAGCCTACTTGCAAGTCTCTCCGACCTTCACAAAAAAAGTTATTCAAGAATATCTCTTTCTCCTATGTGCTTTCATCCCTAACCCTAACCCTAACCCTTCCGAAAGTCGGAGAAGCTCAAGGATGGTACCGATCGATGCGCGCAACCCCATTTAGTGGGGGTAGAGCCTACTTGCAAGTCTCTCCGACCTTCACAAAAAAAGTTATTCAAGAATATCTCCTCAGATTTGGGGGAATTTCGTCGGTCGACCTCTTCCGAAGGTCGTACAAGCTCGGGGATAGTACCAATCGATCCGCAGGACCCAAATTAGTCCAGATGCAACCACTTTCCAAGTCTCTCCGACCTTCACAAAAAAAGTTATTCAAGAATATCTCTTTCTCCTATGTGCTTTCATCCCTAACCCTAACCCTAACCCTTCCGAAAGTCGTAGAAGCTCAAGGATGGTACCGATCGATGTGCGCTACCCCATTTAGTGGGGGTAGAGCCTACTTGCAAGTCTCTCCGACCTTCACAAAAAAAGTTATTCAAGAATATCTCTTTCTCCTATGTGCTTTCATCCCTAACCCTAACCCTAACCCTTCCGAAAGTCGGAGAAGCTCAAGGATGGTACCGATCGATGCGCGCTACCCCATTTAGTGGGGGTAGAGCCTACTTGCAAGTCTCTCCGACCTTCACAAAAAAAGTTATTCAAGAATATCTCTTTCTCCTATGTGCTTTCATCCCTAACCCTAACCCTAACCCTTCCGAAAGTCGGAGAAGCTCAAGGATGGTACCGATCGATGCGCGCTACCACATTTAGTGGGGGTAGAGCCTACTTGCAAGTCTCTCCGACCTTCACAAAAAAAGTTATTCAAGAATATCTCTTTCTCCTATGTGCTTTCATCCCTAACCCTAACCCTAACCCTTCCGAAAGTCGGAGAAGCTCAAGGATGGTACCGATCGATGCGCGCAACCCCATTTAGTGGGGGTAGAGCCTACTTGCAAGTCTCTCCGACCTTCACAAAAAAAGTAATTCAAGAATATCTCCTCAGATTTGGGGGAATTTCGTCGGTCGACCTCTTCCGAAGGTCGTACAAGCTCGGGGATGGTACCAATCGATCCGCAGGACCCAAATTAGTCCAGATGCAACCACTTTCCAAGTCTCTCCGACCTTCACAAAAAAAGTTATTCAAGAATATCTCTTTCTCCTATGTGCTTTCATCCCTAACCCTAACCCTAACCCTTCCGAAAGTCGGAGAAGCTCAAGGATGGTACCGATCGATGCGCGCTACCACATTTAGTGGGGGTAGAGCCTACTTGCAAGTCTCTCCGACCTTCACAAAAAAAGTTATTCAAGAATATCTCTTTCTCCTATGTGCTTTCATCCCTAACCCTAACCCTAACCCTTCCGAAAGTCGGAGAAGCTCAAGGATGGTACCGATCGATGCGCGCAACCCCATTTAGTGGGGGTAGAGCCTACTTGCAAGTCTCTCCGACCTTCACAAAAAAAGTTATTCAAGAATATCTCCTCAGATTTGGGGGAATTTCGTCGGTCGACCTCTTCCGAAGGTCGTACAAGCTCGGGGATGGTACCAATCGATCTGCAGGACCCAAATTAGTCCAGATGCAACCACTTTCCAAGTCTCTCCGACCTTCACAAAAAAAGTTATTCAAGAATATCTCTTTCTCCTATGTGCTTTCATCCCTAACCCTAACCCTAACCCTTCCGAAAGTCGGAGAAGCTCAAGGATGGTACCGATCGATGCGCGCTACCCCATTTAGTGGGGGTAGAGCCTACTTGCAAGTCTCTCCGACCTTCACAAAAAAAGTTATTCAAGAATATCTCTTTCTCCTATGTGCTTTCATCCCTAACCCTAACCCTAACCCTTCCGAAAGTCGGAGAAGCTCAAGGATGGTACCGATCGATGCGCGCAACCCCATTTAGTGGGGGTAGAGCCTACTTGCAAGTCTCTCCGACCTTCACAAAAAAAGTTATTCAAGAATATCTCCTCAGATTTGGGGGAATTTCGTCGGTCGACCTCTTCCGAAGGTCGTACAAGCTCGGGGATGGTACCAATCGATCCGCAGGACCCAAATTAGTCCAGATGCAACCACTTTCCAAGTCTCTCCGACCTTCACAAAAAAAGTTATTCAAGAATATGTCTTTCTCCTATGTGCTTTCATCCCTAACCCTAACCCTTCCGAAAGTCGGAGAAGCTCAAGGATGGTACCGATCGATGCGCGCTACCCCATTTAGTGGGGGTAAAGCCTACTTGCAAGTCTCTCCGACCTTCACAAAAAAAGTTATTCAAGAATATCTCTTTCTCCTATGTGCTTTCATCCCTAACCCTAACCCTAACCCTTCCGAAAGTCGGAGAAGCTCAAGGATGGTACCGATCGATGCGCGCTACCCCATTTAGTGGGGGTAGAGCCTACTTGCAAGTCTCTCCGACCTTCACAAAAAAAGTTATTCAAGAATATCTCTTTCTCCTATGTGCTTTCATCCCTAACCCTAACCCTAACCCTTCCAAAAGTCGGAGAAGCTCAAGGATGGTACCGATCGATGCGCGCAACCCCATTTAGTGGGGGTAGAGCCTACTTGCAAGTCTCTCCGACCTTCACAAAAAAAGTTATTCAAGAATATCTCCTCAGATTTGGGGGAATTTCGTCGGTCGACCTCTTCCGAAGGTCGTACAAGCTCGGGGATGGTACCAATCGATCCGCAGGACCCAAATTAGTCCAGATGCAACCACTTTCCAAGTCTCTCCGACCTTCACAAAAAAAGTTATTCAAGAATATCTCTTTCTCCTATGTGCTTTCATCCCTAACCCTAACCCTAACCCTTCCGAAAGTCGTAGAAGCTCAAGGATGGTACCGATCGATGTGCGCTACCCCATTTAGTGGGGGTAGAGCCTACTTGCAAGTCTCTCCGACCTTCACAAAAAAAGTTATTCAAGAATATCTCTTTCTCCTATGTGCTTTCATCCCTAACCCTAACCCTAACCCTTCCGAAAGTCGGAGAAGCTCAAGGATGGTACCGATCGATGCGCGCTACCCCATTTAGTGGGGGTAGAGCCTACTTGCAAGTCTCTCCGACCTTCACAAAAAAAGTTATTCAAGAATATCTCTTTCTCCTATGTGCTTTCATCCCTAACCCTAACCCTAACCCTTCCGAAAGTCGGAGAAGCTCAAGGATGGTACCGATCGATGCGCGCTACCACATTTAGTGGGGGTAGAGCCTACTTGCAAGTCTCTCCGACCTTCACAAAAAAAGTTATTCAAGAATATCTCTTTCTCCTATGTGCTTTCATCCCTAACCCTAACCCTAACCCTTCCGAAAGTCGGAGAAGCTCAAGGATGGTACCGATCGATGCGCGCAACCCCATTTAGTGGGGGTAGAGCCTACTTGCAAGTCTCTCCGACCTTCACAAAAAAAGTAATTCAAGAATATCTCCTCAGATTTGGGGGAATTTCGTCGGTCGACCTCTTCCGAAGGTCGTACAAGCTCGGGGATGGTACCAATCGATCCGCAGGACCCAAATTAGTCCAGATGCAACCACTTTCCAAGTCTCTCCGACCTTCACAAAAAAAGTTATTCAAGAATATCTCTTTCTCCTATGTGCTTTCATCCCTAACCCTAACCCTAACCCTTCCGAAAGTCGGAGAAGCTCAAGGATGGTACCGATCGATGCGCGCTACCACATTTAGTGGGGGTAGAGCCTACTTGCAAGTCTCTCCGACCTTCACAAAAAAAGTTATTCAAGAATATCTCTTTCTCCTATGTGCTTTCATCCCTAACCCTAACCCTAACCCTTCCGAAAGTCGGAGAAGCTCAAGGATGGTACCGATCGATGCGCGCAACCCCATTTAGTGGGGGTAGAGCCTACTTGCAAGTCTCTCCGACCTTCACAAAAAAAGTTATTCAAGAATATCTCCTCAGATTTGGGGGAATTTCGTCGGTCGACCTCTTCCGAAGGTCGTACAAGCTCGGGGATGGTACCAATCGATCTGCAGGACCCAAATTAGTCCAGATGCAACCACTTTCCAAGTCTCTCCGACCTTCACAAAAAAAGTTATTCAAGAATATCTCTTTCTCCTATGTGCTTTCATCCCTAACCCTAACCCTAACCCTTCCGAAAGTCGGAGAAGCTCAAGGATGGTACCGATCGATGCGCGCTACCCCATTTAGTGGGGGTAGAGCCTACTTGCAAGTCTCTCCGACCTTCACAAAAAAAGTTATTCAAGAATATCTCTTTCTCCTATGTGCTTTCATCCCTAACCCTAACCCTAACCCTTCCGAAAGTCGGAGAAGCTCAAGGATGGTACCGATCGATGCGCGCAACCCCATTTAGTGGGGGTAGAGCCTACTTGCAAGTCTCTCCGACCTTCACAAAAAAAGTTATTCAAGAATATCTCCTCAGATTTGGGGGAATTTCGTCGGTCGACCTCTTCCGAAGGTCGTACAAGCTCGGGGATGGTACCAATCGATCCGCAGGACCCAAATTAGTCCAGATGCAACCACTTTCCAAGTCTCTCCGACCTTCACAAAAAAAGTTATTCAAGAATATCTCTTTCTCCTATGTGCTTTCATCCCTAACCCTAACCCTAACCCTTCCGAAAGTCGGAGAAGCTCAAGGATGGTACCGATCGATGCGCGCTACCC
This sequence comes from Limanda limanda, assembly GCF_963576545.1. Lineage (NCBI taxonomy): Eukaryota > Metazoa > Chordata > Actinopteri > Pleuronectiformes > Pleuronectidae > Limanda > Limanda limanda. Next base: position 278,329 of record NW_026870694.1, on the reverse strand, counting down.
CATTTAGTGGGGGTAGAGCCTACTTGCAAGTCTCTCCGACCTTCACAAAAAAAGTTATTCAAGAATATCTCTTTCTCCTATGTGCTTTCATCCCTAACCCTAACCCTAACCCTTCCGAAAGTCGGAGAAGCTCAAGGATGGTACCGATCGATGCGCGCAACCCCATTTAGTGGGGGTAGAGCCTACTTGCAAGTCTCTCCGACCTTCACAAAAAAAGTTATTCAAGAATATCTCCTCAGATTTGGGGGAATTTCGTCGGTCGACCTCTTCCGAAGGTCGTACAAGCTCGGGGATAGTACCAATCGATCCGCAGGACCCAAATTAGTCCAGATGCAACCACTTTCCAAGTCTCTCCGACCTTCACAAAAAAAGTTATTCAAGAATATCTCTTTCTCCTATGTGCTTTCATCCCTAACCCTAACCCTAACCCTTCCGAAAGTCGTAGAAGCTCAAGGATGGTACCGATCGATGTGCGCTACCCCATTTAGTGGGGGTAGAGCCTACTTGCAAGTCTCTCCGACCTTCACAAAAAAAGTTATTCAAGAATATCTCTTTCTCCTATGTGCTTTCATCCCTAACCCTAACCCTAACCCTTCCGAAAGTCGGAGAAGCTCAAGGATGGTACCGATCGATGCGCGCTACCCCATTTAGTGGGGGTAGAGCCTACTTGCAAGTCTCTCCGACCTTCACAAAAAAAGTTATTCAAGAATATCTCTTTCTCCTATGTGCTTTCATCCCTAACCCTAACCCTAACCCTTCCGAAAGTCGGAGAAGCTCAAGGATGGTACCGATCGATGCGCGCTACCACATTTAGTGGGGGTAGAGCCTACTTGCAAGTCTCTCCGACCTTCACAAAAAAAGTTATTCAAGAATATCTCTTTCTCCTATGTGCTTTCATCCCTAACCCTAACCCTAACCCTTCCGAAAGTCGGAGAAGCTCAAGGATGGTACCGATCGATGCGCGCAACCCCATTTAGTGGGGGTAGAGCCTACTTGCAAGTCTCTCCGACCTTCACAAAAAAAGTAATTCAAGAATATCTCCTCAGATTTGGGGGAATTTCGTCGGTCGACCTCTTCCGAAGGTCGTACAAGCTCGGGGATGGTACCAATCGATCCGCAGGACCCAAATTAGTCCAGATGCAACCACTTTCCAAGTCTCTCCGACCTTCACAAAAAAAGTTATTCAAGAATATCTCTTTCTCCTATGTGCTTTCATCCCTAACCCTAACCCTAACCCTTCCGAAAGTCGGAGAAGCTCAAGGATGGTACCGATCGATGCGCGCTACCACATTTAGTGGGGGTAGAGCCTACTTGCAAGTCTCTCCGACCTTCACAAAAAAAGTTATTCAAGAATATCTCTTTCTCCTATGTGCTTTCATCCCTAACCCTAACCCTAACCCTTCCGAAAGTCGGAGAAGCTCAAGGATGGTACCGATCGATGCGCGCAACCCCATTTAGTGGGGGTAGAGCCTACTTGCAAGTCTCTCCGACCTTCACAAAAAAAGTTATTCAAGAATATCTCCTCAGATTTGGGGGAATTTCGTCGGTCGACCTCTTCCGAAGGTCGTACAAGCTCGGGGATGGTACCAATCGATCTGCAGGACCCAAATTAGTCCAGATGCAACCACTTTCCAAGTCTCTCCGACCTTCACAAAAAAAGTTATTCAAGAATATCTCTTTCTCCTATGTGCTTTCATCCCTAACCCTAACCCTAACCCTTCCGAAAGTCGGAGAAGCTCAAGGATGGTACCGATCGATGCGCGCTACCCCATTTAGTGGGGGTAGAGCCTACTTGCAAGTCTCTCCGACCTTCACAAAAAAAGTTATTCAAGAATATCTCTTTCTCCTATGTGCTTTCATCCCTAACCCTAACCCTAACCCTTCCGAAAGTCGGAGAAGCTCAAGGATGGTACCGATCGATGCGCGCAACCCCATTTAGTGGGGGTAGAGCCTACTTGCAAGTCTCTCCGACCTTCACAAAAAAAGTTATTCAAGAATATCTCCTCAGATTTGGGGGAATTTCGTCGGTCGACCTCTTCCGAAGGTCGTACAAGCTCGGGGATGGTACCAATCGATCCGCAGGACCCAAATTAGTCCAGATGCAACCACTTTCCAAGTCTCTCCGACCTTCACAAAAAAAGTTATTCAAGAATATGTCTTTCTCCTATGTGCTTTCATCCCTAACCCTAACCCTTCCGAAAGTCGGAGAAGCTCAAGGATGGTACCGATCGATGCGCGCTACCCCATTTAGTGGGGGTAAAGCCTACTTGCAAGTCTCTCCGACCTTCACAAAAAAAGTTATTCAAGAATATCTCTTTCTCCTATGTGCTTTCATCCCTAACCCTAACCCTAACCCTTCCGAAAGTCGGAGAAGCTCAAGGATGGTACCGATCGATGCGCGCTACCCCATTTAGTGGGGGTAGAGCCTACTTGCAAGTCTCTCCGACCTTCACAAAAAAAGTTATTCAAGAATATCTCTTTCTCCTATGTGCTTTCATCCCTAACCCTAACCCTAACCCTTCCAAAAGTCGGAGAAGCTCAAGGATGGTACCGATCGATGCGCGCAACCCCATTTAGTGGGGGTAGAGCCTACTTGCAAGTCTCTCCGACCTTCACAAAAAAAGTTATTCAAGAATATCTCCTCAGATTTGGGGGAATTTCGTCGGTCGACCTCTTCCGAAGGTCGTACAAGCTCGGGGATGGTACCAATCGATCCGCAGGACCCAAATTAGTCCAGATGCAACCACTTTCCAAGTCTCTCCGACCTTCACAAAAAAAGTTATTCAAGAATATCTCTTTCTCCTATGTGCTTTCATCCCTAACCCTAACCCTAACCCTTCCGAAAGTCGGAGAAGCTCAAGGATGGTACCGATCGATGCGCGCTACCCCATTTAGTGGGGGTAGAGCCTACTTGCAAGTCTCTCCGACCTTCACAAAAAAAGTTATTCAAGAATATCTCTTTCTCCTATGTGCTTTCATCCCTAACCCTAACCCTAACCCTTCCGAAAGTCGGAGAAGCTCAAGGATGGTACCGATCGATGCGCGCTACCCCATTTAGTGGGGGTAGAGCCTACTTGCAAGTCTCTCCGACCTTTACAAAAAAAGTTATTCAAGAATATCTCCTCAGATTTGGGGGAATTTCGTCGGTCGACCTCTTCCGAAGGTCGTACAAGCTCGGGGATGGTACCAATCGATCCGCAGGACCCAAATTAGTCCAGATGCAACCACTTTCCAAGTCTCTCCGACCTTCACAAAAAAAGTTATTCAAGAATATCTCTTTCTCCTATGTGCTTTCATCCCTAACCCTAACCCTAACCCTTCCGAAAGTCGGAGAAGCTCAAGGATGGTACCGATCGATGCGCGCTACCCCATTTAGTGGGGGTAGAGCCTACTTGCAAGTCTCTCCGACCTTCACAAAAAAAGTTATTCAAGAATATCTCTTTCTCCTATGTGCTTTCATCCCTAACCCTAACCCTAACCCTTCCGAAAGTCGGAGAAGCTCAAGGATGGTACCGATCGATGCGCGCAACCCCATTTAGTGGGGGTAGAGCCTACTTGCAAGTCTCTCCGACCTTCACAAAAAAAGTAATTCAAGAATATCTCCTCAGATTTGGGGGAATTTCGTCGGTCGACCTCTTCCGAAGGTCGTACAAGCTCGGGGATGGTACCAATCGATCCGCAGGACCCAAATTAGTCCAGATGCAACCACTTTCCAAGTCTCTCCGACCTTCACAAAAAAAGTTATTCAAGAATATCTCTTTCTCCTATGTGCTTTCATCCCTAACCCTAACCCTAACCCTTCCGAAAGTCGGAGAAGCTCAAGGATGGTACCGATCGATGCGCGCTACCCCATTTAGTGGGGGTAGAGCCTACTTGCAAGTCTCTCCGACCTTCACAAAAAAAGTTATTCAAGAATATCTCTTTCTCCTATGTGCTTTCATCCCTAACCCTAACCCTTCCGAAAGTCGGAGAAGCTCAAGGATGGTACCGATCGATGCGCGCTACCCCATTTAGTGGGGGTAGAGCCTACTTGCAAGTCTCTCAGACCTTCACAAAAAAAGTTATTCAAGAATATCTCCTCAGATTTGGGGGAATTTCGTCGGTCGACCTCTTCCGAAGGTCGTACAAGCTCGGGGATGGTACCAATCGATCCGCAGGACCCAAATTAGTCCAGATGCAACCACTTTCCAAGTCTCTCCGACCTTCACAAAAAAAGTTATTCAAGAATATCTCTTTCTCCTATGTGCTTTCATCCCTAACCCTAACCCTAACCCTTCCGAAAGTCGGAGAAGCTCAAGGATGGTACCGATCGATGCGCGCTACCCCATTTAGTGGGGGTAGAGCCTACTTGCAAGTCTCTCCGACCTTCACAAAAAAAGTTATTCAAGAATATCTCTTTCTCCTATGTGCTTTCATCCCTAACCCTAACCCTAACCCTTCCGAAAGTCGGAGAAGCTCAAGGATGGTACCGATCGATGCGCGCAACCCCATTTAGTGGGGGTAGAGCCTACTTGCAAGTCTCTCCGACCTTCACAAAAAAAGTTATTCAAGAATATCTCCTCAGATTTGGGGGAATTTCGTCGGTCGACCTCTTCCGAAGGTCGTACAAGCTCGGGGATAGTACCAATCGATCCGCAGGACCCAAATTAGTCCAGATGCAACCACTTTCCAAGTCTCTCCGACCTTCACAAAAAAAGTTATTCAAGAATATCTCTTTCTCCTATGTGCTTTCATCCCTAACCCTAACCCTAACCCTTCCGAAAGTCGTAGAAGCTCAAGGATGGTACCGATCGATGTGCGCTACCCCATTTAGTGGGGGTAGAGCCTACTTGCAAGTCTCTCCGACCTTCACAAAAAAAGTTATTCAAGAATATCTCTTTCTCCTATGTGCTTTCATCCCTAACCCTAACCCTAACCCTTCCGAAAGTCGGAGAAGCTCAAGGATGGTACCGATCGATGCGCGCTACCCCATTTAGTGGGGGTAGAGCCTACTTGCAAGTCTCTCCGACCTTCACAAAAAAAGTTATTCAAGAATATCTCTTTCTCCTATGTGCTTTCATCCCTAACCCTAACCCTAACCCTTCCGAAAGTCGGAGAAGCTCAAGGATGGTACCGATCGATGCGCGCTACCACATTTAGTGGGGGTAGAGCCTACTTGCAAGTCTCTCCGACCTTCACAAAAAAAGTTATTCAAGAATATCTCTTTCTCCTATGTGCTTTCATCCCTAACCCTAACCCTAACCCTTCCGAAAGTCGGAGAAGCTCAAGGATGGTACCGATCGATGCGCGCAACCCCATTTAGTGGGGGTAGAGCCTACTTGCAAGTCTCTCCGACCTTCACAAAAAAAGTAATTCAAGAATATCTCCTCAGATTTGGGGGAATTTCGTCGGTCGACCTCTTCCGAAGGTCGTACAAGCTCGGGGATGGTACCAATCGATCCGCAGGACCCAAATTAGTCCAGATGCAACCACTTTCCAAGTCTCTCCGACCTTCACAAAAAAAGTTATTCAAGAATATCTCTTTCTCCTATGTGCTTTCATCCCTAACCCTAACCCTAACCCTTCCGAAAGTCGGAGAAGCTCAAGGATGGTACCGATCGATGCGCGCTACCACATTTAGTGGGGGTAGAGCCTACTTGCAAGTCTCTCCGACCTTCACAAAAAAAGTTATTCAAGAATATCTCTTTCTCCTATGTGCTTTCATCCCTAACCCTAACCCTAACCCTTCCGAAAGTCGGAGAAGCTCAAGGATGGTACCGATCGATGCGCGCAACCCCATTTAGTGGGGGTAGAGCCTACTTGCAAGTCTCTCCGACCTTCACAAAAAAAGTTATTCAAGAATATCTCCTCAGATTTGGGGGAATTTCGTCGGTCGACCTCTTCCGAAGGTCGTACAAGCTCGGGGATGGTACCAATCGATCCGCAGGACCCAAATTAGTCCAGATGCAACCACTTTCCAAGTCTCTCCGACCTTCACAAAAAAAGTTATTCAAGAATATCTCTTTCTCCTATGTGCTTTCATCCCTAACCCTAACCCTAACCCTTCCGAAAGTCGGAGAAGCTCAAGGATGGTACCGATCGATGCGCGCTACCCCATTTAGTGGGGGTAGAGCCTACTTGCAAGTCTCTCCGACCTTCACAAAAAAAGTTATTCAAGAATATCTCTTTCTCCTATGTGCTTTCATCCCTAACCCTAACCCTAACCCTTCCGAAAGTCGGAGAAGCTCAAGGATGGTACCGATCGATGCGCGCAACCCCATTTAGTGGGGGTAGAGCCTACTTGCAAGTCTCTCCGACCTTCACAAAAAAAGTTATTCAAGAATATCTCCTCAGATTTGGGGGAATTTCGTCGGTCGACCTCTTCCGAAGGTCGTACAAGCTCGGGGATGGTACCAATCGATCCGCAGGACCCAAATTAGTCCAGATGCAACCACTTTCCAAGTCTCTCCGACCTTCACAAAAAAAGTTATTCAAGAATATCTCTTTCTCCTATGTGCTTTCATCCCTAACCCTAACCCTAACCCTTCCGAAAGTCGGAGAAGCTCAAGGATGGTACCGATCGATGCGCGCTACCCCATTTAGTGGGGGTAGAGCCTACTTGCAAGTCTCTCCGACCTTCACAAAAAAAGTTATTCAAGAATATCTCTTTCTCCTATGTGCTTTCATCCCTAACCCTAACCCTAACCCTTCCGAAAGTCGGAGAAGCTCAAGGATGGTACCGATCGATGCGCGCAACCCCATTTAGTGGGGGTAGAGCCTACTTGCAAGTCTCTCCGACCTTCACAAAAAAGGTTATTCAAGAATATCTCCTCAGATTTGGGGGAATTTCGTCGGTCGACCTCTTCCGAAGGTCGTACAAGCTCGGGGATAGTACCAATCGATCCGCAGGACCCAAATTAGTCCAGATGCAACCACTTTCCAAGTCTCTCCGACCTTCACAAAAAAAGTTATTCAAGAATATCTCTTTCTCCTATGTGCTTTCATCCCTAACCCTAACCCTAACCCTTCCGAAAGTCGTAGAAGCTCAAGGATGGTACCGATCGATGTGCGCTACCCCATTTAGTGGGGGTAGAGCCTACTTGCAAGTCTCTCCGACCTTCACAAAAAAAGTTATTCAAGAATATCTCTTTCTCCTATGTGCTTTCATCCCTAACCCTAACCCTAACCCTTCCGAAAGTCGGAGAAGCTCAAGGATGGTACCGATCGATGCGCGCTACCCCATTTAGTGGGGGTAGAGCCTACTTGCAAGTCTCTCCGACCTTCACAAAAAAAGTTATTCAAGAATATCTCTTTCTCCTATGTGCTTTCATCCCTAACCCTAACCCTAACCCTTCCGAAAGTCGGAGAAGCTCAAGGATGGTACCGATCGATGCGCGCTACCACATTTAGTGGGGGTAGAGCCTACTTGCAAGTCTCTCCGACCTTCACAAAAAAAGTTATTCAAGAATATCTCTTTCTCCTATGTGCTTTCATCCCTAACCCTAACCCTAACCCTTCCGAAAGTCGGAGAAGCTCAAGGATGGTACCGATCGATGCGCGCAACCCCATTTAGTGGGGGTAGAGCCTACTTGCAAGTCTCTCCGACCTTCACAAAAAAAGTAATTCAAGAATATCTCCTCAGATTTGGGGGAATTTCGTCGGTCGACCTCTTCCGAAGGTCGTACAAGCTCGGGGATGGTACCAATCGATCCGCAGGACCCAAATTAGTCCAGATGCAACCACTTTCCAAGTCTCTCCGACCTTCACAAAAAAAGTTATTCAAGAATATCTCTTTCTCCTATGTGCTTTCATCCCTAACCCTAACCCTAACCCTTCCGAAAGTCGGAGAAGCTCAAGGATGGTACCGATCGATGCGCGCTACCCCATTTAGTGGGGGTAGAGCCTACTTGCAAGTCTCTCCGACCTTCACAAAAAAAGTTATTCAAGAATATCTCTTTCTCCTATGTGCTTTCATCCCTAACCCTAACCCTAACCCTTCCGAAAGTCGGAGAAGCTCAAGGATGGTACCGATCGATGCGCGCAACCCCATTTAGTGGGGGTAGAGCCTACTTGCAAGTCTCTCCGACCTTCACAAAAAAAGTTATTCAAGAATATCTCCTCAGATTTGGGGGAATTTCGTCGGTCGACCTCTTCCGAAGGTCGTACAAGCTCGGGGATGGTACCAATCGATCCGCAGGACCCAAATTAGTCCAGATGCAACCACTTTCCAAGTCTCTCCGACCTTCACAAAAAAAGTTATTCAAGAATATCTCTTTCTCCTATGTGCTTTCATCCCTAACCCTAACCCTAACCCTTCCGAAAGTCGGAGAAGCTCAAGGATGGTACCGATCGATGCGCGCTACCCCATTTAGTGGGGGTAGAGCCTACTTGCAAGTCTCTCCGACCTTCACAAAAAAAGTTATTCAAGAATATCTCTTTCTCCTATGTGCTTTCATCCCTAACCCTAACCCTAACCCTTCCGAAAGTCGGAGAAGCTCAAGGATGGTACCGATCGATGCGCGCAACCCCATTTAGTGGGGGTAGAGCCTACTTGCAAGTCTCTCCGACCTTCACAAAAAAAGTTATTCAAGAATATCTCCTCAGATTTGGGGGAATTTCGTCGGTCGACCTCTTCCGAAGGTCGTACAAGCTCGGGGATAGTACCAATCGATCCGCAGGACCCAAATTAGTCCAGATGCAACCACTTTCCAAGTCTCTCCGACCTTCACAAAAAAAGTTATTCAAGAATATCTCTTTCTCCTATGTGCTTTCATCCCTAACCCTAACCCTAACCCTTCCGAAAGTCGTAGAAGCTCAAGGATGGTACCGATCGATGTGCGCTACCCCATTTAGTGGGGGTAGAGCCTACTTGCAAGTCTCTCCGACCTTCACAAAAAAAGTTATTCAAGAATATCTCTTTCTCCTATGTGCTTTCATCCCTAACCCTAACCCTAACCCTTCCGAAAGTCGGAGAAGCTCAAGGATGGTACCGATCGATGCGCGCTACCCCATTTAGTGGGGGTAGAGCCTACTTGCAAGTCTCTCCGACCTTCACAAAAAAAGTTATTCAAGAATATCTCTTTCTCCTATGTGCTTTCATCCCTAACCCTAACCCTAACCCTTCCGAAAGTCGGAGAAGCTCAAGGATGGTACCGATCGATGCGCGCTACCACATTTAGTGGGGGTAGAGCCTACTTGCAAGTCTCTCCGACCTTCACAAAAAAAGTTATTCAAGAATATCTCTTTCTCCTATGTGCTTTCATCCCTAACCCTAACCCTAACCCTTCCGAAAGTCGGAGAAGCTCAAGGATGGTACCGATCGATGCGCGCAACCCCATTTAGTGGGGGTAGAGCCTACTTGCAAGTCTCTCCGACCTTCACAAAAAAAGTAATTCAAGAATATCTCCTCAGATTTGGGGGAATTTCGTCGGTCGACCTCTTCCGAAGGTCGTACAAGCTCGGGGATGGTACCAATCGATCCGCAGGACCCAAATTAGTCCAGATGCAACCACTTTCCAAGTCTCTCCGACCTTCACAAAAAAAGTTATTCAAGAATATCTCTTTCTCCTATGTGCTTTCATCCCTAACCCTAACCCTAACCCTTCCGAAAGTCGGAGAAGCTCAAGGATGGTACCGATCGATGCGCGCTACCACATTTAGTGGGGGTAGAGCCTACTTGCAAGTCTCTCCGACCTTCACAAAAAAAGTTATTCAAGAATATCTCTTTCTCCTATGTGCTTTCATCCCTAACCCTAACCCTAACCCTTCCGAAAGTCGGAGAAGCTCAAGGATGGTACCGATCGATGCGCGCAACCCCATTTAGTGGGGGTAGAGCCTACTTGCAAGTCTCTCCGACCTTCACAAAAAAAGTTATTCAAGAATATCTCCTCAGATTTGGGGGAATTTCGTCGGTCGACCTCTTCCGAAGGTCGTACAAGCTCGGGGATGGTACCAATCGATCCGCAGGACCCAAATTAGTCCAGATGCAACCACTTTCCAAGTCTCTCCGACCTTCACAAAAAAAGTTATTCAAGAATATCTCTTTCTCCTATGTGCTTTCATCCCTAACCCTAACCCTAACCCTTCCGAAAGTCGGAGAAGCTCAAGGATGGTACCGATCGATGCGCGCTACCCCATTTAGTGGGGGTAGAGCCTACTTGCAAGTCTCTCCGACCTTCACAAAAAAAGTTATTCAAGAATATCTCTTTCTCCTATGTGCTTTCATCCCTAACCCTAACCCTAACCCTTCCGAAAGTCGGAGAAGCTCAAGGATGGTACCGATCGATGCGCGCAACCCCATTTAGTGGGGGTAGAGCCTACTTGCAAGTCTCTCCGACCTTCACAAAAAAAGTTATTCAAGAATATCTCCTCAGATTTGGGGGAATTTCGTCGGTCGACCTCTTCCGAAGGTCGTACAAGCTCGGGGATGGTACCAATCGATCCGCAGGACCCAAATTAGTCCAGATGCAACCACTTTCCAAGTCTCTCCGACCTTCACAAAAAAAGTTATTCAAGAATATGTCTTTCTCCTATGTGCTTTCATCCCTAACCCTAACCCTTCCGAAAGTCGGAGAAGCTCAAGGATGGTACCGATCGATGCGCGCTACCCCATTTAGTGGGGGTAGAGCCTACTTGCAAGTCTCTCAGACCTTCACAAAAAAAGTTATTCAAGAATATCTCCTCAGATTTGGGGGAATTTCGTCGGTCGACCTCTTCCGAAGGTCGTACAAGCTCGGGGATGGTACCAATCGATCCGCAGGACCCAAATTAGTCCAGATGCAACCACTTTCCAAGTCTCTCCGACCTTCACAAAAAACGTTATTCAAGAATATCTCTTTCTCCTATGTGCTTTCATCCCTAACCCTAACCCTAACCCTTCCGAAAGTCGGAGAAGCTCAAGGATGGTACCGATCGATGCGCGCTACCCCATTTAGTGGGGGTAGAGCCTACTTGCAAGTCTCTCCGACCTTCACAAAAAAAGTTATTCAAGAATATCTCTTTCTCCTATGTGCTTTCATCCCTAACCCTAACCCTAACCCTTCCGAAAGTCGGAGAAGCTCAAGGATGGTACCGATCGATGCGCGCTACCACATTTAGTGGGGGTAGAGCCTACTTGCAAGTCTCTCCGACCTTCACAAAAAAAGTTATTCAAGAATATCTCTTTCTCCTATGTGCTTTCATCCCTAACCCTAACCCTAACCCTTCCGAAAGTCGGAGAAGCTCAAGGATGGTACCGATCGATGCGCGCAACCCCATTTAGTGGGGGTAGAGCCTACTTGCAAGTCTCTCCGACCTTCACAAAAAAAGTAATTCAAGAATATCTCCTCAGATTTGGGGGAATTTCGTCGGTCGACCTCTTCCGAAGGTCGTACAAGCTCGGGGATGGTACCAATCGATCCGCAGGACCCAAATTAGTCCAGATGCAACGACTTTCCAAGTCTCTCCGACCTTCACAAAAAAAGTTATTCAAGAATATCTCTTTCTCCTATGTGCTTTCATCCCTAACCCTAACCCTAACCCTTCCGAAAGTCGGAGAAGCTCAAGGATGGTACCGATCGATGCGCGCTACCCCATTTAGTGGGGGTAGAGCCTACTTGCAAGTCTCTCCGACCTTCACAAAAAAAGTTATTCAAGAATATCTCTTTCTCCTATGTGCTTTCATCCCTAACCCTAACCCTAACCCTTCCGAAAGTCGGAGAAGCTCAAGGATGGTACCGATCGATGCGCGCAACCCCATTTAGTGGGGGTAGAGCCTACTTGCAAGTCTCTCCGACCTTCACAAAAAAAGTTATTCAAGAATATCTCCTCAGATTTGGGGGAATTTCGTCGGTCGACCTCTTCCGAAGGTCGTACAAGCTCGGGGATGGTACCAATCGATCCGCAGGACCCAAATTAGTCCAGATGCAACCACTTTCCAAGTCTCTCCGACCTTCACAAAAAAAGTTATTCAAGAATATGTCTTTCTCCTATGTGCTTTCATCCCTAACCCTAACCCTTCCGAAAGTCGGAGAAGCTCAAGGATGGTACCGATCGATGCGCGCTACCCCATTTAGTGGGGGTAGAGCCTACTTGCAAGTCTCTCAGACCTTCACAAAAAAAGTTATTCAAGAATATCTCCTCAGATTTGGGGGAATTTCGTCGGTCGACCTCTTCCGAAGGTCGTACAAGCTCGGGGATGGTACCAATCGATCCGCAGGACCCAAATTAGTCCAGATGCAACCACTTTCCAAGTCTCTCCGACCTTCACAAAAAACGTTATTCAAGAATATCTCTTTCTCCTATGTGCTTTCATCCCTAACCCTAACCCTAACCCTTCCGAAAGTCGGAGAAGCTCAAGGATGGTACCGATCGATGCGCGCTACCCCATTTAGTGGGGGCAGAGCCTACTTGCAAGTCTCTCCGACCTTCACAAAAAAAGTTATTCAAGAATATCTCTTTCTCCTATGTGCTTTCATCCCTAACCCTAACCCTAACCCTTCCAAAAGTCGGAGAAGCTCAAGGATGGTACCGATCGATGTGCGCTACCCCATTTAGTGGGGGTAGAGCCTACTTGCAAGTCTCTCCGACCTTCACAAAAAAAGTTATTCAAGAATATCTCTTTCTCGTATGTGCTTTCATCCCTAACCCTAACCCTAACCCTTCCGAAAGTCGGAGAAGCTCAAGGATGGTACCGATCGATGCGCGCAACCCCATTTAGTGGGGGTAGAGCCTACTTGCAAGTCTCTCCGACCTTCACAAAAAAAGTAATTCAAGAATATCTCCTCAGATTTGGGGGAATTTCGTCGGTCGACCTCTTCCGAAGGTCGTACAAGCTCGGGGATGGTACCAATCGATCCGCAGGACCCAAATTAGTCCAGATGCAACCACTTTCCAAGTCTCTCCGACCTTCACAAAAAAAGTTATTCAAGAATATCTCTTTCTCCTATGTGCTTTCATCCCTAACCCTAACCCTAACCCTTCCGAAAGTCGGAGAAGCTCAAGGATGGTACCGATCGATGCGCGCTACCCCATTTAGTGGGGGCAGAGCCTACTTGCAAGTCTCTCCGACCTTCACAAAAAAAGTTATTCAAGAATATCTCTTTCTCCTATGTGCTTTCATCCCTAACCCTAACCCTAACCCTTCCGAAAGTCGGAGAAGCTCAAGGATGGTACCGGTCGATGCGCGCTACCCCATTTAGTGGGGGTAGAGCCTACTTGCAAGTCTCTCCGACCTTCACAAAAAAAGTTATTCAAGAATATCTCTTTCTCCTATGTGCTTTCATCCCTAACCCTAACCCTAACCCTTCCGAAAGTCGGAGAAGCTCAAGGATGGTACCGATCGATGCGCGCAACCCCATTTAGTGGGGGTAGAGCCTACTTGCAAGTCTCTCCGACCTTCACAAAAAAAGTAATTCAAGAATATCTCCTCAGATTTGGGGGAATTTCGTCGGTCGACCTCTTCCGAAGGTCGTACAAGCTCGGGGATGGTACCAATCGATCCGCAGGACCCAAATTAGTCCAGATGCAACCACTTTCCAAGTCTCTCCGACCTTCACAAAAAAAGTTATTCAAGAATATCTCTTTCTCCTATGTGCTTTCATCCCTAACCCTAACCCTAACCCTTCCGAAAGTCGGAGAAGCTCAAGGATGGTACCGATCGATGCGCGCTACCCCATTTAGTGGGGGTAGAGCCTACTTGCAAGTCTCTCCGACCTTCACAAAAAAAGTTATTCAAGAATATCTCTTTCTCCTATGTGCTTTCATCCCTAACCCTAACCCTTCCGAAAGTCGGAGAAGCTCAAGGATAGTACCGATCGATGCGCGCTACCCCATTTAGTGGGGGTAGAGCCTACTTGCAAGTCTCTCAGACCTTCACAAAAAAAGTTATTCAAGAATATCTCATCAGATTTGGGGGAATTTCGTCGGTCGACCTCTTCCGAAGGTCGTACAAGCTCGGGGATGGTACCAATCGATCCGCAGGACCCAAATTAGTCCAGATGCAACCACTTTCCAAGTCTCTCCGACCTTCACAAAAAAAGTTATTCAAGAATATCTCTTTCTCCTATGTGCTTTCATCCCTAACCCTAACCCTAACCCTTCCGAAAGTCGGAGAAGCTCAAGGATGGTACCGATCGATGCGCGCTACCCCATTTAGTGGGGGCAGAGCCTACTTGCAAGTCTCTCCGACCTTCACAAAAAAAGTTATTCAAGAATATCTCTTTCTCCTATGTGCTTTCATCCCTAACCCTAACCCTAACCCTTCCGAAAGTCGGAGAAGCTCAAGGATGGTACCGATCGATGCGCGCTACCCCATTTAGTGGGGGTAAAGCCTACTTGCAAGTCTCTCCGACCTTCACAAAAAAAGTTATTCAAGAATATCTCTTTCTCCTATGTGCTTTCATCCCTAACCCTAACCCTAACCCTTCCGAAAGTCGGAGAAGCTCAAGGATGGTACCGATCGATGCGCGCTACCCCATTTAGTGGGGGTAGAGCCTACTTGCAAGTCTCTCCGACCTTCACAAAAAAAGTTATTCAAGAATATCTCTTTCTCCTATGTGCTTTCATCCCTAACCCTAACCCTAACCCTTCCAAAAGTCGGAGAAGCTCAAGGATGGTACCGATCGATGCGCGCAACCCCATTTAGTGGGGGTAGAGCCTACTTGCAAGTCTCTCCGACCTTCACAAAAAAAGTTATTCAAGAATATCTCCTCAGATTTGGGGGAATTTCGTCGGTCGACCTCTTCCGAAGGTCGTACAAGCTCGGGGATGGTACCAATCGATCCGCAGGACCCAAATTAGTCCAGATGCAACCACTTTCCAAGTCTCTCCGACCTTCACAAAAAAAGTTATTCAAGAATATCTCTTTCTCCTATGTGCTTTCATCCCTAACCCTAACCCTAACCCTTCCGAAAGTCGGAGAAGCTCAAGGATGGTACCGATCGATGCGCGCTACCCCATTTAGTGGGGGTAGAGCCTACTTGCAAGTCTCTCCGACCTTCACAAAAAAAGTTATTCAAGAATATCTCTTTCTCCTATGTGCTTTCATCCCTAACCCTAACCCTAACCCTTCCGAAAGTCGGAGAAGCTCAAGGATGGTACCGATCGATGCGCGCTACCCCATTTAGTGGGGGTAGAGCCTACTTGCAAGTCTCTCCGACCTTCACAAAAAAAGTTATTCAAGAATATCTCCTCAGATTTGGGGGAATTTCGTCGGTCGACCTCTTCCGAAGGTCGTACAAGCTCGGGGATGGTACCAATCGATCCGCAGGACCCAAATTAGTCCAGATGCAACCACTTTCCAAGTCTCTCCGACCTTCACAAAAAAAGTTATTCAAGAATATCTCTTTCTCCTATGTGCTTTCATCCCTAACCCTAACCCTAACCCTTCCGAAAGTCGGAGAAGCTCAAGGATGGTACCGATCGATGCGCGCTACCCCATTTAGTGGGGGTAGAGCCTACTTGCAAGTCTCTCCGACCTTCACAAAAAAAGTTATTCAAGAATATCTCTTTCTCCTATGTGCTTTCATCCCTAACCCTAACCCTAACCCTTCCGAAAGTCGGAGAAGCTCAAGGATGGTACCGATCGATGCGCGCAACCCCATTTAGTGGGGGTAGAGCCTACTTGCAAGTCTCTCCTACCTTCACAAAAAAAGTAATTCAAGAATATCTCCTCAGATTTGGGGGAATTTCGTCGGTCGACCTCTTCCAAAGGTCGTACAAGCTCGGGGATGGTACCAATCGATCCGCAGGACCCAAATTAGTCCAGATGCAACCACTTTCCAAGTCTCTCCGACCTTCACAAAAAAAGTTATTCAAGAATATCTCTTTCTCCTATGTGCTTTCATCCCTAACCCTAACCCTAACCCTTCCGAAAGTCGGAGAAGCTCAAGGATGGTACCGATCGATGCGCGCTACCCCATTTAGTGGGGGTAGAGCCTACTTGCAAGTCTCTCCGACCTTCACAAAAAAAGTTATTCAAGAATATCTCTTTCTCCTATGTGCTTTCATCCCTAACCCTAACCCTTCCGAAAGTCGGAGAAGCTCAAGGATGGTACCGATCGATGCGCGCTACCCCATTTAGTGGGGGTAGAGCCTACTTGCAAGTCTCTCAGACCTTCACAAAAAAAGTTATTCAAGAATATCTCCTCAGATTTGGGGGAATTTCGTCGGTCGACCTCTTCCGAAGGTCGTACAAGCTCGGGGATGGTACCAATCGATCCGCAGGACCCAAATTAGTCCAGATGCAACCACTTTCCAAGTCTCTCCGACCTTCACAAAAAAAGTTATTCAAGAATATCTCTTTCTCCTATGTGCTTTCATCCCTAACCCTAACCCTAACCCTTCCGAAAGTCGGAGAAGCTCAAGGATGGTACCGATCGATGCGCGCTACCCCATTTAGTGGGGGCAGAGCCTACTTGCAAGTCTCTCCGACCTTCACAAAAAAAGTTATTCAAGAATATCTCTTTCTCCTATGTGCTTTCATCCCTAACCCTAACCCTAACCCTTCCGAAAGTCGGAGAAGCTCAAGGATGGTACCGATCGATGCGCGCTACCCCATTTAGTGGGGGTAGAGCCTACTTGCAAGTCTCTCCGACCTTCACAAAAAAAGTTATTCAAGAATATCTCTTTCTCCTATGTGCTTTCATCCCTAACCCTAACCCTAACCCTTCCGAAAGTCGGAGAAGCTCAAGGATGGTACCGATCGATGCGCGCTACCCCATTTAGTGGGGGTAGAGCCTACTTGCAAGTCTCTCCGACCTTCACAAAAAAAGTTATTCAAGAATATCTCTTTCTCCTATGTGCTTTCATCCCTAACCCTAACCCTAACCCTTCCGAAAGTCGGAGAAGCTCAAGGATGGTACCGATCGATGCGCGCAACCCCATTTAGTGGGGGTAGAGCCTACTTGCAAGTCTCTCCGACCTTCACAAAAAAAGTTATTCAAGAATATCTCCTCAGATTTGGGGGAATTTCGTCGGTCGACCTCTTCCGAAGGTCGTACAAGCTCGGGGATGGTACCAATCGATCCGCAGGACCCAAATTAGTCCAGATGCAACCACTTTCCAAGTCTCTCCGACCTTCACAAAAAAAGTTATTCAAGAATATCTCTTTCTCCTATGTGCTTTCATCCCTAACCCTAACCCTAACCCTTCCGAAAGTCGGAGAAGCTCAAGGATGGTACCGATCGATGCGCGCTACCCCATTTAGTGGGGGTAGAGCCTACTTGCAAGTCTCTCCGACCTTCACAAAAAAAGTTATTCAAGAATATCTCTTTCTCCTATGTGCTTTCATCCCTAACCCTAACCCTAACCCTTCCGAAAGTCGGAGAAGCTCAAGGATGGTACCGATCGATGCGCGCTACCCCATTTAGTGGGGGTAGAGCCTACTTGCAAGTCTCTCCGACCTTCACAAAAAAAGTTATTCAAGAATATCTCTTTCTCCTATGTGCTTTCATCCCTAACCCTAACCCTAACCCTTCCGAAAGTCGGAGAAGCTCAAGGATGGTACCGATCGATGCGCGCTACCCCATTTAGTGGGGGTAGAGCCTACTTGCAAGTCTCTCCGACCTTCACAAAAAAAGTTATTCAAGAATATCTCCTCAGATTTGGGGGAATTTCGTCGGTCGACCTCTTCCGAAGGTCGTACAAGCTCGGGGATGGTACCAATCGATCCGCAGGACCCAAATTAGTCCAGATGCAACCACTTTCCAAGTCTCTCCGACCTTCACAAAAAAAGTTATTCAAGAATATCTCTTTCTCCTATGTGCTTTCATCCCTAACCCTAACCCTAACCCTTCCGAAAGTCGGAGAAGCTCAAAGATGGTACCGATCGATGCGCGCTACCCCATTTAGTGGGGGTAGAGCCTACTTGCAAGTCTCTCCGACCTTCACAAAAAAAGTTATTCAAGAATATCTCTTTCTCCTATGTGCTTTCATCCCTAACCCTAACCCTAACCCTTCCGAAAGTCGGAGAAGCTCAAGGATGGTACCGATCGATGCGCGCAACCCCATTTAGTGGGGGTAGAGCCTACTTGCAAGTCTCTCCGACCTTCACAAAAAAAGTAATTCAAGAATATCTCCTCAGATTTGGGGGAATTTCGTCGGTCGACCTCTTCCGAAGGTCGTACAAGCTCGGGGATGGTACCAATCGATCCGCAGGACCCAAATTAGTCCAGATGCAACCACTTTCCAAGTCTCTCCGACCTTCACAAAAAAAGTTATTCAAGAATATCTCTTTCTCCTATGTGCTTTCATCCCTAACCCTAACCCTAACCCTTCCGAAAGTCGGAGAAGCTCAAGGATGGTACCGATCGATGCGCGCTACCCCATTTAGTGGGGGTAGAGCCTACTTGCAAGTCTCTCCGACCTTCACAAAAAAAGTTATTCAAGAATATCTCTTTCTCCTATGTGCTTTCATCCCTAACCCTAACCCTTCCGAAAGTCGGAGAAGCTCAAGGATGGTACCGATCGATGCGCGCTACCCCATTTAGTGGGGGTAGAGCCTACTTGCAAGTCTCTCAGACCTTCACAAAAAAAGTTATTCAAGAATATCTCCTCAGATTTGGGGGAATTTCGTCGGTCGACCTCTTCCGAAGGTCGTACAAGCTCGGGGATGGTACCAATCGATCCGCAGGACCCAAATTAGTCCAGATGCAACCACTTTCCAAGTCTCTCCGACCTTCACAAAAAAAGTTATTCAAGAATATCTCTTTCTCCTATGTGCTTTCATCCCTAACCCTAACCCTAACCCTTCCGAAAGTCGGAGAAGCTCAAGGATGGTACCGATCGATGCGCGCTACCCCATTTAGTGGGGGCAGAGCCTACTTGCAAGTCTCTCCGACCTTCACAAAAAAAGTTATTCAAGAATATCTCTTTCTCCTATGTGCTTTCATCCCTAACCCTAACCCTAACCCTTCCGAAAGTCGGAGAAGCTCAAGGATGGTACCGATCGATGCGCGCTACCCCATTTAGTGGGGGTAGAGCCTACTTGCAAGTCTCTCCGACCTTCACAAAAAAAGTTATTCAAGAATATCTCTTTCTCCTATGTGCTTTCATCCCTAACCCTAACCCTAACCCTTCCGAAAGTCGGAGAAGCTCAAGGATGGTACCGATCGATGCGCGCTACCCCATTTAGTGGGGGTAGAGCCTACTTGCAAGTCTCTCCGACCTTCACAAAAAAAGTTATTCAAGAATATCTCTTTCTCCTATGTGCTTTCATCCCTAACCCTAACCCTAACCCTTCCGAAAGTCGGAGAAGCTCAAGGATGGTACCGATCGATGCGCGCAACCCCATTTAGTGGGGGTAGAGCCTACTTGCAAGTCTCTCCGACCTTCACAAAAAAAGTTATTCAAGAATATCTCCTCAGATTTGGGGGAATTTCGTCGGTCGACCTCTTCCGAAGGTCGTACAAGCTCGGGGATGGTACCAATCGATCCGCAGGACCCAAATTAGTCCAGATGCAACCACTTTCCAAGTCTCTCCGACCTTCACAAAAAAAGTTATTCAAGAATATCTCTTTCTCCTATGTGCTTTCATCCCTAACCCTAACCCTAACCCTTCCGAAAGTCGGAGAAGCTCAAGGATGGTACCGATCGATGTGCGCTACCCCATTTAGTGGGGGTAGAGCCTACTTGCAAGTCTCTCCGACCTTCACAAAAAAAGTTATTCAAGAATATCTCTTTCTCCTATGTGCTTTCATCCCTAACCCTAACCCTAACCCTTCCAAAAGTCGGAGAAGCTCAAGGATGGTACCGATCGATGCGCGCAACCCCATTTAGTGGGGGTAGAGCCTACTTGCAAGTCTCTCCGACCTTCACAAAAAAAGTTATTCAAGAATATCTCCTCAGATTTGGGGGAATTTCGTTGGTCGACCTCTTCCGAAGGTCGTACAAGCTCGGGGATGGTACCAATCGATCCGCAGGACCCAAATTAGTCCAGATGCAACCACTTTCCAAGTCTCTCCGACCTTCACAAAAAAAGTTATTCAAGAATATCTCTTTCTCCTATGTGCTTTCATCCCTAACCCTAACCCTTCCGAAAGTCGGAGAAGCTCAAGGATGGTACCGATCGATGCGCGCTACCCCATTTAGTGGGGGTAGAGCCTACTTGCAAGTCTCTCCGACCTTCACAAAAAAAGTTATTCAAGAATATCTCTTTCTCCTATGTGCTTTCATCCCTAACCCTAACCCTAACCCTTCCGAAAGTCGGAGAAGCTCAAGGATGGTACCGATCGATGCGCGCTACCCCATTTAGTGGGGGTAGAGCCTACTTGCAAGTCTCTCCGACCTTCACAAAAAAAGTTATTCAAGAATATCTCTTTCTCCTATGTGCTTTCATCCCTAACCCTAACCCTAACCCTTCCGAAAGTCGGAGAAGCTCAAGGATGGTACCGATCGATGCGCGCAACCCCATTTAGTGGGGGTAGAGCCTACTTGCAAGTCTCTCCGACCTTCACAAAAAAAGTTATTCAAGAATATCTCCTCAGATTTGGGGGAATTTCGTCGGTCGACCTCTTCCGAAGGTCGTACAAGCTCGGGGATGGTACCAATCGATCCGCAGGACCCAAATTAGTCCAGATGCAACCACTTTCCAAGTCTCTCCGACCTTCACAAAAAAAGTTATTCAAGAATATCTCTTTCTCCTATGTGCTTTCATCCCTAACCCTAACCCTAACCCTTTCGAAAGTCGGAGAAGCTCAAGGATGGTACCGATCGATGCGCGCTACCCCATTTAGTGGGGGTAAAGCCTACTTGCAAGTCTCTCCGACCTTCACAAAAAAAGTTATTCAAGAATATCTCTTTCTCCTATGTGCTTTCATCCCTAACCCTAACCCTAACCCTTCCAAAAGTCGGAGAAGCTCAAGGATGGTACCGATCGATGCGCGCAACCCCATTTAGTGGGGGTAGAGCCTACTTGCAAGTCTCTCCGACCTTCACAAAAAAAGTTATTCAAGAATATCTCCTCAGATTTGGGGGAATTTCGTCGGTCGACCTCTTCCGAAGGTCGTACAAGCTCGGGGATGGTACCAATCGATCCGCAGGACCCAAATTAGTCCAGATGCAACCACTTTTCAAGTCTCTCCGACCTTCACAAAAAAAGTTATTCAAGAATATCTCTTTCTCCTATGTGCTTTCATCCCTAACCCTAACCCTAACCCTTCCGAAAGTCGGAGAAGCTCAAGGATGGTACCGATCGATGCGCGCTACCCCATTTAGTGGGGGTAGAGCCTACTTGCAAGTCTCTCCGACCTTCACAAAAAAAGTTATTCAAGAATATCTCTTTCTCCTATGTGCTTTCATCCCTAACCCTAACCCTAACCCTTCCGAAAGTCGGAGAAGCTCAGGGATGGTACCGATCGATGCGCGCTACCCCATTTAGTGGGGGTAGAGCCTACTTGCAAGTCTCTCCGACCTTCACAAAAAAAGTTATTCAAGAATATCTCCTCAGATTTGGGGGAATTTCGTCGGTCGACCTCTTCCGAAGGTCGTACAAGCTCGGGGATGGTACCAATCGATCCGCAAGACCCAAATTAGTCCAGATGCAACCACTTTCCAAGTCTCTCCGACCTTCACAAAAAAAGTTATTCAAGAATATCTCTTTCTCCTATGTGCTTTCATCCCTAACCCTAACCCTAACCCTTCCGAAAGTCGGAGAAGCTCAAGGATGGTACCGATCGATGCGCGCTACCCCATTTAGTGGGGGTAGAGCCTACTTGCAAGTCTCTCCGACCTTCACAAAAAAAGTTATTCAAGAATATCTCTTTCTCCTATGTGCTTTCATCCCTAACCCTAACCCTAACCCTTCCGAAAGTCGGAGAAGCTCAAGGATGGTACCGATCGATGCGCGCAACCCCATTTAGTGGGGGTAGAGCCTACTTGCAAGTCTCTCCGACCTTCACAAAAAAAGTTATTCAAGAATATCTCCTCAGATTTGGGGGAATTTCGTCGGTCGACCTCTTCCGAAGGTCGTACAAGCTCGGGGATGGTACCAATCGATCCGCAGGACCCAAATTAGTCCAGATGCAACCACTTTCCAAGTCTCTCCGACCTTCACAAAAAAAGTTATTCAAGAATATCTCTTTCTCCTATGTGCTTTCATCCCTAACCCTAACCCTAACCCTTCCGAAAGTCGGAGAAGCTCAAGGATGGTACCGATCGATGCGCGCTACCCCATTTAGTGGGGGTAGAGCCTACTTACAAGTCTCTCCAACCTTCACAAAAAAAGTTATTCAAGAATATCTCTTTCTCCTATGTGCTTTCATCCCTAACCCTAACCCTAACCCTTCCGAAAGTCGGAGAAGCTCAAGGATGGTACCGATCGATGCGCGCAACCCCATTTAGTGGGGGTAGAGCCTACTTGCAAGTCTCTCCGACCTTCACAAAAAAAGTTATTCAAGAATATCTCCTCAGATTTGGGGGAATTTCGTCGGTCGACCTCTTCCGAAGGTCGTACAAGCTCGGGGATGGTACCAATCGATCCGCAGGACCCAAATTAGTCCAGATGCAACCACTTTCCAAGTCTCTCCGACCTTCACAAAAAAAGTTATTCAAGAATATCTCTTTCTCCTATGTGCTTTCATCCCTAACCCTAACCCTAACCCTTCCGAAAGTCGGAGAAGCTCAAGGATGGTACCGATCGATGCGCGCTACCCCATTTAGTGGGGGTAGAGCCTACTTGCAAGTCTCTCCGACCTTCACAAAAAAAGTTATTCAAGAATATCTCTTTCTCCTATGTGCTTTCATCCCTAACCCTAACCCTAACCCTTCCGAAAGTCGGAGAAGCTCAAGGATGGTACCGATCGATGTGCGCTACCCCATTTAGTGGGGGTAGAGCCTACTTGCAAGTCTCTCCGACCTTCACAAAAAAAGTTATTCAAGAATATCTCCTCAGATTTGGGGGAATTTCGTCGGTCGACCTCTTCCGAAGGTCGTACAAGCTCGGGGATGGTACCAATCGATCCGCAGGACCCAAATTAGTCCAGATGCAACCACTTTCCAAGTCTCTCCGACCTTCACAAAAAAAGTTATTCAAGAATATCTCTTTCTCCTATGTGCTTTCATCCCTAACCCTAACCCTAACCCTTCCGAAAGTCGGAGAAGCTCAAGGATGGTACTGATCGATGCGCGTTACCCCATTTAGTGGGGGTAGAGCCTACTTGCAAGTCTCTCCGACCTTCACAAAAAAAGTTATTCAAGAATATCTCTTTCTCCTATGTGCTTTCATCCCTAACCCTAACCCTAACCCTTCCGAAAGTCGGAGAAGCTCAAGGATGGTACCGATCGATGTGCGCTACCCCATTTAGTGGGGGTAGAGCCTACTTGCAAGTCTCTCCGACCTTCACAAAAAAAGTTATTCAAGAATATCTCTTTCTCCTATGTGCTTTCATCCCTAACCCCAACCCTTCCGAAAGTCGGAGAAGCTCAAGGATGGTACCGATCGATGCGCGCTACCCCATTTAGTGGGGGTAGAGCCTACTTGCAAGTCTCTCCGACCTTCACAAAAAAAGTTATTCAAGAATATCTCTTTCTCCTATGTGCTTTCATCCCTAACCCTAACCCTAACCCTTCCAAAAGTCGGAGAAGCTCAAGGATGGTACCGATCGATGCGCGCTACCCCATTTAGTGGGGGTAGAGCCTACTTGCAAGTCTCTCCGACCTTCACAAAAAAAGTTATTCAAGAATATCTCTTTCTCCTATGTGCTTTCATCCCTAACCCTAACCCTAACCCTTCCGAAAGTCGGAGAAGCTCAAGGATGGTACCGATCGATGTGCGCTACCCCATTTAGTGGGGGTAGAGCCTACTTGCAAGTCTCTCCGACCTTCACAAAAAAAGTTATTCAAGAATATCTCCTCAGATTTGGGGGAATTTCGTCGGTCGACCTCTTCCGAAGGTCGTACAAGCTCGGGGATGGTACCAATCGATCCGCAGGACCCAAATTAGTCCAGATGCAACCACTTTCCAAGTCTCTCCGACCTTCACAAAAAAAGTTATTCAAGAATATCTCTTTCTCCTATGTGCTTTCATCCCTAACCCTAACCCTAACCCTTCCGAAAGTCGGAGAAGCTCAAGGATAGTACCGATCGATGCGCGCTACCCCATTTAGTGGGGGTAGAGCCTACTTGCAAGTCTCTCCGACCTTCACAAAAAAAGTTATTCAAGAATATCTCTTTCTCCTATGTGCTTTCATCCCTAACCCTAACCCTTCCGAAAGTCGGAGAAGCTCAAGGATGGTACCGATCGATGCGCGCTACCCCATTTAGTGGGGGTAGAGCCTACTTGCAAGTCTCTCCGACCTTCACAAAAAAAGTTATTCAAGAATATCTCTTTCTCCTATGTGCTTTCATCCCTAACCCTAACCCTAACCCTTCCAAAAGTCGGAGAAGCTCAAGGATGGTACCGATCGATGCGCGCTACCCCATTTAGTGGGGGTAGAGCCTACTTGCAAGTCTCTCCGACCATCACAAAAAAAGTTATTCAAGAATATCTCTTTCTCCTATGTGCTTTCATCCCTAACCCTAACCCTAACCCTTCCGAAAGTCGGAGAAGCTCAAGGATGGTACCGATCGATGTGCGCTACCCCATTTAGTGGGGGTAGAGCCTACTTGCAAGTCTCTCCGACCTTCACAAAAAAAGTTATTCAAGAATATCTCCTCAGATTTGGGGGAATTTCGTCGGTCGACCTCTTCCGAAGGTCGTACAAGCTCGGGGATGGTACCAATCGATCCGCAGGACCCAAATTAGTCCAGATGCAACCACTTTCCAAGTCTCTCCGACCTTCACAAAAAAAGTTATTCAAGAATATCTCTTTCTCCTATGTGCTTTCATCCCTAACCCTAACCCTAACCCTTCCGAAAGTCGGAGAAGCTCAAGGATGGTACCGGTCGATGCGCGCTACCCCATTTAGTGGGGGTAGAGCCTACTTGCAAGTCTCTCCGACCTTCACAAAAAAAGTTATTCAAGAATATCTCTTTCTCCTATGTGCTTTCATCCCTAACCCTAACCCTAACCCTTCCGAAAGTCGGAGAAGCTCAAGGATGGTACCGATCGATGCGCGCAACCCCATTTAGTGGGGGTAAAGCCTACTTGCAAGTCTCTCCGACCTTCACAAAAAAAGTAATTCAAGAATATCTCCTCAGATTTGGGGGAATTTCGTCGGTCGACCTCTTCCGAAGGTCGTACAAGCTCGGGGATGGTACCAATCGATCCGCAGGACCCAAATTAGTCCAGATGCAACCACTTTCCAAGTCTCTCCGACCTTCACAAAAAAAGTTATTCAAGAATATCTCTTTCTCCTATGTGCTTTCATCCCTAACCCTAACCCTAACCCTTCCGAAAGTCGGAGAAGCTCAAGGATGGTACCGATCGATGCGCGCTACCCCATTTAGTGGGGGTAGAGCCTACTTGCAAGTCTCTCCGACCTTCACAAAAAAAGTTATTCAAGAATATCTCTTTCTCCTATGTGCTTTCATCCCTAACCCTAACCCTTCCGAAAGTCGGAGAAGCTCAAGGATGGTACCGATCGATGCGCGCTACCCCATTTAGTGGGGGTAGAGCCTACTTGCAAGTCTCTCCGACCTTCACAAAAAAAGTTATTCAAGAATATCTCTTTCTCCTATGTGCTTTCATCCCTAACCCTAACCCTAACCCTTCCAAAAGTCGGAGAAGCTCAAGGATGGTACCGATCGATGCGCGCTACCCCATTTAGTGGGGGTAGAGCCTACTTGCAAGTCTCTCCGACCATCACAAAAAAAGTTATTCAAGAATATCTCTTTCTCCTATGTGCTTTCATCCCTAACCCTAACCCTAACCCTTCCGAAAGTCGGAGAAGCTCAAGGATGGTACCGATCGATGTGCGCTACCCCATTTAGTGGGGGTAGAGCCTACTTGCAAGTCTCTCCGACCTTCACAAAAAAAGTTATTCAAGAATATCTCCTCAGATTTGGGGGAATTTCGTCGGTCGACCTCTTCCGAAGGTCGTACAAGCTCGGGGATGGTACCAATCGATCCGCAGGACCCAAATTAGTCCAGATGCAACCACTTTCCAAGTCTCTCCGACCTTCACAAAAAAAGTTATTCAAGAATATCTCTTTCTCCTATGTGCTTTCATCCCTAACCCTAACCCTAACCCTTCCGAAAGTCGGAGAAGCTCAAGGATGGTACCGGTCGATGCGCGCTACCCCATTTAGTGGGGGTAGAGCCTACTTGCAAGTCTCTCCGACCTTCACAAAAAAAGTTATTCAAGAATATCTCTTTCTCCTATGTGCTTTCATCCCTAACCCTAACCCTAACCCTTCCGAAAGTCGGAGAAGCTCAAGGATGGTACCGATCGATGCGCGCAACCCCATTTAGTGGGGGTAAAGCCTACTTGCAAGTCTCTCCGACCTTCACAAAAAAAGTAATTCAAGAATATCTCCTCAGATTTGGGGGAATTTCGTCGGTCGACCTCTTCCGAAGGTCGTACAAGCTCGGGGATGGTACCAATCGATCCGCAGGACCCAAATTAGTCCAGATGCAACCACTTTCCAAGTCTCTCCGACCTTCACAAAAAAAGTTATTCAAGAATATCTCTTTCTCCTATGTGCTTTCATCCCTAACCCTAACCCTAACCCTTCCGAAAGTCGGAGAAGCTCAAGGATGGTACCGATCGATGCGCGCTACCCCATTTAGTGGGGGTAGAGCCTACTTGCAAGTCTCTCCGACCTTCACAAAAAAAGTTATTCAAGAATATCTCTTTCTCCTATGTGCTTTCATCCCTAACCCTAACCCTTCCGAAAGTCGGAGAAGCTCAAGGATGGTACCGATCGATGCGCGCTACCCCATTTAGTGGGGGTAGAGCCTACTTGCAAGTCTCTCAGACCTTCACAAAAAAAGTTATTCAAGAATATCTCATCAGATTTGGGGGAATTTCGTCGGTCGACCTCTTCCGAAGGTCGTACAAGCTCGGGGATGGTACCAATCGATCCGCAGGACCCAAATTAGTCCAGATGCAACCACTTTCCAAGTCTCTCCGACCTTCACAAAAAAAGTTATTCAAGAATATCTCTTTCTCCTATGTGCTTTCATCCCTAACCCTAACCCTAACCCTTCCGAAAGTCGGAGAAGCTCAAGGATGGTACCGATCGATGCGCGCTACCCCATTTAGTGGGGGCAGAGCCTACTTGCAAGTCTCTCCGACCTTCACAAAAAAAGTTATTCAAGAATATCTCTTTCTCCTATGTGCTTTCATCCCTAACCCTAACCCTAACCCTTCCGAAAGTCGGAGAAGCTCAAGGATGGTACCGATCGATGCGCGCTACCCCATTTAGTGGGGGTAGAGCCTACTTGCAAGTCTCTCCGACCTTCACAAAAAAAGTTATTCAAGAATATCTCTTTCTCCTATGTGCTTTCATCCCTAACCCTAACCCTAACCCTTCCGAAAGTCGGAGAAGCTCAAAGATGGTACCGATCGATGCGCGCTACCCCATTTAGTGGGGGTAGAGCCTACTTGCAAGTCTCTCCGACCTTCACAAAAAAAGTTATTCAAGAATATCTCTTTCTCCTATGTGCTTTCATCCCTAACCCTAACCCTAACCCTTCCAAAAGTCGGAGAAGCTCAAGGATGGTACCGATCGATGCGCGCAACCCCATTTAGTGGGGGTAGAGCCTACTTGCAAGTCTCTCCGACCTTCACAAAAAAAGTTATTCAAGAATATCTCCTCAGATTTGGGGGAATTTCGTCGGTCGACCTCTTCCGAAGGTCGTACAAGCTCGGGGATGGTACCAATCGATCCGCAGGACCCAAATTAGTCCAGATGCAACCACTTTCCAAGTCTCTCCGACCTTCACAAAAAAAGTTATTCAAGAATATCTCTTTCTCCTATGTGCTTTCATCCCTAACCCTAACCCTAACCCTTCCGAAAGTCGGAGAAGCTCAAGGATGGTACCGATCGATGCGCGCTACCCCATTTAGTGGGGGTAGAGCCTACTTGCAAGTCTCTCCGACCTTCACAAAAAAAGTTATTCAAGAATATCTCTTTCTCCTATGTGCTTTCATCCCTAACCCTAACCCTAACCCTTCCGAAAGTCGGAGAAGCTCAAGGATGGTACCGATCGATGCGCGCTACCCCATTTAGTGGGGGTAGAGCCTACTTGCAAGTCTCTCCGACCTTCACAAAAAAAGTTATTCAAGAATATCTCCTCAGATTTGGGGGAATTTCGTCGGTCGACCTCTTCCGAAGGTCGTACAAGCTCGGGGATGGTACCAATGGATCCGCAGGACCCAAATTAGTCCAGATGCAACCACTTTCCAAGTCTCTCCGACCTTCACAAAAAAAGTTATTCAAGAATATCTCTTTCTCCTATGTGCTTTCATCCCTAACCCTAACCCTAACCCTTCCGAAAGTCGGAGAAGCTCAAGGATGGTACCGATCGATGCGCGCTACCCCATTTAGTGGGGGTAGAGCCTACTTGCAAGTCTCTCCGACCTTCACAAAAAAAGTTATTCAAGAATATCTCTTTCTCCTATGTGCTTTCATCCCTAACCCTAACCCTAACCCTTCCGAAAGTCGGAGAAGCTCAAGGATGGTACCGATCGATGCGCGCTACCCCATTTAGTGGGGGTAGAGCCTACTTGCAAGTCTCTCCGACCTTCACAAAAAAAGTTATTCAAGAATATCTCTTTCTCCTATGTGCTTTCATCCCTAACCCTAACCCTTCCGAAAGTCGGAGAAGCTCAAGGATAGTACCGATCGATGCGCGCTACCCCATTTAGTGGGGGTAGAGCCTACTTGCAAGTCTCTCAGACCTTCACAAAAAAGGTTATTCAAGAATATCTCCTCAGATTTGGGGGAATTTCGTCGGTCGACCTCTTCCGAAGGTCGTACAAGCTCGGGGATGGTACCAATCGATCTGCAGGACCCAAATTAGTCCAGATGCAACCACTTTCCAAGTCTCTCCGACCTTCACAAAAAAAGTTATTCAAGAATATCTCTTTCTCCTATGTGCTTTCATCCCTAACCCTAACCCTAACCCTTCCGAAAGTCGGAGAAGCTCAAGGATGGTACCGATCGATGCGCGCTACCCCATTTAGTGGGGGCAGAGCCTACTTGCAAGTCTCTCCGACCTTCACAAAAAAAGTTATTCAAGAATATCTCTTTCTCCTATGTGCTTTCATCCCTAACCCTAACCCTAACCCTTCCGAAAGTCGGAGAAGCTCAAGGATGGTACCGATCGATGCGCGCTACCCCATTTAGTGGGGGTAGAGCCTACTTGCAAGTCTCTCCGACCTTCACAAAAAAAGTTATTCAAGAATATCTCTTTCTCCTATGTGCTTTCATCCCTAACCCTAACCCTAACCCTTCCGAAAGTCGGAGAAGCTCAAGGATGGTACCGATCGATGCGCGCTACCCCATTTAGTGGGGGTAGAGCCTACTTGCAAGTCTCTCCGACCTTCACAAAAAAAGTTATTCAAGAATATCTCTTTCTCCTATGTGCTTTCATCCCTAACCCTAACCCTAACCCTTCCGAAAGTCGGAGAAGCTCAAGGATGGTACCGATCGATGCGCGCTACCCCATTTAGTGGGGGTAGAGCCTACTTGCAAGTCTCTCCGACCTTCACAAAAAAAGTTATTCAAGAATATCTCCTCAGATTTGGGGGAATTTCGTCGGTCGACCTCTTCCGAAGGTCGTACAAGCTCGGGGATGGTACCAATCGATCCGCAGGACCCAAATTAGTCCAGATGCAACCACTTTCCAAGTCTCTCCGACCTTCACAAAAAAAGTTATTCAAGAATATCTCTTTCTCCTATGTGCTTTCATCCCTAACCCTAACCCTAACCCTTCCGAAAGTCGGAGAAGCTCAAGGATGGTACCGATCGATGCGCGCTACCCCATTTAGTGGGGGTAGAGCCTACTTGCAAGTCTCTCCGACCTTCACAAAAAAAGTTATTCAAGAATATCTCTTTCTCCTATGTGCTTTCATCCCTAACCCTAACCCTAACCCTTCCGAAAGTCGGAGAAGCTCAAGGATGGTACCGATCGATGCGCGCAACCCCATTTAGTGGGGGTAGAGCCTACTTGCAAGTCTCTCCGACCTTCACAAAAAAAGTAATTCAAGAATATCTCCTCAGATTTGGGGGAATTTCGTCGGTCGACCTCTTCCGAAGGTCGTACAAGCTCGGGGATGGTACCAATCGATCCGCAGGACCCAAATTAGTCCAGATGCAACCACTTTCCAAGTCTCTCCGACCTTCACAAAAAAAGTTATTCAAGAATATCTCTTTCTCCTATGTGCTTTCATCCCTAACCCTAACCCTAACCCTTCCGAAAGTCGGAGAAGCTCAAGGATGGTACCGATCGATGCGCGCTACCCCATTTAGTGGGGGTAGAGCCTACTTGCAAGTCTCTCCGACCTTCACAAAAAAAGTTATTCAAGAATATCTCTTTCTCCTATGTGCTTTCATCCCTAACCCTAACCCTAACCCTTCCGAAAGTCGGAGAAGCTCAAGGATGGTACCGATCGATGCGCGCTACCCCATTTAGTGGGGGTAGAGCCTACTTGCAAGTCTCTCCGACCTTCACAAAAAAAGTTATTCAAGAATATCTCTTTCTCCTATGTGCTTTCATCCCTAACCCTAACCCTAACCCTTCCAAAAGTCGGAGAAGCTCAAGGATGGTACCGATCGATGCGCGCAACCCCATTTAGTGGGGGTAGAGCCTACTTGCAAGTCTCTCCGACCTTCACAAAAAAAGTTATTCAAGAATATCTCCTCAGATTTGGGGGAATTTCGTCGGTCGACCTCTTCCGAAGGTCGTACAAGCTCGGGGATGGTACCAATCGATCCGCAGGACCCAAATTAGTCCAGATGCAACCACTTTCCAAGTCTCTCCGACCTTCACAAAAAAAGTTATTCAAGAATATCTCTTTCTCCTATGTGCTTTCATCCCTAACCCTAACCCTAACCCTTCCGAAAGTCGGAGAAGCTCAAGGATGGTACCGATCGATGCGCGCTACCCCATTTAGTGGGGGCAGAGCCTACTTGCAAGTCTCTCCGACCTTCACAAAAAAAGTTATTCAAGAATATCTCTTTCTCCTATGTGCTTTCATCCCTAACCCTAACCCTAACCCTTCCGAAAGTCGGAGAAGCTCAAGGATGGTACCGATCGATGCGCGCTACCCCATTTAGTGGGGGTAGAGCCTACTTGCAAGTCTCTCCGACCTTCACAAAAAAAGTTATTCAAGAATATCTCTTTCTCCTATGTGCTTTCATCCCTAACCCTAACCCTAACCCTTCCGAAAGTCGGAGAAGCTCAAGGATGGTACCGATCGATGCGCGCAACCCCATTTAGTGGGGGTAGAGCCTACTTGCAAGTCTCTCCGACCTTCACAAAAAAAGTAATTCAAGAATATCTCCTCAGATTTGGGGGAATTTCGTCGGTCGACCTCTTCCGAAGGTCGTACAAGCTCGGGGATGGTACCAATCGATCCGCAGGACCCAAATTAGTCCAGATGCAACCACTTTCCAAGTCTCTCCGACCTTCACAAAAAAAGTTATTCAAGAATATCTCTTTCTCCTATGTGCTTTCATCCCTAACCCTAACCCTAACCCTTCCGAAAGTCGGAGAAGCTCAAGGATGGTACCGATCGATGCGCGCTACCCCATTTAGTGGGGGTAGAGCCTACTTGCAAGTCTCTCCGACCTTCACAAAAAAAGTTATTCAAGAATATCTCTTTCTCCTATGTGCTTTCATCCCTAACCCTAACCCTAACCCTTCCGAAAGTCGGAGAAGCTCAAGGATGGTACCGATCGATGCGCGCTACCCCATTTAGTGGGGGTAGAGCCTACTTGCAAGTCTCTCCGACCTTCACAAAAAAAGTTATTCAAGAATATCTCTTTCTCCTATGTGCTTTCATCCCTAACCCTAACCCTAACCCTTCCGAAAGTCGGAGAAGCTCAAGGATGGTACCGATCGATGCGCGCTACCCCATTTAGTGGGGGTAGAGCCTACTTGCAAGTCTCTCCGACCTTCACAAAAAAAGTTATTCAAGAATATCTCTTTCTCCTATGTGCTTTCATCCCTAACCCTAACCCTAACCCTTCCGAAAGTCGGAGAAGCTCAAGGATGGTACCGATCGATGCGCGCTACCCCATTTAGTGGGGGTAGAGCCTACTTGCAAGTCTCTCCGACCTTCACAAAAAAAGTTATTCAAGAATATCTCTTTCTCCTATGTGCTTTCATCCCTAACCCTAACCCTAACCCTTCCAAAAGTCGGAGAAGCTCAAGGATGGTACCGATCGATGCGCGCAACCCCATTTAGTGGGGGTAGAGCCTACTTGCAAGTCTCTCCGACCTTCACAAAAAAAGTTATTCAAGAATATCTCCTCAGATTTGGGGGAATTTCGTCGGTCGACCTCTTCCGAAGGTCGTACAAGCTCGGGGATGGTACCAATCGATCCGCAGGACCCAAATTAGTCCAGATGCAACCACTTTCCAAGTCTCTCCGACCTTCACAAAAAAAGTTATTCAAGAATATCTCTTTCTCCTATGTGCTTTCATCCCTAACCCTAACCCTAACCCTTCCGAAAGTCGGAGAAGCTCAAGGATGGTACCGATCGATGCGCGCTACCCCATTTAGTGGGGGCAGAGCCTACTTGCAAGTCTCTCCGACCTTCACAAAAAAAGTTATTCAAGAATATCTCTTTCTCCTATGTGCTTTCATCCCTAACCCTAACCCTAACCCTTCCGAAAGTCGGAGAAGCTCAAGGATGGTACCGATCGATGCGCGCTACCCCATTTAGTGGGGGTAGAGCCTACTTGCAAGTCTCTCCGACCTTCACAAAAAAAGTTATTCAAGAATATCTCTTTCTCCTATGTGCTTTCATCCCTAACCCTAACCCTAACCCTTCCGAAAGTCGGAGAAGCTCAAAGATGGTACCGATCGATGCGCGCTACCCCATTTAGTGGGGGTAGAGCCTACTTGCAAGTCTCTCCGACCTTCACAAAAAAAGTTATTCAAGAATATCTCTTTCTCCTATGTGCTTTCATCCCTAACCCTAACCCTAACCCTTCCAAAAGTCGGAGAAGCTCAAGGATGGTACCGATCGATGCGCGCAACCCCATTTAGTGGGGGTAGAGCCTACTTGCAAGTCTCTCCGACCTTCACAAAAAAAGTTATTCAAGAATATCTCCTCAGATTTGGGGGAATTTCGTCGGTCGACCTCTTCCGAAGGTCGTACAAGCTCGGGGATGGTACCAATCGATCCGCAGGACCCAAATTAGTCCAGATGCAACCACTTTCCAAGTCTCTCCGACCTTCACAAAAAAAGTTATTCAAGAATATCTCTTTCTCCTATGTGCTTTCATCCCTAACCCTAACCCTAACCCTTCCGAAAGTCGGAGAAGCTCAAGGATGGTACCGATCGATGCGCGCTACCCCATTTAGTGGGGGTAGAGCCTACTTGCAAGTCTCTCCGACCTTCACAAAAAAAGTTATTCAAGAATATCTCTTTCTCCTATGTGCTTTCATCCCTAACCCTAACCCTAACCCTTCCGAAAGTCGGAGAAGCTCAAGGATGGTACCGATCGATGCGCGCTACCCCATTTAGTGGGGGTAGAGCCTACTTGCAAGTCTCTCCGACCTTCACAAAAAAAGTTATTCAAGAATATCTCCTCAGATTTGGGGGAATTTCGTCGGTCGACCTCTTCCGAAGGTCGTACAAGCTCGGGGATGGTACCAATGGATCCGCAGGACCCAAATTAGTCCAGATGCAACCACTTTCCAAGTCTCTCCGACCTTCACAAAAAAAGTTATTCAAGAATATCTCTTTCTCCTATGTGCTTTCATCCCTAACCCTAACCCTAACCCTTCCGAAAGTCGGAGAAGCTCAAGGATGGTACCGATCGATGCGCGCTACCCCATTTAGTGGGGGTAGAGCCTACTTGCAAGTCTCTCCGACCTTCACAAAAAAAGTTATTCAAGAATATCTCTTTCTCCTATGTGCTTTCATCCCTAACCCTAACCCTAACCCTTCCGAAAGTCGGAGAAGCTCAAGGATGGTACCGATCGATGCGCGCTACCCCATTTAGTGGGGGTAGAGCCTACTTGCAAGTCTCTCCGACCTTCACAAAAAAAGTTATTCAAGAATATCTCTTTCTCCTATGTGCTTTCATCCCTAACCCTAACCCTTCCGAAAGTCGGAGAAGCTCAAGGATAGTACCGATCGATGCGCGCTACCCCATTTAGTGGGGGTAGAGCCTACTTGCAAGTCTCTCAGACCTTCACAAAAAAGGTTATTCAAGAATATCTCCTCAGATTTGGGGGAATTTCGTCGGTCGACCTCTTCCGAAGGTCGTACAAGCTCGGGGATGGTACCAATCGATCTGCAGGACCCAAATTAGTCCAGATGCAACCACTTTCCAAGTCTCTCCGACCTTCACAAAAAAAGTTATTCAAGAATATCTCTTTCTCCTATGTGCTTTCATCCCTAACCCTAACCCTAACCCTTCCGAAAGTCGGAGAAGCTCAAGGATGGTACCGATCGATGCGCGCTACCCCATTTAGTGGGGGCAGAGCCTACTTGCAAGTCTCTCCGACCTTCACAAAAAAAGTTATTCAAGAATATCTCTTTCTCCTATGTGCTTTCATCCCTAACCCTAACCCTAACCCTTCCGAAAGTCGGAGAAGCTCAAGGATGGTACCGATCGATGCGCGCTACCCCATTTAGTGGGGGTAGAGCCTACTTGCAAGTCTCTCCGACCTTCACAAAAAAAGTTATTCAAGAATATCTCTTTCTCCTATGTGCTTTCATCCCTAACCCTAACCCTAACCCTTCCGAAAGTCGGAGAAGCTCAAGGATGGTACCGATCGATGCGCGCTACCCCATTTAGTGGGGGTAGAGCCTACTTGCAAGTCTCTCCGACCTTCACAAAAAAAGTTATTCAAGAATATCTCTTTCTCCTATGTGCTTTCATCCCTAACCCTAACCCTAACCCTTCCGAAAGTCGGAGAAGCTCAAGGATGGTACCGATCGATGCGCGCTACCCCATTTAGTGGGGGTAGAGCCTACTTGCAAGTCTCTCCGACCTTCACAAAAAAAGTTATTCAAGAATATCTCCTCAGATTTGGGGGAATTTCGTCGGTCGACCTCTTCCGAAGGTCGTACAAGCTCGGGGATGGTACCAATCGATCCGCAGGACCCAAATTAGTCCAGATGCAACCACTTTCCAAGTCTCTCCGACCTTCACAAAAAAAGTTATTCAAGAATATCTCTTTCTCCTATGTGCTTTCATCCCTAACCCTAACCCTAACCCTTCCGAAAGTCGGAGAAGCTCAAGGATGGTACCGATCGATGCGCGCTACCCCATTTAGTGGGGGTAGAGCCTACTTGCAAGTCTCTCCGACCTTCACAAAAAAAGTTATTCAAGAATATCTCTTTCTCCTATGTGCTTTCATCCCTAACCCTAACCCTAACCCTTCCGAAAGTCGGAGAAGCTCAAGGATGGTACCGATCGATGCGCGCAACCCCATTTAGTGGGGGTAGAGCCTACTTGCAAGTCTCTCCGACCTTCACAAAAAAAGTAATTCAAGAATATCTCCTCAGATTTGGGGGAATTTCGTCGGTCGACCTCTTCCGAAGGTCGTACAAGCTCGGGGATGGTACCAATCGATCCGCAGGACCCAAATTAGTCCAGATGCAACCACTTTCCAAGTCTCTCCGACCTTCACAAAAAAAGTTATTCAAGAATATCTCTTTCTCCTATGTGCTTTCATCCCTAACCCTAACCCTAACCCTTCCGAAAGTCGGAGAAGCTCAAGGATGGTACCGATCGATGCGCGCTACCCCATTTAGTGGGGGTAGAGCCTACTTGCAAGTCTCTCCGACCTTCACAAAAAAAGTTATTCAAGAATATCTCTTTCTCCTATGTGCTTTCATCCCTAACCCTAACCCTTCCGAAAGTCGGAGAAGCTCAAGGATGGTACCGATCGATGCGCGCTACCCCATTTAGTGGGGGTAGAGCCTACTTGCAAGTCTCTCAGACCTTCACAAAAAAAGTTATTCAAGAATATCTCCTCAGATTTGGGGGAATTTCGTCGGTCGACCTCTTCCGAAGGTCGTACAAGCTCGGATGTGGTACCAATAGATCCGCAGGACCCAAATTAGTCCAGATGCAACCACTTTCCAAGTCTCTCCGACCTTCACAAAAAAAGTTATTCAAGAATATCTCTTTCTCCTATGTGCTTTCATCCCTAACCCTAACCCTAACCCTTCCGAAAGTCGGAGAAGCTCAAGGATGGTACCGATCGATGCGCGCTACCCCATTTAGTGGGGGCAGAGCCTACTTGCAAGTCTCTCCGACCTTCACAAAAAAAGTTATTCAAGAATATCTCTTTCTCCTATGTGCTTTCATCCCTAACCCTAACCCTAACCCTTCCGAAAGTCGGAGAAGCTCAAGGATGGTACCGATCGATGCGCGCTACCCCATTTAGTGGGGGTAGAGCCTACTTGCAAGTCTCTCCGACCTTCACAAAAAAAGTTATTCAAGAATATCTCTTTCTCCTATGTGCTTTCATCCCTAACCCTAACCCTAACCCTTCCGAAAGTCGGAGAAGCTCAAGGATGGTACCGATCGATGCGCGCTACCCCATTTAGTGGGGGTAGAGCCTACTTGCAAGTCTCTCCGACCTTCACAAAAAAAGTTATTCAAGAATATCTCTTTCTCCTATGTGCTTTCATCCCTAACCCTAACCCTAACCCTTCCGAAAGTCGGAGAAGCTCAAGGATGGTACCGATCGATGCGCGCAACCCCATTTAGTGGGGGTAGAGCCTACTTGCAAGTCTCTCCGACCTTCACAAAAAAAGTTATTCAAGAATATCTCCTCAGATTTGGGGGAATTTCGTCGGTCGACCTCTTCCGAAGGTCGTACAAGCTCGGGGATGGTACCAATCGATCCGCAGGACCCAAATTAGTCCAGATGCAACCACTTTCCAAGTCTCTCCGACCTTCACAAAAAAAGTTATTCAAGAATATCTCTTTCTCCTATGTGCTTTCATCCCTAACCCTAACCCTAACCCTTCCGAAAGTCGGAAAAGCTCAAGGATGGTACCGATCGATGCGCGCTACCCCATTTAGTGGGGGTAGAGCCTACTTGCAAGTCTCTCCGACCTTCACAAAAAAAGTTATTCAAGAATATCTCTTTCTCCTATGTGCTTTCATCCCTAACCCTAACCCTAACCCTTCCAAAAGTCGGAGAAGCTCAAGGATGGTACCGATCGATGCGCGCAACCCCATTTAGTGGGGGTAGAGCCTACTTGCAAGTCTCTCCGACCTTCACAAAAAAAGTTATTCAAGAATATCTCCTCAGATTTGGGGGAATTTCGTCGGTCGACCTCTTCCAAAGGTCGTACAAGCTCGGGGATGGTACCAATCGATCCGCAGGACCCAAATTAGTCCAGATGCAACCACTTTCCAAGTCTCTCCGACCTTCACAAAAAAAGTTATTCAAGAATATCTCTTTCTCCTATGTGCTTTCATCCCTAACCCTAACCCTAACCCTTCCGAAAGTCGGAGAAGCTCAAGGATGGTACCGATCGATGCGCGCTACCCCATTTAGTGGGGGTAAAGCCTACTTGCAAGTCTCTCCGACCTTCACAAAAAAAGTTATTCAAGAATATCTCTTTCTCCTATGTGCTTTCATCCCTAACCCTAACCCTAACCCTAACCCTTCCGAAAGTCGGAGAAGCTCAAGGATGGTACCGATCGATGCGCGCAACCCCATTTAGTGGGGGTAGAGCCTACTTGCAAGTCTCTCCGACCTTCACAAAAAAAGTTATTCAAGAATATCTCCTCAGATTTGGGGGAATTTCGTCGGTCGACCTCTTCCGAAGGTCGTACAAGCTCGGGGATGGTACCAATCGATCCGCAGGACCCAAATTAGTCCAGATGCAACCACTTTCCAAGTCTCTCCGACCTTCACAAAAAAAGTTATTCAAGAATATCTCTTTCTCCTATGTGCTTTCATCCCTAACCCTAACCCTAACCCTTCCGAAAGTCGGAGAAGCTCAAGGATGGTACCGATCGATGCGCGCTACCCCATTTAGTGGGAGTAGAGCCTACTTGCAAGTCTCTCCGACCTTCACAAAAAAAGTTATTCAAGAATATCTCTTTCTCCTATGTGCTTTCATCCCTAACCCTAACCCTAACCCTTCCAAAAGTCGGAGAAGCTCAAGGATGGTACCGATCGATGCGCGCTACCCCATTTAGTGGGGGTAGAGCCTACTTGCAAGTCTCTCCGACCTTCACAAAAAAAGTTATTCAAGAATATCTCCTCAGATTTGGGGGAATTTCGTCGGTCGACCTCTTCCGAAGGTCGTACAAGCTCGGGGATGGTACCAATCGATCCGCAGGACCCAAATTAGTCCAGATGCAACCACTTTCCAAGTCTCTCCGACCTTCACAAAAAAAGTTATTCAAGAATATCTCTTTCTCCTATGTGCTTTCATCCCTAACCCTAACCCTAACCCTTCCGAAAGTCGGAGAAGCTCAAGGATGGTACCGATCGATGCGCGCTACCCCATTTAGTGGGGGTAGAGCCTACTTGCAAGTCTCTCCGACCTTCACAAAAAAAGTTATTCAAGAATATCTCTTTCTCCTATGTGCTTTCATCCCTAACCCTAACCCTAACCCTTCCGAAAGTCGGAGAAGCTCAAGGATGGTACCGATCGATGCGCGCAACCCCATTTAGTGGGGGTAGAGCCTACTTGCAAGTCTCTCCGACCTTCACAAAAAAAGTAATTCAAGAATATCTCCTCAGATTTGGGGGAATTTCGTCGGTCGACCTCTTCCGAAGGTCGTACAAGCTCGGGGATGGTACCAATCGATCCGCAGGACCCAAATTAGTCCAGATGCAACCACTTTCCAAGTCTCTCCGACCTTCACAAAAAAAGTTATTCAAGAATATCTCTTTCTCCTATGTGCTTTCATCCCTAACCCTAACCCTAACCCTTCCGAAAGTCGGAGAAGCTCAAGGATGGTACCGATCGATGCGCGCTACCCCATTTAGTGGGGGTAGAGCCTACTTGCAAGTCTCTCCGACCTTCACAAAAAAAGTTATTCAAGAATATCTCTTTCTCCTATGTGCTTTCATCCCTAACCCTAACCCTTCCGAAAGTCGGAGAAGCTCAAGGATGGTACCGATCGATGCGCGCTACCCCATTTAGTGGGGGTAGAGCCTACTTGCAAGTCTCTCAGACCTTCACAAAAAAAGTTATTCAAGAATATCTCCTCAGATTTGGGGGAATTTCGTCGGTCGACCTCTTCCGAAGGTCGTACAAGCTCGGATGTGGTACCAATCGATCCGCAGGACCCAAATTAGTCCAGATGCAACCACTTTCCAAGTCTCTCCGACCTTCACAAAAACAGTTATTCAAGAATATCTCTTTCTCCTATGTGCTTTCATCCCTAACCCTAACCCTAACCCTTCCGAAAGTCGGAGAAGCTCAAGGATGGTACCGATCGATGCGCGCTACCCCATTTAGTGGGGGCAGAGCCTACTTGCAAGTCTCTCCGACCTTCACAAAAAAAGTTATTCAAGAATATCTCTTTCTCCTATGTGCTTTCATCCCTAACCCTAACCCTAACCCTTCCGAAAGTCGGAGAAGCTCAAGGATGGTACCGATCGATGCGCGCTACCCCATTTAGTGGGGGTAGAGCCTACTTGCAAGTCTCTCCGACCTTCACAAAAAAAGTTATTCAAGAATATCTCTTTCTCCTATGTGCTTTCATCCCTAACCCTAACCCTAACCCTTCCGAAAGTCGGAGAAGCTCAAGGATGGTACCGATCGATGCGCGCTACCCCATTTAGTGGGGGTAGAGCCTACTTGCAAGTCTCTCCGACCTTCACAAAAAAAGTTATTCAAGAATATCTCTTTCTCCTATGTGCTTTCATCCCTAACCCTAACCCTAACCCTTCCGAAAGTCGGAGAAGCTCAAGGATGGTACCGATCGATGTGCGCAACCCCATTTAGTGGGGGTAGAGCCTACTTGCAAGTCTCTCCGACCTTCACAAAAAAAGTTATTCAAGAATATCTCCTCAGATTTGGGGGAATTTCGTCGGTCGACCTCTTCCGAAGGTCGTACAAGCTCGGGGATGGTACCAATCGATCCGCAGGACCCAAATTAGTCCAGATGCAACCACTTTCCAAGTCTCTCCGACATTCACAAAAAAAGTTATTCAAGAATATCTCTTTCTCCTATGTGCTTTCATCCCTAACCCTAACCCTAACCCTTCCGAAAGTCGGAAAAGCTCAAGGATGGTACCGATCGATGTGCGCTACCCCATTTAGTGGGGGTAGAGCCTACTTGCAAGTCTCTCCGACCTTCACAAAAAAAGTTATTCAAGAATATCTCTTTCTCCTATGTGCTTTCATCCCTAACCCTAACCCTAACCCTTCCAAAAGTCGGAGAAGCTCAAGGATGGTACCGATCGATGCGCGCAACCCCATTTAGTGGGGGTAGAGCCTACTTGCAAGTCTCTCCGACCTTCACAAAAAAAGTTATTCAAGAATATCTCCTCAGATTTGGGGGAATTTCGTCGGTCGACCTCTTCCAAAGGTCGTACAAGCTCGGGGATGGTACCAATCGATCCGCAGGACCCAAATTAGTCCAGATGCAACCACTTTCCAAGTCTCTCCGACCTTCACAAAAAAAGTTATTCAAGAATATCTCTTTCTCCTATGTGCTTTCATCCCTAACCCTAACCCTAACCCTTCCGAAAGTCGGAGAAGCTCAAGGATGGTACCGATCGATGCGCGCTACCCCATTTAGTGGGGGTAAAGCCTACTTGCAAGTCTCTCCGACCTTCACAAAAAAAGTTATTCAAGAATATCTCTTTCTCCTATGTGCTTTCATCCCTAACCCTAACCCTAACCCTTCCGAAAGTCGGAGAAGCTCAAGGATGGTACCGATCGATGCGCGCAACCCCATTTAGTGGGGGTAGAGCCTACTTGCAAGTCTCTCCGACCTTCACAAAAAAAGTTATTCAAGAATATCTCCTCAGATTTGGGGGAATTTCGTCGGTCGACCTCTTCCGAAGGTCGTACAAGCTCGGGGATGGTACCAATCGATCCGCAGGACCCAAATTAGTCCAGATGCAACCACTTTCCAAGTCTCTCCGACCTTCACAAAAAAAGTTATTCAAGAATATCTCTTTCTCCTATGTGCTTTCATCCCTAACCCT
This sequence comes from Limanda limanda, assembly GCF_963576545.1. Classification (NCBI taxonomy): domain Eukaryota; kingdom Metazoa; phylum Chordata; class Actinopteri; order Pleuronectiformes; family Pleuronectidae; genus Limanda; species Limanda limanda. The sequence continues at coordinate 237,158 of NW_026870694.1, read as the reverse complement.
AACCCTAACCCTTCCGAAAGTCGGAGAAGCTCAAGGATGGTACCGATCGATGCGCGCTACCCCATTTAGTGGGAGTAGAGCCTACTTGCAAGTCTCTCCGACCTTCACAAAAAAAGTTATTCAAGAATATCTCTTTCTCCTATGTGCTTTCATCCCTAACCCTAACCCTAACCCTTCCAAAAGTCGGAGAAGCTCAAGGATGGTACCGATCGATGCGCGCAACCCCATTTAGTGGGGGTAGAGCCTACTTGCAAGTCTCTCCGACCTTCACAAAAAAAGTTATTCAAGAATATCTCCTCAGATTTGGGGGAATTTCGTCGGTCGACCTCTTCCGAAGGTCGTACAAGCTCGGGGATGGTACCAATCGATCCGCAGGACCCAAATTAGTCCAGATGCAACCACTTTCCAAGTCTCTCCGACCTTCACAAAAAAAGTTATTCAAGAATATCTCTTTCTCCTATGTGCTTTCATCCCTAACCCTAACCCTAACCCTTCCGAAAGTCGGAGAAGCTCAAGGATGGTACCGATCGATGCGCGCTACCCCATTTAGTGGGGGTAGAGCCTACTTGCAAGTCTCTCCGACCTTCACAAAAAAAGTTATTCAAGAATATCTCTTTCTCCTATGTGCTTTCATCCCTAACCCTAACCCTAACCCTTCCGAAAGTCGGAGAAGCTCAAGGATGGTACCGATCGATGCGCGCTACCCCATTTAGTGGGGGTAGAGCCTACTTGCAAGTCTCTCCGACCTTCACAAAAAAAGTTATTCAAGAATATCTCTTTCTCCTATGTGCTTTCATCCCTAACCCTAACCCTAACCCTTCCGAAAGTCGGAGAAGCTCAAGGATGGTACCGATCGATGCGCGCAACCCCATTTAGTGGGGGTAGAGCCTACTTGCAAGTCTCTCCGACCTTCACAAAAAAAGTTATTCAAGAATATCTCCTCAGATTTGGGGGAATTTCGTCGGTCGACCTCTTCCGAAGGTCGTACAAGCTCGGGGATGGTACCAATCGATCCGCAGGACCCAAATTAGTCCAGATGCAACCACTTTTCAAGTCTCTCCGACCTTCACAAAAAAAGTTATTCAAGAATATCTCTTTCTCCTATGTGCTTTCATCCCTAACCCTAACCCTAACCCTTCCGAAAGTCGGAGAAGCTCAAGGATGGTACCGATCGATGCGCGCTACCCCATTTAGTGGGGGTAGAGCCTACTTGCAAGTCTCTCCGACCTTCACAAAAAAAGTTATTCAAGAATATCTCTTTCTCCTATGTGCTTTCATCCCTAACCCTAACCCTAACCCTTCCGAAAGTCGGAGAAGCTCAAGGATGGTACCGATCGATGCGCGCTACCCCATTTAGTGGGGGTAGAGCCTACTTGCAAGTCTCTCCGACCTTCACAAAAAAAGTTATTCAAGAATATCTCCTCAGATTTGGGGGAATTTCGTCGGTCGACCTCTTCCGAAGGTCGTACAAGCTCGGGGATGGTACCAATCGATCCGCAGGACCCAAATTAGTCCAGATGCAACCACTTTCCAAGTCTCTCCGACCTTCACAAAAAAAGTTATTCAAGAATATCTCTTTCTCCTATGTGCTTTCATCCCTAACCCTAACCCTAACCCTTCCGAAAGTCGGAGAAGCTCAAGGATGGTACCGATCGATGCGCGCTACCCCATTTAGTGGGGGTAGAGCCTACTTGCAAGTCTCTCCGACCTTCACAAAAAAAGTTATTCAAGAATATCTCTTTCTCCTATGTGCTTTCATCCCTAACCCTAACCCTAACCCTTCCGAAAGTCGGAGAAGCTCAAGGATGGTACCGATCGATGCGCGCAACCCCATTTAGTGGGGGTAGAGCCTACTTGCAAGTCTCTCCGACCTTCACAAAAAAAGTTATTCAAGAATATCTCCTCAGATTTGGGGGAATTTCGTCGGTCGACCTCTTCCGAAGGTCGTACAAGCTCGGGGATGGTACCAATCGATCCGCAGGACCCAAATTAGTCCAGATGCAACCACTTTCCAAGTCTCTCCGACCTTCACAAAAAAAGTTATTCAAGAATATCTCTTTCTCCTATGTGCTTTCATCCCTAACCCTAACCCTAACCCTTCCGAAAGTCGGAGAAGCTCAAGGATGGTACCGATCGATGCGCGCTACCCCATTTAGTGGGGGTAGAGCCTACTTACAAGTCTCTCCGACCTTCACAAAAAAAGTTATTCAAGAATATCTCTTTCTCCTATGTGCTTTCATCCCTAACCCTAACCCTAACCCTTCCGAAAGTCGGAGAAGCTCAAGGATGGTACCGATCGATGCGCGCAACCCCATTTAGTGGGGGTAGAGCCTACTTGCAAGTCTCTCCGACCTTCACAAAAAAAGTTATTCAAGAATATCTCCTCAGATTTGGGGGAATTTCGTCGGTCGACCTCTTCCGAAGGTCGTACAAGCTCGGGGATGGTACCAATCGATCCGCAGGACCCAAATTAGTCCAGATGCAACCACTTTCCAAGTCTCTCCGACCTTCACAAAAAAAGTTATTCAAGAATATCTCTTTCTCCTATGTGCTTTCATCCCTAACCCTAACCCTAACCCTTCCGAAAGTCGGAGAAGCTCAAGGATGGTACCGATCGATGCGCGCTACCCCATTTAGTGGGGGTAGAGCCTACTTGCAAGTCTCTCCGACCTTCACAAAAAAAGTTATTCAAGAATATCTCTTTCTCCTATGTGCTTTCATCCCTAACCCTAACCCTAACCCTTCCGAAAGTCGGAGAAGCTCAAGGATGGTACCGATCGATGTGCGCTACCCCATTTAGTGGGGGTAGAGCCTACTTGCAAGTCTCTCCGACCTTCACAAAAAAAGTTATTCAAGAATATCTCCTCAGATTTGGGGGAATTTCGTCGGTCGACCTCTTCCGAAGGTCGTACAAGCTCGGGGATGGTACCAATCGATCCGCAGGACCCAAATTAGTCCAGATGCAACCACTTTCCAAGTCTCTCCGACCTTCACAAAAAAAGTTATTCAAGAATATCTCTTTCTCCTATGTGCTTTCATCCCTAACCCTAACCCTAACCCTTCCGAAAGTCGGAGAAGCTCAAGGATGGTACTGATCGATGCGCGCTACCCCATTTAGTGGGGGTAGAGCCTACTTGCAAGTCTCTCCGACCTTCACAAAAAAAGTTATTCAAGAATATCTCTTTCTCCTATGTGCTTTCATCCCTAACCCTAACCCTAACCCTTCCGAAAGTCGGAGAAGCTCAAGGATGGTACCGATCGATGCGCGCTACCCCATTTAGTGGGGGTAGAGCCTACTTGCAAGTCTCTCCGACCTTCACAAAAAAAGTTATTCAAGAATATCTCTTTCTCCTATGTGCTTTCATCCCTAACCCCAACCCTTCCGAAAGTCGGAGAAGCTCAAGGATGGTACCGATCGATGCGCGCTACCCCATTTAGTGGGGGTAGAGCCTACTTGCAAGTCTCTCCGACCTTCACAAAAAAAGTTATTCAAGAATATCTCTTTCTCCTATGTGCTTTCATCCCTAACCCTAACCCTAACCCTTCCAAAAGTCGGAGAAGCTCAAGGATGGTACCGATCGATGCGTGCTACCCCATTTAGTGGGGGTAGAGCCTACTTGCAAGTCTCTCCGACCTTCACAAAAAAAGTTATTCAAGAATATCTCTTTCTCCTATGTGCTTTCATCCCTAACCCTAACCCTAACCCTTCCGAAAGTCGGAGAAGCTCAAGGATGGTACCGATCGATGTGCGCTACCCCATTTAGTGGGGGTAGAGCCTACTTGCAAGTCTCTCCGACCTTCACAAAAAAAGTTATTCAAGAATATCTCCTCAGATTTGGGGGAATTTCGTCGGTCGACCTCTTCCGAAGGTCGTACAAGCTCGGGGATGGTACCAATCGATCCGCAGGACCCAAATTAGTCCAGATGCAACCACTTTCCAAGTCTCTCCGACCTTCACAAAAAAAGTTATTCAAGAATATCTCTTTCTCCTATGTGCTTTCATCCCTAACCCTAACCCTAACCCTTCCGAAAGTCGGAGAAGCTCAAGGATGGTACCGATCGATGCGCGCTACCCCATTTAGTGGGGGTAGAGCCTACTTGCAAGTCTCTCCGACCTTCACAAAAAAAGTTATTCAAGAATATCTCTTTCTCCTATGTGCTTTCATCCCTAACCCTAACCCTTCCGAAAGTCGGAGAAGCTCAAGGATGGTACCGATCGATGCGCGCTACCCCATTTAGTGGGGGTAGAGCCTACTTGCAAGTCTCTCCGACCTTCACACAAAAAGTTATTCAAGAATATCTCTTTCTCCTATGTGCTTTCATCCCTAACCCTAACCCTAACCCTTCCAAAAGTCGGAGAAGCTCAAGGATGGTACCGATCGATGCGCGCTACCCCATTTAGTGGGGGTAGAGCCTACTTGCAAGTCTCTCCGACCTTCACAAAAAAAGTTATTCAAGAATATCTCTTTCTCCTATGTGCTTTCATCCCTAACCCTAACCCTAACCCTTCCGAAAGTCGGAGAAGCTCAAGGATGGTACCGATCGATGTGCGCTACCCCATTTAGTGGGGGTAGAGCCTACTTGCAAGTCTCTCCGACCTTCACAAAAAAAGTTATTCAAGAATATCTCCTCAGATTTGGGGGAATTTCGTCGGTCGACCTCTTCCGAAGGTCGTACAAGCTCGGGGATGGTACCAATCGATCCGCAGGACCCAAATTAGTCCAGATGCAACCACTTTCCAAGTCTCTCCGACCTTCACAAAAAAAGTTATTCAAGAATATCTCTTTCTCCTATGTGCTTTCATCCCTAACCCTAACCCTAACCCTTCCGAAAGTCGGAGAAGCTCAAGGATGGTACCGATCGATGCGCGCTACCCCATTTAGTGGGGGTAGAGCCTACTTGCAAGTCTCTCCGACCTTCACAAAAAAAGTTATTCAAGAATATCTCTTTCTCCTATGTGCTTTCATCCCTAACCCTAACCCTAACCCTTCCGAAAGTCGGAGAAGCTCAAGGATGGTACCGATCGATGTGCGCTACCCCATTTAGTGGGGGTAGAGCCTACTTGCAAGTCTCTCCGACCTTCACAAAAAAAGTTATTCAAGAATATCTCCTCAGATTTGGGGGAATTTCGTCGGTCGACCTCTTCCGAAGGTCGTACAAGCTCGGGGATGGTACCAATCGATCCGCAGGACCCAAATTAGTCCAGATGCAACCACTTTCCAAGTCTCTCCGACCTTCACAAAAAAAGTTATTCAAGAATATCTCTTTCTCCTATGTGCTTTCATCCCTAACCCTAACCCTAACCCTTCCGAAAGTCGGAGAAGCTCAAGGATGGTACCGATCGATGCGCGCTACCCCATTTAGTGGGGGTAGAGCCTACTTGCAAGTCTCTCCGACCTTCACAAAAAAAGTTATTCAAGAATATCTCTTTCTCCTATGTGCTTTCATCCCTAACCCTAACCCTAACCCTTCCGAAAGTCGGAGAAGCTCAAGGATGGTACCGATCGATGCGCGCTACCCCATTTAGTGGGGGTAGAGCCTACTTGCAAGTCTCTCCGACCTTCACAAAAAAAGTTATTCAAGAATATCTCTTTCTCCTATGTGCTTTCATCCCTAACCCTAACCCTAACCCTTCCAAAAGTCGGAGAAGCTCAAGGATGGTACCGATCGATGCGCGCTACCCCATTTAGTGGGGGTAGAGCCTACTTGCAAGTCTCTCCGACCTTCACAAAAAAAGTTATTCAAGAATATCTCTTTCTCCTATGTGCTTTCATCCCTAACCCTAACCCTAACCCTTCCGAAAGTCGGAGAAGCTCAAGGATGGTACCGATCGATGTGCGCTACCCCATTTAGTGGGGGTAGAGCCTACTTGCAAGTCTCTCCGACCTTCACAAAAAAAGTTATTCAAGAATATCTCTTTCTCCTATGTGCTTTCATCCCTAACCCTAACCCTAACCCTTCCGAAAGTCGGAGAAGCTCAAGGATGGTACCGATCGATGTGCGCTACCCCATTTAGTGGGGGTAGAGCCTACTTGCAAGTCTCTCCGACCTTCACAAAAAAAGTTATTCAAGAATATCTCCTCAGATTTGGGGGAATTTCGTCGGTCGACCTCTTCCGAAGGTCGTACAAGCTCGGGGATGGTACCAATCGATCCGCAGGACCCAAATTAGTCCAGATGCAACCACTTTCCAAGTCTCTCCGACCTTCACAAAAAAAGTTATTCAAGAATATCTCTTTCTCCTATGTGCTTTCATCCCTAACCCTAACCCTAACCCTTCCGAAAGTCGGAGAAGCTCAAGGATGGTACTGATCGATGCGCGCTACCCCATTTAGTGGGGGTAGAGCCTACTTGCAAGTCTCTCCGACCTTCACAAAAAAAGTTATTCAAGAATATCTCTTTCTCCTATGTGCTTTCATCCCTAACCCTAACCCTAACCCTTCCGAAAGTCGGAGAAGCTCAAGGATGGTACCGATCGATGCGCGCTACCCCATTTAGTGGGGGTAGAGCCTACTTGCAAGTCTCTCCGACCTTCACAAAAAAAGTTATTCAAGAATATCTCTTTCTCCTATGTGCTTTCATCCCTAACCCCAACCCTTCCGAAAGTCGGAGAAGCTCAAGGATGGTACCGATCGATGCGCGCTACCCCATTTAGTGGGGGTAGAGCCTACTTGCAAGTCTCTCCGACCTTCACAAAAAAAGTTATTCAAGAATATCTCTTTCTCCTATGTGCTTTCATCCCTAACCCTAACCCTAACCCTTCCAAAAGTCGGAGAAGCTCAAGGATGGTACCGATCGATGCGCGCTACCCCATTTAGTGGGGGTAGAGCCTACTTGCAAGTCTCTCCGACCTTCACAAAAAAAGTTATTCAAGAATATCTCTTTCTCCTATGTGCTTTCATCCCTAACCCTAACCCTAACCCTTCCGAAAGTCGGAGAAGCTCAAGGATGGTACCGATCGATGTGCGCTACCCCATTTAGTGGGGGTAGAGCCTACTTGCAAGTCTCTCCGACCTTCAAAAAAAAAGTTATTCAAGAATATCTCCTCAGATTTGGGGGAATTTCGTCGGTCGACCTCTTCCGAAGGTCGTACAAGCTCGGGGATGGTACCAATCGATCCGCAGGACCCAAATTAGTCCAGATGCAACCACTTTCCAAGTCTCTCCGACCTTCACAAAAAAAGTTATTCAAGAATATCTCTTTCTCCTATGTGCTTTCATCCCTAACCCTAACCCTAACCCTTCCGAAAGTCGGAGAAGCTCAAGGATGGTACCGATCGATGCGCGCTACCCCATTTAGTGGGGGTAGAGCCTACTTGCAAGTCTCTCCGACCTTCACAAAAAAAGTTATTCAAGAATATCTCTTTCTCCTATGTGCTTTCATCCCTAACCCTAACCCTTCCGAAAGTCGGAGAAGCTCAAGGATGGTACCGATCGATGCGCGCTACCCCATTTAGTGGGGGTAGAGCCTACTTGCAAGTCTCTCCGACCTTCACAAAAAAAGTTATTCAAGAATATCTCTTTCTCCTATGTGCTTTCATCCCTAACCCTAACCCTAACCCTTCCAAAAGTCGGAGAAGCTCAAGGATGGTACCGATCGATGCGCGCTACCCCATTTAGTGGGGGTAGAGCCTACTTGCAAGTCTCTCCGACCTTCACAAAAAAAGTTATTCAAGAATATCTCTTTCTCCTATGTGCTTTCATCCCTAACCCTAACCCTAACCCTTCCGAAAGTCGGAGAAGCTCAAGGATGGTACCGATCGATGTGCGCTACCCCATTTAGTGGGGGTAGAGCCTACTTGCAAGTCTCTCCGACCTTCACAAAAAAAGTTATTCAAGAATATCTCCTCAGATTTGGGGGAATTTCGTCGGTCGACCTCTTCCGAAGGTCGTACAAGCTCGGGGATGGTACCAATCGATCCGCAGGACCCAAATTAGTCCAGATGCAACCACTTTCCAAGTCTCTCCGACCTTCACAAAAAAAGTTATTCAAGAATATCTCTTTCTCCTATGTGCTTTCATCCCTAACCCTAACCCTAACCCTTCCGAAAGTCGGAGAAGCTCAAGGATGGTACCGATCGATGCGCGCTACCCCATTTAGTGGGGGTAGAGCCTACTTGCAAGTCTCTCCGACCTTCACAAAAAAAGTTATTCAAGAATATCTCTTTCTCCTATGTGCTTTCATCCCTAACCCTAACCCTAACCCTTCCGAAAGTCGGAGAAGCTCAAGGATGGTACCGATCGATGTGCGCTACCCCATTTAGTGGGGGTAGAGCCTACTTGCAAGTCTCTCCGACCTTCACAAAAAAAGTTATTCAAGAATATCTCCTCAGATTTGGGGGAATTTCGTCGGTCGACCTCTTCCGAAGGTCGTACAAGCTCGGGGATGGTACCAATCGATCCGCAGGACCCAAATTAGTCCAGATGCAACCACTTTCCAAGTCTCTCCGACCTTCACAAAAAAAGTTATTCAAGAATATCTCTTTCTCCTATGTGCTTTCATCCCTAACCCTAACCCTAACCCTTCCGAAAGTCGGAGAAGCTCAAGGATGGTACCGATCGATGCGCGCTACCCCATTTAGTGGGGGTAGAGCCTACTTGCAAGTCTCTCCGACCTTCACAAAAAAAGTTATTCAAGAATATCTCTTTCTCCTATGTGCTTTCATCCCTAACCCTAACCCTAACCCTTCCGAAAGTCGGAGAAGCTCAAGGATGGTACCGATCGATGCGCGCTACCCCATTTAGTGGGGGTAGAGCCTACTTGCAAGTCTCTCCGACCTTCACAAAAAAAGTTATTCAAGAATATCTCTTTCTCCTATGTGCTTTCATCCCTAACCCTAACCCTAACCCTTCCGAAAGTCGGAGAAGCTCAAGGATGGTACCGATCGATGCGCGCTACCCCATTTAGTGGGGGTAGAGCCTACTTGCAAGTCTCTCCGACCTTCACAAAAAAAGTTATTCAAGAATATCTCTTTCTCCTATGTGCTTTCATCCCTAACCCTAACCCTAACCCTTCCAAAAGTCGGAGAAGCTCAAGGATGGTACCGATCGATGCGCGCTACCCCATTTAGTGGGGGTAGAGCCTACTTGCAAGTCTCTCCGACCTTCACAAAAAAAGTTATTCAAGAATATCTCTTTCTCCTATGTGCTTTCATCCCTAACCCTAACCCTAACCCTTCCGAAAGTCGGAGAAGCTCAAGGATGGTACCGATCGATGTGCGCTACCCCATTTAGTGGGGGTAGAGCCTACTTGCAAGTCTCTCCGACCTTCACAAAAAAAGTTATTCAAGAATATCTCTTTCTCCTATGTGCTTTCATCCCTAACCCTAACCCTAACCCTTCCGAAAGTCGGAGAAGCTCAAGGATGGTACCGATCGATGTGCGCTACCCCATTTAGTGGGGGTAGAGCCTACTTGCAAGTCTCTCCGACCTTCACAAAAAAAGTTATTCAAGAATATCTCCTCAGATTTGGGGGAATTTCGTCGGTCGACCTCTTTCGAAGGTCGTACAAGCTCGGGGATGGTACCAATCGATCCGCAGGACCCAAATTAGTCCAGATGCAACCACTTTCCAAGTCTCTCCGACCTTCACAAAAAAAGTTATTCAAGAATATCTCTTTCTCCTATGTGCTTTCATCCCTAACCCTAACCCTAACCCTTCCGAAAGTCGGAGAAGCTCAAGGATGGTACCGATCGATGCGCGCTACCCCATTTAGTGGGGGTAGAGCCTACTTGCAAGTCTCTCCGACCTTCACAAAAAAAGTTATTCAAGAATATCTCTTTCTCCTATGTGCTTTCATCCCTAACCCTAACCCTAACCCTTCCAAAAGTCGGAGAAGCTCAAGGATGGTACCGATCGATGCGCGCTACCCCATTTAGTGGGGGTAGAGCCTACTTGCAAGTCTCTCCGACCTTCACAAAAAAAGTTATTCAAGAATATCTCTTTCTCCTATGTGCTTTCATCCCTAACCCTAACCCTAACCCTTCCGAAAGTCGGAGAAGCTCAAGGATGGTACCGATCGATGTGCGCTACCCCATTTAGTGGGGGTAGAGCCTACTTGCAAGTCTCTCCGACCTTCACAAAAAAAGTTATTCAAGAATATCTCCTCAGATTTGGGGGAATTTCGTCGGTCGACCTCTTCCGAAGGTCGTACAAGCTCGGGGATGGTACCAATCGATCCGCAGGACCCAAATTAGTCCAGATGCAACCACTTTCCAAGTCTCTCCGACCTTCACAAAAAAAGTTATTCAAGAATATCTCTTTCTCCTATGTGCTTTCATCCCTAACCCTAACCCTAACCCTTCCGAAAGTCGGAGAAGCTCAAGGATGGTACCGATCGATGCGCGCTACCCCATTTAGTGGGGGTAGAGCCTACTTGCAAGTCTCTCCGACCTTCACAAAAAAAGTTATTCAAGAATATCTCTTTCTCCTATGTGCTTTCATCCCTAACCCTAACCCTAACCCTTCCGAAAGTCGGAGAAGCTCAAGGATGGTACCGATCGATGCGCGCTACCCCATTTAGTGGGGGTAGAGCCTACTTGCAAGTCTCTCCGACCTTCACAAAAAAAGTTATTCAAGAATATCTCTTTCTCCTATGTGCTTTCATCCCTAACCCTAACCCTAACCCTTCCGAAAGTCGGAGAAGCTCAAGGATGGTACCGATCGATGCGCGCAACCCCATTTAGTGGGGGTAGAGCCTACTTGCAAGTCTCTCCGACCTTCACAAAAAAAGTTATTCAAGAATATCTCCTCAGATTTGGGGGAATTTCGTCGGTCGACCTCTTCCGAAGGTCTTACAAGCTCGGGGATGGTACCAATCGATCCGCAGGACCCAAATTAGTCCAGATGCAACCACTTTCCAAGTCTCTCCGACCTTCACAAAAAAAGTTATTCAAGAATATCTCTTTCTCCTATGTGCTTTCATCCCTAACCCTAACCCTAACCCTTCCGAAAGTCGGAGAAGCTCAAGGATGGTACCGATCGATGCGCGCTACCCCATTTAGTGGGGGTAGAGCCTACTTGCAAGTCTCTCCGACCTTCACAAAAAAAGTTATTCAAGAATATCTCTTTCTCCTATGTGCTTTCATCCCTAACCCTAACCCTAACCCTTCCGAAAGTCGGAGAAGCTCATGGATGGTACCGATCGATGCGCGCAACCCCATTTAGTGGGGGTAGAGCCTACTTGCAAGTCTCTCCGACCTTCACAAAAAAAGTTATTCAAGAATATCTCCTCAGATTTGGGGGAATTTCGTCGGTCGACCTCTTCCGAAGGTCGTACAAGCTCGGGGATGGTACCAATCGATCCGCAGGACCCAAATTAGTCCAGATGCAACCACTTTCCAAGTCTCTCCGACCTTCACAAAAAAAGTTATTCAAGAATATCTCTTTCTCCTATGTGCTTTCATCCCTAACCCTAACCCTAACCCTTCCGAAAGTCGGAGAAGCTCAAGGATGGTACCGATCGATGCGCGCTACCCCATTTAGTGGGGGTAGAGCCTACTTGCAAGTCTCTCCGACCTTCACAAAAAAAGTTATTCAAGAATATCTCCTCAGATTTGGGGGAATTTCGTCGCTCGACCTCTTCCGAAGGTCGTACAAGCTCGGGGATGGTACCAATCGATCCGCAGGACCCAAATTAGTCCAGATGCAACCACTTTCCAAGTCTCTCCGACCTTCACAAAAAAAGTTATTCAAGAATATCTCTTTCTCCTATGTGCTTTCATCCCTAACCCTAACCCTAACCCTTCCGAAAGTCGGAGAAGCTCAAGGATGGTACCGATCGATGCGCGCTACCCCATTTAGTGGGGGTAGAGCCTACTTGCAAGTCTCTCCGACCTTCACAAAAAAAGTTATTCAAGAATATCTCTTTCTCCTATGTGCTTTCATCCCTAACCCTAACCCTAACCCTTCCGAAAGTCGGAGAAGCTCAAGGATGGTACCGATCGATGTGCGCTACCCCATTTAGTGGGGGTAGAGCCAACTTGCAAGTCTCTCCGACCTTCACAAAAAAAGTTATTCAAGAATATCTCCTCAGATTTGGGGGAATTTCGTCGGTCGACCTCTTCCGAAGGTCGTACAAGCTCGGGGATGGTACCAATCGATCCGCAGGACCCAAATTAGTCCAGATGCAACCACTTTCCAAGTCTCTCCGACCTTCACAAAAAAAGTTATTCAAGAATATCTCTTTCTCCTATGTGCTTTCATCCCTAACCCTAACCCTAACCCTTTCGAAAGTCGGAGAAGCTCAAGGATGGTACCGATCGATGCGCGCTACCCCATTTAGTGGGGGTAGAGCCTACTTGCAAGTCTCTCCGACCTTCACAAAAAAAGTTATTCAAGAATATCTCTTTCTCCTATGTGCTTTCATCCCTAACCCTAACCCTAACCCTTCCGAAAGTCGGAGAAGCTCAAGGATGGTACCGATCGATGTGCGCTACCCCATTTAGTGGGGGTAGAGCCAACTTGCAAGTCTCTCCGACCTTCACAAAAAAAGTTATTCAAGAATATCTCCTCAGATTTGGGGGAATTTCGTCGGTCGACCTCTTCCGAAGGTCGTACAAGCTCGGGGATGGTACCAATCGATCCGCAGGACCCAAATTAGTCCAGATGCAACCACTTTCCAAGTCTCTCCGACCTTCACAAAAAAAGTTATTCAAGAATATCTCTTTCTCCTATGTGCTTTCATCCCTAACCCTAACCCTAACCCTTCCGAAAGTCGGAGAAGCTCAAGGATGGTACCGATCGATGCGCGCTACCCCATTTAGTGGGGGTAGAGCCTACTTGCAAGTCTCTCCGACCTTCACAAAAAAAGTTATTCAAGAATATCTCCTCAGATTTGGGGGAATTTCGTCGGTCGACCTCTTCCGAAGGTCGTACAAGCTCGGGGATGGTACCAATCGATCCGCAGGACCCAAATTAGTCCAGATGCAACCACTTTCCAAGTCTCTCCGACCTTCACAAAAAAAGTTATTCAAGAATATCTCTTTCTCCTATGTGCTTTCATCCCTAACCCTAACCCTAACCCTTCCGAAAGTCGGAGAAGCTCAAGGATGGTACCGATCGATGCGCGCTACCCCATTTAGTGGGGGTAGAGCCTACTTGCAAGTCTCTCCGACCTTCACAAAAAAAGTTATTCAAGAATATCTCTTTCTCCTATGTGCTTTCATCCCTAACCCTAACCCTAACCCTTCCGAAAGTCGGAGAAGCTCAAGGATGGTACCGATCGATGTGCGCTACCCCATTTAGTGGGGGTAGAGCCAACTTGCAAGTCTCTCCGACCTTCACAAAAAAAGTTATTCAAGAATATCTCCTCAGATTTGGGGGAATTTCGTCGGTCGACCTCTTCCGAAGGTCGTACAAGCTCGGGGATGGTACCAATCGATCCGCAGGACCCAAATTAGTCCAGATGCAACCACTTTCCAAGTCTCTCCGACCTTCACAAAAAAAGTTATTCAAGAATATCTCTTTCTCCTATGTGCTTTCATCCCTAACCCTAACCCTAACCCTTCCGAAAGTCGGAGAAGCTCAAGGATGGTACCGATCGATGCGCGCTACCCCATTTAGTGGGGGTAGAGCCTACTTGCAAGTCTCTCCGACCTTCACAAAAAAAGTTATTCAAGAATATCTCCTCAGATTTGGGGGAATTTCGTCGGTCGACCTCTTCCGAAGGTCGTACAAGCTCGGGGATGGTACCAATCGATCCGCAGGACCCAAATTAGTCCAGATGCAACCACTTTCCAAGTCTCTCCGACCTTCACAAAAAAAGTTATTCAAGAATATCTCTTTCTCCTATGTGCTTTCATCCCTAACCCTAACCCTAACCCTTCCGAAAGTCGGAGAAGCTCAAGGATAGTACCGATCGATGCGCGCTACCCCATTTAGTGGGGGTAGAGCCTACTTGCAAGTCTCTCCGACCTTCACAAAAAAAGTTATTCAAGAATATCTCTTTCTCCTATGTGCTTTCATCCCTAACCCTAACCCTTCCGAAAGTCGGAGAAGCTCAAGGATGGTACCGATCGATGCGCGCTACCCCATTTAGTGGGGGTAGAGCCTACTTGCAAGTCTCTCCGACCTTCACAAAAAAAGTTATTCAAGAATATCTCTTTCTCCTATGTGCTTTCATCCCTAACCCTAACCCTAACCCTTCCAAAAGTCGGAGAAGCTCAAGGATGGTACTGATCGATGCGCGCTACCCCATTTAGTGGGGGTAGAGCCTACTTGCAAGTCTCTCCGACCTTCACAAAAAAAGTTATTCAAGAATATCTCTTTCTCCTATGTGCTTTCATCCCTAACCCTAACCCTAACCCTTCCGAAAGTCGGAGAAGCTCAAGGATGGTACCGATCGATGTGCGCTACCCCATTTAGTGGGGGTAGAGCCTACTTGCAAGTCTCTCCGACCATCACAAAAAAAGTTATTCAAGAATATCTCCTCAGATTTGGGGGAATTTCGTCGGTCGACCTCTTCCGAAGGTCGTACAAGCTCGGGGATGGTACCAATCGATCTGCAGGACCCAAATTAGTCCAGATGCAACCACTTTCCAAGTCTCTCCGACCTTCACAAAAAAAGTTATTCAAGAATATCTCTTTCTCCTATGTGCTTTCATCCCTAACCCTAACCCTAACCCTTCCGAAAGTCGGAGAAGCTCAAAGATGGTACCGATCGATGCGCGCAACCCCATTTAGTGGGGGTAGAGCCTACTTGCAAGTCTCTCCGACCTTCACAAAAAAAGTTATTCAAGAATATCTCCTCAGATTTGGGGGAATTTCGTCGGTCGACCTCTTCCGAAGGTCGTACAAGCTCGGGGATGGTACCAATCGATCCGCAGGACCCAAATTAGTCCAGATGCAACCACTTTCCAAGTCTCTCCGACCTTCACAAAAAAAGTTATTCAAGAATATCTCTTTCTCCTATGTGCTTTCATCCCTAACCCTAACCCTAACCCTTCCGAAAGTCGGAGAAGCTCAAGGATGGTACCGATCGATGCGCGCTACCCCATTTAGTGGGGGTAGAGCCTACTTGCAAGTCTCTCCGACCTTCACAAAAAAAGTTATTCAAGAATATCTCTTTCTCCTATGTGCTTTCATCCCTAACCCTAACCCTAACCCTTCCGAAAGTCGGAGAAGCTCAAGGATGGTACCGATCGATGCGCGCTACCCCATTTAGTGGGGGTAGAGCCTACTTGCAAGTCTCTCCGACCTTCACAAAAAAAGTTATTCAAGAATATCTCCTCAGATTTGGGGGAATTTCGTCGGTCGACCTCTTCCGAAGGTCGTACAAGCTCGGGGATGGTACCAATCGATCCGCAGGACACAAATTAGTCCAGATGCAACCACTTTCCAAGTCTCTCCGACCTTCACAAAAAAAGTTATTCAAGAATATCTCTTTCTCCTATGTGCTTTCATCCCTAACCCTAACCCTAACCCTTCCGAAAGTCGGAGAAGCTCAAGGATGGTACCGATCGATGCGCGCTACCCCATTTAGTGGGGGTAGAGCCTACTTGCAAGTCTCTCCGACCTTCACAAAAAAAGTTATTCAAGAATATCTCTTTCTCCTATGTGCTTTCATCCCTAACCCTAACCCTAACCCTTCCGAAAGTCGGAGAAGCTCAAGGATGGTACCGATCGATGCGCGCAACCCCATTTAGTGGGGGTAGAGCCTACTTGCAAGTCTCTCCGACCTTCACAAAAAAAGTTATTCAAGAATATCTCCTCAGATTTGGGGGAATTTCGTCGGTCGACCTCTTCCGAAGGTCGTACAAGCTCGGGGATGGTACCAATCGATCCGCAGGACCCAAATTAGTCCAGATGCAACCACTTTCCAAGTCTCTCCGACCTTCACAAAAAAAGTTATTCAAGAATATCTCTTTCTCCTATGTGCTTTCATCCCTAACCCTAACCCTAACCCTTCCGAAAGTCGGAGAAGCTCAAGGATGGTACCGATCGATGCGCGCTACCCCATTTAGTGGGGGTAGAGCCTACTTGCAAGTCTCTCCGACCTTCACAAAAAAAGTTATTCAAGAATATCTCTTTCTCCTATGTGCTTTCATCCCTAACCCTAACCCTAACCCTTCCGAAAGTCGGAGAAGCTCAAGGATGGTACCGATCGATGCGCGCTACCCCATTTAGTGGGGGTAGAGCCTACTTGCAAGTCTCTCCGACCTTCACAAAAAAAGTTATTCAAGAATATCTCTTTCTCCTATGTGCTTTCATCCCTAACCCTAACCCTAACCCTTCCGAAAGTCGGAGAAGCTCAAGGATGGTACCGATCGATGCGCGCTACCACATTTAGTGGGGGTAGAGCCTACTTGCAAGTCTCTCCAACCTTCACAAAAAAAGTTATTCAAGAATATCTCTTTCTCCTATGTGCTTTCATCCCTAACCCTAACCCTAACCCTTCCGAAAGTCGGAGAAGCTCAAGGATGGTACCGATCGATGCGCGCAACCCCATTTAGTGGGGGTAGAGCCTACTTGCAAGTCTCTCCGACCTTCACAAAAAAAGTAATTCAAGAATATCTCCTCAGATTTGGGGGAATTTCGTCGGTCGACCTCTTCCGAAGGTCGTACAAGCTCGGGGATGGTACCAATCGATCCGCAGGACCCAAATTAGTCCAGATGCAACCACTTTTCAAGTCTCTCCGACCTTCACAAAAAAAGTTATTCAAGAATATCTCTTTCTCCTATGTGCTTTCATCCCTAACCCTAACCCTAACCCTTCCGAAAGTCGGAGAAGCTCAAGGATGGTACCGATCGATGCGCGCTACCCCATTTAGTGGGGGTAGAGCCTACTTGCAAGTCTCTCCGACCTTCACAAAAAAAGTTATTCAAGAATATCTCTTTCTCCTATGTGCTTTCATCCCTAACCCTAACCCTAACCCTTCCGAAAGTCGGAGAAGCTCAAGGATGGTACCGATCGATGCGCGCAACCCCATTTAGTGGGGGTAGAGCCTACTTGCAAGTCTCTCCGACCTTCACAAAAAAAGTTATTCAAGAATATCTCCTCAGATTTGGGGGAATTTCGTCGGTCGACCTCTTCCGAAGGTCGTACAAGCTCGGGGATGGTACCAATCGATCCGCAGGACCCAAATTAGTCCAGATGCAACCACTTTCCAAGTCTCTCCGACCTTCACAAAAAAAGTTATTCAAGAATATGTCTTTCTCCTATGTGCTTTCATCCCTAACCCTAACCCTTCCGAAAGTCGGAGAAGCTCAAGGATGGTACCGATCGATGCGCGCTACCCCATTTAGTGGGGGTAGAGCCTACTTGCAAGTCTCTCAGACCTTCACAAAAAAAGTTATTCAAGAATATCTCCTCAGATTTGGGGGAATTTCGTCGGTCGACCTCTTCCGAAGGTCGTACAAGCTCGGGGATGGTACCAATCGATCCGCAGGACCCAAATTAGTCCAGATGCAACCACTTTCCAAGTCTCTCCGACCTTCACAAAAAACGTTATTCAAGAATATCTCTTTCTCCTATGTGCTTTCATCCCTAACCCTAACCCTAACCCTTCCGAAAGTCGGAGAAGCTCAAGGATGGTACCGATCGATGCGCGCTACCCCATTTAGTGGGGGCAGAGCCTACTTGCAAGTCTCTCCGACCTTCACAAAAAAAGTTATTCAAGAATATCTCTTTCTCCTATGTGCTTTCATCCCTAACCCTAACCCTAACCCTTCCAAAAGTCGGAGAAGCTCAAGGATGGTACCGATCGATGTGCGCTACCCCATTTAGTGGGGGTAGAGCCTACTTGCAAGTCTCTCCGACCTTCACAAAAAAAGTTATTCAAGAATATCTCTTTCTCCTATGTGCTTTCATCCCTAACCCTAACCCTAACCCTTCCGAAAGTCGGAGAAGCTCAAGGATGGTACCGATCGATGCGCGCAACCCCATTTAGTGGGGGTAGAGCCTACTTGCAAGTCTCTCCGACCTTCACAAAAAAAGTAATTCAAGAATATCTCCTCAGATTTGGGGGAATTTCGTCGGTCGACCTCTTCCGAAGGTCGTACAAGCTCGGGGATGGTACCAATCGATCCGCAGGACCCAAATTAGTCCAGATGCAACCACTTTTCAAGTCTCTCCGACCTTCACAAAAAAAGTTATTCAAGAATATCTCTTTCTCCTATGTGCTTTCATCCCTAACCCTAACCCTAACCCTTCCGAAAGTCGGAGAAGCTCAAGGATGGTACCGATCGATGCGCGCTACCCCATTTAGTGGGGGTAGAGCCTACTTGCAAGTCTCTCCGACCTTCACAAAAAAAGTTATTCAAGAATATCTCTTTCTCCTATGTGCTTTCATCCCTAACCCTAACCCTAACCCTTCCGAAAGTCGGAGAAGCTCAAGGATGGTACCGATCGATGCGCGCAACCCCATTTAGTGGGGGTAGAGCCTACTTGCAAGTCTCTCCGACCTTCACAAAAAAAGTTATTCAAGAATATCTCCTCAGATTTGGGGGAATTTCGTCGGTCGACCTCTTCCGAAGGTCGTACAAGCTCGGGGATGGTACCAATCGATCCGCAGGACCCAAATTAGTCCAGATGCAACCACTTTCCAAGTCTCTCCGACCTTCACAAAAAAAGTTATTCAAGAATATGTCTTTCTCCTATGTGCTTTCATCCCTAACCCTAACCCTTCCGAAAGTCGGAGAAGCTCAAGGATGGTACCGATCGATGCGCGCTACCCCATTTAGTGGGGGTAGAGCCTACTTGCAAGTCTCTCAGACCTTCACAAAAAAAGTTATTCAAGAATATCTCCTCAGATTTGGGGGAATTTCGTCGGTCGACCTCTTCCGAAGGTCGTACAAGCTCGGGGATGGTACCAATCGATCCGCAGGACCCAAATTAGTCCAGATGCAACCACTTTCCAAGTCTCTCCGACCTTCACAAAAAACGTTATTCAAGAATATCTCTTTCTCCTATGTGCTTTCATCCCTAACCCTAACCCTAACCCTTCCGAAAGTCGGAGAAGCTCAAGGATGGTACCGATCGATGCGCGCTACCCCATTTAGTGGGGGCAGAGCCTACTTGCAAGTCTCTCCGACCTTCACAAAAAAAGTTATTCAAGAATATCTCTTTCTCCTATGTGCTTTCATCCCTAACCCTAACCCTAACCCTTCCAAAAGTCGGAGAAGCTCAAGGATGGTACCGATCGATGTGCGCTACCCCATTTAGTGGGGGTAGAGCCTACTTGCAAGTCTCTCCGACCTTCACAAAAAAAGTTATTCAAGAATATCTCTTTCTCGTATGTGCTTTCATCCCTAACCCTAACCCTAACCCTTCCGAAAGTCGGAGAAGCTCAAGGATGGTACCGATCGATGCGCGCAACCCCATTTAGTGGGGGTAGAGCCTACTTGCAAGTCTCTCCGACCTTCACAAAAAAAGTAATTCAAGAATATCTCCTCAGATTTGGGGGAATTTCGTCGGTCGACCTCTTCCGAAGGTCGTACAAGCTCGGGGATGGTACCAATCGATCCGCAGGACCCAAATTAGTCCAGATGCAACCACTTTCCAAGTCTCTCCGACCTTCACAAAAAAAGTTATTCAAGAATATCTCTTTCTCCTATGTGCTTTCATCCCTAACCCTAACCCTAACCCTTCCGAAAGTCGGAGAAGCTCAAGGATGGTACCGATCGATGCGCGCTACCCCATTTAGTGGGGGCAGAGCCTACTTGCAAGTCTCTCCGACCTTCACAAAAAAAGTTATTCAAGAATATCTCTTTCTCCTATGTGCTTTCATCCCTAACCCTAACCCTAACCCTTCCGAAAGTCGGAGAAGCTCAAGGATGGTACCGGTCGATGCGCGCTACCCCATTTAGTGGGGGTAGAGCCTACTTGCAAGTCTCTCCGACCTTCACAAAAAAAGTTATTCAAGAATATCTCTTTCTCCTATGTGCTTTCATCCCTAACCCTAACCCTAACCCTTCCGAAAGTCGGAGAAGCTCAAGGATGGTACCGATCGATGCGCGCAACCCCATTTAGTGGGGGTAGAGCCTACTTGCAAGTCTCTCCGACCTTCACAAAAAAAGTAATTCAAGAATATCTCCTCAGATTTGGGGGAATTTCGTCGGTCGACCTCTTCCGAAGGTCGTACAAGCTCGGGGATGGTACCAATCGATCCGCAGGACCCAAATTAGTCCAGATGCAACCACTTTCCAAGTCTCTCCGACCTTCACAAAAAAAGTTATTCAAGAATATCTCTTTCTCCTATGTGCTTTCATCCCTAACCCTAACCCTAACCCTTCCGAAAGTCGGAGAAGCTCAAGGATGGTACCGATCGATGTGCGCTACCCCATTTAGTGGGGGTAGAGCCTACTTGCAAGTCTCTCAGACCTTCACAAAAAAAGTTATTCAAGAATATCTCCTCAGATTTGGGGGAATTTCGTCGGTCGACCTCTTCCGAAGGTCGTACAAGCTCGGGGATGGTACCAATCGATCCGCAGGACCCAAATTAGTCCAGATGCAACCACTTTCCAAGTCTCTCCGACCTTCACAAAAAACGTTATTCAAGAATATTTCTTTCTCCTATGTGCTTTCATCCCTAACCCTAACCCTAACCCTTCCGAAAGTCGGAGAAGCTCAAGGATGGTACCGATCGATGCGCGCTACCCCATTTAGTGGGGGCAGAGCCTACTTGCAAGTCTCTCCGACCTTCACAAAAAAAGTTATTCAAGAATATCTCTTTCTCCTATGTGCTTTCATCCCTAACCCTAACCCTTCCAAAAGTCGGAGAAGCTCAAGGATGGTACCGATCGATGTGCGCTACCCCATTTAGTGGGGGTAGAGCCTACTTGCAAGTCTCTCCGACCTTCACAAAAAAAGTTATTCAAGAATATCTCTTTCTCGTATGTGCTTTCATCCCTAACCCTAACCCTAACCCTTCCGAAAGTCGGAGAAGCTCAAGGATGGTACCGATCGATGCGCGCAACCCCATTTAGTGGGGGTAGAGCCTACTTGCAAGTCTCTCCGACCTTCACAAAAAAAGTAATTCAAGAATATCTCCTCAGATTTGGGGGAATTTCGTCGGTCGACCTCTTCCGAAGGTCGTACAAGCTCGGGGATGGTACCAATCGATCCGCAGGACCCAAATTAGTCCAGATGCAACCACTTTCCAAGTCTCTCCGACCTTCACAAAAAAAGTTATTCAAGAATATCTCTTTCTCCTATGTGCTTTCATCCCTAACCCTAACCCTAACCCTTCCGAAAGTCGGAGAAGCTCAAGGATGGTACCGATCGATGCGCGCTACCCCATTTAGTGGGGGCAGAGCCTACTTGCAAGTCTCTCCGACCTTCACAAAAAAAGTTATTCAAGAATATCTCTTTCTCCTATGTGCTTTCATCCCTAACCCTAACCCTAACCCTTCCAAAAGTCGGAGAAGCTCAAGGATGGTACCGATCGATGCGCGCTACCCCATTTAGTGGGGGCAGAGCCTACTTGCAAGTCTCTCCGACCTTCACAAAAAAAGTTATTCAAGAATATCTCTTTCTCCTATGTGCTTTCATCCCTAACCCTAACCCTAACCCTTCCGAAAGTCGGAGAAGCTCAAGGATGGTACCGGTCGATGCGCGCTACCCCATTTAGTGGGGGTAGAGCCTACTTGCAAGTCTCTCCGACCTTCACAAAAAAAGTTATTCAAGAATATCTCTTTCTCCTATGTGCTTTCATCCCTAACCCTAACCCTAACCCTTCCGAAAGTCGGAGAAGCTCAAGGATGGTACCGATCGATGCGCGCAACCCCATTTAGTGGGGGTAGAGCCTACTTGCAAGTCTCTCCGACCTTCACAAAAAAAGTAATTCAAGAATATCTCCTCAGATTTGGGGGAATTTCGTCGGTCGACCTCTTCCGAAGGTCGTACAAGCTCGGGGATGGTACCAATCGATCCGCAGGACCCAAATTAGTCCAGATGCAACCACTTTACAAGTCTCTCCGACCTTCACAAAAAAAGTTATTCAAGAATATCTCTTTCTCCTATGTGCTTTCATCCCTAACCCTAACCCTAACCCTTCCGAAAGTCGGAGAAGCTCAAGGATGGTACCGATCGATGCGCGCTACCCCATTTAGTGGGGGTAGAGCCTACTTGCAAGTCTCTCCGACCTTCACAAAAAAAGCTATTCAAGAATATCTCTTTCTCCTATGTGCTTTCATCCCTAACCCTAACCCTTCCGAAAGTCGGAGAAGCTCAAGGATGGTACCGATCGATGCGCGCTACCCCATTTAGTGGGGGTAGAGCCTACTTGCAAGTCTCTCAGACCTTCACAAAAAAAGTTATTCAAGAATATCTCATCAGATTTGGGGGAATTTCGTCGGTCGACCTCTTCCGAAGGTCGTACAAGCTCGGGGATGGTACCAATCGATCCGCAGGACCCAAATTAGTCCAGATGCAACCACTTTCCAAGTCTCTCCGACCTTCACAAAAAAAGTTATTCAAGAATATCTCTTTCTCCTATGTGCTTTCATCCCTAACCCTAACCCTAACCCTTCCGAAAGTCGGAGAAGCTCAAGGATGGTACCGATCGATGCGCGCTACCCCATTTAGTGGGGGCAGAGCCTACTTGCAAGTCTCTCCGACCTTCACAAAAAAAGTTATTCAAGAATATCTCTTTCTCCTATGTGCTTTCATCCCTAACCCTAACCCTAACCCTTCCGAAAGTCGGAGAAGCTCAAGGATGGTACCGATCGATGCGCGCTACCCCATTTAGTGGGGGTAAAGCCTACTTGCAAGTCTCTCCGACCTTCACAAAAAAAGTTATTCAAGAATATCTCTTTCTCCTATGTGCTTTCATCCCTAACCCTAACCCTAACCCTTCCGAAAGTCGGAGAAGCTCAAGGATGGTACCGATCGATGCGCGCTACCCCATTTAGTGGGGGTAGAGCCTACTTGCAAGTCTCTCCGACCTTCACAAAAAAAGTTATTCAAGAATATCTCTTTCTCCTATGTGCTTTCATCCCTAACCCTAACCCTAACCCTTCCAAAAGTCGGAGAAGCTCAAGGATGGTACCGATCGATGCGCGCAACCCCATTTAGTGGGGGTAGAGCCTACTTGCAAGTCTCTCCGACCTTCACAAAAAAAGTTATTCAAGAATATCTCCTCAGATTTGGGGGAATTTCGTCGGTCGACCTCTTCCGAAGGTCGTACAAGCTCGGGGATGGTACCAATCGATCCGCAGGACCCAAATTAGTCCAGATGCAACCACTTTCCAAGTCTCTCCGACCTTCACAAAAAAAGTTATTCAAGAATATCTCTTTCTCCTATGTGCTTTCATCCCTAACCCTAACCCTAACCCTTCCGAAAGTCGGAGAAGCTCAAGGATGGTACCGATCGATGCGCGCTACCCCATTTAGTGGGGGTAGAGCCTACTTGCAAGTCTCTCCGACCTTCACAAAAAAAGTTATTCAAGAATATCTCTTTCTCCTATGTGCTTTCATCCCTAACCCTAACCCTAACCCTTCCGAAAGTCGGAGAAGCTCAAGGATGGTACCGATCGATGCGCGCTACCCCATTTAGTGGGGGTAGAGCCTACTTGCAAGTCTCTCCGACCTTCACAAAAAAAGTTATTCAAGAATATCTCCTCAGATTTGGGGGAATTTCGTCGGTCGACCTCTTCCGAAGGTCGTACAAGCTCGGGGATGGTACCAATCGATCCGCAGGACCCAAATTAGTCCAGATGCAACCACTTTCCAAGTCTCTCCGACCTTCACAAAAAAAGTTATTCAAGAATATCTCTTTCTCCTATGTGCTTTCATCCCTAACCCTAACCCTAACCCTTCCGAAAGTCGGAGAAGCTCAAGGATGGTACCGATCGATGCGCGCTACCCCATTTAGTGGGGGTAGAGCCTACTTGCAAGTCTCTCCGACCTTCACAAAAAAAGTTATTCAAGAATATCTCTTTCTCCTATGTGCTTTCATCCCTAACCCTAACCCTAACCCTTCCGAAAGTCGGAGAAGCTCAAGGATGGTACCGATCGATGCGCGCAACCCCATTTAGTGGGGGTAGAGCCTACTTGCAAGTCTCTCCGACCTTCACAAAAAAAGTAATTCAAGAATATCTCCTCAGATTTGGGGGAATTTCGTCGGTCGACCTCTTCCGAAGGTCGTACAAGCTCGGGGATGGTACCAATCGATCCGCAGGACCCAAATTAGTCCAGATGCAACCACTTTCCAAGTCTCTCCGACCTTCACAAAAAAAGTTATTCAAGAATATCTCTTTCTCCTATGTGCTTTCATCCCTAACCCTAACCCTAACCCTTCCGAAAGTCGGAGAAGCTCAAGGATGGTACCGATCGATGCGCGCTACCCCATTTAGTGGGGGTAGAGCCTACTTGCAAGTCTCTCCGACCTTCACAAAAAAAGTTATTCAAGAATATCTCTTTCTCCTATGTGCTTTCATCCCTAACCCTAACCCTTCCGAAAGTCGGAGAAGCTCAAGGATGGTACCGATCGATGCGCGCTACCCCATTTAGTGGGGGTAGAGCCTACTTGCAAGTCTCTCAGACCTTCACAAAAAAAGTTATTCAAGAATATCTCCTCAGATTTGGGGGAATTTCGTCGGTCGACCTCTTCCGAAGGTCGTACAAGCTCGGGGATGGTACCAATCGATCCGCAGGACCCAAATTAGTCCAGATGCAACCACTTTCCAAGTCTCTCCGACCTTCACAAAAAAAGTTATTCAAGAATATCTCTTTCTCCTATGTGCTTTCATCCCTAACCCTAACCCTAACCCTTCCGAAAGTCGGAGAAGCTCAAGGATGGTACCGATCGATGCGCGCTACCCCATTTAGTGGGGGTAGAGCCTACTTGCAAGTCTCTCCGACCTTCACAAAAAAAGTTATTCAAGAATATCTCTTTCTCCTATGTGCTTTCATCCCTAACCCTAACCCTAACCCTTCCGAAAGTCGGAGAAGCTCAAGGATGGTACCGATCGATGCGCGCAACCCCATTTAGTGGGGGTAGAGCCTACTTGCAAGTCTCTCCGACCTTCACAAAAAAAGTTATTCAAGAATATCTCCTCAGATTTGGGGGAATTTCGTCGGTCGACCTCTTCCGAAGGTCGTACAAGCTCGGGGATAGTACCAATCGATCCGCAGGACCCAAATTAGTCCAGATGCAACCACTTTCCAAGTCTCTCCGACCTTCACAAAAAAAGTTATTCAAGAATATCTCTTTCTCCTATGTGCTTTCATCCCTAACCCTAACCCTAACCCTTCCGAAAGTCGTAGAAGCTCAAGGATGGTACCGATCGATGTGCGCTACCCCATTTAGTGGGGGTAGAGCCTACTTGCAAGTCTCTCCGACCTTCACAAAAAAAGTTATTCAAGAATATCTCTTTCTCCTATGTGCTTTCATCCCTAACCCTAACCCTAACCCTTCCGAAAGTCGGAGAAGCTCAAGGATGGTACCGATCGATGCGCGCTACCCCATTTAGTGGGGGTAGAGCCTACTTGCAAGTCTCTCCGACCTTCACAAAAAAAGTTATTCAAGAATATCTCTTTCTCCTATGTGCTTTCATCCCTAACCCTAACCCTAACCCTTCAGAAAGTCGGAGAAGCTCAAGGATGGTACCGATCGATGCGCGCTACCACATTTAGTGGGGGTAGAGCCTACTTGCAAGTCTCTCCGACCTTCACAAAAAAAGTTATTCAAGAATATCTCTTTCTCCTATGTGCTTTCATCCCTAACCCTAACCCTAACCCTTCCGAAAGTCGGAGAAGCTCAAGGATGGTACCGATCGATGCGCGCAACCCCATTTAGTGGGGGTAGAGCCTACTTGCAAGTCTCTCCGACCTTCACAAAAAAAGTAATTCAAGAATATCTCCTCAGATTTGGGGGAATTTCGTCGGTCGACCTCTTCCGAAGGTCGTACAAGCTCGGGGATGGTACCAATCGATCCGCAGGACCCAAATTAGTCCAGATGCAACCACTTTCCAAGTCTCTCCGACCTTCACAAAAAAAGTTATTCAAGAATATCTCTTTCTCCTATGTGCTTTCATCCCTAACCCTAACCCTAACCCTTCCGAAAGTCGGAGAAGCTCAAGGATGGTACCGATCGATGCGCGCTACCACATTTAGTGGGGGTAGAGCCTACTTGCAAGTCTCTCCGACCTTCACAAAAAAAGTTATTCAAGAATATCTCTTTCTCCTATGTGCTTTCATCCCTAACCCTAACCCTAACCCTTCCGAAAGTCGGAGAAGCTCAAGGATGGTACCGATCGATGCGCGCAACCCCATTTAGTGGGGGTAGAGCCTACTTGCAAGTCTCTCCGACCTTCACAAAAAAAGTTATTCAAGAATATCTCCTCAGATTTGGGGGAATTTCGTCGGTCGACCTCTTCCGAAGGTCGTACAAGCTCGGGGATGGTACCAATCGATCCGCAGGACCCAAATTAGTCCAGATGCAACCACTTTCCAAGTCTCTCCGACCTTCACAAAAAAAGTTATTCAAGAATATCTCTTTCTCCTATGTGCTTTCATCCCTAACCCTAACCCTAACCCTTCCGAAAGTCGGAGAAGCTCAAGGATGGTACCGATCGATGCGCGCTACCCCATTTAGTGGGGGTAGAGCCTACTTGCAAGTCTCTCCGACCTTCACAAAAAAAGTTATTCAAGAATATCTCTTTCTCCTATGTGCTTTCATCCCTAACCCTAACCCTAACCCTTCCGAAAGTCGGAGAAGCTCAAGGATGGTACCGATCGATGCGCGCAACCCCATTTAGTGGGGGTAGAGCCTACTTGCAAGTCTCTCCGACCTTCACAAAAAAAGTTATTCAAGAATATCTCCTCAGATTTGGGGGAATTTCGTCGGTCGACCTCTTCCGAAGGTCGTACAAGCTCGGGGATGGTACCAATCGATCCGCAGGACCCAAATTAGTCCAGATGCAACCACTTTCCAAGTCTCTCCGACCTTCACAAAAAAAGTTATTCAAGAATATCTCTTTCTCCTATGTGCTTTCATCCCTAACCCTAACCCTAACCCTTCCGAAAGTCGGAGAAGCTCAAGGATGGTACCGATCGATGCGCGCTACCCCATTTAGTGGGGGTAGAGCCTACTTGCAAGTCTCTCCGACCTTCACAAAAAAAGTTATTCAAGAATATCTCTTTCTCCTATGTGCTTTCATCCCTAACCCTAACCCTAACCCTTCCGAAAGTCGGAGAAGCTCAAGGATGGTACCGATCGATGCGCGCAACCCCATTTAGTGGGGGTAGAGCCTACTTGCAAGTCTCTCCGACCTTCACAAAAAAAGTTATTCAAGAATATCTCCTCAGATTTGGGGGAATTTCGTCGGTCGACCTCTTCCGAAGGTCGTACAAGCTCGGGGATAGTACCAATCGATCCGCAGGACCCAAATTAGTCCAGATGCAACCACTTTCCAAGTCTCTCCGACCTTCACAAAAAAAGTTATTCAAGAATATCTCTTTCTCCTATGTGCTTTCATCCCTAACCCTAACCCTAACCCTTCCGAAAGTCGTAGAAGCTCAAGGATGGTACCGATCGATGTGCGCTACCCCATTTAGTGGGGGTAGAGCCTACTTGCAAGTCTCTCCGACCTTCACAAAAAAAGTTATTCAAGAATATCTCTTTCTCCTATGTGCTTTCATCCCTAACCCTAACCCTAACCCTTCCGAAAGTCGGAGAAGCTCAAGGATGGTACCGATCGATGCGCGCTACCCCATTTAGTGGGGGTAGAGCCTACTTGCAAGTCTCTCCGACCTTCACAAAAAAAGTTATTCAAGAATATCTCTTTCTCCTATGTGCTTTCATCCCTAACCCTAACCCTAACCCTTCCGAAAGTCGGAGAAGCTCAAGGATGGTACCGATCGATGCGCGCAACCCCATTTAGTGGGGGTAGAGCCTACTTGCAAGTCTCTCCGACCTTCACAAAAAAAGTAATTCAAGAATATCTCCTCAGATTTGGGGGAATTTCGTCGGTCGACCTCTTCCGAAGGTCGTACAAGCTCGGGGATGGTACCAATCGATCCGCAGGACCCAAATTAGTCCAGATGCAACCACTTTCCAAGTCTCTCCGACCTTCACAAAAAAAGTTATTCAAGAATATCTCTTTCTCCTATGTGCTTTCATCCCTAACCCTAACCCTAACCCTTCCGAAAGTCGGAGAAGCTCAAGGATGGTACCGATCGATGCGCGCTACCACATTTAGTGGGGGTAGAGCCTACTTGCAAGTCTCTCCGACCTTCACAAAAAAAGTTATTCAAGAATATCTCTTTCTCCTATGTGCTTTCATCCCTAACCCTAACCCTAACCCTTCCGAAAGTCGGAGAAGCTCAAGGATGGTACCGATCGATGCGCGCAACCCCATTTAGTGGGGGTAGAGCCTACTTGCAAGTCTCTCCGACCTTCACAAAAAAAGTTATTCAAGAATATCTCCTCAGATTTGGGGGAATTTCGTCGGTCGACCTCTTCCGAAGGTCGTACAAGCTCGGGGATGGTACCAATCGATCCGCAGGACCCAAATTAGTCCAGATGCAACCACTTTCCAAGTCTCTCCGACCTTCACAAAAAAAGTTATTCAAGAATATCTCTTTCTCCTATGTGCTTTCATCCCTAACCCTAACCCTAACCCTTCCGAAAGTCGGAGAAGCTCAAGGATGGTACCGATCGATGCGCGCTACCCCATTTAGTGGGGGTAGAGCCTACTTGCAAGTCTCTCCGACCTTCACAAAAAAAGTTATTCAAGAATATCTCTTTCTCCTATGTGCTTTCATCCCTAACCCTAACCCTAACCTTTCCGAAAGTCGGAGAAGCTCAAGGATGGTACCGATCGATGCGCGCAACCCCATTTAGTGGGGGTAGAGCCTACTTGCAAGTCTCTCCGACCTTCACAAAAAAAGTTATTCAAGAATATCTCCTCAGATTTGGGGGAATTTCGTCGGTCGACCTCTTCCGAAGGTCGTACAAGCTCGGGGATGGTACCAATCGATCCGCAGGACCCAAATTAGTCCAGATGCAACCACTTTCCAAGTCTCTCCGACCTTCACAAAAAAAGTTATTCAAGAATATGTCTTTCTCCTATGTGCTTTCATCCCTAACCCTAACCCTTCCGAAAGTCGGAGAAGCTCAAGGATGGTACCGATCGATGCGCGCTACCCCATTTAGTGGGGGTAAAGCCTACTTGCAAGTCTCTCCGACCTTCACAAAAAAAGTTATTCAAGAATATCTCTTTCTCCTATGTGCTTTCATCCCTAACCCTAACCCTAACCCTTCCGAAAGTCGGAGAAGCTCAAGGATGGTACCGATCGATGCGCGCTACCCCATTTAGTGGGGGTAGAGCCTACTTGCAAGTCTCTCCGACCTTCACAAAAAAAGTTATTCAAGAATATCTCTTTCTCCTATGTGCTTTCATCCCTAACCCTAACCCTAACCCTTCCAAAAGTCGGAGAAGCTCAAGGATGGTACCGATCGATGCGCGCAACCCCATTTAGTGGGGGTAGAGCCTACTTGCAAGTCTCTCCGACCTTCACAAAAAAAGTTATTCAAGAATATCTCCTCAGATTTGGGGGAATTTCGTCGGTCGACCTCTTCCGAAGGTCGTACAAGCTCGGGGATGGTACCAATCGATCCGCAGGACCCAAATTAGTCCAGATGCAACCACTTTCCAAGTCTCTCCGACCTTCACAAAAAAAGTTATTCAAGAATATCTCTTTCTCCTATGTGCTTTCATCCCTAACCCTAACCCTAACCCTTCCGAAAGTCGGAGAAGCTCAAGGATGGTACCGATCGATGCGCGCTACCCCATTTAGTGGGGGTAGAGCCTACTTGCAAGTCTCTCCGACCTTCACAAAAAAAGTTATTCAAGAATATCTCTTTCTCCTATGTGCTTTCATCCCTAACCCTAACCCTAACCCTTCCGAAAGTCGGAGAAGCTCAAGGATGGTACCGATCGATGCGCGCTACCCCATTTAGTGGGGGTAGAGCCTACTTGCAAGTCTCTCCGACCTTCACAAAAAAAGTTATTCAAGAATATCTCTTTCTCCTATGTGCTTTCATCCCTAACCCTAACCCTAACCCTTCCGAAAGTCGGAGAAGCTCAAGGATGGTACCGATCGATGCGCGCAACCCCATTTAGTGGGGGTAGAGCCTACTTGCAAGTCTCTCCGACCTTCACAAAAAAAGTAATTCAAGAATATCTCCTCAGATTTGGGGGAATTTCGTCGGTCGACCTCTTCCGAAGGTCGTACAAGCTCGGGGATGGTACCAATCGATCCGCAGGACCCAAATTAGTCCAGATGCAACCACTTTCCAAGTCTCTCCGACCTTCACAAAAAAAGTTATTCAAGAATATCTCTTTCTCCTATGTGCTTTCATCCCTAACCCTAACCCTAACCCTTCCGAAAGTCGGAGAAGCTCAAGGATGGTACCGATCGATGCGCGCTACCCCATTTAGTGGGGGTAGAGCCTACTTGCAAGTCTCTCCGACCTTCACAAAAAAAGTTATTCAAGAATATCTCTTTCTCCTATGTGCTTTCATCCCTAACCCTAACCCTTCCGAAAGTCGGAGAAGCTCAAGGATGGTACCGATCGATGCGCGCTACCCCATTTAGTGGGGGTAGAGACTACTTGCAAGTCTCTCAGACCTTCACAAAAAAAGTTATTCAAGAATATCTCCTCAGATTTGGGGGAATTTCGTCGGTCGACCTCTTCCGAAGGTCGTACAAGCTCGGGGATGGTACCAATCGATCCGCAGGACCCAAATTAGTCCAGATGCAACCACTTTCCAAGTCTCTCCGACCTTCACAAAAAAAGTTATTCAAGAATATCTCTTTCTCCTATGTGCTTTCATCCCTAACCCTAACCCTAACCCTTCCGAAAGTCGGAGAAGCTCAAGGATGGTACCGATCGATGCGCGCTACCCCATTTAGTGGGGGTAGAGCCTACTTGCAAGTCTCTCCGACCTTCACAAAAAAAGTTATTCAAGAATATCTCTTTCTCCTATGTGCTTTCATCCCTAACCCTAACCCTAACCCTTCCGAAAGTCGGAGAAGCTCAAGGATGGTACCGATCGATGCGCGCAACCCCATTTAGTGGGGGTAGAGCCTACTTGCAAGTCTCTCCGACCTTCACAAAAAAAGTTATTCAAGAATATCTCCTCAGATTTGGGGGAATTTCGTCGGTCGACCTCTTCCGAAGGTCGTACAAGCTCGGGGATAGTACCAATCGATCCGCAGGACCCAAATTAGTCCAGATGCAACCACTTTCCAAGTCTCTCCGACCTTCACAAAAAAAGTTATTCAAGAATATCTCTTTCTCCTATGTGCTTTCATCCCTAACCCTAACCCTAACCCTTCCGAAAGTCGTAGAAGCTCAAGGATGGTACCGATCGATGTGCGCTACCCCATTTAGTGGGGGTAGAGCCTACTTGCAAGTCTCTCCGACCTTCACAAAAAAAGTTATTCAAGAATATCTCTTTCTCCTATGTGCTTTCATCCCTAACCCTAACCCTAACCCTTCCGAAAGTCGGAGAAGCTCAAGGATGGTACCGATCGATGCGCGCTACCCCATTTAGTGGGGGTAGAGCCTACTTGCAAGTCTCTCCGACCTTCACAAAAAAAGTTATTCAAGAATATCTCTTTCTCCTATGTGCTTTCATCCCTAACCCTAACCCTAACCCTTCAGAAAGTCGGAGAAGCTCAAGGATGGTACCGATCGATGCGCGCTACCACATTTAGTGGGGGTAGAGCCTACTTGCAAGTCTCTCCGACCTTCACAAAAAAAGTTATTCAAGAATATCTCTTTCTCCTATGTGCTTTCATCCCTAACCCTAACCCTAACCCTTCCGAAAGTCGGAGAAGCTCAAGGATGGTACCGATCGATGCGCGCAACCCCATTTAGTGGGGGTAGAGCCTACTTGCAAGTCTCTCCGACCTTCACAAAAAAAGTAATTCAAGAATATCTCCTCAGATTTGGGGGAATTTCGTCGGTCGACCTCTTCCGAAGGTCGTACAAGCTCGGGGATGGTACCAATCGATCCGCAGGACCCAAATTAGTCCAGATGCAACCACTTTCCAAGTCTCTCCGACCTTCACAAAAAAAGTTATTCAAGAATATCTCTTTCTCCTATGTGCTTTCATCCCTAACCCTAACCCTAACCCTTCCGAAAGTCGGAGAAGCTCAAGGATGGTACCGATCGATGCGCGCTACCACATTTAGTGGGGGTAGAGCCTACTTGCAAGTCTCTCCGACCTTCACAAAAAAAGTTATTCAAGAATATCTCTTTCTCCTATGTGCTTTCATCCCTAACCCTAACCCTAACCCTTCCGAAAGTCGGAGAAGCTCAAGGATGGTACCGATCGATGCGCGCAACCCCATTTAGTGGGGGTAGAGCCTACTTGCAAGTCTCTCCGACCTTCACAAAAAAAGTTATTCAAGAATATCTCCTCAGATTTGGGGGAATTTCGTCGGTCGACCTCTTCCGAAGGTCGTACAAGCTCGGGGATGGTACCAATCGATCCGCAGGACCCAAATTAGTCCAGATGCAACCACTTTCCAAGTCTCTCCGACCTTCACAAAAAAAGTTATTCAAGAATATCTCTTTCTCCTATGTGCTTTCATCCCTAACCCTAACCCTAACCCTTCCGAAAGTCGGAGAAGCTCAAGGATGGTACCGATCGATGCGCGCTACCCCATTTAGTGGGGGTAGAGCCTACTTGCAAGTCTCTCCGACCTTCACAAAAAAAGTTATTCAAGAATATCTCTTTCTCCTATGTGCTTTCATCCCTAACCCTAACCCTAACCCTTCCGAAAGTCGGAGAAGCTCAAGGATGGTACCGATCGATGCGCGCAACCCCATTTAGTGGGGGTAGAGCCTACTTGCAAGTCTCTCCGACCTTCACAAAAAAAGTTATTCAAGAATATCTCCTCAGATTTGGGGGAATTTCGTCGGTCGACCTCTTCCGAAGGTCGTACAAGCTCGGGGATAGTACCAATCGATCCGCAGGACCCAAATTAGTCCAGATGCAACCACTTTCCAAGTCTCTCCGACCTTCACAAAAAAAGTTATTCAAGAATATCTCTTTCTCCTATGTGCTTTCATCCCTAACCCTAACCCTAACCCTTCCGAAAGTCGTAGAAGCTCAAGGATGGTACCGATCGATGTGCGCTACCCCATTTAGTGGGGGTAGAGCCTACTTGCAAGTCTCTCCGACCTTCACAAAAAAAGTTATTCAAGAATATCTCTTTCTCCTATGTGCTTTCATCCCTAACCCTAACCCTAACCCTTCCGAAAGTCGGAGAAGCTCAAGGATGGTACCGATCGATGCGCGCTACCCCATTTAGTGGGGGTAGAGCCTACTTGCAAGTCTCTCCGACCTTCACAAAAAAAGTTATTCAAGAATATCTCTTTCTCCTATGTGCTTTCATCCCTAACCCTAACCCTAACCCTTCCGAAAGTCGGAGAAGCTCAAGGATGGTACCGATCGATGCGCGCTACCACATTTAGTGGGGGTAGAGCCTACTTGCAAGTCTCTCCGACCTTCACAAAAAAAGTTATTCAAGAATATCTCTTTCTCCTATGTGCTTTCATCCCTAACCCTAACCCTAACCCTTCCGAAAGTCGGAGAAGCTCAAGGATGGTACCGATCGATGCGCGCAACCCCATTTAGTGGGGGTAGAGCCTACTTGCAAGTCTCTCCGACCTTCACAAAAAAAGTAATTCAAGAATATCTCCTCAGATTTGGGGGAATTTCGTCGGTCGACCTCTTCCGAAGGTCGTACAAGCTCGGGGATGGTACCAATCGATCCGCAGGACCCAAATTAGTCCAGATGCAACCACTTTCCAAGTCTCTCCGACCTTCACAAAAAAAGTTATTCAAGAATATCTCTTTCTCCTATGTGCTTTCATCCCTAACCCTAACCCTAACCCTTCCGAAAGTCGGAGAAGCTCAAGGATGGTACCGATCGATGCGCGCTACCACATTTAGTGGGGGTAGAGCCTACTTGCAAGTCTCTCCGACCTTCACAAAAAAAGTTATTCAAGAATATCTCTTTCTCCTATGTGCTTTCATCCCTAACCCTAACCCTAACCCTTCCGAAAGTCGGAGAAGCTCAAGGATGGTACCGATCGATGCGCGCAACCCCATTTAGTGGGGGTAGAGCCTACTTGCAAGTCTCTCCGACCTTCACAAAAAAAGTTATTCAAGAATATCTCCTCAGATTTGGGGGAATTTCGTCGGTCGACCTCTTCCGAAGGTCGTACAAGCTCGGGGATGGTACCAATCGATCTGCAGGACCCAAATTAGTCCAGATGCAACCACTTTCCAAGTCTCTCCGACCTTCACAAAAAAAGTTATTCAAGAATATCTCTTTCTCCTATGTGCTTTCATCCCTAACCCTAACCCTAACCCTTCCGAAAGTCGGAAAAGCTCAAGGATGGTACCGATCGATGCGCGCTACCCCATTTAGTGGGGGTAGAGCCTACTTGCAAGTCTCTCCGACCTTCACAAAAAAAGTTATTCAAGAATATCTCTTTCTCCTATGTGCTTTCATCCCTAACCCTAACCCTAACCCTTCCGAAAGTCGGAGAAGCTCAAGGATGGTACCGATCGATGCGCGCAACCCCATTTAGTGGGGGTAGAGCCTACTTGCAAGTCTCTCCGACCTTCACAAAAAAAGTTATTCAAGAATATCTCCTCAGATTTGGGGGAATTTCGTCGGTCGACCTCTTCCGAAGGTCGTACAAGCTCGGGGATGGTACCAATCGATCCGCAGGACCCAAATTAGTCCAGATGCAACCACTTTCCAAGTCTCTCCGACCTTCACAAAAAAAGTTATTCAAGAATATCTCTTTCTCCTATGTGCTTTCATCCCTAACCCTAACCCTAACCCTTCCGAAAGTCGGAGAAGCTCAAGGATGGTACCGATCGATGCGCGCTACCCCATTTAGTGGGGGTAGAGCCTACTTGCAAGTCTCTCCGACCTTCACAAAAAAAGTTATTCAAGAATATCTCTTTCTCCTATGTGCTTTCATCCCTAACCCTAACCCTAACCCTTCCGAAAGTCGGAGAAGCTCAAGGATGGTACCGATCGATGCGCGCTACCACATTTAGTGGGGGTAGAGCCTACTTGCAAGTCTCTCCGACCTTCACAAAAAAAGTTATTCAAGAATATCTCTTTCTCCTATGTGCTTTCATCCCTAACCCTAACCCTAACCCTTCCGAAAGTCGGAGAAGCTCAAGGATGGTACCGATCGATGCGCGCAACCCCATTTAGTGGGGGTAGAGCCTACTTGCAAGTCTCTCCGACCTTCACAAAAAAAGTAATTCAAGAATATCTCCTCAGATTTGGGGGAATTTCGTCGGTCGACCTCTTCCGAAGGTCGTACAAGCTCGGGGATGGTACCAATCGATCCGCAGGACCCAAATTAGTCCAGATGCAACCACTTTCCAAGTCTCTCCGACCTTCACAAAAAAAGTTATTCAAGAATATCTCTTTCTCCTATGTGCTTTCATCCCTAACCCTAACCCTAACCCTTCCGAAAGTCGGAGAAGCTCAAGGATGGTACCGATCGATGCGCGCTACCACATTTAGTGGGGGTAGAGCCTACTTGCAAGTCTCTCCGACCTTCACAAAAAAAGTTATTCAAGAATATCTCTTTCTCCTATGTGCTTTCATCCCTAACCCTAACCCTAACCCTTCCGAAAGTCGGAGAAGCTCAAGGATGGTACCGATCGATGCGCGCAACCCCATTTAGTGGGGGTAGAGCCTACTTGCAAGTCTCTCCGACCTTCACAAAAAAAGTTATTCAAGAATATCTCCTCAGATTTGGGGGAATTTCGTCGGTCGACCTCTTCCGAAGGTCGTACAAGCTCGGGGATGGTACCAATCGATCTGCAGGACCCAAATTAGTCCAGATGCAACCACTTTCCAAGTCTCTCCGACCTTCACAAAAAAAGTTATTCAAGAATATCTCTTTCTCCTATGTGCTTTCATCCCTAACCCTAACCCTAACCCTTCCGAAAGTCGGAGAAGCTCAAGGATGGTACCGATCGATGCGCGCTACCCCATTTAGTGGGGGTAGAGCCTACTTGCAAGTCTCTCCGACCTTCACAAAAAAAGTTATTCAAGAATATCTCTTTCTCCTATGTGCTTTCATCCCTAACCCTAACCCTAACCCTTCCGAAAGTCGGAGAAGCTCAAGGATGGTACCGATCGATGCGCGCAACCCCATTTAGTGGGGGTAGAGCCTACTTGCAAGTCTCTCCGACCTTCACAAAAAAAGTTATTCAAGAATATCTCCTCAGATTTGGGGGAATTTCGTCGGTCGACCTCTTCCGAAGGTCGTACAAGCTCGGGGATGGTACCAATCGATCCGCAGGACCCAAATTAGTCCAGATGCAACCACTTTCCAAGTCTCTCCGACCTTCACAAAAAAAGTTATTCAAGAATATCTCTTTCTCCTATGTGCTTTCATCCCTAACCCTAACCCTAACCCTTCCGAAAGTCGGAGAAGCTCAAGGATGGTACCGATCGATGCGCGCTACCCCATTTAGTGGGGGTAGAGCCTACTTGCAAGTCTCTCCGACCTTCACAAAAAAAGTTATTCAAGAATATCTCTTTCTCCTATGTGCTTTCATCCCTAACCCTAACCCTAACCCTTCCGAAAGTCGGAGAAGCTCAAGGATGGTACCGATCGATGCGCGCAACCCCATTTAGTGGGGGTAGAGCCTACTTGCAAGTCTCTCCGACCTTCACAAAAAAAGTTATTCAAGAATATCTCCTCAGATTTGGGGGAATTTCGTCGGTCGACCTCTTCCGAAGGTCGTACAAGCTCGGGGATAGTACCAATCGATCCGCAGGACCCAAATTAGTCCAGATGCAACCACTTTCCAAGTCTCTCCGACCTTCACAAAAAAAGTTATTCAAGAATATCTCTTTCTCCTATGTGCTTTCATCCCTAACCCTAACCCTAACCCTTCCGAAAGTCGTAGAAGCTCAAGGATGGTACCGATCGATGTGCGCTACCCCATTTAGTGGGGGTAGAGCCTACTTGCAAGTCTCTCCGACCTTCACAAAAAAAGTTATTCAAGAATATCTCTTTCTCCTATGTGCTTTCATCCCTAACCCTAACCCTAACCCTTCCGAAAGTCGGAGAAGCTCAAGGATGGTACCGATCGATGCGCGCTACCCCATTTAGTGGGGGTAGAGCCTACTTGCAAGTCTCTCCGACCTTCACAAAAAAAGTTATTCAAGAATATCTCTTTCTCCTATGTGCTTTCATCCCTAACCCTAACCCTAACCCTTCCGAAAGTCGGAGAAGCTCAAGGATGGTACCGATCGATGCGCGCTACCACATTTAGTGGGGGTAGAGCCTACTTGCAAGTCTCTCCGACCTTCACAAAAAAAGTTATTCAAGAATATCTCTTTCTCCTATGTGCTTTCATCCCTAACCCTAACCCTAACCCTTCCGAAAGTCGGAGAAGCTCAAGGATGGTACCGATCGATGCGCGCAACCCCATTTAGTGGGGGTAGAGCCTACTTGCAAGTCTCTCCGACCTTCACAAAAAAAGTAATTCAAGAATATCTCCTCAGATTTGGGGGAATTTCGTCGGTCGACCTCTTCCGAAGGTCGTACAAGCTCGGGGATGGTACCAATCGATCCGCAGGACCCAAATTAGTCCAGATGCAACCACTTTCCAAGTCTCTCCGACCTTCACAAAAAAAGTTATTCAAGAATATCTCTTTCTCCTATGTGCTTTCATCCCTAACCCTAACCCTAACCCTTCCGAAAGTCGGAGAAGCTCAAGGATGGTACCGATCGATGCGCGCTACCACATTTAGTGGGGGTAGAGCCTACTTGCAAGTCTCTCCGACCTTCACAAAAAAAGTTATTCAAGAATATCTCTTTCTCCTATGTGCTTTCATCCCTAACCCTAACCCTAACCCTTCCGAAAGTCGGAGAAGCTCAAGGATGGTACCGATCGATGCGCGCAACCCCATTTAGTGGGGGTAGAGCCTACTTGCAAGTCTCTCCGACCTTCACAAAAAAAGTTATTCAAGAATATCTCCTCAGATTTGGGGGAATTTCGTCGGTCGACCTCTTCCGAAGGTCGTACAAGCTCGGGGATGGTACCAATCGATCTGCAGGACCCAAATTAGTCCAGATGCAACCACTTTCCAAGTCTCTCCGACCTTCACAAAAAAAGTTATTCAAGAATATCTCTTTCTCCTATGTGCTTTCATCCCTAACCCTAACCCTAACCCTTCCGAAAGTCGGAGAAGCTCAAGGATGGTACCGATCGATGCGCGCTACCCCATTTAGTGGGGGTAGAGCCTACTTGCAAGTCTCTCCGACCTTCACAAAAAAAGTTATTCAAGAATATCTCTTTCTCCTATGTGCTTTCATCCCTAACCCTAACCCTAACCCTTCCGAAAGTCGGAGAAGCTCAAGGATGGTACCGATCGATGCGCGCAACCCCATTTAGTGGGGGTAGAGCCTACTTGCAAGTCTCTCCGACCTTCACAAAAAAAGTTATTCAAGAATATCTCCTCAGATTTGGGGGAATTTCGTCGGTCGACCTCTTCCGAAGGTCGTACAAGCTCGGGGATGGTACCAATCGATCCGCAGGACCCAAATTAGTCCAGATGCAACCACTTTCCAAGTCTCTCCGACCTTCACAAAAAAAGTTATTCAAGAATATGTCTTTCTCCTATGTGCTTTCATCCCTAACCCTAACCCTTCCGAAAGTCGGAGAAGCTCAAGGATGGTACCGATCGATGCGCGCTACCCCATTTAGTGGGGGTAAAGCCTACTTGCAAGTCTCTCCGACCTTCACAAAAAAAGTTATTCAAGAATATCTCTTTCTCCTATGTGCTTTCATCCCTAACCCTAACCCTAACCCTTCCGAAAGTCGGAGAAGCTCAAGGATGGTACCGATCGATGCGCGCTACCCCATTTAGTGGGGGTAGAGCCTACTTGCAAGTCTCTCCGACCTTCACAAAAAAAGTTATTCAAGAATATCTCTTTCTCCTATGTGCTTTCATCCCTAACCCTAACCCTAACCCTTCCAAAAGTCGGAGAAGCTCAAGGATGGTACCGATCGATGCGCGCAACCCCATTTAGTGGGGGTAGAGCCTACTTGCAAGTCTCTCCGACCTTCACAAAAAAAGTTATTCAAGAATATCTCCTCAGATTTGGGGGAATTTCGTCGGTCGACCTCTTCCGAAGGTCGTACAAGCTCGGGGATGGTACCAATCGATCCGCAGGACCCAAATTAGTCCAGATGCAACCACTTTCCAAGTCTCTCCGACCTTCACAAAAAAAGTTATTCAAGAATATCTCTTTCTCCTATGTGCTTTCATCCCTAACCCTAACCCTAACCCTTCCGAAAGTCGGAGAAGCTCAAGGATGGTACCGATCGATGCGCGCTACCCCATTTAGTGGGGGTAGAGCCTACTTGCAAGTCTCTCCGACCTTCACAAAAAAAGTTATTCAAGAATATCTCTTTCTCCTATGTGCTTTCATCCCTAACCCTAACCCTAACCCTTCCGAAAGTCGGAGAAGCTCAAGGATGGTACCGATCGATGCGCGCTACCCCATTTAGTGGGGGTAGAGCCTACTTGCAAGTCTCTCCGACCTTCACAAAAAAAGTTATTCAAGAATATCTCCTCAGATTTGGGGGAATTTCGTCGGTCGACCTCTTCCGAAGGTCGTACAAGCTCGGGGATGGTACCAATCGATCCGCAGGACCCAAATTAGTCCAGATGCAACCACTTTCCAAGTCTCTCCGACCTTCACAAAAAAAGTTATTCAAGAATATCTCTTTCTCCTATGTGCTTTCATCCCTAACCCTAACCCTAACCCTTCCGAAAGTCGGAGAAGCTCAAGGATGGTACCGATCGATGCGCGCAACCCCATTTAGTGGGGGTAGAGCCTACTTGCAAGTCTCTCCGACCTTCACAAAAAAAGTTATTCAAGAATATCTCCTCAGATTTGGGGGAATTTCGTCGGTCGACCTCTTCCGAAGGTCGTACAAGCTCGGGGATGGTACCAATCGATCTGCAGGACCCAAATTAGTCCAGATGCAACCACTTTCCAAGTCTCTCCGACCTTCACAAAAAAAGTTATTCAAGAATATCTCTTTCTCCTATGTGCTTTCATCCCTAACCCTAACCCTAACCCTTCCGAAAGTCGGAGAAGCTCAAGGATGGTACCGATCGATGCGCGCTACCCCATTTAGTGGGGGTAGAGCCTACTTGCAAGTCTCTCCGACCTTCACAAAAAAAGTTATTCAAGAATATCTCTTTCTCCTATGTGCTTTCATCCCTAACCCTAACCCTAACCCTTCCGAAAGTCGGAGAAGCTCAAGGATGGTACCGATCGATGCGCGCAACCCCATTTAGTGGGGGTAGAGCCTACTTGCAAGTCTCTCCGACCTTCACAAAAAAAGTTATTCAAGAATATCTCCTCAGATTTGGGGGAATTTCGTCGGTCGACCTCTTCCGAAGGTCGTACAAGCTCGGGGATGGTACCAATCGATCCGCAGGACCCAAATTAGTCCAGATGCAACCACTTTCCAAGTCTCTCCGACCTTCACAAAAAAAGTTATTCAAGAATATCTCTTTCTCCTATGTGCTTTCATCCCTAACCCTAACCCTAACCCTTCCGA
Source organism: Limanda limanda (assembly GCF_963576545.1). Lineage (NCBI taxonomy): Eukaryota > Metazoa > Chordata > Actinopteri > Pleuronectiformes > Pleuronectidae > Limanda > Limanda limanda. The sequence continues at coordinate 196,556 of NW_026870694.1, read as the reverse complement.
AAGTCGGAGAAGCTCAAGGATGGTACCGATCGATGCGCGCTACCCCATTTAGTGGGGGTAGAGCCTACTTGCAAGTCTCTCCGACCTTCACAAAAAAAGTTATTCAAGAATATCTCTTTCTCCTATGTGCTTTCATCCCTAACCCTAACCCTAACCCTTCCGAAAGTCGGAGAAGCTCAAGGATGGTACCGATCGATGCGCGCAACCCCATTTAGTGGGGGTAGAGCCTACTTGCAAGTCTCTCCGACCTTCACAAAAAAAGTTATTCAAGAATATCTCCTCAGATTTGGGGGAATTTCGTCGGTCGACCTCTTCCGAAGGTCGTACAAGCTCGGGGATAGTACCAATCGATCCGCAGGACCCAAATTAGTCCAGATGCAACCACTTTCCAAGTCTCTCCGACCTTCACAAAAAAAGTTATTCAAGAATATCTCTTTCTCCTATGTGCTTTCATCCCTAACCCTAACCCTAACCCTTCCGAAAGTCGTAGAAGCTCAAGGATGGTACCGATCGATGTGCGCTACCCCATTTAGTGGGGGTAGAGCCTACTTGCAAGTCTCTCCGACCTTCACAAAAAAAGTTATTCAAGAATATCTCTTTCTCCTATGTGCTTTCATCCCTAACCCTAACCCTAACCCTTCCGAAAGTCGGAGAAGCTCAAGGATGGTACCGATCGATGCGCGCTACCCCATTTAGTGGGGGTAGAGCCTACTTGCAAGTCTCTCCGACCTTCACAAAAAAAGTTATTCAAGAATATCTCTTTCTCCTATGTGCTTTCATCCCTAACCCTAACCCTAACCCTTCCGAAAGTCGGAGAAGCTCAAGGATGGTACCGATCGATGCGCGCTACCACATTTAGTGGGGGTAGAGCCTACTTGCAAGTCTCTCCGACCTTCACAAAAAAAGTTATTCAAGAATATCTCTTTCTCCTATGTGCTTTCATCCCTAACCCTAACCCTAACCCTTCCGAAAGTCGGAGAAGCTCAAGGATGGTACCGATCGATGCGCGCAACCCCATTTAGTGGGGGTAGAGCCTACTTGCAAGTCTCTCCGACCTTCACAAAAAAAGTAATTCAAGAATATCTCCTCAGATTTGGGGGAATTTCGTCGGTCGACCTCTTCCGAAGGTCGTACAAGCTCGGGGATGGTACCAATCGATCCGCAGGACCCAAATTAGTCCAGATGCAACCACTTTCCAAGTCTCTCCGACCTTCACAAAAAAAGTTATTCAAGAATATCTCTTTCTCCTATGTGCTTTCATCCCTAACCCTAACCCTAACCCTTCCGAAAGTCGGAGAAGCTCAAGGATGGTACCGATCGATGCGCGCTACCACATTTAGTGGGGGTAGAGCCTACTTGCAAGTCTCTCCGACCTTCACAAAAAAAGTTATTCAAGAATATCTCTTTCTCCTATGTGCTTTCATCCCTAACCCTAACCCTAACCCTTCCGAAAGTCGGAGAAGCTCAAGGATGGTACCGATCGATGCGCGCAACCCCATTTAGTGGGGGTAGAGCCTACTTGCAAGTCTCTCCGACCTTCACAAAAAAAGTTATTCAAGAATATCTCCTCAGATTTGGGGGAATTTCGTCGGTCGACCTCTTCCGAAGGTCGTACAAGCTCGGGGATGGTACCAATCGATCTGCAGGACCCAAATTAGTCCAGATGCAACCACTTTCCAAGTCTCTCCGACCTTCACAAAAAAAGTTATTCAAGAATATCTCTTTCTCCTATGTGCTTTCATCCCTAACCCTAACCCTAACCCTTCCGAAAGTCGGAGAAGCTCAAGGATGGTACCGATCGATGCGCGCTACCCCATTTAGTGGGGGTAGAGCCTACTTGCAAGTCTCTCCGACCTTCACAAAAAAAGTTATTCAAGAATATCTCTTTCTCCTATGTGCTTTCATCCCTAACCCTAACCCTAACCCTTCCGAAAGTCGGAGAAGCTCAAGGATGGTACCGATCGATGCGCGCAACCCCATTTAGTGGGGGTAGAGCCTACTTGCAAGTCTCTCCGACCTTCACAAAAAAAGTTATTCAAGAATATCTCCTCAGATTTGGGGGAATTTCGTCGGTCGACCTCTTCCGAAGGTCGTACAAGCTCGGGGATGGTACCAATCGATCCGCAGGACCCAAATTAGTCCAGATGCAACCACTTTCCAAGTCTCTCCGACCTTCACAAAAAAAGTTATTCAAGAATATGTCTTTCTCCTATGTGCTTTCATCCCTAACCCTAACCCTTCCGAAAGTCGGAGAAGCTCAAGGATGGTACCGATCGATGCGCGCTACCCCATTTAGTGGGGGTAAAGCCTACTTGCAAGTCTCTCCGACCTTCACAAAAAAAGTTATTCAAGAATATCTCTTTCTCCTATGTGCTTTCATCCCTAACCCTAACCCTAACCCTTCCGAAAGTCGGAGAAGCTCAAGGATGGTACCGATCGATGCGCGCTACCCCATTTAGTGGGGGTAGAGCCTACTTGCAAGTCTCTCCGACCTTCACAAAAAAAGTTATTCAAGAATATCTCTTTCTCCTATGTGCTTTCATCCCTAACCCTAACCCTAACCCTTCCAAAAGTCGGAGAAGCTCAAGGATGGTACCGATCGATGCGCGCAACCCCATTTAGTGGGGGTAGAGCCTACTTGCAAGTCTCTCCGACCTTCACAAAAAAAGTTATTCAAGAATATCTCCTCAGATTTGGGGGAATTTCGTCGGTCGACCTCTTCCGAAGGTCGTACAAGCTCGGGGATGGTACCAATCGATCCGCAGGACCCAAATTAGTCCAGATGCAACCACTTTCCAAGTCTCTCCGACCTTCACAAAAAAAGTTATTCAAGAATATCTCTTTCTCCTATGTGCTTTCATCCCTAACCCTAACCCTAACCCTTCCGAAAGTCGGAGAAGCTCAAGGATGGTACCGATCGATGCGCGCTACCCCATTTAGTGGGGGTAGAGCCTACTTGCAAGTCTCTCCGACCTTCACAAAAAAAGTTATTCAAGAATATCTCTTTCTCCTATGTGCTTTCATCCCTAACCCTAACCCTAACCCTTCCGAAAGTCGGAGAAGCTCAAGGATGGTACCGATCGATGCGCGCTACCCCATTTAGTGGGGGTAGAGCCTACTTGCAAGTCTCTCCGACCTTCACAAAAAAAGTTATTCAAGAATATCTCCTCAGATTTGGGGGAATTTCGTCGGTCGACCTCTTCCGAAGGTCGTACAAGCTCGGGGATGGTACCAATCGATCCGCAGGACCCAAATTAGTCCAGATGCAACCACTTTCCAAGTCTCTCCGACCTTCACAAAAAAAGTTATTCAAGAATATCTCTTTCTCCTATGTGCTTTCATCCCTAACCCTAACCCTAACCCTTCCGAAAGTCGGAGAAGCTCAAGGATGGTACCGATCGATGCGCGCTACCCCATTTAGTGGGGGTAGAGCCTACTTGCAAGTCTCTCCGACCTTCACAAAAAAAGTTATTCAAGAATATCTCTTTCTCCTATGTGCTTTCATCCCTAACCCTAACCCTAACCCTTCCGAAAGTCGGAGAAGCTCAAGGATGGTACCGATCGATGCGCGCAACCCCATTTAGTGGGGGTAGAGCCTACTTGCAAGTCTCTCCGACCTTCACAAAAAAAGTAATTCAAGAATATCTCCTCAGATTTGGGGGAATTTCGTCGGTCGACCTCTTCCGAAGGTCGTACAAGCTCGGGGATGGTACCAATCGATCCGCAGGACCCAAATTAGTCCAGATGCAACCACTTTCCAAGTCTCTCCGACCTTCACAAAAAAAGTTATTCAAGAATATCTCTTTCTCCTATGTGCTTTCATCCCTAACCCTAACCCTAACCCTTCCGAAAGTCGGAGAAGCTCAAGGATGGTACCGATCGATGCGCGCTACCCCATTTAGTGGGGGTAGAGCCTACTTGCAAGTCTCTCCGACCTTCACAAAAAAAGTTATTCAAGAATATCTCTTTCTCCTATGTGCTTTCATCCCTAACCCTAACCCTTCCGAAAGTCGGAGAAGCTCAAGGATGGTACCGATCGATGCGCGCTACCCCATTTAGTGGGGGTAGAGCCTACTTGCAAGTCTCTCAGACCTTCACAAAAAAAGTTATTCAAGAATATCTCCTCAGATTTGGGGGAATTTCGTCGGTCGACCTCTTCCGAAGGTCGTACAAGCTCGGGGATGGTACCAATCGATCCGCAGGACCCAAATTAGTCCAGATGCAACCACTTTCCAAGTCTCTCCGACCTTCACAAAAAAAGTTATTCAAGAATATCTCTTTCTCCTATGTGCTTTCATCCCTAACCCTAACCCTAACCCTTCCGAAAGTCGGAGAAGCTCAAGGATGGTACCGATCGATGCGCGCTACCCCATTTAGTGGGGGTAGAGCCTACTTGCAAGTCTCTCCGACCTTCACAAAAAAAGTTATTCAAGAATATCTCTTTCTCCTATGTGCTTTCATCCCTAACCCTAACCCTAACCCTTCCGAAAGTCGGAGAAGCTCAAGGATGGTACCGATCGATGCGCGCAACCCCATTTAGTGGGGGTAGAGCCTACTTGCAAGTCTCTCCGACCTTCACAAAAAAAGTTATTCAAGAATATCTCCTCAGATTTGGGGGAATTTCGTCGGTCGACCTCTTCCGAAGGTCGTACAAGCTCGGGGATAGTACCAATCGATCCGCAGGACCCAAATTAGTCCAGATGCAACCACTTTCCAAGTCTCTCCGACCTTCACAAAAAAAGTTATTCAAGAATATCTCTTTCTCCTATGTGCTTTCATCCCTAACCCTAACCCTAACCCTTCCGAAAGTCGTAGAAGCTCAAGGATGGTACCGATCGATGTGCGCTACCCCATTTAGTGGGGGTAGAGCCTACTTGCAAGTCTCTCCGACCTTCACAAAAAAAGTTATTCAAGAATATCTCTTTCTCCTATGTGCTTTCATCCCTAACCCTAACCCTAACCCTTCCGAAAGTCGGAGAAGCTCAAGGATGGTACCGATCGATGCGCGCTACCCCATTTAGTGGGGGTAGAGCCTACTTGCAAGTCTCTCCGACCTTCACAAAAAAAGTTATTCAAGAATATCTCTTTCTCCTATGTGCTTTCATCCCTAACCCTAACCCTAACCCTTCCGAAAGTCGGAGAAGCTCAAGGATGGTACCGATCGATGCGCGCTACCACATTTAGTGGGGGTAGAGCCTACTTGCAAGTCTCTCCGACCTTCACAAAAAAAGTTATTCAAGAATATCTCTTTCTCCTATGTGCTTTCATCCCTAACCCTAACCCTAACCCTTCCGAAAGTCGGAGAAGCTCAAGGATGGTACCGATCGATGCGCGCAACCCCATTTAGTGGGGGTAGAGCCTACTTGCAAGTCTCTCCGACCTTCACAAAAAAAGTAATTCAAGAATATCTCCTCAGATTTGGGGGAATTTCGTCGGTCGACCTCTTCCGAAGGTCGTACAAGCTCGGGGATGGTACCAATCGATCCGCAGGACCCAAATTAGTCCAGATGCAACCACTTTCCAAGTCTCTCCGACCTTCACAAAAAAAGTTATTCAAGAATATCTCTTTCTCCTATGTGCTTTCATCCCTAACCCTAACCCTAACCCTTCCGAAAGTCGGAGAAGCTCAAGGATGGTACCGATCGATGCGCGCTACCACATTTAGTGGGGGTAGAGCCTACTTGCAAGTCTCTCCGACCTTCACAAAAAAAGTTATTCAAGAATATCTCTTTCTCCTATGTGCTTTCATCCCTAACCCTAACCCTAACCCTTCCGAAAGTCGGAGAAGCTCAAGGATGGTACCGATCGATGCGCGCAACCCCATTTAGTGGGGGTAGAGCCTACTTGCAAGTCTCTCCGACCTTCACAAAAAAAGTTATTCAAGAATATCTCCTCAGATTTGGGGGAATTTCGTCGGTCGACCTCTTCCGAAGGTCGTACAAGCTCGGGGATGGTACCAATCGATCCGCAGGACCCAAATTAGTCCAGATGCAACCACTTTCCAAGTCTCTCCGACCTTCACAAAAAAAGTTATTCAAGAATATCTCTTTCTCCTATGTGCTTTCATCCCTAACCCTAACCCTAACCCTTCCGAAAGTCGGAGAAGCTCAAGGATGGTACCGATCGATGCGCGCTACCCCATTTAGTGGGGGTAGAGCCTACTTGCAAGTCTCTCCGACCTTCACAAAAAAAGTTATTCAAGAATATCTCTTTCTCCTATGTGCTTTCATCCCTAACCCTAACCCTAACCCTTCCGAAAGTCGGAGAAGCTCAAGGATGGTACCGATCGATGCGCGCAACCCCATTTAGTGGGGGTAGAGCCTACTTGCAAGTCTCTCCGACCTTCACAAAAAAAGTTATTCAAGAATATCTCCTCAGATTTGGGGGAATTTCGTCGGTCGACCTCTTCCGAAGGTCGTACAAGCTCGGGGATGGTACCAATCGATCCGCAGGACCCAAATTAGTCCAGATGCAACCACTTTCCAAGTCTCTCCGACCTTCACAAAAAAAGTTATTCAAGAATATCTCTTTCTCCTATGTGCTTTCATCCCTAACCCTAACCCTAACCCTTCCGAAAGTCGGAGAAGCTCAAGGATGGTACCGATCGATGCGCGCTACCCCATTTAGTGGGGGTAGAGCCTACTTGCAAGTCTCTCCGACCTTCACAAAAAAAGTTATTCAAGAATATCTCTTTCTCCTATGTGCTTTCATCCCTAACCCTAACCCTAACCCTTCCGAAAGTCGGAGAAGCTCAAGGATGGTACCGATCGATGCGCGCAACCCCATTTAGTGGGGGTAGAGCCTACTTGCAAGTCTCTCCGACCTTCACAAAAAAAGTTATTCAAGAATATCTCCTCAGATTTGGGGGAATTTCGTCGGTCGACCTCTTCCGAAGGTCGTACAAGCTCGGGGATAGTACCAATCGATCCGCAGGACCCAAATTAGTCCAGATGCAACCACTTTCCAAGTCTCTCCGACCTTCACAAAAAAAGTTATTCAAGAATATCTCTTTCTCCTATGTGCTTTCATCCCTAACCCTAACCCTAACCCTTCCGAAAGTCGTAGAAGCTCAAGGATGGTACCGATCGATGTGCGCTACCCCATTTAGTGGGGGTAGAGCCTACTTGCAAGTCTCTCCGACCTTCACAAAAAAAGTTATTCAAGAATATCTCTTTCTCCTATGTGCTTTCATCCCTAACCCTAACCCTAACCCTTCCGAAAGTCGGAGAAGCTCAAGGATGGTACCGATCGATGCGCGCTACCCCATTTAGTGGGGGTAGAGCCTACTTGCAAGTCTCTCCGACCTTCACAAAAAAAGTTATTCAAGAATATCTCTTTCTCCTATGTGCTTTCATCCCTAACCCTAACCCTAACCCTTCCGAAAGTCGGAGAAGCTCAAGGATGGTACCGATCGATGCGCGCTACCACATTTAGTGGGGGTAGAGCCTACTTGCAAGTCTCTCCGACCTTCACAAAAAAAGTTATTCAAGAATATCTCTTTCTCCTATGTGCTTTCATCCCTAACCCTAACCCTAACCCTTCCGAAAGTCGGAGAAGCTCAAGGATGGTACCGATCGATGCGCGCAACCCCATTTAGTGGGGGTAGAGCCTACTTGCAAGTCTCTCCGACCTTCACAAAAAAAGTAATTCAAGAATATCTCCTCAGATTTGGGGGAATTTCGTCGGTCGACCTCTTCCGAAGGTCGTACAAGCTCGGGGATGGTACCAATCGATCCGCAGGACCCAAATTAGTCCAGATGCAACCACTTTCCAAGTCTCTCCGACCTTCACAAAAAAAGTTATTCAAGAATATCTCTTTCTCCTATGTGCTTTCATCCCTAACCCTAACCCTAACCCTTCCGAAAGTCGGAGAAGCTCAAGGATGGTACCGATCGATGCGCGCTACCACATTTAGTGGGGGTAGAGCCTACTTGCAAGTCTCTCCGACCTTCACAAAAAAAGTTATTCAAGAATATCTCTTTCTCCTATGTGCTTTCATCCCTAACCCTAACCCTAACCCTTCCGAAAGTCGGAGAAGCTCAAGGATGGTACCGATCGATGCGCGCAACCCCATTTAGTGGGGGTAGAGCCTACTTGCAAGTCTCTCCGACCTTCACAAAAAAAGTTATTCAAGAATATCTCCTCAGATTTGGGGGAATTTCGTCGGTCGACCTCTTCCGAAGGTCGTACAAGCTCGGGGATGGTACCAATCGATCCGCAGGACCCAAATTAGTCCAGATGCAACCACTTTCCAAGTCTCTCCGACCTTCACAAAAAAAGTTATTCAAGAATATCTCTTTCTCCTATGTGCTTTCATCCCTAACCCTAACCCTAACCCTTCCGAAAGTCGGAGAAGCTCAAGGATGGTACCGATCGATGCGCGCTACCCCATTTAGTGGGGGTAGAGCCTACTTGCAAGTCTCTCCGACCTTCACAAAAAAAGTTATTCAAGAATATCTCTTTCTCCTATGTGCTTTCATCCCTAACCCTAACCCTAACCCTTCCGAAAGTCGGAGAAGCTCAAGGATGGTACCGATCGATGCGCGCAACCCCATTTAGTGGGGGTAGAGCCTACTTGCAAGTCTCTCCGACCTTCACAAAAAAAGTTATTCAAGAATATCTCCTCAGATTTGGGGGAATTTCGTCGGTCGACCTCTTCCGAAGGTCGTACAAGCTCGGGGATGGTACCAATCGATCCGCAGGACCCAAATTAGTCCAGATGCAACCACTTTCCAAGTCTCTCCGACCTTCACAAAAAAAGTTATTCAAGAATATCTCTTTCTCCTATGTGCTTTCATCCCTAACCCTAACCCTAACCCTTCCGAAAGTCGGAGAAGCTCAAGGATGGTACCGATCGATGCGCGCTACCCCATTTAGTGGGGGTAGAGCCTACTTGCAAGTCTCTCCGACCTTCACAAAAAAAGTTATTCAAGAATATCTCTTTCTCCTATGTGCTTTCATCCCTAACCCTAACCCTAACCCTTCCGAAAGTCGGAGAAGCTCAAGGATGGTACCGATCGATGCGCGCAACCCCATTTAGTGGGGGTAGAGCCTACTTGCAAGTCTCTCCGACCTTCACAAAAAAAGTTATTCAAGAATATCTCCTCAGATTTGGGGGAATTTCGTCGGTCGACCTCTTCCGAAGGTCGTACAAGCTCGGGGATGGTACCAATCGATCCGCAGGACCCAAATTAGTCCAGATGCAACCACTTTCCAAGTCTCTCCGACCTTCACAAAAAAAGTTATTCAAGAATATCTCTTTCTCCTATGTGCTTTCATCCCTAACCCTAACCCTAACCCTTCCGAAAGTCGGAGAAGCTCAAGGATGGTACCGATCGATGCGCGCTACCCCATTTAGTGGGGGTAGAGCCTACTTGCAAGTCTCTCCGACCTTCACAAAAAAAGTTATTCAAGAATATCTCTTTCTCCTATGTGCTTTCATCCCTAACCCTAACCCTAACCCTTCCGAAAGTCGGAGAAGCTCAAGGATGGTACCGATCGATGCGCGCAACCCCATTTAGTGGGGGTAGAGCCTACTTGCAAGTCTCTCCGACCTTCACAAAAAAGGTTATTCAAGAATATCTCCTCAGATTTGGGGGAATTTCGTCGGTCGACCTCTTCCGAAGGTCGTACAAGCTCGGGGATAGTACCAATCGATCCGCAGGACCCAAATTAGTCCAGATGCAACCACTTTCCAAGTCTCTCCGACCTTCACAAAAAAAGTTATTCAAGAATATCTCTTTCTCCTATGTGCTTTCATCCCTAACCCTAACCCTAACCCTTCCGAAAGTCGTAGAAGCTCAAGGATGGTACCGATCGATGTGCGCTACCCCATTTAGTGGGGGTAGAGCCTACTTGCAAGTCTCTCCGACCTTCACAAAAAAAGTTATTCAAGAATATCTCTTTCTCCTATGTGCTTTCATCCCTAACCCTAACCCTAACCCTTCCGAAAGTCGGAGAAGCTCAAGGATGGTACCGATCGATGCGCGCTACCCCATTTAGTGGGGGTAGAGCCTACTTGCAAGTCTCTCCGACCTTCACAAAAAAAGTTATTCAAGAATATCTCTTTCTCCTATGTGCTTTCATCCCTAACCCTAACCCTAACCCTTCCGAAAGTCGGAGAAGCTCAAGGATGGTACCGATCGATGCGCGCTACCACATTTAGTGGGGGTAGAGCCTACTTGCAAGTCTCTCCGACCTTCACAAAAAAAGTTATTCAAGAATATCTCTTTCTCCTATGTGCTTTCATCCCTAACCCTAACCCTAACCCTTCCGAAAGTCGGAGAAGCTCAAGGATGGTACCGATCGATGCGCGCAACCCCATTTAGTGGGGGTAGAGCCTACTTGCAAGTCTCTCCGACCTTCACAAAAAAAGTAATTCAAGAATATCTCCTCAGATTTGGGGGAATTTCGTCGGTCGACCTCTTCCGAAGGTCGTACAAGCTCGGGGATGGTACCAATCGATCCGCAGGACCCAAATTAGTCCAGATGCAACCACTTTCCAAGTCTCTCCGACCTTCACAAAAAAAGTTATTCAAGAATATCTCTTTCTCCTATGTGCTTTCATCCCTAACCCTAACCCTAACCCTTCCGAAAGTCGGAGAAGCTCAAGGATGGTACCGATCGATGCGCGCTACCCCATTTAGTGGGGGTAGAGCCTACTTGCAAGTCTCTCCGACCTTCACAAAAAAAGTTATTCAAGAATATCTCTTTCTCCTATGTGCTTTCATCCCTAACCCTAACCCTAACCCTTCCGAAAGTCGGAGAAGCTCAAGGATGGTACCGATCGATGCGCGCAACCCCATTTAGTGGGGGTAGAGCCTACTTGCAAGTCTCTCCGACCTTCACAAAAAAAGTTATTCAAGAATATCTCCTCAGATTTGGGGGAATTTCGTCGGTCGACCTCTTCCGAAGGTCGTACAAGCTCGGGGATGGTACCAATCGATCCGCAGGACCCAAATTAGTCCAGATGCAACCACTTTCCAAGTCTCTCCGACCTTCACAAAAAAAGTTATTCAAGAATATCTCTTTCTCCTATGTGCTTTCATCCCTAACCCTAACCCTAACCCTTCCGAAAGTCGGAGAAGCTCAAGGATGGTACCGATCGATGCGCGCTACCCCATTTAGTGGGGGTAGAGCCTACTTGCAAGTCTCTCCGACCTTCACAAAAAAAGTTATTCAAGAATATCTCTTTCTCCTATGTGCTTTCATCCCTAACCCTAACCCTAACCCTTCCGAAAGTCGGAGAAGCTCAAGGATGGTACCGATCGATGCGCGCAACCCCATTTAGTGGGGGTAGAGCCTACTTGCAAGTCTCTCCGACCTTCACAAAAAAAGTTATTCAAGAATATCTCCTCAGATTTGGGGGAATTTCGTCGGTCGACCTCTTCCGAAGGTCGTACAAGCTCGGGGATAGTACCAATCGATCCGCAGGACCCAAATTAGTCCAGATGCAACCACTTTCCAAGTCTCTCCGACCTTCACAAAAAAAGTTATTCAAGAATATCTCTTTCTCCTATGTGCTTTCATCCCTAACCCTAACCCTAACCCTTCCGAAAGTCGTAGAAGCTCAAGGATGGTACCGATCGATGTGCGCTACCCCATTTAGTGGGGGTAGAGCCTACTTGCAAGTCTCTCCGACCTTCACAAAAAAAGTTATTCAAGAATATCTCTTTCTCCTATGTGCTTTCATCCCTAACCCTAACCCTAACCCTTCCGAAAGTCGGAGAAGCTCAAGGATGGTACCGATCGATGCGCGCTACCCCATTTAGTGGGGGTAGAGCCTACTTGCAAGTCTCTCCGACCTTCACAAAAAAAGTTATTCAAGAATATCTCTTTCTCCTATGTGCTTTCATCCCTAACCCTAACCCTAACCCTTCCGAAAGTCGGAGAAGCTCAAGGATGGTACCGATCGATGCGCGCTACCACATTTAGTGGGGGTAGAGCCTACTTGCAAGTCTCTCCGACCTTCACAAAAAAAGTTATTCAAGAATATCTCTTTCTCCTATGTGCTTTCATCCCTAACCCTAACCCTAACCCTTCCGAAAGTCGGAGAAGCTCAAGGATGGTACCGATCGATGCGCGCAACCCCATTTAGTGGGGGTAGAGCCTACTTGCAAGTCTCTCCGACCTTCACAAAAAAAGTAATTCAAGAATATCTCCTCAGATTTGGGGGAATTTCGTCGGTCGACCTCTTCCGAAGGTCGTACAAGCTCGGGGATGGTACCAATCGATCCGCAGGACCCAAATTAGTCCAGATGCAACCACTTTCCAAGTCTCTCCGACCTTCACAAAAAAAGTTATTCAAGAATATCTCTTTCTCCTATGTGCTTTCATCCCTAACCCTAACCCTAACCCTTCCGAAAGTCGGAGAAGCTCAAGGATGGTACCGATCGATGCGCGCTACCACATTTAGTGGGGGTAGAGCCTACTTGCAAGTCTCTCCGACCTTCACAAAAAAAGTTATTCAAGAATATCTCTTTCTCCTATGTGCTTTCATCCCTAACCCTAACCCTAACCCTTCCGAAAGTCGGAGAAGCTCAAGGATGGTACCGATCGATGCGCGCAACCCCATTTAGTGGGGGTAGAGCCTACTTGCAAGTCTCTCCGACCTTCACAAAAAAAGTTATTCAAGAATATCTCCTCAGATTTGGGGGAATTTCGTCGGTCGACCTCTTCCGAAGGTCGTACAAGCTCGGGGATGGTACCAATCGATCCGCAGGACCCAAATTAGTCCAGATGCAACCACTTTCCAAGTCTCTCCGACCTTCACAAAAAAAGTTATTCAAGAATATCTCTTTCTCCTATGTGCTTTCATCCCTAACCCTAACCCTAACCCTTCCGAAAGTCGGAGAAGCTCAAGGATGGTACCGATCGATGCGCGCTACCCCATTTAGTGGGGGTAGAGCCTACTTGCAAGTCTCTCCGACCTTCACAAAAAAAGTTATTCAAGAATATCTCTTTCTCCTATGTGCTTTCATCCCTAACCCTAACCCTAACCCTTCCGAAAGTCGGAGAAGCTCAAGGATGGTACCGATCGATGCGCGCAACCCCATTTAGTGGGGGTAGAGCCTACTTGCAAGTCTCTCCGACCTTCACAAAAAAAGTTATTCAAGAATATCTCCTCAGATTTGGGGGAATTTCGTCGGTCGACCTCTTCCGAAGGTCGTACAAGCTCGGGGATGGTACCAATCGATCCGCAGGACCCAAATTAGTCCAGATGCAACCACTTTCCAAGTCTCTCCGACCTTCACAAAAAAAGTTATTCAAGAATATGTCTTTCTCCTATGTGCTTTCATCCCTAACCCTAACCCTTCCGAAAGTCGGAGAAGCTCAAGGATGGTACCGATCGATGCGCGCTACCCCATTTAGTGGGGGTAGAGCCTACTTGCAAGTCTCTCAGACCTTCACAAAAAAAGTTATTCAAGAATATCTCCTCAGATTTGGGGGAATTTCGTCGGTCGACCTCTTCCGAAGGTCGTACAAGCTCGGGGATGGTACCAATCGATCCGCAGGACCCAAATTAGTCCAGATGCAACCACTTTCCAAGTCTCTCCGACCTTCACAAAAAACGTTATTCAAGAATATCTCTTTCTCCTATGTGCTTTCATCCCTAACCCTAACCCTAACCCTTCCGAAAGTCGGAGAAGCTCAAGGATGGTACCGATCGATGCGCGCTACCCCATTTAGTGGGGGTAGAGCCTACTTGCAAGTCTCTCCGACCTTCACAAAAAAAGTTATTCAAGAATATCTCTTTCTCCTATGTGCTTTCATCCCTAACCCTAACCCTAACCCTTCCGAAAGTCGGAGAAGCTCAAGGATGGTACCGATCGATGCGCGCTACCACATTTAGTGGGGGTAGAGCCTACTTGCAAGTCTCTCCGACCTTCACAAAAAAAGTTATTCAAGAATATCTCTTTCTCCTATGTGCTTTCATCCCTAACCCTAACCCTAACCCTTCCGAAAGTCGGAGAAGCTCAAGGATGGTACCGATCGATGCGCGCAACCCCATTTAGTGGGGGTAGAGCCTACTTGCAAGTCTCTCCGACCTTCACAAAAAAAGTAATTCAAGAATATCTCCTCAGATTTGGGGGAATTTCGTCGGTCGACCTCTTCCGAAGGTCGTACAAGCTCGGGGATGGTACCAATCGATCCGCAGGACCCAAATTAGTCCAGATGCAACGACTTTCCAAGTCTCTCCGACCTTCACAAAAAAAGTTATTCAAGAATATCTCTTTCTCCTATGTGCTTTCATCCCTAACCCTAACCCTAACCCTTCCGAAAGTCGGAGAAGCTCAAGGATGGTACCGATCGATGCGCGCTACCCCATTTAGTGGGGGTAGAGCCTACTTGCAAGTCTCTCCGACCTTCACAAAAAAAGTTATTCAAGAATATCTCTTTCTCCTATGTGCTTTCATCCCTAACCCTAACCCTAACCCTTCCGAAAGTCGGAGAAGCTCAAGGATGGTACCGATCGATGCGCGCAACCCCATTTAGTGGGGGTAGAGCCTACTTGCAAGTCTCTCCGACCTTCACAAAAAAAGTTATTCAAGAATATCTCCTCAGATTTGGGGGAATTTCGTCGGTCGACCTCTTCCGAAGGTCGTACAAGCTCGGGGATGGTACCAATCGATCCGCAGGACCCAAATTAGTCCAGATGCAACCACTTTCCAAGTCTCTCCGACCTTCACAAAAAAAGTTATTCAAGAATATGTCTTTCTCCTATGTGCTTTCATCCCTAACCCTAACCCTTCCGAAAGTCGGAGAAGCTCAAGGATGGTACCGATCGATGCGCGCTACCCCATTTAGTGGGGGTAGAGCCTACTTGCAAGTCTCTCAGACCTTCACAAAAAAAGTTATTCAAGAATATCTCCTCAGATTTGGGGGAATTTCGTCGGTCGACCTCTTCCGAAGGTCGTACAAGCTCGGGGATGGTACCAATCGATCCGCAGGACCCAAATTAGTCCAGATGCAACCACTTTCCAAGTCTCTCCGACCTTCACAAAAAACGTTATTCAAGAATATCTCTTTCTCCTATGTGCTTTCATCCCTAACCCTAACCCTAACCCTTCCGAAAGTCGGAGAAGCTCAAGGATGGTACCGATCGATGCGCGCTACCCCATTTAGTGGGGGCAGAGCCTACTTGCAAGTCTCTCCGACCTTCACAAAAAAAGTTATTCAAGAATATCTCTTTCTCCTATGTGCTTTCATCCCTAACCCTAACCCTAACCCTTCCAAAAGTCGGAGAAGCTCAAGGATGGTACCGATCGATGTGCGCTACCCCATTTAGTGGGGGTAGAGCCTACTTGCAAGTCTCTCCGACCTTCACAAAAAAAGTTATTCAAGAATATCTCTTTCTCGTATGTGCTTTCATCCCTAACCCTAACCCTAACCCTTCCGAAAGTCGGAGAAGCTCAAGGATGGTACCGATCGATGCGCGCAACCCCATTTAGTGGGGGTAGAGCCTACTTGCAAGTCTCTCCGACCTTCACAAAAAAAGTAATTCAAGAATATCTCCTCAGATTTGGGGGAATTTCGTCGGTCGACCTCTTCCGAAGGTCGTACAAGCTCGGGGATGGTACCAATCGATCCGCAGGACCCAAATTAGTCCAGATGCAACCACTTTCCAAGTCTCTCCGACCTTCACAAAAAAAGTTATTCAAGAATATCTCTTTCTCCTATGTGCTTTCATCCCTAACCCTAACCCTAACCCTTCCGAAAGTCGGAGAAGCTCAAGGATGGTACCGATCGATGCGCGCTACCCCATTTAGTGGGGGCAGAGCCTACTTGCAAGTCTCTCCGACCTTCACAAAAAAAGTTATTCAAGAATATCTCTTTCTCCTATGTGCTTTCATCCCTAACCCTAACCCTAACCCTTCCGAAAGTCGGAGAAGCTCAAGGATGGTACCGGTCGATGCGCGCTACCCCATTTAGTGGGGGTAGAGCCTACTTGCAAGTCTCTCCGACCTTCACAAAAAAAGTTATTCAAGAATATCTCTTTCTCCTATGTGCTTTCATCCCTAACCCTAACCCTAACCCTTCCGAAAGTCGGAGAAGCTCAAGGATGGTACCGATCGATGCGCGCAACCCCATTTAGTGGGGGTAGAGCCTACTTGCAAGTCTCTCCGACCTTCACAAAAAAAGTAATTCAAGAATATCTCCTCAGATTTGGGGGAATTTCGTCGGTCGACCTCTTCCGAAGGTCGTACAAGCTCGGGGATGGTACCAATCGATCCGCAGGACCCAAATTAGTCCAGATGCAACCACTTTCCAAGTCTCTCCGACCTTCACAAAAAAAGTTATTCAAGAATATCTCTTTCTCCTATGTGCTTTCATCCCTAACCCTAACCCTAACCCTTCCGAAAGTCGGAGAAGCTCAAGGATGGTACCGATCGATGCGCGCTACCCCATTTAGTGGGGGTAGAGCCTACTTGCAAGTCTCTCCGACCTTCACAAAAAAAGTTATTCAAGAATATCTCTTTCTCCTATGTGCTTTCATCCCTAACCCTAACCCTTCCGAAAGTCGGAGAAGCTCAAGGATAGTACCGATCGATGCGCGCTACCCCATTTAGTGGGGGTAGAGCCTACTTGCAAGTCTCTCAGACCTTCACAAAAAAAGTTATTCAAGAATATCTCATCAGATTTGGGGGAATTTCGTCGGTCGACCTCTTCCGAAGGTCGTACAAGCTCGGGGATGGTACCAATCGATCCGCAGGACCCAAATTAGTCCAGATGCAACCACTTTCCAAGTCTCTCCGACCTTCACAAAAAAAGTTATTCAAGAATATCTCTTTCTCCTATGTGCTTTCATCCCTAACCCTAACCCTAACCCTTCCGAAAGTCGGAGAAGCTCAAGGATGGTACCGATCGATGCGCGCTACCCCATTTAGTGGGGGCAGAGCCTACTTGCAAGTCTCTCCGACCTTCACAAAAAAAGTTATTCAAGAATATCTCTTTCTCCTATGTGCTTTCATCCCTAACCCTAACCCTAACCCTTCCGAAAGTCGGAGAAGCTCAAGGATGGTACCGATCGATGCGCGCTACCCCATTTAGTGGGGGTAAAGCCTACTTGCAAGTCTCTCCGACCTTCACAAAAAAAGTTATTCAAGAATATCTCTTTCTCCTATGTGCTTTCATCCCTAACCCTAACCCTAACCCTTCCGAAAGTCGGAGAAGCTCAAGGATGGTACCGATCGATGCGCGCTACCCCATTTAGTGGGGGTAGAGCCTACTTGCAAGTCTCTCCGACCTTCACAAAAAAAGTTATTCAAGAATATCTCTTTCTCCTATGTGCTTTCATCCCTAACCCTAACCCTAACCCTTCCAAAAGTCGGAGAAGCTCAAGGATGGTACCGATCGATGCGCGCAACCCCATTTAGTGGGGGTAGAGCCTACTTGCAAGTCTCTCCGACCTTCACAAAAAAAGTTATTCAAGAATATCTCCTCAGATTTGGGGGAATTTCGTCGGTCGACCTCTTCCGAAGGTCGTACAAGCTCGGGGATGGTACCAATCGATCCGCAGGACCCAAATTAGTCCAGATGCAACCACTTTCCAAGTCTCTCCGACCTTCACAAAAAAAGTTATTCAAGAATATCTCTTTCTCCTATGTGCTTTCATCCCTAACCCTAACCCTAACCCTTCCGAAAGTCGGAGAAGCTCAAGGATGGTACCGATCGATGCGCGCTACCCCATTTAGTGGGGGTAGAGCCTACTTGCAAGTCTCTCCGACCTTCACAAAAAAAGTTATTCAAGAATATCTCTTTCTCCTATGTGCTTTCATCCCTAACCCTAACCCTAACCCTTCCGAAAGTCGGAGAAGCTCAAGGATGGTACCGATCGATGCGCGCTACCCCATTTAGTGGGGGTAGAGCCTACTTGCAAGTCTCTCCGACCTTCACAAAAAAAGTTATTCAAGAATATCTCCTCAGATTTGGGGGAATTTCGTCGGTCGACCTCTTCCGAAGGTCGTACAAGCTCGGGGATGGTACCAATCGATCCGCAGGACCCAAATTAGTCCAGATGCAACCACTTTCCAAGTCTCTCCGACCTTCACAAAAAAAGTTATTCAAGAATATCTCTTTCTCCTATGTGCTTTCATCCCTAACCCTAACCCTAACCCTTCCGAAAGTCGGAGAAGCTCAAGGATGGTACCGATCGATGCGCGCTACCCCATTTAGTGGGGGTAGAGCCTACTTGCAAGTCTCTCCGACCTTCACAAAAAAAGTTATTCAAGAATATCTCTTTCTCCTATGTGCTTTCATCCCTAACCCTAACCCTAACCCTTCCGAAAGTCGGAGAAGCTCAAGGATGGTACCGATCGATGCGCGCAACCCCATTTAGTGGGGGTAGAGCCTACTTGCAAGTCTCTCCTACCTTCACAAAAAAAGTAATTCAAGAATATCTCCTCAGATTTGGGGGAATTTCGTCGGTCGACCTCTTCCAAAGGTCGTACAAGCTCGGGGATGGTACCAATCGATCCGCAGGACCCAAATTAGTCCAGATGCAACCACTTTCCAAGTCTCTCCGACCTTCACAAAAAAAGTTATTCAAGAATATCTCTTTCTCCTATGTGCTTTCATCCCTAACCCTAACCCTAACCCTTCCGAAAGTCGGAGAAGCTCAAGGATGGTACCGATCGATGCGCGCTACCCCATTTAGTGGGGGTAGAGCCTACTTGCAAGTCTCTCCGACCTTCACAAAAAAAGTTATTCAAGAATATCTCTTTCTCCTATGTGCTTTCATCCCTAACCCTAACCCTTCCGAAAGTCGGAGAAGCTCAAGGATGGTACCGATCGATGCGCGCTACCCCATTTAGTGGGGGTAGAGCCTACTTGCAAGTCTCTCAGACCTTCACAAAAAAAGTTATTCAAGAATATCTCCTCAGATTTGGGGGAATTTCGTCGGTCGACCTCTTCCGAAGGTCGTACAAGCTCGGGGATGGTACCAATCGATCCGCAGGACCCAAATTAGTCCAGATGCAACCACTTTCCAAGTCTCTCCGACCTTCACAAAAAAAGTTATTCAAGAATATCTCTTTCTCCTATGTGCTTTCATCCCTAACCCTAACCCTAACCCTTCCGAAAGTCGGAGAAGCTCAAGGATGGTACCGATCGATGCGCGCTACCCCATTTAGTGGGGGCAGAGCCTACTTGCAAGTCTCTCCGACCTTCACAAAAAAAGTTATTCAAGAATATCTCTTTCTCCTATGTGCTTTCATCCCTAACCCTAACCCTAACCCTTCCGAAAGTCGGAGAAGCTCAAGGATGGTACCGATCGATGCGCGCTACCCCATTTAGTGGGGGTAGAGCCTACTTGCAAGTCTCTCCGACCTTCACAAAAAAAGTTATTCAAGAATATCTCTTTCTCCTATGTGCTTTCATCCCTAACCCTAACCCTAACCCTTCCGAAAGTCGGAGAAGCTCAAGGATGGTACCGATCGATGCGCGCTACCCCATTTAGTGGGGGTAGAGCCTACTTGCAAGTCTCTCCGACCTTCACAAAAAAAGTTATTCAAGAATATCTCTTTCTCCTATGTGCTTTCATCCCTAACCCTAACCCTAACCCTTCCGAAAGTCGGAGAAGCTCAAGGATGGTACCGATCGATGCGCGCAACCCCATTTAGTGGGGGTAGAGCCTACTTGCAAGTCTCTCCGACCTTCACAAAAAAAGTTATTCAAGAATATCTCCTCAGATTTGGGGGAATTTCGTCGGTCGACCTCTTCCGAAGGTCGTACAAGCTCGGGGATGGTACCAATCGATCCGCAGGACCCAAATTAGTCCAGATGCAACCACTTTCCAAGTCTCTCCGACCTTCACAAAAAAAGTTATTCAAGAATATCTCTTTCTCCTATGTGCTTTCATCCCTAACCCTAACCCTAACCCTTCCGAAAGTCGGAGAAGCTCAAGGATGGTACCGATCGATGCGCGCTACCCCATTTAGTGGGGGTAGAGCCTACTTGCAAGTCTCTCCGACCTTCACAAAAAAAGTTATTCAAGAATATCTCTTTCTCCTATGTGCTTTCATCCCTAACCCTAACCCTAACCCTTCCGAAAGTCGGAGAAGCTCAAGGATGGTACCGATCGATGCGCGCTACCCCATTTAGTGGGGGTAGAGCCTACTTGCAAGTCTCTCCGACCTTCACAAAAAAAGTTATTCAAGAATATCTCTTTCTCCTATGTGCTTTCATCCCTAACCCTAACCCTAACCCTTCCGAAAGTCGGAGAAGCTCAAGGATGGTACCGATCGATGCGCGCTACCCCATTTAGTGGGGGTAGAGCCTACTTGCAAGTCTCTCCGACCTTCACAAAAAAAGTTATTCAAGAATATCTCCTCAGATTTGGGGGAATTTCGTCGGTCGACCTCTTCCGAAGGTCGTACAAGCTCGGGGATGGTACCAATCGATCCGCAGGACCCAAATTAGTCCAGATGCAACCACTTTCCAAGTCTCTCCGACCTTCACAAAAAAAGTTATTCAAGAATATCTCTTTCTCCTATGTGCTTTCATCCCTAACCCTAACCCTAACCCTTCCGAAAGTCGGAGAAGCTCAAAGATGGTACCGATCGATGCGCGCTACCCCATTTAGTGGGGGTAGAGCCTACTTGCAAGTCTCTCCGACCTTCACAAAAAAAGTTATTCAAGAATATCTCTTTCTCCTATGTGCTTTCATCCCTAACCCTAACCCTAACCCTTCCGAAAGTCGGAGAAGCTCAAGGATGGTACCGATCGATGCGCGCAACCCCATTTAGTGGGGGTAGAGCCTACTTGCAAGTCTCTCCGACCTTCACAAAAAAAGTAATTCAAGAATATCTCCTCAGATTTGGGGGAATTTCGTCGGTCGACCTCTTCCGAAGGTCGTACAAGCTCGGGGATGGTACCAATCGATCCGCAGGACCCAAATTAGTCCAGATGCAACCACTTTCCAAGTCTCTCCGACCTTCACAAAAAAAGTTATTCAAGAATATCTCTTTCTCCTATGTGCTTTCATCCCTAACCCTAACCCTAACCCTTCCGAAAGTCGGAGAAGCTCAAGGATGGTACCGATCGATGCGCGCTACCCCATTTAGTGGGGGTAGAGCCTACTTGCAAGTCTCTCCGACCTTCACAAAAAAAGTTATTCAAGAATATCTCTTTCTCCTATGTGCTTTCATCCCTAACCCTAACCCTTCCGAAAGTCGGAGAAGCTCAAGGATGGTACCGATCGATGCGCGCTACCCCATTTAGTGGGGGTAGAGCCTACTTGCAAGTCTCTCAGACCTTCACAAAAAAAGTTATTCAAGAATATCTCCTCAGATTTGGGGGAATTTCGTCGGTCGACCTCTTCCGAAGGTCGTACAAGCTCGGGGATGGTACCAATCGATCCGCAGGACCCAAATTAGTCCAGATGCAACCACTTTCCAAGTCTCTCCGACCTTCACAAAAAAAGTTATTCAAGAATATCTCTTTCTCCTATGTGCTTTCATCCCTAACCCTAACCCTAACCCTTCCGAAAGTCGGAGAAGCTCAAGGATGGTACCGATCGATGCGCGCTACCCCATTTAGTGGGGGCAGAGCCTACTTGCAAGTCTCTCCGACCTTCACAAAAAAAGTTATTCAAGAATATCTCTTTCTCCTATGTGCTTTCATCCCTAACCCTAACCCTAACCCTTCCGAAAGTCGGAGAAGCTCAAGGATGGTACCGATCGATGCGCGCTACCCCATTTAGTGGGGGTAGAGCCTACTTGCAAGTCTCTCCGACCTTCACAAAAAAAGTTATTCAAGAATATCTCTTTCTCCTATGTGCTTTCATCCCTAACCCTAACCCTAACCCTTCCGAAAGTCGGAGAAGCTCAAGGATGGTACCGATCGATGCGCGCTACCCCATTTAGTGGGGGTAGAGCCTACTTGCAAGTCTCTCCGACCTTCACAAAAAAAGTTATTCAAGAATATCTCTTTCTCCTATGTGCTTTCATCCCTAACCCTAACCCTAACCCTTCCGAAAGTCGGAGAAGCTCAAGGATGGTACCGATCGATGCGCGCAACCCCATTTAGTGGGGGTAGAGCCTACTTGCAAGTCTCTCCGACCTTCACAAAAAAAGTTATTCAAGAATATCTCCTCAGATTTGGGGGAATTTCGTCGGTCGACCTCTTCCGAAGGTCGTACAAGCTCGGGGATGGTACCAATCGATCCGCAGGACCCAAATTAGTCCAGATGCAACCACTTTCCAAGTCTCTCCGACCTTCACAAAAAAAGTTATTCAAGAATATCTCTTTCTCCTATGTGCTTTCATCCCTAACCCTAACCCTAACCCTTCCGAAAGTCGGAGAAGCTCAAGGATGGTACCGATCGATGTGCGCTACCCCATTTAGTGGGGGTAGAGCCTACTTGCAAGTCTCTCCGACCTTCACAAAAAAAGTTATTCAAGAATATCTCTTTCTCCTATGTGCTTTCATCCCTAACCCTAACCCTAACCCTTCCAAAAGTCGGAGAAGCTCAAGGATGGTACCGATCGATGCGCGCAACCCCATTTAGTGGGGGTAGAGCCTACTTGCAAGTCTCTCCGACCTTCACAAAAAAAGTTATTCAAGAATATCTCCTCAGATTTGGGGGAATTTCGTTGGTCGACCTCTTCCGAAGGTCGTACAAGCTCGGGGATGGTACCAATCGATCCGCAGGACCCAAATTAGTCCAGATGCAACCACTTTCCAAGTCTCTCCGACCTTCACAAAAAAAGTTATTCAAGAATATCTCTTTCTCCTATGTGCTTTCATCCCTAACCCTAACCCTAACCCTTCCGAAAGTCGGAGAAGCTCAAGGATGGTACCGATCGATGCGCGCTACCCCATTTAGTGGGGGTAGAGCCTACTTGCAAGTCTCTCCGACCTTCACAAAAAAAGTTATTCAAGAATATCTCTTTCTCCTATGTGCTTTCATCCCTAACCCTAACCCTAACCCTTCCGAAAGTCGGAGAAGCTCAAGGATGGTACCGATCGATGCGCGCTACCCCATTTAGTGGGGGTAGAGCCTACTTGCAAGTCTCTCCGACCTTCACAAAAAAAGTTATTCAAGAATATCTCTTTCTCCTATGTGCTTTCATCCCTAACCCTAACCCTAACCCTTCCGAAAGTCGGAGAAGCTCAAGGATGGTACCGATCGATGCGCGCAACCCCATTTAGTGGGGGTAGAGCCTACTTGCAAGTCTCTCCGACCTTCACAAAAAAAGTTATTCAAGAATATCTCCTCAGATTTGGGGGAATTTCGTCGGTCGACCTCTTCCGAAGGTCGTACAAGCTCGGGGATGGTACCAATCGATCCGCAGGACCCAAATTAGTCCAGATGCAACCACTTTCCAAGTCTCTCCGACCTTCACAAAAAAAGTTATTCAAGAATATCTCTTTCTCCTATGTGCTTTCATCCCTAACCCTAACCCTAACCCTTTCGAAAGTCGGAGAAGCTCAAGGATGGTACCGATCGATGCGCGCTACCCCATTTAGTGGGGGTAAAGCCTACTTGCAAGTCTCTCCGACCTTCACAAAAAAAGTTATTCAAGAATATCTCTTTCTCCTATGTGCTTTCATCCCTAACCCTAACCCTAACCCTTCCAAAAGTCGGAGAAGCTCAAGGATGGTACCGATCGATGCGCGCAACCCCATTTAGTGGGGGTAGAGCCTACTTGCAAGTCTCTCCGACCTTCACAAAAAAAGTTATTCAAGAATATCTCCTCAGATTTGGGGGAATTTCGTCGGTCGACCTCTTCCGAAGGTCGTACAAGCTCGGGGATGGTACCAATCGATCCGCAGGACCCAAATTAGTCCAGATGCAACCACTTTTCAAGTCTCTCCGACCTTCACAAAAAAAGTTATTCAAGAATATCTCTTTCTCCTATGTGCTTTCATCCCTAACCCTAACCCTAACCCTTCCGAAAGTCGGAGAAGCTCAAGGATGGTACCGATCGATGCGCGCTACCCCATTTAGTGGGGGTAGAGCCTACTTGCAAGTCTCTCCGACCTTCACAAAAAAAGTTATTCAAGAATATCTCTTTCTCCTATGTGCTTTCATCCCTAACCCTAACCCTAACCCTTCCGAAAGTCGGAGAAGCTCAAGGATGGTACCGATCGATGTGCGCTACCCCATTTAGTGGGGGTAGAGCCTACTTGCAAGTCTCTCCGACCTTCACAAAAAAAGTTATTCAAGAATATCTCCTCAGATTTGGGGGAATTTCGTCGGTCGACCTCTTCCGAAGGTCGTACAAGCTCGGGGATGGTACCAATCGATCCGCAGGACCCAAATTAGTCCAGATGCAACCACTTTCCAAGTCTCTCCGACCTTCACAAAAAAAGTTATTCAAGAATATCTCTTTCTCCTATGTGCTTTCATCCCTAACCCTAACCCTAACCCTTCCGAAAGTCGGAGAAGCTCAAGGATGGTACTGATCGATGCGCGTTACCCCATTTAGTGGGGGTAGAGCCTACTTGCAAGTCTCTCCGACCTTCACAAAAAAAGTTATTCAAGAATATCTCTTTCTCCTATGTGCTTTCATCCCTAACCCTAACCCTAACCCTTCCGAAAGTCGGAGAAGCTCAAGGATGGTACCGATCGATGTGCGCTACCCCATTTAGTGGGGGTAGAGCCTACTTGCAAGTCTCTCCGACCTTCACAAAAAAAGTTATTCAAGAATATCTCTTTCTCCTATGTGCTTTCATCCCTAACCCCAACCCTTCCGAAAGTCGGAGAAGCTCAAGGATGGTACCGATCGATGCGCGCTACCCCATTTAGTGGGGGTAGAGCCTACTTGCAAGTCTCTCCGACCTTCACAAAAAAAGTTATTCAAGAATATCTCTTTCTCCTATGTGCTTTCATCCCTAACCCTAACCCTAACCCTTCCAAAAGTCGGAGAAGCTCAAGGATGGTACCGATCGATGCGCGCTACCCCATTTAGTGGGGGTAGAGCCTACTTGCAAGTCTCTCCGACCTTCACAAAAAAAGTTATTCAAGAATATCTCTTTCTCCTATGTGCTTTCATCCCTAACCCTAACCCTAACCCTTCCGAAAGTCGGAGAAGCTCAAGGATGGTACCGATCGATGTGCGCTACCCCATTTAGTGGGGGTAGAGCCTACTTGCAAGTCTCTCCGACCTTCACAAAAAAAGTTATTCAAGAATATCTCCTCAGATTTGGGGGAATTTCGTCGGTCGACCTCTTCCGAAGGTCGTACAAGCTCGGGGATGGTACCAATCGATCCGCAGGACCCAAATTAGTCCAGATGCAACCACTTTCCAAGTCTCTCCGACCTTCACAAAAAAAGTTATTCAAGAATATCTCTTTCTCCTATGTGCTTTCATCCCTAACCCTAACCCTAACCCTTCCGAAAGTCGGAGAAGCTCAAGGATAGTACCGATCGATGCGCGCTACCCCATTTAGTGGGGGTAGAGCCTACTTGCAAGTCTCTCCGACCTTCACAAAAAAAGTTATTCAAGAATATCTCTTTCTCCTATGTGCTTTCATCCCTAACCCTAACCCTTCCGAAAGTCGGAGAAGCTCAAGGATGGTACCGATCGATGCGCGCTACCCCATTTAGTGGGGGTAGAGCCTACTTGCAAGTCTCTCCGACCTTCACAAAAAAAGTTATTCAAGAATATCTCTTTCTCCTATGTGCTTTCATCCCTAACCCTAACCCTAACCCTTCCAAAAGTCGGAGAAGCTCAAGGATGGTACCGATCGATGCGCGCTACCCCATTTAGTGGGGGTAGAGCCTACTTGCAAGTCTCTCCGACCATCACAAAAAAAGTTATTCAAGAATATCTCTTTCTCCTATGTGCTTTCATCCCTAACCCTAACCCTAACCCTTCCGAAAGTCGGAGAAGCTCAAGGATGGTACCGATCGATGTGCGCTACCCCATTTAGTGGGGGTAGAGCCTACTTGCAAGTCTCTCCGACCTTCACAAAAAAAGTTATTCAAGAATATCTCCTCAGATTTGGGGGAATTTCGTCGGTCGACCTCTTCCGAAGGTCGTACAAGCTCGGGGATGGTACCAATCGATCCGCAGGACCCAAATTAGTCCAGATGCAACCACTTTCCAAGTCTCTCCGACCTTCACAAAAAAAGTTATTCAAGAATATCTCTTTCTCCTATGTGCTTTCATCCCTAACCCTAACCCTAACCCTTCCGAAAGTCGGAGAAGCTCAAGGATGGTACCGGTCGATGCGCGCTACCCCATTTAGTGGGGGTAGAGCCTACTTGCAAGTCTCTCCGACCTTCACAAAAAAAGTTATTCAAGAATATCTCTTTCTCCTATGTGCTTTCATCCCTAACCCTAACCCTAACCCTTCCGAAAGTCGGAGAAGCTCAAGGATGGTACCGATCGATGCGCGCAACCCCATTTAGTGGGGGTAAAGCCTACTTGCAAGTCTCTCCGACCTTCACAAAAAAAGTAATTCAAGAATATCTCCTCAGATTTGGGGGAATTTCGTCGGTCGACCTCTTCCGAAGGTCGTACAAGCTCGGGGATGGTACCAATCGATCCGCAGGACCCAAATTAGTCCAGATGCAACCACTTTCCAAGTCTCTCCGACCTTCACAAAAAAAGTTATTCAAGAATATCTCTTTCTCCTATGTGCTTTCATCCCTAACCCTAACCCTAACCCTTCCGAAAGTCGGAGAAGCTCAAGGATGGTACCGATCGATGCGCGCTACCCCATTTAGTGGGGGTAGAGCCTACTTGCAAGTCTCTCCGACCTTCACAAAAAAAGTTATTCAAGAATATCTCTTTCTCCTATGTGCTTTCATCCCTAACCCTAACCCTTCCGAAAGTCGGAGAAGCTCAAGGATGGTACCGATCGATGCGCGCTACCCCATTTAGTGGGGGTAGAGCCTACTTGCAAGTCTCTCCGACCTTCACAAAAAAAGTTATTCAAGAATATCTCTTTCTCCTATGTGCTTTCATCCCTAACCCTAACCCTAACCCTTCCAAAAGTCGGAGAAGCTCAAGGATGGTACCGATCGATGCGCGCTACCCCATTTAGTGGGGGTAGAGCCTACTTGCAAGTCTCTCCGACCATCACAAAAAAAGTTATTCAAGAATATCTCTTTCTCCTATGTGCTTTCATCCCTAACCCTAACCCTAACCCTTCCGAAAGTCGGAGAAGCTCAAGGATGGTACCGATCGATGTGCGCTACCCCATTTAGTGGGGGTAGAGCCTACTTGCAAGTCTCTCCGACCTTCACAAAAAAAGTTATTCAAGAATATCTCCTCAGATTTGGGGGAATTTCGTCGGTCGACCTCTTCCGAAGGTCGTACAAGCTCGGGGATGGTACCAATCGATCCGCAGGACCCAAATTAGTCCAGATGCAACCACTTTCCAAGTCTCTCCGACCTTCACAAAAAAAGTTATTCAAGAATATCTCTTTCTCCTATGTGCTTTCATCCCTAACCCTAACCCTAACCCTTCCGAAAGTCGGAGAAGCTCAAGGATGGTACCGGTCGATGCGCGCTACCCCATTTAGTGGGGGTAGAGCCTACTTGCAAGTCTCTCCGACCTTCACAAAAAAAGTTATTCAAGAATATCTCTTTCTCCTATGTGCTTTCATCCCTAACCCTAACCCTAACCCTTCCGAAAGTCGGAGAAGCTCAAGGATGGTACCGATCGATGCGCGCAACCCCATTTAGTGGGGGTAAAGCCTACTTGCAAGTCTCTCCGACCTTCACAAAAAAAGTAATTCAAGAATATCTCCTCAGATTTGGGGGAATTTCGTCGGTCGACCTCTTCCGAAGGTCGTACAAGCTCGGGGATGGTACCAATCGATCCGCAGGACCCAAATTAGTCCAGATGCAACCACTTTCCAAGTCTCTCCGACCTTCACAAAAAAAGTTATTCAAGAATATCTCTTTCTCCTATGTGCTTTCATCCCTAACCCTAACCCTAACCCTTCCGAAAGTCGGAGAAGCTCAAGGATGGTACCGATCGATGCGCGCTACCCCATTTAGTGGGGGTAGAGCCTACTTGCAAGTCTCTCCGACCTTCACAAAAAAAGTTATTCAAGAATATCTCTTTCTCCTATGTGCTTTCATCCCTAACCCTAACCCTTCCGAAAGTCGGAGAAGCTCAAGGATGGTACCGATCGATGCGCGCTACCCCATTTAGTGGGGGTAGAGCCTACTTGCAAGTCTCTCAGACCTTCACAAAAAAAGTTATTCAAGAATATCTCATCAGATTTGGGGGAATTTCGTCGGTCGACCTCTTCCGAAGGTCGTACAAGCTCGGGGATGGTACCAATCGATCCGCAGGACCCAAATTAGTCCAGATGCAACCACTTTCCAAGTCTCTCCGACCTTCACAAAAAAAGTTATTCAAGAATATCTCTTTCTCCTATGTGCTTTCATCCCTAACCCTAACCCTAACCCTTCCGAAAGTCGGAGAAGCTCAAGGATGGTACCGATCGATGCGCGCTACCCCATTTAGTGGGGGCAGAGCCTACTTGCAAGTCTCTCCGACCTTCACAAAAAAAGTTATTCAAGAATATCTCTTTCTCCTATGTGCTTTCATCCCTAACCCTAACCCTAACCCTTCCGAAAGTCGGAGAAGCTCAAGGATGGTACCGATCGATGCGCGCTACCCCATTTAGTGGGGGTAGAGCCTACTTGCAAGTCTCTCCGACCTTCACAAAAAAAGTTATTCAAGAATATCTCTTTCTCCTATGTGCTTTCATCCCTAACCCTAACCCTAACCCTTCCGAAAGTCGGAGAAGCTCAAAGATGGTACCGATCGATGCGCGCTACCCCATTTAGTGGGGGTAGAGCCTACTTGCAAGTCTCTCCGACCTTCACAAAAAAAGTTATTCAAGAATATCTCTTTCTCCTATGTGCTTTCATCCCTAACCCTAACCCTAACCCTTCCAAAAGTCGGAGAAGCTCAAGGATGGTACCGATCGATGCGCGCAACCCCATTTAGTGGGGGTAGAGCCTACTTGCAAGTCTCTCCGACCTTCACAAAAAAAGTTATTCAAGAATATCTCCTCAGATTTGGGGGAATTTCGTCGGTCGACCTCTTCCGAAGGTCGTACAAGCTCGGGGATGGTACCAATCGATCCGCAGGACCCAAATTAGTCCAGATGCAACCACTTTCCAAGTCTCTCCGACCTTCACAAAAAAAGTTATTCAAGAATATCTCTTTCTCCTATGTGCTTTCATCCCTAACCCTAACCCTAACCCTTCCGAAAGTCGGAGAAGCTCAAGGATGGTACCGATCGATGCGCGCTACCCCATTTAGTGGGGGTAGAGCCTACTTGCAAGTCTCTCCGACCTTCACAAAAAAAGTTATTCAAGAATATCTCTTTCTCCTATGTGCTTTCATCCCTAACCCTAACCCTAACCCTTCCGAAAGTCGGAGAAGCTCAAGGATGGTACCGATCGATGCGCGCTACCCCATTTAGTGGGGGTAGAGCCTACTTGCAAGTCTCTCCGACCTTCACAAAAAAAGTTATTCAAGAATATC
The DNA here is from genome assembly GCF_963576545.1 of Limanda limanda. Classification (NCBI taxonomy): domain Eukaryota; kingdom Metazoa; phylum Chordata; class Actinopteri; order Pleuronectiformes; family Pleuronectidae; genus Limanda; species Limanda limanda. The sequence goes on along the minus strand of NW_026870694.1, from coordinate 167,087 downwards.
TCCTCAGATTTGGGGGAATTTCGTCGGTCGACCTCTTCCGAAGGTCGTACAAGCTCGGGGATGGTACCAATGGATCCGCAGGACCCAAATTAGTCCAGATGCAACCACTTTCCAAGTCTCTCCGACCTTCACAAAAAAAGTTATTCAAGAATATCTCTTTCTCCTATGTGCTTTCATCCCTAACCCTAACCCTAACCCTTCCGAAAGTCGGAGAAGCTCAAGGATGGTACCGATCGATGCGCGCTACCCCATTTAGTGGGGGTAGAGCCTACTTGCAAGTCTCTCCGACCTTCACAAAAAAAGTTATTCAAGAATATCTCTTTCTCCTATGTGCTTTCATCCCTAACCCTAACCCTAACCCTTCCGAAAGTCGGAGAAGCTCAAGGATGGTACCGATCGATGCGCGCTACCCCATTTAGTGGGGGTAGAGCCTACTTGCAAGTCTCTCCGACCTTCACAAAAAAAGTTATTCAAGAATATCTCTTTCTCCTATGTGCTTTCATCCCTAACCCTAACCCTTCCGAAAGTCGGAGAAGCTCAAGGATAGTACCGATCGATGCGCGCTACCCCATTTAGTGGGGGTAGAGCCTACTTGCAAGTCTCTCAGACCTTCACAAAAAAGGTTATTCAAGAATATCTCCTCAGATTTGGGGGAATTTCGTCGGTCGACCTCTTCCGAAGGTCGTACAAGCTCGGGGATGGTACCAATCGATCTGCAGGACCCAAATTAGTCCAGATGCAACCACTTTCCAAGTCTCTCCGACCTTCACAAAAAAAGTTATTCAAGAATATCTCTTTCTCCTATGTGCTTTCATCCCTAACCCTAACCCTAACCCTTCCGAAAGTCGGAGAAGCTCAAGGATGGTACCGATCGATGCGCGCTACCCCATTTAGTGGGGGCAGAGCCTACTTGCAAGTCTCTCCGACCTTCACAAAAAAAGTTATTCAAGAATATCTCTTTCTCCTATGTGCTTTCATCCCTAACCCTAACCCTAACCCTTCCGAAAGTCGGAGAAGCTCAAGGATGGTACCGATCGATGCGCGCTACCCCATTTAGTGGGGGTAGAGCCTACTTGCAAGTCTCTCCGACCTTCACAAAAAAAGTTATTCAAGAATATCTCTTTCTCCTATGTGCTTTCATCCCTAACCCTAACCCTAACCCTTCCGAAAGTCGGAGAAGCTCAAGGATGGTACCGATCGATGCGCGCTACCCCATTTAGTGGGGGTAGAGCCTACTTGCAAGTCTCTCCGACCTTCACAAAAAAAGTTATTCAAGAATATCTCTTTCTCCTATGTGCTTTCATCCCTAACCCTAACCCTAACCCTTCCGAAAGTCGGAGAAGCTCAAGGATGGTACCGATCGATGCGCGCTACCCCATTTAGTGGGGGTAGAGCCTACTTGCAAGTCTCTCCGACCTTCACAAAAAAAGTTATTCAAGAATATCTCCTCAGATTTGGGGGAATTTCGTCGGTCGACCTCTTCCGAAGGTCGTACAAGCTCGGGGATGGTACCAATCGATCCGCAGGACCCAAATTAGTCCAGATGCAACCACTTTCCAAGTCTCTCCGACCTTCACAAAAAAAGTTATTCAAGAATATCTCTTTCTCCTATGTGCTTTCATCCCTAACCCTAACCCTAACCCTTCCGAAAGTCGGAGAAGCTCAAGGATGGTACCGATCGATGCGCGCTACCCCATTTAGTGGGGGTAGAGCCTACTTGCAAGTCTCTCCGACCTTCACAAAAAAAGTTATTCAAGAATATCTCTTTCTCCTATGTGCTTTCATCCCTAACCCTAACCCTAACCCTTCCGAAAGTCGGAGAAGCTCAAGGATGGTACCGATCGATGCGCGCAACCCCATTTAGTGGGGGTAGAGCCTACTTGCAAGTCTCTCCGACCTTCACAAAAAAAGTAATTCAAGAATATCTCCTCAGATTTGGGGGAATTTCGTCGGTCGACCTCTTCCGAAGGTCGTACAAGCTCGGGGATGGTACCAATCGATCCGCAGGACCCAAATTAGTCCAGATGCAACCACTTTCCAAGTCTCTCCGACCTTCACAAAAAAAGTTATTCAAGAATATCTCTTTCTCCTATGTGCTTTCATCCCTAACCCTAACCCTAACCCTTCCGAAAGTCGGAGAAGCTCAAGGATGGTACCGATCGATGCGCGCTACCCCATTTAGTGGGGGTAGAGCCTACTTGCAAGTCTCTCCGACCTTCACAAAAAAAGTTATTCAAGAATATCTCTTTCTCCTATGTGCTTTCATCCCTAACCCTAACCCTAACCCTTCCGAAAGTCGGAGAAGCTCAAGGATGGTACCGATCGATGCGCGCTACCCCATTTAGTGGGGGTAGAGCCTACTTGCAAGTCTCTCCGACCTTCACAAAAAAAGTTATTCAAGAATATCTCTTTCTCCTATGTGCTTTCATCCCTAACCCTAACCCTAACCCTTCCAAAAGTCGGAGAAGCTCAAGGATGGTACCGATCGATGCGCGCAACCCCATTTAGTGGGGGTAGAGCCTACTTGCAAGTCTCTCCGACCTTCACAAAAAAAGTTATTCAAGAATATCTCCTCAGATTTGGGGGAATTTCGTCGGTCGACCTCTTCCGAAGGTCGTACAAGCTCGGGGATGGTACCAATCGATCCGCAGGACCCAAATTAGTCCAGATGCAACCACTTTCCAAGTCTCTCCGACCTTCACAAAAAAAGTTATTCAAGAATATCTCTTTCTCCTATGTGCTTTCATCCCTAACCCTAACCCTAACCCTTCCGAAAGTCGGAGAAGCTCAAGGATGGTACCGATCGATGCGCGCTACCCCATTTAGTGGGGGCAGAGCCTACTTGCAAGTCTCTCCGACCTTCACAAAAAAAGTTATTCAAGAATATCTCTTTCTCCTATGTGCTTTCATCCCTAACCCTAACCCTAACCCTTCCGAAAGTCGGAGAAGCTCAAGGATGGTACCGATCGATGCGCGCTACCCCATTTAGTGGGGGTAGAGCCTACTTGCAAGTCTCTCCGACCTTCACAAAAAAAGTTATTCAAGAATATCTCTTTCTCCTATGTGCTTTCATCCCTAACCCTAACCCTAACCCTTCCGAAAGTCGGAGAAGCTCAAGGATGGTACCGATCGATGCGCGCAACCCCATTTAGTGGGGGTAGAGCCTACTTGCAAGTCTCTCCGACCTTCACAAAAAAAGTAATTCAAGAATATCTCCTCAGATTTGGGGGAATTTCGTCGGTCGACCTCTTCCGAAGGTCGTACAAGCTCGGGGATGGTACCAATCGATCCGCAGGACCCAAATTAGTCCAGATGCAACCACTTTCCAAGTCTCTCCGACCTTCACAAAAAAAGTTATTCAAGAATATCTCTTTCTCCTATGTGCTTTCATCCCTAACCCTAACCCTAACCCTTCCGAAAGTCGGAGAAGCTCAAGGATGGTACCGATCGATGCGCGCTACCCCATTTAGTGGGGGTAGAGCCTACTTGCAAGTCTCTCCGACCTTCACAAAAAAAGTTATTCAAGAATATCTCTTTCTCCTATGTGCTTTCATCCCTAACCCTAACCCTAACCCTTCCGAAAGTCGGAGAAGCTCAAGGATGGTACCGATCGATGCGCGCTACCCCATTTAGTGGGGGTAGAGCCTACTTGCAAGTCTCTCCGACCTTCACAAAAAAAGTTATTCAAGAATATCTCTTTCTCCTATGTGCTTTCATCCCTAACCCTAACCCTAACCCTTCCGAAAGTCGGAGAAGCTCAAGGATGGTACCGATCGATGCGCGCTACCCCATTTAGTGGGGGTAGAGCCTACTTGCAAGTCTCTCCGACCTTCACAAAAAAAGTTATTCAAGAATATCTCTTTCTCCTATGTGCTTTCATCCCTAACCCTAACCCTAACCCTTCCGAAAGTCGGAGAAGCTCAAGGATGGTACCGATCGATGCGCGCTACCCCATTTAGTGGGGGTAGAGCCTACTTGCAAGTCTCTCCGACCTTCACAAAAAAAGTTATTCAAGAATATCTCTTTCTCCTATGTGCTTTCATCCCTAACCCTAACCCTAACCCTTCCAAAAGTCGGAGAAGCTCAAGGATGGTACCGATCGATGCGCGCAACCCCATTTAGTGGGGGTAGAGCCTACTTGCAAGTCTCTCCGACCTTCACAAAAAAAGTTATTCAAGAATATCTCCTCAGATTTGGGGGAATTTCGTCGGTCGACCTCTTCCGAAGGTCGTACAAGCTCGGGGATGGTACCAATCGATCCGCAGGACCCAAATTAGTCCAGATGCAACCACTTTCCAAGTCTCTCCGACCTTCACAAAAAAAGTTATTCAAGAATATCTCTTTCTCCTATGTGCTTTCATCCCTAACCCTAACCCTAACCCTTCCGAAAGTCGGAGAAGCTCAAGGATGGTACCGATCGATGCGCGCTACCCCATTTAGTGGGGGCAGAGCCTACTTGCAAGTCTCTCCGACCTTCACAAAAAAAGTTATTCAAGAATATCTCTTTCTCCTATGTGCTTTCATCCCTAACCCTAACCCTAACCCTTCCGAAAGTCGGAGAAGCTCAAGGATGGTACCGATCGATGCGCGCTACCCCATTTAGTGGGGGTAGAGCCTACTTGCAAGTCTCTCCGACCTTCACAAAAAAAGTTATTCAAGAATATCTCTTTCTCCTATGTGCTTTCATCCCTAACCCTAACCCTAACCCTTCCGAAAGTCGGAGAAGCTCAAAGATGGTACCGATCGATGCGCGCTACCCCATTTAGTGGGGGTAGAGCCTACTTGCAAGTCTCTCCGACCTTCACAAAAAAAGTTATTCAAGAATATCTCTTTCTCCTATGTGCTTTCATCCCTAACCCTAACCCTAACCCTTCCAAAAGTCGGAGAAGCTCAAGGATGGTACCGATCGATGCGCGCAACCCCATTTAGTGGGGGTAGAGCCTACTTGCAAGTCTCTCCGACCTTCACAAAAAAAGTTATTCAAGAATATCTCCTCAGATTTGGGGGAATTTCGTCGGTCGACCTCTTCCGAAGGTCGTACAAGCTCGGGGATGGTACCAATCGATCCGCAGGACCCAAATTAGTCCAGATGCAACCACTTTCCAAGTCTCTCCGACCTTCACAAAAAAAGTTATTCAAGAATATCTCTTTCTCCTATGTGCTTTCATCCCTAACCCTAACCCTAACCCTTCCGAAAGTCGGAGAAGCTCAAGGATGGTACCGATCGATGCGCGCTACCCCATTTAGTGGGGGTAGAGCCTACTTGCAAGTCTCTCCGACCTTCACAAAAAAAGTTATTCAAGAATATCTCTTTCTCCTATGTGCTTTCATCCCTAACCCTAACCCTAACCCTTCCGAAAGTCGGAGAAGCTCAAGGATGGTACCGATCGATGCGCGCTACCCCATTTAGTGGGGGTAGAGCCTACTTGCAAGTCTCTCCGACCTTCACAAAAAAAGTTATTCAAGAATATCTCCTCAGATTTGGGGGAATTTCGTCGGTCGACCTCTTCCGAAGGTCGTACAAGCTCGGGGATGGTACCAATGGATCCGCAGGACCCAAATTAGTCCAGATGCAACCACTTTCCAAGTCTCTCCGACCTTCACAAAAAAAGTTATTCAAGAATATCTCTTTCTCCTATGTGCTTTCATCCCTAACCCTAACCCTAACCCTTCCGAAAGTCGGAGAAGCTCAAGGATGGTACCGATCGATGCGCGCTACCCCATTTAGTGGGGGTAGAGCCTACTTGCAAGTCTCTCCGACCTTCACAAAAAAAGTTATTCAAGAATATCTCTTTCTCCTATGTGCTTTCATCCCTAACCCTAACCCTAACCCTTCCGAAAGTCGGAGAAGCTCAAGGATGGTACCGATCGATGCGCGCTACCCCATTTAGTGGGGGTAGAGCCTACTTGCAAGTCTCTCCGACCTTCACAAAAAAAGTTATTCAAGAATATCTCTTTCTCCTATGTGCTTTCATCCCTAACCCTAACCCTTCCGAAAGTCGGAGAAGCTCAAGGATAGTACCGATCGATGCGCGCTACCCCATTTAGTGGGGGTAGAGCCTACTTGCAAGTCTCTCAGACCTTCACAAAAAAGGTTATTCAAGAATATCTCCTCAGATTTGGGGGAATTTCGTCGGTCGACCTCTTCCGAAGGTCGTACAAGCTCGGGGATGGTACCAATCGATCTGCAGGACCCAAATTAGTCCAGATGCAACCACTTTCCAAGTCTCTCCGACCTTCACAAAAAAAGTTATTCAAGAATATCTCTTTCTCCTATGTGCTTTCATCCCTAACCCTAACCCTAACCCTTCCGAAAGTCGGAGAAGCTCAAGGATGGTACCGATCGATGCGCGCTACCCCATTTAGTGGGGGCAGAGCCTACTTGCAAGTCTCTCCGACCTTCACAAAAAAAGTTATTCAAGAATATCTCTTTCTCCTATGTGCTTTCATCCCTAACCCTAACCCTAACCCTTCCGAAAGTCGGAGAAGCTCAAGGATGGTACCGATCGATGCGCGCTACCCCATTTAGTGGGGGTAGAGCCTACTTGCAAGTCTCTCCGACCTTCACAAAAAAAGTTATTCAAGAATATCTCTTTCTCCTATGTGCTTTCATCCCTAACCCTAACCCTAACCCTTCCGAAAGTCGGAGAAGCTCAAGGATGGTACCGATCGATGCGCGCTACCCCATTTAGTGGGGGTAGAGCCTACTTGCAAGTCTCTCCGACCTTCACAAAAAAAGTTATTCAAGAATATCTCTTTCTCCTATGTGCTTTCATCCCTAACCCTAACCCTAACCCTTCCGAAAGTCGGAGAAGCTCAAGGATGGTACCGATCGATGCGCGCTACCCCATTTAGTGGGGGTAGAGCCTACTTGCAAGTCTCTCCGACCTTCACAAAAAAAGTTATTCAAGAATATCTCCTCAGATTTGGGGGAATTTCGTCGGTCGACCTCTTCCGAAGGTCGTACAAGCTCGGGGATGGTACCAATCGATCCGCAGGACCCAAATTAGTCCAGATGCAACCACTTTCCAAGTCTCTCCGACCTTCACAAAAAAAGTTATTCAAGAATATCTCTTTCTCCTATGTGCTTTCATCCCTAACCCTAACCCTAACCCTTCCGAAAGTCGGAGAAGCTCAAGGATGGTACCGATCGATGCGCGCTACCCCATTTAGTGGGGGTAGAGCCTACTTGCAAGTCTCTCCGACCTTCACAAAAAAAGTTATTCAAGAATATCTCTTTCTCCTATGTGCTTTCATCCCTAACCCTAACCCTAACCCTTCCGAAAGTCGGAGAAGCTCAAGGATGGTACCGATCGATGCGCGCAACCCCATTTAGTGGGGGTAGAGCCTACTTGCAAGTCTCTCCGACCTTCACAAAAAAAGTAATTCAAGAATATCTCCTCAGATTTGGGGGAATTTCGTCGGTCGACCTCTTCCGAAGGTCGTACAAGCTCGGGGATGGTACCAATCGATCCGCAGGACCCAAATTAGTCCAGATGCAACCACTTTCCAAGTCTCTCCGACCTTCACAAAAAAAGTTATTCAAGAATATCTCTTTCTCCTATGTGCTTTCATCCCTAACCCTAACCCTAACCCTTCCGAAAGTCGGAGAAGCTCAAGGATGGTACCGATCGATGCGCGCTACCCCATTTAGTGGGGGTAGAGCCTACTTGCAAGTCTCTCCGACCTTCACAAAAAAAGTTATTCAAGAATATCTCTTTCTCCTATGTGCTTTCATCCCTAACCCTAACCCTTCCGAAAGTCGGAGAAGCTCAAGGATGGTACCGATCGATGCGCGCTACCCCATTTAGTGGGGGTAGAGCCTACTTGCAAGTCTCTCAGACCTTCACAAAAAAAGTTATTCAAGAATATCTCCTCAGATTTGGGGGAATTTCGTCGGTCGACCTCTTCCGAAGGTCGTACAAGCTCGGATGTGGTACCAATAGATCCGCAGGACCCAAATTAGTCCAGATGCAACCACTTTCCAAGTCTCTCCGACCTTCACAAAAAAAGTTATTCAAGAATATCTCTTTCTCCTATGTGCTTTCATCCCTAACCCTAACCCTAACCCTTCCGAAAGTCGGAGAAGCTCAAGGATGGTACCGATCGATGCGCGCTACCCCATTTAGTGGGGGCAGAGCCTACTTGCAAGTCTCTCCGACCTTCACAAAAAAAGTTATTCAAGAATATCTCTTTCTCCTATGTGCTTTCATCCCTAACCCTAACCCTAACCCTTCCGAAAGTCGGAGAAGCTCAAGGATGGTACCGATCGATGCGCGCTACCCCATTTAGTGGGGGTAGAGCCTACTTGCAAGTCTCTCCGACCTTCACAAAAAAAGTTATTCAAGAATATCTCTTTCTCCTATGTGCTTTCATCCCTAACCCTAACCCTAACCCTTCCGAAAGTCGGAGAAGCTCAAGGATGGTACCGATCGATGCGCGCTACCCCATTTAGTGGGGGTAGAGCCTACTTGCAAGTCTCTCCGACCTTCACAAAAAAAGTTATTCAAGAATATCTCTTTCTCCTATGTGCTTTCATCCCTAACCCTAACCCTAACCCTTCCGAAAGTCGGAGAAGCTCAAGGATGGTACCGATCGATGCGCGCAACCCCATTTAGTGGGGGTAGAGCCTACTTGCAAGTCTCTCCGACCTTCACAAAAAAAGTTATTCAAGAATATCTCCTCAGATTTGGGGGAATTTCGTCGGTCGACCTCTTCCGAAGGTCGTACAAGCTCGGGGATGGTACCAATCGATCCGCAGGACCCAAATTAGTCCAGATGCAACCACTTTCCAAGTCTCTCCGACCTTCACAAAAAAAGTTATTCAAGAATATCTCTTTCTCCTATGTGCTTTCATCCCTAACCCTAACCCTAACCCTTCCGAAAGTCGGAAAAGCTCAAGGATGGTACCGATCGATGCGCGCTACCCCATTTAGTGGGGGTAGAGCCTACTTGCAAGTCTCTCCGACCTTCACAAAAAAAGTTATTCAAGAATATCTCTTTCTCCTATGTGCTTTCATCCCTAACCCTAACCCTAACCCTTCCAAAAGTCGGAGAAGCTCAAGGATGGTACCGATCGATGCGCGCAACCCCATTTAGTGGGGGTAGAGCCTACTTGCAAGTCTCTCCGACCTTCACAAAAAAAGTTATTCAAGAATATCTCCTCAGATTTGGGGGAATTTCGTCGGTCGACCTCTTCCAAAGGTCGTACAAGCTCGGGGATGGTACCAATCGATCCGCAGGACCCAAATTAGTCCAGATGCAACCACTTTCCAAGTCTCTCCGACCTTCACAAAAAAAGTTATTCAAGAATATCTCTTTCTCCTATGTGCTTTCATCCCTAACCCTAACCCTAACCCTTCCGAAAGTCGGAGAAGCTCAAGGATGGTACCGATCGATGCGCGCTACCCCATTTAGTGGGGGTAAAGCCTACTTGCAAGTCTCTCCGACCTTCACAAAAAAAGTTATTCAAGAATATCTCTTTCTCCTATGTGCTTTCATCCCTAACCCTAACCCTAACCCTAACCCTTCCGAAAGTCGGAGAAGCTCAAGGATGGTACCGATCGATGCGCGCAACCCCATTTAGTGGGGGTAGAGCCTACTTGCAAGTCTCTCCGACCTTCACAAAAAAAGTTATTCAAGAATATCTCCTCAGATTTGGGGGAATTTCGTCGGTCGACCTCTTCCGAAGGTCGTACAAGCTCGGGGATGGTACCAATCGATCCGCAGGACCCAAATTAGTCCAGATGCAACCACTTTCCAAGTCTCTCCGACCTTCACAAAAAAAGTTATTCAAGAATATCTCTTTCTCCTATGTGCTTTCATCCCTAACCCTAACCCTAACCCTTCCGAAAGTCGGAGAAGCTCAAGGATGGTACCGATCGATGCGCGCTACCCCATTTAGTGGGAGTAGAGCCTACTTGCAAGTCTCTCCGACCTTCACAAAAAAAGTTATTCAAGAATATCTCTTTCTCCTATGTGCTTTCATCCCTAACCCTAACCCTAACCCTTCCGAAAGTCGGAGAAGCTCAAGGATGGTACCGATCGATGCGCGCTACCCCATTTAGTGGGGGTAGAGCCTACTTGCAAGTCTCTCCGACCTTCACAAAAAAAGTTATTCAAGAATATCTCCTCAGATTTGGGGGAATTTCGTCGGTCGACCTCTTCCGAAGGTCGTACAAGCTCGGGGATGGTACCAATCGATCCGCAGGACCCAAATTAGTCCAGATGCAACCACTTTCCAAGTCTCTCCGACCTTCACAAAAAAAGTTATTCAAGAATATCTCTTTCTCCTATGTGCTTTCATCCCTAACCCTAACCCTAACCCTTCCGAAAGTCGGAGAAGCTCAAGGATGGTACCGATCGATGCGCGCTACCCCATTTAGTGGGGGTAGAGCCTACTTGCAAGTCTCTCCGACCTTCACAAAAAAAGTTATTCAAGAATATCTCTTTCTCCTATGTGCTTTCATCCCTAACCCTAACCCTAACCCTTCCGAAAGTCGGAGAAGCTCAAGGATGGTACCGATCGATGCGCGCAACCCCATTTAGTGGGGGTAGAGCCTACTTGCAAGTCTCTCCGACCTTCACAAAAAAAGTAATTCAAGAATATCTCCTCAGATTTGGGGGAATTTCGTCGGTCGACCTCTTCCGAAGGTCGTACAAGCTCGGGGATGGTACCAATCGATCCGCAGGACCCAAATTAGTCCAGATGCAACCACTTTCCAAGTCTCTCCGACCTTCACAAAAAAAGTTATTCAAGAATATCTCTTTCTCCTATGTGCTTTCATCCCTAACCCTAACCCTAACCCTTCCGAAAGTCGGAGAAGCTCAAGGATGGTACCGATCGATGCGCGCTACCCCATTTAGTGGGGGTAGAGCCTACTTGCAAGTCTCTCCGACCTTCACAAAAAAAGTTATTCAAGAATATCTCTTTCTCCTATGTGCTTTCATCCCTAACCCTAACCCTTCCGAAAGTCGGAGAAGCTCAAGGATGGTACCGATCGATGCGCGCTACCCCATTTAGTGGGGGTAGAGCCTACTTGCAAGTCTCTCAGACCTTCACAAAAAAAGTTATTCAAGAATATCTCCTCAGATTTGGGGGAATTTCGTCGGTCGACCTCTTCCGAAGGTCGTACAAGCTCGGATGTGGTACCAATAGATCCGCAGGACCCAAATTAGTCCAGATGCAACCACTTTCCAAGTCTCTCCGACCTTCACAAAAAAAGTTATTCAAGAATATCTCTTTCTCCTATGTGCTTTCATCCCTAACCCTAACCCTAACCCTTCCGAAAGTCGGAGAAGCTCAAGGATGGTACCGATCGATGCGCGCTACCCCATTTAGTGGGGGCAGAGCCTACTTGCAAGTCTCTCCGACCTTCACAAAAAAAGTTATTCAAGAATATCTCTTTCTCCTATGTGCTTTCATCCCTAACCCTAACCCTAACCCTTCCGAAAGTCGGAGAAGCTCAAGGATGGTACCGATCGATGCGCGCTACCCCATTTAGTGGGGGTAGAGCCTACTTGCAAGTCTCTCCGACCTTCACAAAAAAAGTTATTCAAGAATATCTCTTTCTCCTATGTGCTTTCATCCCTAACCCTAACCCTAACCCTTCCGAAAGTCGGAGAAGCTCAAGGATGGTACCGATCGATGCGCGCTACCCCATTTAGTGGGGGTAGAGCCTACTTGCAAGTCTCTCCGACCTTCACAAAAAAAGTTATTCAAGAATATCTCTTTCTCCTATGTGCTTTCATCCCTAACCCTAACCCTAACCCTTCCGAAAGTCGGAGAAGCTCAAGGATGGTACCGATCGATGCGCGCAACCCCATTTAGTGGGGGTAGAGCCTACTTGCAAGTCTCTCCGACCTTCACAAAAAAAGTTATTCAAGAATATCTCCTCAGATTTGGGGGAATTTCGTCGGTCGACCTCTTCCGAAGGTCGTACAAGCTCGGGGATGGTACCAATCGATCCGCAGGACCCAAATTAGTCCAGATGCAACCACTTTCCAAGTCTCTCCGACCTTCACAAAAAAAGTTATTCAAGAATATCTCTTTCTCCTATGTGCTTTCATCCCTAACCCTAACCCTAACCCTTCCGAAAGTCGGAAAAGCTCAAGGATGGTACCGATCGATGCGCGCTACCCCATTTAGTGGGGGTAGAGCCTACTTGCAAGTCTCTCCGACCTTCACAAAAAAAGTTATTCAAGAATATCTCTTTCTCCTATGTGCTTTCATCCCTAACCCTAACCCTAACCCTTCCAAAAGTCGGAGAAGCTCAAGGATGGTACCGATCGATGCGCGCAACCCCATTTAGTGGGGGTAGAGCCTACTTGCAAGTCTCTCCGACCTTCACAAAAAAAGTTATTCAAGAATATCTCCTCAGATTTGGGGGAATTTCGTCGGTCGACCTCTTCCAAAGGTCGTACAAGCTCGGGGATGGTACCAATCGATCCGCAGGACCCAAATTAGTCCAGATGCAACCACTTTCCAAGTCTCTCCGACCTTCACAAAAAAAGTTATTCAAGAATATCTCTTTCTCCTATGTGCTTTCATCCCTAACCCTAACCCTAACCCTTCCGAAAGTCGGAGAAGCTCAAGGATGGTACCGATCGATGCGCGCTACCCCATTTAGTGGGGGTAAAGCCTACTTGCAAGTCTCTCCGACCTTCACAAAAAAAGTTATTCAAGAATATCTCTTTCTCCTATGTGCTTTCATCCCTAACCCTAACCCTAACCCTAACCCTTCCGAAAGTCGGAGAAGCTCAAGGATGGTACCGATCGATGCGCGCAACCCCATTTAGTGGGGGTAGAGCCTACTTGCAAGTCTCTCCGACCTTCACAAAAAAAGTTATTCAAGAATATCTCCTCAGATTTGGGGGAATTTCGTCGGTCGACCTCTTCCGAAGGTCGTACAAGCTCGGGGATGGTACCAATCGATCCGCAGGACCCAAATTAGTCCAGATGCAACCACTTTCCAAGTCTCTCCGACCTTCACAAAAAAAGTTATTCAAGAATATCTCTTTCTCCTATGTGCTTTCATCCCTAACCCTAACCCTAACCCTTCCGAAAGTCGGAGAAGCTCAAGGATGGTACCGATCGATGCGCGCTACCCCATTTAGTGGGAGTAGAGCCTACTTGCAAGTCTCTCCGACCTTCACAAAAAAAGTTATTCAAGAATATCTCTTTCTCCTATGTGCTTTCATCCCTAACCCTAACCCTAACCCTTCCGAAAGTCGGAGAAGCTCAAGGATGGTACCGATCGATGCGCGCTACCCCATTTAGTGGGGGTAGAGCCTACTTGCAAGTCTCTCCGACCTTCACAAAAAAAGTTATTCAAGAATATCTCCTCAGATTTGGGGGAATTTCGTCGGTCGACCTCTTCCGAAGGTCGTACAAGCTCGGGGATGGTACCAATCGATCCGCAGGACCCAAATTAGTCCAGATGCAACCACTTTCCAAGTCTCTCCGACCTTCACAAAAAAAGTTATTCAAGAATATCTCTTTCTCCTATGTGCTTTCATCCCTAACCCTAACCCTAACCCTTCCGAAAGTCGGAGAAGCTCAAGGATGGTACCGATCGATGCGCGCTACCCCATTTAGTGGGGGTAGAGCCTACTTGCAAGTCTCTCCGACCTTCACAAAAAAAGTTATTCAAGAATATCTCTTTCTCCTATGTGCTTTCATCCCTAACCCTAACCCTAACCCTTCCGAAAGTCGGAGAAGCTCAAGGATGGTACCGATCGATGCGCGCAACCCCATTTAGTGGGGGTAGAGCCTACTTGCAAGTCTCTCCGACCTTCACAAAAAAAGTAATTCAAGAATATCTCCTCAGATTTGGGGGAATTTCGTCGGTCGACCTCTTCCGAAGGTCGTACAAGCTCGGGGATGGTACCAATCGATCCGCAGGACCCAAATTAGTCCAGATGCAACCACTTTCCAAGTCTCTCCGACCTTCACAAAAAAAGTTATTCAAGAATATCTCTTTCTCCTATGTGCTTTCATCCCTAACCCTAACCCTAACCCTTCCGAAAGTCGGAGAAGCTCAAGGATGGTACCGATCGATGCGCGCTACCCCATTTAGTGGGGGTAGAGCCTACTTGCAAGTCTCTCCGACCTTCACAAAAAAAGTTATTCAAGAATATCTCTTTCTCCTATGTGCTTTCATCCCTAACCCTAACCCTTCCGAAAGTCGGAGAAGCTCAAGGATGGTACCGATCGATGCGCGCTACCCCATTTAGTGGGGGTAGAGCCTACTTGCAAGTCTCTCAGACCTTCACAAAAAAAGTTATTCAAGAATATCTCCTCAGATTTGGGGGAATTTCGTCGGTCGACCTCTTCCGAAGGTCGTACAAGCTCGGATGTGGTACCAATCGATCCGCAGGACCCAAATTAGTCCAGATGCAACCACTTTCCAAGTCTCTCCGACCTTCACAAAAAAAGTTATTCAAGAATATCTCTTTCTCCTATGTGCTTTCATCCCTAACCCTAACCCTAACCCTTCCGAAAGTCGGAGAAGCTCAAGGATGGTACCGATCGATGCGCGCTACCCCATTTAGTGGGGGCAGAGCCTACTTGCAAGTCTCTCCGACCTTCACAAAAAAAGTTATTCAAGAATATCTCTTTCTCCTATGTGCTTTCATCCCTAACCCTAACCCTAACCCTTCCGAAAGTCGGAGAAGCTCAAGGATGGTACCGATCGATGCGCGCTACCCCATTTAGTGGGGGTAGAGCCTACTTGCAAGTCTCTCCGACCTTCACAAAAAAAGTTATTCAAGAATATCTCTTTCTCCTATGTGCTTTCATCCCTAACCCTAACCCTAACCCTTCCGAAAGTCGGAGAAGCTCAAGGATGGTACCGATCGATGCGCGCTACCCCATTTAGTGGGGGTAGAGCCTACTTGCAAGTCTCTCCGACCTTCACAAAAAAAGTTATTCAAGAATATCTCTTTCTCCTATGTGCTTTCATCCCTAACCCTAACCCTAACCCTTCCGAAAGTCGGAGAAGCTCAAGGATGGTACCGATCGATGCGCGCAACCCCATTTAGTGGGGGTAGAGCCTACTTGCAAGTCTCTCCGACCTTCACAAAAAAAGTTATTCAAGAATATCTCCTCAGATTTGGGGGAATTTCGTCGGTCGACCTCTTCCGAAGGTCGTACAAGCTCGGGGATGGTACCAATCGATCCGCAGGACCCAAATTAGTCCAGATGCAACCACTTTCCAAGTCTCTCCGACATTCACAAAAAAAGTTATTCAAGAATATCTCTTTCTCCTATGTGCTTTCATCCCTAACCCTAACCCTAACCCTTCCGAAAGTCGGAAAAGCTCAAGGATGGTACCGATCGATGCGCGCTACCCCATTTAGTGGGGGTAGAGCCTACTTGCAAGTCTCTCCGACCTTCACAAAAAAAGTTATTCAAGAATATCTCTTTCTCCTATGTGCTTTCATCCCTAACCCTAACCCTAACCCTTCCAAAAGTCGGAGAAGCTCAAGGATGGTACCGATCGATGCGCGCAACCCCATTTAGTGGGGGTAGAGCCTACTTGCAAGTCTCTCCGACCTTCACAAAAAAAGTTATTCAAGAATATCTCCTCAGATTTGGGGGAATTTCGTCGGTCGACCTCTTCCAAAGGTCGTACAAGCTCGGGGATGGTACCAATCGATCCGCAGGACCCAAATTAGTCCAGATGCAACCACTTTCCAAGTCTCTCCGACCTTCACAAAAAAAGTTATTCAAGAATATCTCTTTCTCCTATGTGCTTTCATCCCTAACCCTAACCCTAACCCTTCCGAAAGTCGGAGAAGCTCAAGGATGGTACCGATCGATGCGCGCTACCCCATTTAGTGGGGGTAAAGCCTACTTGCAAGTCTCTCCGACCTTCACAAAAAAAGTTATTCAAGAATATCTCTTTCTCCTATGTGCTTTCATCCCTAACCCTAACCCTAACCCTTCCGAAAGTCGGAGAAGCTCAAGGATGGTACCGATCGATGCGCGCAACCCCATTTAGTGGGGGTAGAGCCTACTTGCAAGTCTCTCCGACCTTCACAAAAAAAGTTATTCAAGAATATCTCCTCAGATTTGGGGGAATTTCGTCGGTCGACCTCTTCCGAAGGTCGTACAAGCTCGGGGATGGTACCAATCGATCCGCAGGACCCAAATTAGTCCAGATGCAACCACTTTCCAAGTCTCTCCGACCTTCACAAAAAAAGTTATTCAAGAATATCTCTTTCTCCTATGTGCTTTCATCCCTAACCCTAACCCTAACCCTTCCGAAAGTCGGAGAAGCTCAAGGATGGTACCGATCGATGCGCGCTACCCCATTTAGTGGGAGTAGAGCCTACTTGCAAGTCTCTCCGACCTTCACAAAAAAAGTTATTCAAGAATATCTCTTTCTCCTATGTGCTTTCATCCCTAACCCTAACCCTAACCCTTCCAAAAGTCGGAGAAGCTCAAGGATGGTACCGATCGATGCGCGCAACCCCATTTAGTGGGGGTAGAGCCTACTTGCAAGTCTCTCCGACCTTCACAAAAAAAGTTATTCAAGAATATCTCCTCAGATTTGGGGGAATTTCGTCGGTCGACCTCTTCCGAAGGTCGTACAAGCTCGGGGATGGTACCAATCGATCCGCAGGACCCAAATTAGTCCAGATGCAACCACTTTCCAAGTCTCTCCGACCTTCACAAAAAAAGTTATTCAAGAATATCTCTTTCTCCTATGTGCTTTCATCCCTAACCCTAACCCTAACCCTTCCGAAAGTCGGAGAAGCTCAAGGATGGTACCGATCGATGCGCGCTACCCCATTTAGTGGGGGTAGAGCCTACTTGCAAGTCTCTCCGACCTTCACAAAAAAAGTTATTCAAGAATATCTCTTTCTCCTATGTGCTTTCATCCCTAACCCTAACCCTAACCCTTCCGAAAGTCGGAGAAGCTCAAGGATGGTACCGATCGATGCGCGCTACCCCATTTAGTGGGGGTAGAGCCTACTTGCAAGTCTCTCCGACCTTCACAAAAAAAGTTATTCAAGAATATCTCTTTCTCCTATGTGCTTTCATCCCTAACCCTAACCCTAACCCTTCCGAAAGTCGGAGAAGCTCAAGGATGGTACCGATCGATGCGCGCAACCCCATTTAGTGGGGGTAGAGCCTACTTGCAAGTCTCTCCGACCTTCACAAAAAAAGTTATTCAAGAATATCTCCTCAGATTTGGGGGAATTTCGTCGGTCGACCTCTTCCGAAGGTCGTACAAGCTCGGGGATGGTACCAATCGATCCGCAGGACCCAAATTAGTCCAGATGCAACCACTTTTCAAGTCTCTCCGACCTTCACAAAAAAAGTTATTCAAGAATATCTCTTTCTCCTATGTGCTTTCATCCCTAACCCTAACCCTAACCCTTCCGAAAGTCGGAGAAGCTCAAGGATGGTACCGATCGATGCGCGCTACCCCATTTAGTGGGGGTAGAGCCTACTTGCAAGTCTCTCCGACCTTCACAAAAAAAGTTATTCAAGAATATCTCTTTCTCCTATGTGCTTTCATCCCTAACCCTAACCCTAACCCTTCCGAAAGTCGGAGAAGCTCAAGGATGGTACCGATCGATGCGCGCTACCCCATTTAGTGGGGGTAGAGCCTACTTGCAAGTCTCTCCGACCTTCACAAAAAAAGTTATTCAAGAATATCTCCTCAGATTTGGGGGAATTTCGTCGGTCGACCTCTTCCGAAGGTCGTACAAGCTCGGGGATGGTACCAATCGATCCGCAGGACCCAAATTAGTCCAGATGCAACCACTTTCCAAGTCTCTCCGACCTTCACAAAAAAAGTTATTCAAGAATATCTCTTTCTCCTATGTGCTTTCATCCCTAACCCTAACCCTAACCCTTCCGAAAGTCGGAGAAGCTCAAGGATGGTACCGATCGATGCGCGCTACCCCATTTAGTGGGGGTAGAGCCTACTTGCAAGTCTCTCCGACCTTCACAAAAAAAGTTATTCAAGAATATCTCTTTCTCCTATGTGCTTTCATCCCTAACCCTAACCCTAACCCTTCCGAAAGTCGGAGAAGCTCAAGGATGGTACCGATCGATGCGCGCAACCCCATTTAGTGGGGGTAGAGCCTACTTGCAAGTCTCTCCGACCTTCACAAAAAAAGTTATTCAAGAATATCTCCTCAGATTTGGGGGAATTTCGTCGGTCGACCTCTTCCGAAGGTCGTACAAGCTCGGGGATGGTACCAATCGATCCGCAGGACCCAAATTAGTCCAGATGCAACCACTTTCCAAGTCTCTCCGACCTTCACAAAAAAAGTTATTCAAGAATATCTCTTTCTCCTATGTGCTTTCATCCCTAACCCTAACCCTAACCCTTCCGAAAGTCGGAGAAGCTCAAGGATGGTACCGATCGATGCGCGCTACCCCATTTAGTGGGGGTAGAGCCTACTTACAAGTCTCTCCGACCTTCACAAAAAAAGTTATTCAAGAATATCTCTTTCTCCTATGTGCTTTCATCCCTAACCCTAACCCTAACCCTTCCGAAAGTCGGAGAAGCTCAAGGATGGTACCGATCGATGCGCGCAACCCCATTTAGTGGGGGTAGAGCCTACTTGCAAGTCTCTCCGACCTTCACAAAAAAAGTTATTCAAGAATATCTCCTCAGATTTGGGGGAATTTCGTCGGTCGACCTCTTCCGAAGGTCGTACAAGCTCGGGGATGGTACCAATCGATCCGCAGGACCCAAATTAGTCCAGATGCAACCACTTTCCAAGTCTCTCCGACCTTCACAAAAAAAGTTATTCAAGAATATCTCTTTCTCCTATGTGCTTTCATCCCTAACCCTAACCCTAACCCTTCCGAAAGTCGGAGAAGCTCAAGGATGGTACCGATCGATGCGCGCTACCCCATTTAGTGGGGGTAGAGCCTACTTGCAAGTCTCTCCGACCTTCACAAAAAAAGTTATTCAAGAATATCTCTTTCTCCTATGTGCTTTCATCCCTAACCCTAACCCTAACCCTTCCGAAAGTCGGAGAAGCTCAAGGATGGTACCGATCGATGTGCGCTACCCCATTTAGTGGGGGTAGAGCCTACTTGCAAGTCTCTCCGACCTTCACAAAAAAAGTTATTCAAGAATATCTCCTCAGATTTGGGGGAATTTCGTCGGTCGACCTCTTCCGAAGGTCGTACAAGCTCGGGGATGGTACCAATCGATCCGCAGGACCCAAATTAGTCCAGATGCAACCACTTTCCAAGTCTCTCCGACCTTCACAAAAAAAGTTATTCAAGAATATCTCTTTCTCCTATGTGCTTTCATCCCTAACCCTAACCCTAACCCTTCCGAAAGTCGGAGAAGCTCAAGGATGGTACTGATCGATGCGCGCTACCCCATTTAGTGGGGGTAGAGCCTACTTGCAAGTCTCTCCGACCTTCACAAAAAAAGTTATTCAAGAATATCTCTTTCTCCTATGTGCTTTCATCCCTAACCCTAACCCTAACCCTTCCGAAAGTCGGAGAAGCTCAAGGATGGTACCGATCGATGCGCGCTACCCCATTTAGTGGGGGTAGAGCCTACTTGCAAGTCTCTCCGACCTTCACAAAAAAAGTTATTCAAGAATATCTCTTTCTCCTATGTGCTTTCATCCCTAACCCCAACCCTTCCGAAAGTCGGAGAAGCTCAAGGATGGTACCGATCGATGCGCGCTACCCCATTTAGTGGGGGTAGAGCCTACTTGCAAGTCTCTCCGACCTTCACAAAAAAAGTTATTCAAGAATATCTCTTTCTCCTATGTGCTTTCATCCCTAACCCTAACCCTAACCCTTCCAAAAGTCGGAGAAGCTCAAGGATGGTACCGATCGATGCGTGCTACCCCATTTAGTGGGGGTAGAGCCTACTTGCAAGTCTCTCCGACCTTCACAAAAAAAGTTATTCAAGAATATCTCTTTCTCCTATGTGCTTTCATCCCTAACCCTAACCCTAACCCTTCCGAAAGTCGGAGAAGCTCAAGGATGGTACCGATCGATGTGCGCTACCCCATTTAGTGGGGGTAGAGCCTACTTGCAAGTCTCTCCGACCTTCACAAAAAAAGTTATTCAAGAATATCTCCTCAGATTTGGGGGAATTTCGTCGGTCGACCTCTTCCGAAGGTCGTACAAGCTCGGGGATGGTACCAATCGATCCGCAGGACCCAAATTAGTCCAGATGCAACCACTTTCCAAGTCTCTCCGACCTTCACAAAAAAAGTTATTCAAGAATATCTCTTTCTCCTATGTGCTTTCATCCCTAACCCTAACCCTAACCCTTCCGAAAGTCGGAGAAGCTCAAGGATGGTACCGATCGATGCGCGCTACCCCATTTAGTGGGGGTAGAGCCTACTTGCAAGTCTCTCCGACCTTCACAAAAAAAGTTATTCAAGAATATCTCTTTCTCCTATGTGCTTTCATCCCTAACCCTAACCCTTCCGAAAGTCGGAGAAGCTCAAGGATGGTACCGATCGATGCGCGCTACCCCATTTAGTGGGGGTAGAGCCTACTTGCAAGTCTCTCCGACCTTCACACAAAAAGTTATTCAAGAATATCTCTTTCTCCTATGTGCTTTCATCCCTAACCCTAACCCTAACCCTTCCAAAAGTCGGAGAAGCTCAAGGATGGTACCGATCGATGCGCGCTACCCCATTTAGTGGGGGTAGAGCCTACTTGCAAGTCTCTCCGACCTTCACAAAAAAAGTTATTCAAGAATATCTCTTTCTCCTATGTGCTTTCATCCCTAACCCTAACCCTAACCCTTCCGAAAGTCGGAGAAGCTCAAGGATGGTACCGATCGATGTGCGCTACCCCATTTAGTGGGGGTAGAGCCTACTTGCAAGTCTCTCCGACCTTCACAAAAAAAGTTATTCAAGAATATCTCCTCAGATTTGGGGGAATTTCGTCGGTCGACCTCTTCCGAAGGTCGTACAAGCTCGGGGATGGTACCAATCGATCCGCAGGACCCAAATTAGTCCAGATGCAACCACTTTCCAAGTCTCTCCGACCTTCACAAAAAAAGTTATTCAAGAATATCTCTTTCTCCTATGTGCTTTCATCCCTAACCCTAACCCTAACCCTTCCGAAAGTCGGAGAAGCTCAAGGATGGTACCGATCGATGCGCGCTACCCCATTTAGTGGGGGTAGAGCCTACTTGCAAGTCTCTCCGACCTTCACAAAAAAAGTTATTCAAGAATATCTCTTTCTCCTATGTGCTTTCATCCCTAACCCTAACCCTAACCCTTCCGAAAGTCGGAGAAGCTCAAGGATGGTACCGATCGATGTGCGCTACCCCATTTAGTGGGGGTAGAGCCTACTTGCAAGTCTCTCCGACCTTCACAAAAAAAGTTATTCAAGAATATCTCCTCAGATTTGGGGGAATTTCGTCGGTCGACCTCTTCCGAAGGTCGTACAAGCTCGGGGATGGTACCAATCGATCCGCAGGACCCAAATTAGTCCAGATGCAACCACTTTCCAAGTCTCTCCGACCTTCACAAAAAAAGTTATTCAAGAATATCTCTTTCTCCTATGTGCTTTCATCCCTAACCCTAACCCTAACCCTTCCGAAAGTCGGAGAAGCTCAAGGATGGTACCGATCGATGCGCGCTACCCCATTTAGTGGGGGTAGAGCCTACTTGCAAGTCTCTCCGACCTTCACAAAAAAAGTTATTCAAGAATATCTCTTTCTCCTATGTGCTTTCATCCCTAACCCTAACCCTAACCCTTCCGAAAGTCGGAGAAGCTCAAGGATGGTACCGATCGATGCGCGCTACCCCATTTAGTGGGGGTAGAGCCTACTTGCAAGTCTCTCCGACCTTCACAAAAAAAGTTATTCAAGAATATCTCTTTCTCCTATGTGCTTTCATCCCTAACCCTAACCCTAACCCTTCCAAAAGTCGGAGAAGCTCAAGGATGGTACCGATCGATGCGCGCTACCCCATTTAGTGGGGGTAGAGCCTACTTGCAAGTCTCTCCGACCTTCACAAAAAAAGTTATTCAAGAATATCTCTTTCTCCTATGTGCTTTCATCCCTAACCCTAACCCTAACCCTTCCGAAAGTCGGAGAAGCTCAAGGATGGTACCGATCGATGTGCGCTACCCCATTTAGTGGGGGTAGAGCCTACTTGCAAGTCTCTCCGACCTTCACAAAAAAAGTTATTCAAGAATATCTCTTTCTCCTATGTGCTTTCATCCCTAACCCTAACCCTAACCCTTCCGAAAGTCGGAGAAGCTCAAGGATGGTACCGATCGATGTGCGCTACCCCATTTAGTGGGGGTAGAGCCTACTTGCAAGTCTCTCCGACCTTCACAAAAAAAGTTATTCAAGAATATCTCCTCAGATTTGGGGGAATTTCGTCGGTCGACCTCTTCCGAAGGTCGTACAAGCTCGGGGATGGTACCAATCGATCCGCAGGACCCAAATTAGTCCAGATGCAACCACTTTCCAAGTCTCTCCGACCTTCACAAAAAAAGTTATTCAAGAATATCTCTTTCTCCTATGTGCTTTCATCCCTAACCCTAACCCTAACCCTTCCGAAAGTCGGAGAAGCTCAAGGATGGTACTGATCGATGCGCGCTACCCCATTTAGTGGGGGTAGAGCCTACTTGCAAGTCTCTCCGACCTTCACAAAAAAAGTTATTCAAGAATATCTCTTTCTCCTATGTGCTTTCATCCCTAACCCTAACCCTAACCCTTCCGAAAGTCGGAGAAGCTCAAGGATGGTACCGATCGATGCGCGCTACCCCATTTAGTGGGGGTAGAGCCTACTTGCAAGTCTCTCCGACCTTCACAAAAAAAGTTATTCAAGAATATCTCTTTCTCCTATGTGCTTTCATCCCTAACCCCAACCCTTCCGAAAGTCGGAGAAGCTCAAGGATGGTACCGATCGATGCGCGCTACCCCATTTAGTGGGGGTAGAGCCTACTTGCAAGTCTCTCCGACCTTCACAAAAAAAGTTATTCAAGAATATCTCTTTCTCCTATGTGCTTTCATCCCTAACCCTAACCCTAACCCTTCCAAAAGTCGGAGAAGCTCAAGGATGGTACCGATCGATGCGTGCTACCCCATTTAGTGGGGGTAGAGCCTACTTGCAAGTCTCTCCGACCTTCACAAAAAAAGTTATTCAAGAATATCTCTTTCTCCTATGTGCTTTCATCCCTAACCCTAACCCTAACCCTTCCGAAAGTCGGAGAAGCTCAAGGATGGTACCGATCGATGTGCGCTACCCCATTTAGTGGGGGTAGAGCCTACTTGCAAGTCTCTCCGACCTTCACAAAAAAAGTTATTCAAGAATATCTCCTCAGATTTGGGGGAATTTCGTCGGTCGACCTCTTCCGAAGGTCGTACAAGCTCGGGGATGGTACCAATCGATCCGCAGGACCCAAATTAGTCCAGATGCAACCACTTTCCAAGTCTCTCCGACCTTCACAAAAAAAGTTATTCAAGAATATCTCTTTCTCCTATGTGCTTTCATCCCTAACCCTAACCCTAACCCTTCCGAAAGTCGGAGAAGCTCAAGGATGGTACCGATCGATGCGCGCTACCCCATTTAGTGGGGGTAGAGCCTACTTGCAAGTCTCTCCGACCTTCACAAAAAAAGTTATTCAAGAATATCTCTTTCTCCTATGTGCTTTCATCCCTAACCCTAACCCTTCCGAAAGTCGGAGAAGCTCAAGGATGGTACCGATCGATGCGCGCTACCCCATTTAGTGGGGGTAGAGCCTACTTGCAAGTCTCTCCGACCTTCACACAAAAAGTTATTCAAGAATATCTCTTTCTCCTATGTGCTTTCATCCCTAACCCTAACCCTAACCCTTCCAAAAGTCGGAGAAGCTCAAGGATGGTACCGATCGATGCGCGCTACCCCATTTAGTGGGGGTAGAGCCTACTTGCAAGTCTCTCCGACCTTCACAAAAAAAGTTATTCAAGAATATCTCTTTCTCCTATGTGCTTTCATCCCTAACCCTAACCCTAACCCTTCCGAAAGTCGGAGAAGCTCAAGGATGGTACCGATCGATGTGCGCTACCCCATTTAGTGGGGGTAGAGCCTACTTGCAAGTCTCTCCGACCTTCACAAAAAAAGTTATTCAAGAATATCTCCTCAGATTTGGGGGAATTTCGTCGGTCGACCTCTTCCGAAGGTCGTACAAGCTCGGGGATGGTACCAATCGATCCGCAGGACCCAAATTAGTCCAGATGCAACCACTTTCCAAGTCTCTCCGACCTTCACAAAAAAAGTTATTCAAGAATATCTCTTTCTCCTATGTGCTTTCATCCCTAACCCTAACCCTAACCCTTCCGAAAGTCGGAGAAGCTCAAGGATGGTACCGATCGATGCGCGCTACCCCATTTAGTGGGGGTAGAGCCTACTTGCAAGTCTCTCCGACCTTCACAAAAAAAGTTATTCAAGAATATCTCTTTCTCCTATGTGCTTTCATCCCTAACCCTAACCCTAACCCTTCCGAAAGTCGGAGAAGCTCAAGGATGGTACCGATCGATGTGCGCTACCCCATTTAGTGGGGGTAGAGCCTACTTGCAAGTCTCTCCGACCTTCACAAAAAAAGTTATTCAAGAATATCTCCTCAGATTTGGGGGAATTTCGTCGGTCGACCTCTTCCGAAGGTCGTACAAGCTCGGGGATGGTACCAATCGATCCGCAGGACCCAAATTAGTCCAGATGCAACCACTTTCCAAGTCTCTCCGACCTTCACAAAAAAAGTTATTCAAGAATATCTCTTTCTCCTATGTGCTTTCATCCCTAACCCTAACCCTAACCCTTCCGAAAGTCGGAGAAGCTCAAGGATGGTACCGATCGATGCGCGCTACCCCATTTAGTGGGGGTAGAGCCTACTTGCAAGTCTCTCCGACCTTCACAAAAAAAGTTATTCAAGAATATCTCTTTCTCCTATGTGCTTTCATCCCTAACCCTAACCCTAACCCTTCCGAAAGTCGGAGAAGCTCAAGGATGGTACCGATCGATGCGCGCTACCCCATTTAGTGGGGGTAGAGCCTACTTGCAAGTCTCTCCGACCTTCACAAAAAAAGTTATTCAAGAATATCTCTTTCTCCTATGTGCTTTCATCCCTAACCCTAACCCTAACCCTTCCAAAAGTCGGAGAAGCTCAAGGATGGTACCGATCGATGCGCGCTACCCCATTTAGTGGGGGTAGAGCCTACTTGCAAGTCTCTCCGACCTTCACAAAAAAAGTTATTCAAGAATATCTCTTTCTCCTATGTGCTTTCATCCCTAACCCTAACCCTAACCCTTCCGAAAGTCGGAGAAGCTCAAGGATGGTACCGATCGATGTGCGCTACCCCATTTAGTGGGGGTAGAGCCTACTTGCAAGTCTCTCCGACCTTCACAAAAAAAGTTATTCAAGAATATCTCTTTCTCCTATGTGCTTTCATCCCTAACCCTAACCCTAACCCTTCCGAAAGTCGGAGAAGCTCAAGGATGGTACCGATCGATGTGCGCTACCCCATTTAGTGGGGGTAGAGCCTACTTGCAAGTCTCTCCGACCTTCACAAAAAAAGTTATTCAAGAATATCTCCTCAGATTTGGGGGAATTTCGTCGGTCGACCTCTTCCGAAGGTCGTACAAGCTCGGGGATGGTACCAATCGATCCGCAGGACCCAAATTAGTCCAGATGCAACCACTTTCCAAGTCTCTCCGACCTTCACAAAAAAAGTTATTCAAGAATATCTCTTTCTCCTATGTGCTTTCATCCCTAACCCTAACCCTAACCCTTCCGAAAGTCGGAGAAGCTCAAGGATGGTACTGATCGATGCGCGCTACCCCATTTAGTGGGGGTAGAGCCTACTTGCAAGTCTCTCCGACCTTCACAAAAAAAGTTATTCAAGAATATCTCTTTCTCCTATGTGCTTTCATCCCTAACCCTAACCCTAACCCTTCCGAAAGTCGGAGAAGCTCAAGGATGGTACCGATCGATGCGCGCTACCCCATTTAGTGGGGGTAGAGCCTACTTGCAAGTCTCTCCGACCTTCACAAAAAAAGTTATTCAAGAATATCTCTTTCTCCTATGTGCTTTCATCCCTAACCCCAACCCTTCCGAAAGTCGGAGAAGCTCAAGGATGGTACCGATCGATGCGCGCTACCCCATTTAGTGGGGGTAGAGCCTACTTGCAAGTCTCTCCGACCTTCACAAAAAAAGTTATTCAAGAATATCTCTTTCTCCTATGTGCTTTCATCCCTAACCCTAACCCTAACCCTTCCAAAAGTCGGAGAAGCTCAAGGATGGTACCGATCGATGCGCGCTACCCCATTTAGTGGGGGTAGAGCCTACTTGCAAGTCTCTCCGACCTTCACAAAAAAAGTTATTCAAGAATATCTCTTTCTCCTATGTGCTTTCATCCCTAACCCTAACCCTAACCCTTCCGAAAGTCGGAGAAGCTCAAGGATGGTACCGATCGATGTGCGCTACCCCATTTAGTGGGGGTAGAGCCTACTTGCAAGTCTCTCCGACCTTCAAAAAAAAAGTTATTCAAGAATATCTCCTCAGATTTGGGGGAATTTCGTCGGTCGACCTCTTCCGAAGGTCGTACAAGCTCGGGGATGGTACCAATCGATCCGCAGGACCCAAATTAGTCCAGATGCAACCACTTTCCAAGTCTCTCCGACCTTCACAAAAAAAGTTATTCAAGAATATCTCTTTCTCCTATGTGCTTTCATCCCTAACCCTAACCCTAACCCTTCCGAAAGTCGGAGAAGCTCAAGGATGGTACCGATCGATGCGCGCTACCCCATTTAGTGGGGGTAGAGCCTACTTGCAAGTCTCTCCGACCTTCACAAAAAAAGTTATTCAAGAATATCTCTTTCTCCTATGTGCTTTCATCCCTAACCCTAACCCTTCCGAAAGTCGGAGAAGCTCAAGGATGGTACCGATCGATGCGCGCTACCCCATTTAGTGGGGGTAGAGCCTACTTGCAAGTCTCTCCGACCTTCACAAAAAAAGTTATTCAAGAATATCTCTTTCTCCTATGTGCTTTCATCCCTAACCCTAACCCTAACCCTTCCAAAAGTCGGAGAAGCTCAAGGATGGTACCGATCGATGCGCGCTACCCCATTTAGTGGGGGTAGAGCCTACTTGCAAGTCTCTCCGACCTTCACAAAAAAAGTTATTCAAGAATATCTCTTTCTCCTATGTGCTTTCATCCCTAACCCTAACCCTAACCCTTCCGAAAGTCGGAGAAGCTCAAGGATGGTACCGATCGATGTGCGCTACCCCATTTAGTGGGGGTAGAGCCTACTTGCAAGTCTCTCCGACCTTCACAAAAAAAGTTATTCAAGAATATCTCCTCAGATTTGGGGGAATTTCGTCGGTCGACCTCTTCCGAAGGTCGTACAAGCTCGGGGATGGTACCAATCGATCCGCAGGACCCAAATTAGTCCAGATGCAACCACTTTCCAAGTCTCTCCGACCTTCACAAAAAAAGTTATTCAAGAATATCTCTTTCTCCTATGTGCTTTCATCCCTAACCCTAACCCTAACCCTTCCGAAAGTCGGAGAAGCTCAAGGATGGTACCGATCGATGCGCGCTACCCCATTTAGTGGGGGTAGAGCCTACTTGCAAGTCTCTCCGACCTTCACAAAAAAAGTTATTCAAGAATATCTCTTTCTCCTATGTGCTTTCATCCCTAACCCTAACCCTAACCCTTCCGAAAGTCGGAGAAGCTCAAGGATGGTACCGATCGATGTGCGCTACCCCATTTAGTGGGGGTAGAGCCTACTTGCAAGTCTCTCCGACCTTCACAAAAAAAGTTATTCAAGAATATCTCCTCAGATTTGGGGGAATTTCGTCGGTCGACCTCTTCCGAAGGTCGTACAAGCTCGGGGATGGTACCAATCGATCCGCAGGACCCAAATTAGTCCAGATGCAACCACTTTCCAAGTCTCTCCGACCTTCACAAAAAAAGTTATTCAAGAATATCTCTTTCTCCTATGTGCTTTCATCCCTAACCCTAACCCTAACCCTTCCGAAAGTCGGAGAAGCTCAAGGATGGTACCGATCGATGCGCGCTACCCCATTTAGTGGGGGTAGAGCCTACTTGCAAGTCTCTCCGACCTTCACAAAAAAAGTTATTCAAGAATATCTCTTTCTCCTATGTGCTTTCATCCCTAACCCTAACCCTAACCCTTCCGAAAGTCGGAGAAGCTCAAGGATGGTACCGATCGATGCGCGCTACCCCATTTAGTGGGGGTAGAGCCTACTTGCAAGTCTCTCCGACCTTCACAAAAAAAGTTATTCAAGAATATCTCTTTCTCCTATGTGCTTTCATCCCTAACCCTAACCCTAACCCTTCCGAAAGTCGGAGAAGCTCAAGGATGGTACCGATCGATGCGCGCTACCCCATTTAGTGGGGGTAGAGCCTACTTGCAAGTCTCTCCGACCTTCACAAAAAAAGTTATTCAAGAATATCTCTTTCTCCTATGTGCTTTCATCCCTAACCCTAACCCTAACCCTTCCAAAAGTCGGAGAAGCTCAAGGATGGTACCGATCGATGCGCGCTACCCCATTTAGTGGGGGTAGAGCCTACTTGCAAGTCTCTCCGACCTTCACAAAAAAAGTTATTCAAGAATATCTCTTTCTCCTATGTGCTTTCATCCCTAACCCTAACCCTAACCCTTCCGAAAGTCGGAGAAGCTCAAGGATGGTACCGATCGATGTGCGCTACCCCATTTAGTGGGGGTAGAGCCTACTTGCAAGTCTCTCCGACCTTCACAAAAAAAGTTATTCAAGAATATCTCTTTCTCCTATGTGCTTTCATCCCTAACCCTAACCCTAACCCTTCCGAAAGTCGGAGAAGCTCAAGGATGGTACCGATCGATGTGCGCTACCCCATTTAGTGGGGGTAGAGCCTACTTGCAAGTCTCTCCGACCTTCACAAAAAAAGTTATTCAAGAATATCTCCTCAGATTTGGGGGAATTTCGTCGGTCGACCTCTTTCGAAGGTCGTACAAGCTCGGGGATGGTACCAATCGATCCGCAGGACCCAAATTAGTCCAGATGCAACCACTTTCCAAGTCTCTCCGACCTTCACAAAAAAAGTTATTCAAGAATATCTCTTTCTCCTATGTGCTTTCATCCCTAACCCTAACCCTAACCCTTCCGAAAGTCGGAGAAGCTCAAGGATGGTACCGATCGATGCGCGCTACCCCATTTAGTGGGGGTAGAGCCTACTTGCAAGTCTCTCCGACCTTCACAAAAAAAGTTATTCAAGAATATCTCTTTCTCCTATGTGCTTTCATCCCTAACCCTAACCCTAACCCTTCCAAAAGTCGGAGAAGCTCAAGGATGGTACCGATCGATGCGCGCTACCCCATTTAGTGGGGGTAGAGCCTACTTGCAAGTCTCTCCGACCTTCACAAAAAAAGTTATTCAAGAATATCTCTTTCTCCTATGTGCTTTCATCCCTAACCCTAACCCTAACCCTTCCGAAAGTCGGAGAAGCTCAAGGATGGTACCGATCGATGTGCGCTACCCCATTTAGTGGGGGTAGAGCCTACTTGCAAGTCTCTCCGACCTTCACAAAAAAAGTTATTCAAGAATATCTCCTCAGATTTGGGGGAATTTCGTCGGTCGACCTCTTCCGAAGGTCGTACAAGCTCGGGGATGGTACCAATCGATCCGCAGGACCCAAATTAGTCCAGATGCAACCACTTTCCAAGTCTCTCCGACCTTCACAAAAAAAGTTATTCAAGAATATCTCTTTCTCCTATGTGCTTTCATCCCTAACCCTAACCCTAACCCTTCCGAAAGTCGGAGAAGCTCAAGGATGGTACCGATCGATGCGCGCTACCCCATTTAGTGGGGGTAGAGCCTACTTGCAAGTCTCTCCGACCTTCACAAAAAAAGTTATTCAAGAATATCTCTTTCTCCTATGTGCTTTCATCCCTAACCCTAACCCTAACCCTTCCGAAAGTCGGAGAAGCTCAAGGATGGTACCGATCGATGCGCGCTACCCCATTTAGTGGGGGTAGAGCCTACTTGCAAGTCTCTCCGACCTTCACAAAAAAAGTTATTCAAGAATATCTCTTTCTCCTATGTGCTTTCATCCCTAACCCTAACCCTAACCCTTCCGAAAGTCGGAGAAGCTCAAGGATGGTACCGATCGATGCGCGCAACCCCATTTAGTGGGGGTAGAGCCTACTTGCAAGTCTCTCCGACCTTCACAAAAAAAGTTATTCAAGAATATCTCCTCAGATTTGGGGGAATTTCGTCGGTCGACCTCTTCCGAAGGTCTTACAAGCTCGGGGATGGTACCAATCGATCCGCAGGACCCAAATTAGTCCAGATGCAACCACTTTCCAAGTCTCTCCGACCT
This sequence comes from Limanda limanda, assembly GCF_963576545.1. NCBI lineage: Eukaryota > Metazoa > Chordata > Actinopteri > Pleuronectiformes > Pleuronectidae > Limanda > Limanda limanda. Next base: position 136,745 of record NW_026870694.1, on the reverse strand, counting down.
TCACAAAAAAAGTTATTCAAGAATATCTCTTTCTCCTATGTGCTTTCATCCCTAACCCTAACCCTAACCCTTCCGAAAGTCGGAGAAGCTCAAGGATGGTACCGATCGATGCGCGCTACCCCATTTAGTGGGGGTAGAGCCTACTTGCAAGTCTCTCCGACCTTCACAAAAAAAGTTATTCAAGAATATCTCTTTCTCCTATGTGCTTTCATCCCTAACCCTAACCCTAACCCTTCCGAAAGTCGGAGAAGCTCATGGATGGTACCGATCGATGCGCGCAACCCCATTTAGTGGGGGTAGAGCCTACTTGCAAGTCTCTCCGACCTTCACAAAAAAAGTTATTCAAGAATATCTCCTCAGATTTGGGGGAATTTCGTCGGTCGACCTCTTCCGAAGGTCGTACAAGCTCGGGGATGGTACCAATCGATCCGCAGGACCCAAATTAGTCCAGATGCAACCACTTTCCAAGTCTCTCCGACCTTCACAAAAAAAGTTATTCAAGAATATCTCTTTCTCCTATGTGCTTTCATCCCTAACCCTAACCCTAACCCTTCCGAAAGTCGGAGAAGCTCAAGGATGGTACCGATCGATGCGCGCTACCCCATTTAGTGGGGGTAGAGCCTACTTGCAAGTCTCTCCGACCTTCACAAAAAAAGTTATTCAAGAATATCTCCTCAGATTTGGGGGAATTTCGTCGCTCGACCTCTTCCGAAGGTCGTACAAGCTCGGGGATGGTACCAATCGATCCGCAGGACCCAAATTAGTCCAGATGCAACCACTTTCCAAGTCTCTCCGACCTTCACAAAAAAAGTTATTCAAGAATATCTCTTTCTCCTATGTGCTTTCATCCCTAACCCTAACCCTTCCGAAAGTCGGAGAAGCTCAAGGATGGTACCGATCGATGCGCGCTACCCCATTTAGTGGGGGTAGAGCCTACTTGCAAGTCTCTCCGACCTTCACAAAAAAAGTTATTCAAGAATATCTCTTTCTCCTATGTGCTTTCATCCCTAACCCTAACCCTAACCCTTCCGAAAGTCGGAGAAGCTCAAGGATGGTACCGATCGATGTGCGCTACCCCATTTAGTGGGGGTAGAGCCAACTTGCAAGTCTCTCCGACCTTCACAAAAAAAGTTATTCAAGAATATCTCCTCAGATTTGGGGGAATTTCGTCGGTCGACCTCTTCCGAAGGTCGTACAAGCTCGGGGATGGTACCAATCGATCCGCAGGACCCAAATTAGTCCAGATGCAACCACTTTCCAAGTCTCTCCGACCTTCACAAAAAAAGTTATTCAAGAATATCTCTTTCTCCTATGTGCTTTCATCCCTAACCCTAACCCTAACCCTTTCGAAAGTCGGAGAAGCTCAAGGATGGTACCGATCGATGCGCGCTACCCCATTTAGTGGGGGTAGAGCCTACTTGCAAGTCTCTCCGACCTTCACAAAAAAAGTTATTCAAGAATATCTCTTTCTCCTATGTGCTTTCATCCCTAACCCTAACCCTAACCCTTCCGAAAGTCGGAGAAGCTCAAGGATGGTACCGATCGATGTGCGCTACCCCATTTAGTGGGGGTAGAGCCAACTTGCAAGTCTCTCCGACCTTCACAAAAAAAGTTATTCAAGAATATCTCCTCAGATTTGGGGGAATTTCGTCGGTCGACCTCTTCCGAAGGTCGTACAAGCTCGGGGATGGTACCAATCGATCCGCAGGACCCAAATTAGTCCAGATGCAACCACTTTCCAAGTCTCTCCGACCTTCACAAAAAAAGTTATTCAAGAATATCTCTTTCTCCTATGTGCTTTCATCCCTAACCCTAACCCTAACCCTTCCGAAAGTCGGAGAAGCTCAAGGATGGTACCGATCGATGCGCGCTACCCCATTTAGTGGGGGTAGAGCCTACTTGCAAGTCTCTCCGACCTTCACAAAAAAAGTTATTCAAGAATATCTCCTCAGATTTGGGGGAATTTCGTCGGTCGACCTCTTCCGAAGGTCGTACAAGCTCGGGGATGGTACCAATCGATCCGCAGGACCCAAATTAGTCCAGATGCAACCACTTTCCAAGTCTCTCCGACCTTCACAAAAAAAGTTATTCAAGAATATCTCTTTCTCCTATGTGCTTTCATCCCTAACCCTAACCCTAACCCTTCCGAAAGTCGGAGAAGCTCAAGGATGGTACCGATCGATGCGCGCTACCCCATTTAGTGGGGGTAGAGCCTACTTGCAAGTCTCTCCGACCTTCACAAAAAAAGTTATTCAAGAATATCTCTTTCTCCTATGTGCTTTCATCCCTAACCCTAACCCTAACCCTTCCGAAAGTCGGAGAAGCTCAAGGATGGTACCGATCGATGTGCGCTACCCCATTTAGTGGGGGTAGAGCCAACTTGCAAGTCTCTCCGACCTTCACAAAAAAAGTTATTCAAGAATATCTCCTCAGATTTGGGGGAATTTCGTCGGTCGACCTCTTCCGAAGGTCGTACAAGCTCGGGGATGGTACCAATCGATCCGCAGGACCCAAATTAGTCCAGATGCAACCACTTTCCAAGTCTCTCCGACCTTCACAAAAAAAGTTATTCAAGAATATCTCTTTCTCCTATGTGCTTTCATCCCTAACCCTAACCCTAACCCTTCCGAAAGTCGGAGAAGCTCAAGGATGGTACCGATCGATGCGCGCTACCCCATTTAGTGGGGGTAGAGCCTACTTGCAAGTCTCTCCGACCTTCACAAAAAAAGTTATTCAAGAATATCTCCTCAGATTTGGGGGAATTTCGTCGGTCGACCTCTTCCGAAGGTCGTACAAGCTCGGGGATGGTACCAATCGATCCGCAGGACCCAAATTAGTCCAGATGCAACCACTTTCCAAGTCTCTCCGACCTTCACAAAAAAAGTTATTCAAGAATATCTCTTTCTCCTATGTGCTTTCATTCCTAAAAACCCTAACCCTAACCCTTCCGAAAGTCGGAGAAGCTCAAGGATGGTACCGATCGATGCGCGCTACCCCATTTAGTGGGGGTAGAGCCTACTTGCAAGTCTCTCCGACCTTCACAAAAAAAGTTATTCAAGAATATCTCTTTCTCCTATGTGCTTTCATCCCTAACCCTAACCCTAACCCTTCCGAAAGTCGGAGAAGCTCAAGGATGGTACCGATCGATGTGCGCTACCCCATTTAGTGGGGGTAGAGCCTACTTGCAAGTCTCTCCGACCTTCACAAAAAAAGTTATTCAAGAATATCTCCTCAGATTTGGGGGAATTTCGTCGGTCGACCTCTTCCGAAGGTCGTACAAGCTCGGGGATGGTACCAATCGATCCGCAGGACCCAAATTAGTCCAGATGCAACCACTTTCCAAGTCTCTCCGACCTTCACAAAAAAAGTTATTCAAGAATATCTCTTTCTCCTATGTGCTTTCATCCCTAACCCTAACCCTAACCCTTCCGAAAGTCGGAGAAGCTCAAGGATGGTACCGATCGATGCGCGCTACCCCATTTAGTGGGGGTAGAGCCTACTTGCAAGTCTCTCCGACCTTCACAAAAAAAGTTATTCAAGAATATCTCTTTCTCCTATGTGCTTTCATCCCTAACCCTAACCCTAACCCTTCCGAAAGTCGGAGAAGCTCAAGGATGGTACCGATCGATGCGCGCTACCCCATTTAGTGGGGGTAGAGCCTACTTGCAAGTCTCTCCGACCTTCACAAAAAAAGTTATTCAAGAATATCTCTTTCTCCTATGTGCTTTCATCCCTAACCCTAACCCTAACCCTTCCGAAAGTCGGAGAAGCTCAAGGATGGTACCGATCGATGTGCGCTACCCCATTTAGTGGGGGTAGAGCCAACTTGCAAGTCTCTCCGACCTTCACAAAAAAAGTTATTCAAGAATATCTCCTCAGATTTGGGGGAATTTCGTCGGTCGACCTCTTCCGAAGGTCGTACAAGCTCGGGGATGGTACCAATCGATCCGCAGGACCCAAATTAGTCCAGATGCAACCACTTTCCAAGTCTCTCCGACCTTCACAAAAAAAGTTATTCAAGAATATCTCTTTCTCCTATGTGCTTTCATCCCTAACCCTAACCCTAACCCTTCCGAAAGTCGGAGAAGCTCAAGGATGGTACCGATCGATGCGCGCTACCCCATTTAGTGGGGGTAGAGCCTACTTGCAAGTCTCTCCGACCTTCACAAAAAAAGTTATTCAAGAATATCTCCTCAGATTTGGGGGAATTTCGTCGGTCGACCTCTTCCGAAGGTCGTACAAGCTCGGGGATGGTACCAATCGATCCGCAGGACCCAAATTAGTCCAGATGCAACCACTTTCCAAGTCTCTCCGACCTTCACAAAAAAAGTTATTCAAGAATATCTCTTTCTCCTATGTGCTTTCATTCCTAAAAACCCTAACCCTAACCCTTCCGAAAGTCGGAGAAGCTCAAGGATGGTACCGATCGATGCGCGCTACCCCATTTAGTGGGGGTAGAGCCTACTTGCAAGTCTCTCCGACCTTCACAAAAAAAGTTATTCAAGAATATCTCTTTCTCCTATGTGCTTTCATCCCTAACCCTAACCCTAACCCTTCCGAAAGTCGGAGAAGCTCAAGGATGGTACCGATCGATGTGCGCTACCCCATTTAGTGGGGGTAGAGCCTACTTGCAAGTCTCTCCGACCTTCACAAAAAAAGTTATTCAAGAATATCTCCTCAGATTTGGGGGAATTTCGTCGGTCGACCTCTTCCGAAGGTCGTACAAGCTCGGGGATGGTACCAATCGATCCGCAGGACCCAAATTAGTCCAGATGCAACCACTTTCCAAGTCTCTCCGACCTTCACAAAAAAAGTTATTCAAGAATATCTCTTTCTCCTATGTGCTTTCATCCCTAACCCTAACCCTAACCCTTCCGAAAGTCGGAGAAGCTCAAGGATGGTACCGATCGATGCGCGCTACCCCATTTAGTGGGGGTAGAGCCTACTTGCAAGTCTCTCCGACCTTCACAAAAAAAGTTATTCAAGAATATCTCTTTCTCCTATGTGCTTTCATCCCTAACCCTAACCCTAACCCTTCCGAAAGTCGGAGAAGCTCAAGGATGGTACCGATCGATGCGCGCTACCCCATTTAGTGGGGGTAGAGCCTACTTGCAAGTCTCTCCGACCTTCACAAAAAAAGTTATTCAAGAATATCTCCTCAGATTTGGGGGAATTTCGTCGGTCGACCTCTTCCGAAGGTCGTACAAGCTCGGGGATGGTACCAATCGATCCGCAGGACCCAAATTAGTCCAGATGCAACCACTTTCCAAGTCTCTCCGACCTTCACAAAAAAAGTTATTCAAGAATATCTCTTTCTCCTATGTGCTTTCATCCCTAACCCTAACCCTAACCCTTCCGAAAGTCGGAGAAGCTCAAGGATGGTACCGATCGATGCGCGCTACCCCATTTAGTGGGGGTAGAGCCTACTTGCAAGTCTCTCCGACCTTCACAAAAAAAGTTATTCAAGAATATCTCTTTCTCCTATGTGCTTTCATCCCTAACCCTAACCCTAACCCTTCCGAAAGTCGGAGAAGCTCATGGATGGTACCGATCGATGCGCGCAACCCCATTTAGTGGGGGTAGAGCCTACTTGCAAGTCTCTCCGACCTTCACAAAAAAAGTTATTCAAGAATATCTCCTCAGATTTGGGGGAATTTCGTCGGTCGACCTCTTCCGAAGGTCGTACAAGCTCGGGGATGGTACCAATCGATCCGCAGGACCCAAATTAGTCCAGATGCAACCACTTTCCAAGTCTCTCCGACCTTCACAAAAAAAGTTATTCAAGAATATCTCTTTCTCCTATGTGCTTTCATCCCTAACCCTAACCCTAACCCTTCCGAAAGTCGGAGAAGCTCAAGGATGGTACCGATCGATGCGCGCTACCCCATTTAGTGGGGGTAGAGCCTACTTGCAAGTCTCTCCGACCTTCACAAAAAAAGTTATTCAAGAATATCTCTTTCTCCTATGTGCTTTCATCCCTAACCCTAACCCTAACCCTTCCGAAAGTCGGAGAAGCTCAAGGATGGTACCGATCGATGCGCGCAACCCCATTTAGTGGGGGTAGAGCCTACTTGCAAGTCTCTCCGACCTTCACAAAAAAAGTTATTCAAGAATATCTCCTCAGATTTGGGGGAATTTCGTCGGTCGACCTCTTCCGAAGGTCGTACAAGCTCGGGGATGGTACCAATCGATCTGCAGGACCCAAATTAGTCCAGATGCAACCACTTTCCAAGTCTCTCCGACCTTCACAAAAAAAGTTATTCAAGAATATCTCTTTCTCCTATGTGCTTTCATCCCTAACCCTAACCCTAACCCTTCCGAAAGTCGGAGAAGCTCAAGGATGGTACCGATCGATGCGCGCTACCCCATTTAGTGGGGGTAGAGCCTACTTACAAGTCTCTCCGACCTTCACAAAAAAAGTTATTCAAGAATATCTCTTTCTCCTATGTGCTTTCATCCCTAACCCTAACCCTAACCCTTCCGAAAGTCGGAGAAGCTCAAGGATGGTACCGATCGATGCGCGCAACCCCATTTAGTGGGGGTAGAGCCTACTTGCAAGTCTCTCCGACCTTCACAAAAAAAGTTATTCAAGAATATCTCCTCAGATTTGGGGGAATTTCGTCGGTCGACCTCTTCCGAAGGTCGTACAAGCTCGGGGATGGTACCAATCGATCCGCAGGACCCAAATTAGTCCAGATGCAACCACTTTCCAAGTCTCTCCGACCTTCACAAAAAAAGTTATTCAAGAATATCTCTTTCTCCTATGTGCTTTCATCCCTAACCCTAACCCTAACCCTTCCGAAAGTCGGAGAAGCTCAAGGATGGTACCGATCGATGCGCGCTACCCCATTTAGTGGGGGTAGAGCCTACTTGCAAGTCTCTCCGACCTTCACAAAAAAAGTTATTCAAGAATATCTCTTTCTCCTATGTGCTTTCATCCCTAACCCTAACCCTTCCGAAAGTCGGAGAAGCTCAAGGATGGTACCGATCGATGCGCGCTACCCCATTTAGTGGGGGTAGAGCCTACTTGCAAGTCTCTCAGACCTTCACAAAAAAAGTTATTCAAGAATATCTCCTCAGATTTGGGGGAATTTCGTCGGTCGACCTCTTCCGAAGGTCGTACAAGCTCGGGGATGGTACCAATCGATCCGCAGGACCCAAATTAGTCCAGATGCAACCACTTTCCAAGTCTCTCCGACCTTCACAAAAAAAGTTATTCAAGAATATCTCTTTCTCCTATGTGCTTTCATCCCTAACCCTAACCCTAACCCTTCCGAAAGTCGGAGAAGCTCAAGGATGGTACCGATCGATGCGCGCTACCCCATTTAGTGGGGGCAGAGCCTACTTGCAAGTCTCTCCGACCTTCACAAAAAAAGTTATTCAAGAATATCTCTTTCTCCTATGTGCTTTCATCCCTAACCCTAACCCTAACCCTTCCGAAAGTCGGAGAAGCTCAAGGATGGTACCGATCGATGCGCGCTACCCCATTTAGTGGGGGTAGAGCCTACTTGCAAGTCTCTCCGACCTTCACAAAAAAAGTTATTCAAGAATATCTCTTTCTCCTATGTGCTTTCATCCCTAACCCTAACCCTAACCCTTCCGAAAGTCGGAGAAGCTCAAGGATGGTACCGATCGATGCGCGCTACCCCATTTAGTGGGGGTAGAGCCTACTTGCAAGTCTCTCCGACCTTCACAAAAAAAGTTATTCAAGAATATCTCTTTCTCCTATGTGCTTTCATCCCTAACCCTAACCCTAACCCTTCCGAAAGTCGGAGAAGCTCAAGGATGGTACCGATCGATGCGCGCAACCCCATTTAGTGGGGGTAGAGCCTACTTGCAAGTCTCTCCGACCTTCACAAAAAAAGTTATTCAAGAATATCTCCTCAGATTTGGGGGAATTTCGTCGGTCGACCTCTTCCGAAGGTCGTACAAGCTCGGGGATGGTACCAATCGATCTGCAGGACCCAAATTAGTCCAGATGCAACCACTTTCCAAGTCTCTCCGACCTTCACAAAAAAAGTTATTCAAGAATATCTCTTTCTCCTATGTGCTTTCATCCCTAACCCTAACCCTAACCCTTCCGAAAGTCGGAGAAGCTCAAGGATGGTACCGATCGATGCGCGCTACCCCATTTAGTGGGGGTAGAGCCTACTTACAAGTCTCTCCGACCTTCACAAAAAAAGTTATTCAAGAATATCTCTTTCTCCTATGTGCTTTCATCCCTAACCCTAACCCTAACCCTTCCGAAAGTCGGAGAAGCTCAAGGATGGTACCGATCGATGCGCGCAACCCCATTTAGTGGGGGTAGAGCCTACTTGCAAGTCTTTCCGACCTTCACAAAAAAAGTTATTCAAGAATATCTCCTCAGATTTGGGGGAATTTCGTCGGTCGACCTCTTCCGAAGGTCGTACAAGCTCGGGGATGGTACCAATCGATCCGCAGGACCCAAATTAGTCCAGATGCAACCACTTTCCAAGTCTCTCCGACCTTCACAAAAAAAGTTATTCAAGAATATCTCTTTCTCCTATGTGCTTTCATCCCTAACCCTAACCCTAACCCTTCCGAAAGTCGGAGAAGCTCAAGGATGGTACCGATCGATGCGCGCTACCCCATTTAGTGGGGGTAGAGCCTACTTGCAAGTCTCTCCGACCTTCACAAAAAAAGTTATTCAAGAATATCTCTTTCTCCTATGTGCTTTCATCCCTAACCCTAACCCTTCCGAAAGTCGGAGAAGCTCAAGGATGGTACCGATCGATGCGCGCTACCCCATTTAGTGGGGGTAGAGCCTACTTGCAAGTCTCTCAGACCTTCACAAAAAAAGTTATTCAAGAATATCTCTTTCTCCTATGTGCTTTCATCCCTAACCCTAACCCTAACCCTTCCGAAAGTCGGAGAAGCTCAAGGATGGTACCGATCGATGCGCGCAACCCCATTTAGTGGGGGTAGAGCCTACTTGCAAGTCTCTCCGACCTTCACAAAAAAAGTTATTCAAGAATATCTCCTCAGATTTGGGGGAATTTCGTCGGTCGACCTCTTCCGAAGGTCGTACAAGCTCGGGGATGGTACCAATCGATCCGCAGGACCCAAATTAGTCCAGATGCAACCACTTTCCAAGTCTCTCCGACCTTCACAAAAAAAGTTATTCAAGAATATCTCTTTCTCCTATGTGCTTTCATCCCTAACCCTAACCCTAACCCTTCCGAAAGTCGGAGAAGCTCAAGGATGGTACCGATCGATGCGCGCTACCCCATTTAGTGGGGGTAGAGCCTACTTGCAAGTCTCTCCGACCTTCACAAAAAAAGTTATTCAAGAATATCTCTTTCTCCTATGTGCTTTCATCCCTAACCCTAACCCTAACCCTTCCAAAAGTCGGAGAAGCTCAAGGATGGTACCGATCGATGCGCGCAACCCCATTTAGTGGGGGTAGAGCCTACTTGCAAGTCTCTCCGACCTTCACAAAAAAAGTTATTCAAGAATATCTCCTCAGATTTGGGGGAATTTCGTCGGTCGACCTCTTCCGAAGGTCGTACAAGCTCGGGGATGGTACCAATCGATCCGCAGGACCCAAATTAGTCCAGATGTAACCACTTTCCAAGTCTCTCCGACCTTCACAAAAAAAGTTATTCAAGAATATCTCTTTCTCCTATGTGCTTTCATCCCTAACCCTAACCCTAACCCTTCCGAAAGTCGGAGAAGCTCAAGGATGGTACCGATCGATGCGCGCTACCCCATTTAGTGGGGGTAGAGCCTACTTGCAAGTCTCTCCGACCTTCACAAAAAAAGTTATTCAAGAATATCTCTTTCTCCTATGTGCTTTCATCCCTAACCCTAACCCTAACCCTTCCGAAAGTCGGAGAAGCTCAAGGATGGTACCGATCGATGCGCGCTACCCCATTTAGTGGGGGTAGAGCCTACTTGCAAGTCTCTCCGACCTTCACAAAAAAAGTTATTCAAGAATATCTCTTTCTCCTATGTGCTTTCATCCCTAACCCTAACCCTAACCCTTCCGAAAGTCGGAGAAGCTCAAGGATGGTACCGATCGATGCGCGCAACCCCATTTAGTGGGGGTAGAGCCTACTTGCAAGTCTCTCCGACCTTCACAAAAAAAGTTATTCAAGAATATCTCCTCAGATTTGGGGGAATTTCGTCGGTCGACCTCTTCCGAAGGTCGTACAAGCTCGGGGATGGTACCAATCGATCCGCAGGACCCAAATTAGTCCAGATGCAACCACTTTCCAAGTCTCTCCGACCTTCACAAAAAAAGTTATTCAAGAATATCTCTTTCTCCTATGTGCTTTCATCCCTAACCCTAACCCTAACCCTTCCGAAAGTCGGAGAAGCTCAAGGATGGTACCGATCGATGCGCGCTACCCCATTTAGTGGGGGTAGAGCCTACTTGCAAGTCTCTCCGACCTTCACAAAAAAAGTTATTCAAGAATATCTCTTTCTCCTATGTGCTTTCATCCCTAACCCTAACCCTAACCCTTCCAAAAGTCGGAGAAGCTCAAGGATGGTACCGATCGATGCGCGCAACCCCATTTAGTGGGGGTAGAGCCTACTTGCAAGTCTCTCCGACCTTCACAAAAAAAGTTATTCAAGAATATCTCCTCAGATTTGGGGGAATTTCGTCGGTCGACCTCTTCCGAAGGTCGTACAAGCTCGGGGATGGTACCAATCGATCCGCAGGACCCAAATTAGTCCAGATGCAACCACTTTTCAAGTCTCTCCGACCTTCACAAAAAAAGTTATTCAAGAATATCTCTTTCTCCTATGTGCTTTCATCCCTAACCCTAACCCTAACCCTTCCGAAAGTCGGAGAAGCTCAAGGATGGTACCGATCGATGCGCGCTACCCCATTTAGTGGGGGTAGAGCCTACTTGCAAGTCTCTCCGACCTTCACAAAAAAAGTTATTCAAGAATATCTCTTTCTCCTATGTGCTTTCATCCCTAACCCTAACCCTAACCCTTCCGAAAGTCGGAGAAGCTCAAGGATGGTACCGATCGATGCGCGCTACCCCATTTAGTGGGGGTAGAGCCTACTTGCAAGTCTCTCCGACCTTCACAAAAAAAGTTATTCAAGAATATCTCCTCAGATTTGGGGGAATTTCGTCGGTCGACCTCTTCCGAAGGTCGTACAAGCTCGGGGATGGTACCAATCGATCCGCAGGACCCAAATTAGTCCAGATGCAACCACTTTCCAAGTCTCTCCGACCTTCACAAAAAAAGTTATTCAAGAATATCTCTTTCTCCTATGTGCTTTCATCCCTAACCCTAACCCTAACCCTTCCGAAAGTCGGAGAAGCTCAAGGATGGTACCGATCGATGCGCGCTACCCCATTTAGTGGGGGTAGAGCCTACTTGCAAGTCTCTCCGACCTTCACAAAAAAAGTTATTCAAGAATATCTCTTTCTCCTATGTGCTTTCATCCCTAACCCTAACCCTAACCCTTCCGAAAGTCGGAGAAGCTCAAGGATGGTACCGATCGATGCGCGCAACCCCATTTAGTGGGGGTAGAGCCTACTTGCAAGTCTCTCCGACCTTCACAAAAAAAGTTATTCAAGAATATCTCCTCAGATTTGGGGGAATTTCGTCGGTCGACCTCTTCCGAAGGTCGTACAAGCTCGGGGATGGTACCAATCGATCCGCAGGACCCAAATTAGTCCAGATGCAACCACTTTCCAAGTCTCTCCGACCTTCACAAAAAAAGTTATTCAAGAATATCTCTTTCTCCTATGTGCTTTCATCCCTAACCCTAACCCTAACCCTTCCGAAAGTCGGAGAAGCTCAAGGATGGTACCGATCGATGCGCGCTACCCCATTTAGTGGGGGTAGAGCCTACTTACAAGTCTCTCCGACCTTCACAAAAAAAGTTATTCAAGAATATCTCTTTCTCCTATGTGCTTTCATCCCTAACCCTAACCCTAACCCTTCCGAAAGTCGGAGAAGCTCAAGGATGGTACCGATCGATGCGCGCAACCCCATTTAGTGGGGGTAGAGCCTACTTGCAAGTCTCTCCGACCTTCACAAAAAAAGTTATTCAAGAATATCTCCTCAGATTTGGGGGAATTTCGTCGGTCGACCTCTTCCGAAGGTCGTACAAGCTCGGGGATGGTACCAATCGATCCGCAGGACCCAAATTAGTCCAGATGCAACCACTTTCCAAGTCTCTCCGACCTTCACAAAAAAAGTTATTCAAGAATATCTCTTTCTCCTATGTGCTTTCATCCCTAACCCTAACCCTAACCCTTCCGAAAGTCGGAGAAGCTCAAGGATGGTACCGATCGATGCGCGCTACCCCATTTAGTGGGGGTAGAGCCTACTTGCAAGTCTCTCCGACCTTCACAAAAAAAGTTATTCAAGAATATCTCTTTCTCCTATGTGCTTTCATCCCTAACCCTAACCCTAACCCTTCCGAAAGTCGGAGAAGCTCAAGGATGGTACCGATCGATGTGCGCTACCCCATTTAGTGGGGGTAGAGCCTACTTGCAAGTCTCTCCGACCTTCACAAAAAAAGTTATTCAAGAATATCTCCTCAGATTTGGGGGAATTTCGTCGGTCGACCTCTTCCGAAGGTCGTACAAGCTCGGGGATGGTACCAATCGATCTGCAGGACCCAAATTAGTCCAGATGCAACCACTTTCCAAGTCTCTCCGACCTTCACAAAAAAAGTTATTCAAGAATATCTCTTTCTCCTATGTGCTTTCATCCCTAACCCTAACCCTAACCCTTCCGAAAGTCGGAGAAGCTCAAGGATGGTACTGATCGATGCGCGCTACCCCATTTAGTGGGGGTAGAGCCTACTTGCAAGTCTCTCCGACCTTCACAAAAAAAGTTATTCAAGAATATCTCTTTCTCCTATGTGCTTTCATCCCTAACCCTAACCCTAACCCTTCCGAAAGTCGGAGAAGCTCAAGGATGGTACCGATCGATGCGCGCTACCCCATTTAGTGGGGGTAGAGCCTACTTGCAAGTCTCTCCGACCTTCACAAAAAAAGTTATTCAAGAATATCTCTTTCTCCTATGTGCTTTCATCCCTAACCCTAACCCTTCCGAAAGTCGGAGAAGCTCAAGGATGGTACCGATCGATGCGCGCTACCCCATTTAGTGGGGGTAGAGCCTACTTGCAAGTCTCTCCGACCTTCACAAAAAAAGTTATTCAAGAATATCTCTTTCTCCTATGTGCTTTCATCCCTAACCCTAACCCTAACCCTTCCAAAAGTCGGAGAAGCTCAAGGATGGTACCGATCGATGCGCGCTACCCCATTTAGTGGGGGTAGAGCCTACTTGCAAGTGTCTCCGACCTTCACAAAAAAAGTTATTCAAGAATATCTCTTTCTCCTATGTGCTTTCATCCCTAACCCTAACCCTAACCCTTCCGAAAGTCGGAGAAGCTCAAGGATGGTACCGATCGATGTGCGCTACCCCATTTAGTGGGGGTAGAGCCTACTTGCAAGTCTCTCCGACCTTCACAAAAAAAGTTATTCAAGAATATCTCCTCAGATTTGGGGGAATTTCGTCGGTCGACCTCTTCCGAAGGTCGTACAAGCTCGGGGATGGTACCAATCGATCCGCAGGACCCAAATTAGTCCAGATGCAACCACTTTCCAAGTCTCTCCGACCTTCACAAAAAAAGTTATTCAAGAATATCTCTTTCTCCTATGTGCTTTCATCCCTAACCCTAACCCTAACCCTTCCGAAAGTCGGAGAAGCTCAAGGATGGTACTGATCGATGCGCGCTACCCCATTTAGTGGGGGTAAAGCCTACTTGCAAGTCTCTCCGACCTTCACAAAAAAAGTTATTCAAGAATATCTCTTTCTCCTATGTGCTTTCATCCCTAACCCTAACCCTTCCGAAAGTCGGAGAAGCTCAAGGATGGTACCGATCGATGCGCGCTACCCCATTTAGTGGGGGTAGAGCCTACTTGCAAGTCTCTCCGACCTTCACAAAAAAAGTTATTCAAGAATATCTCTTTCTCCTATGTGCTTTCATCCCTAACCCTAACCCTAACCCTTCCGAAAGTCGGAGAAGCTCAAGGATGGTACCGATCGATGCGCGCTACCCCATTTAGTGGGGGTAGAGCCTACTTGCAAGTCTCTCCGACCTTCACAAAAAAAGTTATTCAAGAATATCTCTTTCTCCTATGTGCTTTCATCCCTAACCCTAACCCTAACCCTTCCGAAAGTCGGAGAAGCTCAAGGATGGTACCGATCGATGTGCGCTACCCCATTTAGTGGGGGTAGAGCCTACTTGCAAGTCTCTCCGACCTTCACAAAAAAAGTTATTCAAGAATATCTCCTCAGATTTGGGGGAATTTCGTCGGTCGACCTCTTCCGAAGGTCGTACAAGCTCGGGGATGGTACCAATCGATCCGCAGGACCCAAATTAGTCCAGATGCAACCACTTTCCAAGTCTCTCCGACCTTCACAAAAAAAGTTATTCAAGAATATCTCTTTCTCCTATGTGCTTTCATCCCTAACCCTAACCCTAACCCTTCCGAAAGTCGGAGAAGCTCAAGGATGGTACTGATCGATGCGCGCTACCCCATTTAGTGGGGGTAGAGCCTACTTGCAAGTCTCTCCGACCTTCACAAAAAAAGTTATTCAAGAATATCTCTTTCTCCTATGTGCTTTCATCCCTAACCCTAACCCTTCCGAAAGTCGGAGAAGCTCAAGGATGGTACCGATCGATGCGCGCTACCCCATTTAGTGGGGGTAGAGCCTACTTGCAAGTCTCTCCGACCTTCACAAAAAAAGTTATTCAAGAATATCTCTTTCTCCTATGTGCTTTCATCCCTAACCCTAACCCTAACCCTTCCGAAAGTCGGAGAAGCTCAAGGATGGTACTGATCGATGCGCGCTACCCCATTTAGTGGGGGTAAAGCCTACTTGCAAGTCTCTCCGACCTTCACAAAAAAAGTTATTCAAGAATATCTCTTTCTCCTATGTGCTTTCATCCCTAACCCTAACCCTTCCGAAAGTCGGAGAAGCTCAAGGATGGTACTGATCGATGCGCGCTACCCCATTTAGTGGGGGTAGAGCCTACTTGCAAGTCTCTCCGACCTTCACAAAAAAAGTTATTCAAGAATATCTCTTTCTCCTATGTGCTTTCATCCCTAACCCTAACCCTAACCCTTCCGAAAGTCGGAGAAGCTCAAGGATGGTACCGATCGATGCGCGCTACCCCATTTAGTGGGGGTAGAGCCTACTTGCAAGTCTCTCCGACCTTCACAAAAAAAGTTATTCAAGAATATCTCTTTCTCCTATGTGCTTTCATCCCTAACCCTAACCCTAACCCTTCCGAAAGTCGGAGAAGCTCAAGGATGGTACCGATCGATGTGCGCTACCCCATTTAGTGGGGGTAGAGCCTACTTGCAAGTCTCTCCGACCTTCACAAAAAAAGTTATTCAAGAATATCTCCTCAGATTTGGGGGAATTTCGTCGGTCGACCTCTTCCGAAGGTCGTACAAGCTCGGGGATGGTACCAATCGATCCGCAGGACCCAAATTAGTCCAGATGCAACCACTTTCCAAGTCTCTCCGACCTTCACAAAAAAAGTTATTCAAGAATATCTCTTTCTCCTATGTGCTTTCATCCCTAACCCTAACCCTAACCCTTCCGAAAGTCGGAGAAGCTCAAGGATGGTACTGATCGATGCGCGCTACCCCATTTAGTGGGGGTAGAGCCTACTTGCAAGTCTCTCCGACCTTCACAAAAAAAGTTATTCAAGAATATCTCTTTCTCCTATGTGCTTTCATCCCTAACCCTAACCCTTCCGAAAGTCGGAGAAGCTCAAGGATGGTACCGATCGATGCGCGCTACCCCATTTAGTGGGGGTAGAGCCTACTTGCAAGTCTCTCCGACCTTCACAAAAAAAGTTATTCAAGAATATCTCTTTCTCCTATGTGCTTTCATCCCTAACCCTAACCCTAACCCTTCCGAAAGTCGGAGAAGCTCAAGGATGGTACCGATCGATGCGCGCTACCCCATTTAGTGGGGGTAGAGCCTACTTGCAAGTCTCTCCGACCTTCACAAAAAAAGTTATTCAAGAATATCTCTTTCTCCTATGTGCTTTCATCCCTAACCCTAACCCTAACCCTTCCGAAAGTCGGAGAAGCTCAAGGATGGTACCGATCGATGTGCGCTACCCCATTTAGTGGGGGTAGAGCCTACTTGCAAGTCTCTCCGACCTTCACAAAAAAAGTTATTCAAGAATATCTCCTCAGATTTGGGGGAATTTCGTCGGTCGACCTCTTCCGAAGGTCGTACAAGCTCGGGGATGGTACCAATCGATCCGCAGGACCCAAATTAGTCCAGATGCAACCACTTTCCAAGTCTCTCCGACCTTCACAAAAAAAGTTATTCAAGAATATCTCTTTCTCCTATGTGCTTTCATCCCTAACCCTAACCCTAACCCTTCCGAAAGTCGGAGAAGCTCAAGGATGGTACTGATCGATGCGCGCTACCCCATTTAGTGGGGGTAGAGCCTACTTGCAAGTCTCTCCGACCTTCACAAAAAAAGTTATTCAAGAATATCTCTTTCTCCTATGTGCTTTCATCCCTAACCCTAACCCTTCCGAAAGTCGGAGAAGCTCAAGGATGGTACCGATCGATGCGCGCTACCCCATTTAGTGGGGGTAGAGCCTACTTGCAAGTCTCTCCGACCTTCACAAAAAAAGTTATTCAAGAATATCTCTTTCTCCTATGTGCTTTCATCCCTAACCCTAACCCTAACCCTTCCGAAAGTCGGAGAAGCTCAAGGATGGTACCGATCGATGCGCGCTACCCCATTTAGTGGGGGTAGAGCCTACTTGCAAGTCTCTCCGACCTTCACAAAAAAAGTTATTCAAGAATATCTCTTTCTCCTATGTGCTTTCATCCCTAACCCTAACCCTAACCCTTCCGAAAGTCGGAGAAGCTCAAGGATGGTACCGATCGATGTGCGCTACCCCATTTAGTGGGGGTAGAGCCTACTTGCAAGTCTCTCCGACCTTCACAAAAAAAGTTATTCAAGAATATCTCCTCAGATTTGGGGGAATTTCGTCGGTCGACCTCTTCCGAAGGTCGTACAAGCTCGGGGATGGTACCAATCGATCCGCAGGACCCAAATTAGTCCAGATGCAACCACTTTCCAAGTCTCTCCGACCTTCACAAAAAAGGTTATTCAAGAATATCTCTTTCTCCTATGTGCTTTCATCCCTAACCCTAACCCTAACCCTTCCGAAAGTCGGAGAAGCTCAAGGATGGTACCGATCGATGCGCGCTACCCCATTTAGTGGGGGTAGAGCCTACTTGCAAGTCTCTCCGACCTTCACAAAAAAAGTTATTCAAGAATATCTCTTTCTCCTATGTGCTTTCATCCCTAACCCTAACCCTAACCCTTCCGAAAGTCGGAGAAGCTCAAGGATGGTACCGATCGATGTGCGCTACCCCATTTAGTGGGGGTAGAGCCTACTTGCAAGTCTCTCCGACCTTCACAAAAAAAGTTATTCAAGAATATCTCCTCAGATTTGGGGGAATTTCGTCGGTCGACCTCTTCCGAAGGTCGTACAAGCTCGGGGATGGTACCAATCGATCCGCAGGACCCAAATTAGTCCAGATGCAACCACTTTCCAAGTCTCTCCGACCTTCACAAAAAAAGTTATTCAAGAATATCTCTTTCTCCTATGTGCTTTCATCCCTAACCCTAACCCTAACCCTTCCAAAAGTCGGAGAAGCTCAAGGATGGTACCGATCGATGCGCGCTACCCCATTTAGTGGGGGTAGAGCCTACTTGCAAGTCTCTCCGACCTTCACAAAAAAAGTTATTCAAGAATATCTCTTTCTCCTATGTGCTTTCATCCCTAACCCTAACCCTAACCCTTCCGAAAGTCGGAGAAGCTCAAGGATGGTACCGATCGATGTGCGCTACCCCATTTAGTGGGGGTAGAGCCTACTTGCAAGTCTCTCCGACCTTCACAAAAAAAGTTATTCAAGAATATCTCTTTCTCCTATGTGCTTTCATCCCTAACCCTAACCCTAACCCTTCCGAAAGTCGGAGAAGCTCAAGGATGGTACCGATCGATGTGCGCTACCCCATTTAGTGGGGGTAGAGCCTACTTGCAAGTCTCTCCGACCTTCACAAAAAAAGTTATTCAAGAATATCTCCTCAGATTTGGGGGAATTTCGTCGGTCGACCTCTTCCGAAGGTCGTACAAGCTCGGGGATGGTACCAATCGATCCGCAGGACCCAAATTAGTCCAGATGCAACCACTTTCCAAGTCTCTCCGACCTTCACAAAAAAAGTTATTCAAGAATATCTCTTTCTCCTATGTGCTTTCATCCCTAACCCTAACCCTAACCCTTCCGAAAGTCGGAGAAGCTCAAGGATGGTACCGATCGATGCGCGCTACCCCATTTAGTGGGGGTAGAGCCTACTTGCAAGTCTCTCCGACCTTCACAAAAAAAGTTATTCAAGAATATCTCTTTCTCCTATGTGCTTTCATCCCTAACCCTAACCCTAACCCTTCCAAAAGTCGGAGAAGCTCAAGGATGGTACCGATCGATGCGCGCTACCCCATTTAGTGGGGGTAGAGCCTACTTGCAAGTCTCTCCGACCTTCACAAAAAAAGTTATTCAAGAATATCTCTTTCTCCTATGTGCTTTCATCCCTAACCCTAACCCTAACCCTTCCGAAAGTCGGAGAAGCTCAAGGATGGTACCGATCGATGTGCGCTACCCCATTTAGTGGGGGTAGAGCCTACTTGCAAGTCTCTCCGACCTTCACAAAAAAAGTTATTCAAGAATATCTCCTCAGATTTGGGGGAATTTCGTCGGTCGACCTCTTCCGAAGGTCGTACAAGCTCGGGGATGGTACCAATCGATCCGCAGGACCCAAATTAGTCCAGATGCAACCACTTTCCAAGTCTCTCCGACCTTCACAAAAAAAGTTATTCAAGAATATCTCTTTCTCCTATGTGCTTTCATCCCTAACCCTAACCCTAACCCTTCCGAAAGTCGGAGAAGCTCAAGGATGGTACCGATCGATGCGCGCTACCCCATTTAGTGGGGGTAGAGCCTACTTGCAAGTCTCTCCGACCTTCACAAAAAAAGTTATTCAAGAATATCTCTTTCTCCTATGTGCTTTCATCCCTAACCCTAACCCTAACCCTTCCGAAAGTCGGAGAAGCTCAAGGATGGTACCGATCGATGCGCGCTACCCCATTTAGTGGGGGTAGAGCCTACTTGCAAGTCTCTCCGACCTTCACAAAAAAAGTTATTCAAGAATATCTCTTTCTCCTATGTGCTTTCATCCCTAACCCTAACCCTAACCCTTCCGAAAGTCGGAGAAGCTCAAGGATGGTACCGATCGATGCGCGCAACCCCATTTAGTGGGGGTAGAGCCTACTTGCAAGTCTCTCCGACCTTCACAAAAAAAGTTATTCAAGAATATCTCCTCAGATTTGGGGGAATTTCGTCGGTCGACCTCTTCCGAAGGTCTTACAAGCTCGGGGATGGTACCAATCGATCCGCAGGACCCAAATTAGTCCAGATGCAACCACTTTCCAAGTCTCTCCGACCTTCACAAAAAAAGTTATTCAAGAATATCTCTTTCTCCTATGTGCTTTCATCCCTAACCCTAACCCTAACCCTTCCGAAAGTCGGAGAAGCTCAAGGATGGTACCGATCGATGCGCGCTACCCCATTTAGTGGGGGTAGAGCCTACTTGCAAGTCTCTCCGACCTTCACAAAAAAAGTTATTCAAGAATATCTCTTTCTCCTATGTGCTTTCATCCCTAACCCTAACCCTAACCCTTCCGAAAGTCGGAGAAGCTCATGGATGGTACCGATCGATGCGCGCAACCCCATTTAGTGGGGGTAGAGCCTACTTGCAAGTCTCTCCGACCTTCACAAAAAAAGTTATTCAAGAATATCTCCTCAGATTTGGGGGAATTTCGTCGGTCGACCTCTTCCGAAGGTCGTACAAGCTCGGGGATGGTACCAATCGATCAGCAGGACCCAAATTAGTCCAGATGCAACCACTTTCCAAGTCTCTCCGACCTTCACAAAAAAAGTTATTCAAGAATATCTCTTTCTCCTATGTGCTTTCATCCCTAACCCTAACCCTAACCCTTCCGAAAGTCGGAGAAGCTCAAGGATGGTACCGATCGATGCGCGCTACCCCATTTAGTGGGGGTAGAGCCTACTTGCAAGTCTCTCCGACCTTCACAAAAAAAGTTATTCAAGAATATCTCTTTCTCCTATGTGCTTTCATCCCTAACCCTAACCCTAACCCTTCCGAAAGTCGGAGAAGCTCATGGATGGTACCGATCGATGCGCGCAACCCCATTTAGTGGGGGTAGAGCCTACTTGCAAGTCTCTCCGACCTTCACAAAAAAAGTTATTCAAGAATATCTCCTCAGATTTGGGGGAATTTCGTCGGTCGACCTCTTTCGAAGGTCGTACAAGCTCGGGGATGGTACCAATCGATCCGCAGGACCCAAATTAGTCCAGATGCAACCACTTTCCAAGTCTCTCCGACCTTCACAAAAAAAGTTATTCAAGAATATCTCTTTCTCCTATGTGCTTTCATCCCTAACCCTAACCCTAACCCTTCCGAAAGTCGGAGAAGCTCAAGGATGGTACCGATCGATGCGCGCTACCCCATTTAGTGGGGGTAGAGCCTACTTGCAAGTCTCTCCGACCTTCACAAAAAAAGTTATTCAAGAATATCTCTTTCTCCTATGTGCTTTCATCCCTAACCCTAACCCTAACCCTTCCGAAAGTCGGAGAAGCTCAAGGATGGTACCGATCGATGCGCGCAACCCCATTTAGTGGGGGTAGAGCCTACTTGCAAGTCTCTCCGACCTTCACAAAAAAAGTTATTCAAGAATATCTCCTCAGATTTGGGGGAATTTCGTCGGTCGACCTCTTCCGAAGGTCGTACAAGCTCGGAGATGGTACCAATCGATCCGCAGGACCCAAATTAGTCCAGATGCAACCACTTTCCAAGTCTCTCCGACCTTCACAAAAAAAGTTATTCAAGAATATCTCTTTCTCCTATGTGCTTTCATCCCTAACCCTAACCCTAACCCTTCCGAAAGTCGGAGAAGCTCAAGGATGGTACCGATCGATGCGCGCTACCCCATTTAGTGGGGGTAGAGCCTACTTGCAAGTCTCTCCGACCTTCACAAAAAAAGTTATTCAAGAATATCTCTTTCTCCTATGTGCTTTCATCCCTAACCCTAACCCTAACCCTTCCGAAAGTCGGAGAAGCTCAAGGATGGTACCGATCGATGTGCGCTACCCCATTTAGTGGGGGTAGAGCCAACTTGCAAGTCTCTCCGACCTTCACAAAAAAAGTTATTCAAGAATATCTCCTCAGATTTGGGGGAATTTCGTCGGTCGACCTCTTTCGAAGGTCGTACAAGCTCGGGGATGGTACCAATCGATCCGCAGGACCCAAATTAGTCCAGATGCAACCACTTTCCAAGTCTCTCCGACCTTCACAAAAAAAGTTATTCAAGAATATTTCTTTCTCCTATGTGCTTTCATCCCTAACCCTAACCCTAACCCTTCCGAAAGTCGGAGAAGCTCAAGGATGGTACTGATCGATGCGCGCTACCCCATTTAGTGGGGGTAGAGCCTACTTGCAAGTCTCTCCGACCTTCACAAAAAAAGTTATTCAAGAATATCTCCTCAGATTTGGGGGAATTTCGTCGGTCGACCTCTTCCGAAGGTCGTACAAGCTCGGGGATGGTACCAATCGATCCGCAGGACCCAAATTAGTCCAGATGCAACCACTTTCCAAGTCTCTCCGACCTTCACAAAAAAAGTTATTCAAGAATATCTCTTTCTCCTATGTGCTTTCATTCCTAAAAACCCTAACCCTAACCCTTCCGAAAGTCGGAGAAGCTCAAGGATGGTACCGATCGATGCGCGCTACCCCATTTAGTGGGGGTAGAGCCTACTTGCAAGTCTCTCCGACCTTCACAAAAAAAGTTATTCAAGAATATCTCTTTCTCCTATGTGCTTTCATCCCTAACCCTAACCCTAACCCTTCCGAAAGTCGGAGAAGCTCAAGGATGGTACCGATCGATGTGCGCTACCCCATTTAGTGGGGGTAGAGCCTACTTGCAAGTCTCTCCGACCTTCACAAAAAAAGTTATTCAAGAATATCTCCTCAGATTTGGGGGAATTTCGTCGGTCGACCTCTTCCGAAGGTCGTACAAGCTCGGGGATGGTACCAATCGATCCGCAGGACCCAAATTAGTCCAGATGCAACCACTTTCCAAGTCTCTCCGACCTTCACAAAAAAAGTTATTCAAGAATATCTCTTTCTCCTATGTGCTTTCATCCCTAACCCTAACCCTAACCCTTCCGAAAGTCGGAGAAGCTCAAGGATGGTACCGATCGATGCGCGCTACCCCATTTAGTGGGGGTAGAGCCTACTTGCAAGTCTCTCCGACCTTCACAAAAAAAGTTATTCAAGAATATCTCTTTCTCCTATGTGCTTTCATCCCTAACCCTAACCCTAACCCTTCCGAAAGTCGGAGAAGCTCAAGGATGGTACCGATCGATGCGCGCTACCCCATTTAGTGGGGGTAGAGCCTACTTGCAAGTCTCTCCGACCTTCACAAAAAAAGTTATTCAAGAATATCTCTTTCTCCTATGTGCTTTCATCCCTAACCCTAACCCTAACCCTTCCGAAAGTCGGAGAAGCTCAAGGATGGTACCGATCGATGCGCGCTACCCCATTTAGTGGGGGTAGAGCCTACTTGCAAGTCTCTCCGACCTTCACAAAAAAAGTTATTCAAGAATATCTCTTTCTCCTATGTGCTTTCATCCCTAACCCTAACCCTAACCCTTCCGAAAGTCGGAGAAGCTCAAGGATGGTACTGATCGATGCGCGCTACCCCATTTAGTGGGGGTAGAGCCTACTTGCAAGTCTCTCCGACCTTCACAAAAAAAGTTATTCAAGAATATCTCTTTCTCCTATGTGCTTTCATCCCTAACCCTAACCCTAACCCTTCCAAAAGTCGGAGAAGCTCAAGGATGGTACCGATCGATGCGCGCTACCCCATTTAGTGGGGGTAGAGCCTACTTGCAAGTCTCTCCGACCTTCACAAAAAAAGTTATTCAAGAATATCTCTTTCTCCTATGTGCTTTCATCCCTAACCCTAACCCTAACCCTTCCGAAAGTCGGAGAAGCTCAAGGATGGTACCGATCGATGTGCGCTACCCCATTTAGTGGGGGTAGAGCCTACTTGCAAGTCTCTCCGACCTTCACAAAAAAAGTTATTCAAGAATATCTCCTCAGATTTGGGGGAATTTCGTCGGTCGACCTCTTCCGAAGGTCGTACAAGCTCGGGGATGGTACCAATCGATCCGCAGGCCCCAAATTAGTCCAGATGCAACCACTTTCCAAGTCTCTCCGACCTTCACAAAAAAAGTTATTCAAGAATATCTCTTTCTCCTATGTGCTTTCATCCCTAACCCTAACCCTAACCCTTCCGAAAGTCGCAGAAGCTCAAGGATGGTACCGATCGATGCGCGCTACCCCATTTAGTGGGGGTAGAGCCTACTTGCAAGTCTCTCCGACCTTCACAAAAAAAGTTATTCAAGAATATCTCTTTCTCCTATGTGCTTTCATCCCTAACCCTAACCCTAACCCTTCCGAAAGTCGGAGAAGCTCAAGGATGGTACCGATCGATGCGCGCAACCCCATTTAGTGGGGGTAGAGCCTACTTGCAAGTCTCTCCGACCTTCACAAAAAAAGTTATTCAAGAATATCTCCTCAGATTTGGGGGAATTTCGTCGGTCGACCTCTTCCGAAGGTCGTACAAGCTCGGGGATGGTACCAATCGATCCGCAGGACCCAAATTAGTCCAGATGCAACCACTTTCCAAGTCTCTCCGACCTTCACAAAAAAAGTTATTCAAGAATATCTCTTTCTCCTATGTGCTTTCATCCCTAACCCTAACCCTAACCCTTCCGAAAGTCGGAGAAGCTCAAGGATGGTACCGATCGATGCGCGCTACCCCATTTAGTGGGGGTAGAGCCTACTTGCAAGTCTCTCCGACCTTCACAAAAAAAGTTATTCAAGAATATCTCTTTCTCCTATGTGCTTTCATCCCTAACCCTAACCCTAACCCTTCCGAAAGTCGGAGAAGCTCAAGGATGGTACCGATCGATGCGCGCTACCCCATTTAGTGGGGGTAGAGCCTACTTGCAAGTCTCTCCGACCTTCACAAAAAAAGTTATTCAAGAATATCTCTTTCTCCTATGTGCTTTCATCCCTAACCCTAACCCTAACCCTTCCGAAAGTCGGAGAAGCTCAAGGATGGTACCGATCGATGCGCGCTACCCCATTTAGTGGGGGTAGAGCCTACTTGCAAGTCTCTCCGACCTTCACAAAAAAAGTTATTCAAGAATATCTCTTTCTCCTATGTGCTTTCATCCCTAACCCTAACCCTAACCCTTCCGAAAGTCGGAGAAGCTCAAGGATGGTACCGATCGATGCGCGCTACCCCATTTAGTGGGGGTAGAGCCTACTTGCAAGTCTCTCCGACCTTCACAAAAAAAGTTATTCAAGAATATCTCCTCAGATTTGGGGGAATTTCGTCGGTCGACCTCTTCCGAAGGTCGTACAAGCTCGGGGATGGTACCAATCGATCCGCAGGACCCAAATTAGTCCAGATGCAACCACTTTTCAAGTCTCTCCGACCTTCACAAAAAAAGTTATTCAAGAATATCTCTTTCTCCTATGTGCTTTCATCCCTAACCCTAACCCTAACCCTTCCGAAAGTCGGAGAAGCTCAAGGATGGTACCGATCGATGCGCGCTACCCCATTTAGTGGGGGTAGAGCCTACTTGCAAGTCTCTCCGACCTTCACAAAAAAAGTTATTCAAGAATATCTCTTTCTCCTATGTGCTTTCATCCCTAACCCTAACCCTAACCCTTCCGAAAGTCGGAGAAGCTCAAGGATGGTACCGATCGATGCGCGCTACCCCATTTAGTGGGGGTAGAGCCTACTTGCAAGTCTCTCCGACCTTCACAAAAAAAGTTATTCAAGAATATCTCTTTCTCCTATGTGCTTTCATCCCTAACCCTAACCCTAACCCTTCCGAAAGTCGGAGAAGCTCAAGGATGGTACCGATCGATGTGCGCTACCCCATTTAGTGGGGGTAGAGCCTACTTGCAAGTCTCTCCGACCTTCACAAAAAAAGTTATTCAAGAATATCTCCTCAGATTTGGGGGAATTTCGTCGGTCGACCTCTTCCGAAGGTCGTACAAGCTCGGGGATGGTACCAATCGATCCGCAGGACCCAAATTAGTCCAGATGCAACCACTTTCCAAGTCTCTCCGACCTTCACAAAAAAAGTTATTCAAGAATATCTCTTTCTCCTATGTGCTTTCATCCCTAACCCTAACCCTAACCCTTCCGAAAGTCGGAGAAGCTCAAGGATGGTACTGATCGATGTGCGCTACCCCATTTAGTGGGGGTAGAGCCTACTTGCAAGTCTCTCCGACCTTCACAAAAAAAGTTATTCAAGAATATCTCTTTCTCCTGGGTGCTTTCATCCCTAACCCTAACCCTAACCCTTCCGAAAGTCGGAGAAGCTCAAGGATGGTACCGATCGATGCGCGCTACCCCATTTAGTGGGGGTAGAGCCTACTTGCAAGTCTCTCCGACCTTCACAAAAAAAGTTATTCAAGAATATCTCTTTCTCCTATGTGCTTTCATCCCTAACCCTAACCCTTCCGAAAGTCGGAGAAGCTCAAGGATGGTACCGATCGATGCGCGCTACCCCATTTAGTGGGGGTAGAGCCTACTTGCAAGTCTCTCCGACCTTCACAAAAAAAGTTATTCAAGAATATCTCTTTCTCCTATGTGCTTTCATCCCTAACCCTAACCCTAACCCTTCCAAAAGTCGGAGAAGCTCAAAGATGGTACCGATCGATGCGCGCTACCCCATTTAGTGGGGGTAGAGCCTACTTGCAAGTCTCTCCGACCTTCACAAAAAAAGTTATTCAAGAATATCTCTTTCTCCTATGTGCTTTCATCCCTAACCCTAACCCTAACCCTTCCGAAAGTCGGAGAAGCTCAAGGATGGTACCGATCGATGTGCGCTACCCCATTTAGTGGGGGTAGAGCCTACTTGCAAGTCTCTCCGACCTTCACAAAAAAAGTTATTCAAGAATATCTCCTCAGATTTGGGGGAATTTCGTCGGTCGACCTCTTCCGAAGGTCGTACAAGCTCGGGGATGGTACCAATCGATCCGCAGGACCCAAATTAGTCCAGATGCAACCACTTTCCAAGTCTCTCCGACCTTCACAAAAAAAGTTATTCAAGAATATCTCTTTCTCCTATGTGCTTTCATCCCTAACCCTAACCCTAACCCTTCCGAAAGTCGGAGAAGCTCAAGGATGGTACCGATCGATGCGCGCTACCCCATTTAGTGGGGGTAGAGCCTACTTGCAAGTCTCTCCGACCTTCACAAAAAAAGTTATTCAAGAATATCTCTTTCTCCTATGTGCTTTCATCCCTAACCCTAACCCTAACCCTTCCGAAAGTCGGAGAAGCTCAAGGATGGTACCGATCGATGCGCGCTACCCCATTTAGTGGGGGTAGAGCCTACTTGCAAGTCTCTCCGACCTTCACAAAAAAAGTTATTCAAGAATATCTCTTTCTCCTATGTGCTTTCATCCCTAACCCTAACCCTTACCCTTCCGAAAGTCGGAGAAGCTCAAGGATGGTACCGATCGATGCGCGCTACCCCATTTAGTGGGGGTAGAGCCTACTTGCAAGTCTCTCCGACCTTCACAAAAAAAGTTATTCAAGAATATCTCTTTCTCCTATGTGCTTTCATCCCTAACCCTAACCCTAACCCTTCCGAAAGTCGGAGAAGCTCAAGGATGGTACTGATCGATCCGCGCTACCCCATTTAGTGGGGGTAGAGCCTACTTGCAAGTCTCTCCGACCTTCACAAAAAAAGTTATTCAAGAATATCTCTTTCTCCTATGTGCTTTCATCCCTAACCCTAACCCTAACCCTTCCGAAAGTCGGAGAAGCTCAAGGATGGTACCGATCGATGCGCGCTACCCCATTTAGTGGGAGTACAGCCTACTTGCAAGTCTCTCCGACCTTCACAAAAAAAGTTATTCAAGAATATCTCTTTCTCCTATGTGCTTTCATCCCTAACCCTAACCCTAACCCTTCCGAAAGTCGGAGAAGCTCAAGGATGGTACCGATCGATGCGCGCAACCCCATTTAGTGGGGGTAGAGCCTACTTGCAAGTCTCTCCGACCTTCACAAAAAAAGTTATTCAAGAATATCTCCTCAGATTTGGGGGAATTTCGTCGGTCGACCTCTTCCGAAGGTCGTACAAGCTCGGGGATGGTACCAATCGATCCGCAGGACCCAAATTAGTCCAGATGCAACCACTTTCCAAGTCTCTCCGACCTTCACAAAAAAAGTTATTCAAGAATATCTCTTTCTCCTATGTGCTTTCATCCCTAACCCTAACCCTAACCCTTCCGAAAGTCGGAGAAGCTCAAGGATGGTACCGATCGATGCGCGCTACCCCATTTAGTGGGGGTAGAGCCTACTTGCAAGTCTCTCCGACCTTCACAAAAAAAGTTATTCAAGAATATCTCTTTCTCCTATGTGCTTTCATCCCTAACCCTAACCCTAACCCTTCCGAAAGTCGGAGAAGCTCAAGGATGGTACCGATCGATGCGCGCTACCCCATTTAGTGGGGGTAGAGCCTACTTGCAAGTCTCTCCGACCTTCACAAAAAAAGTTATTCAAGAATATCTCTTTCTCCTATGTGCTTTCATCCCTAACCCTAACCCTAACCCTTCCGAAAGTCGGAGAAGCTCAAGGATGGTACCGATCGATGCGCGCTACCCCATTTAGTGGGGGTAGAGCCTACTTGCAAGTCTCTCCGACCTTCACAAAAAAAGTTATTCAAGAATATCTCTTTCTCCTATGTGCTTTCATCCCTAACCCTAACCCTAACCCTTCCGAAAGTCGGAGAAGCTCAAGGATGGTACCGATCGATGCGCGCTACCCCATTTAGTGGGGGTAGAGCCTACTTGCAAGTCTCTCCGACCTTCACAAAAAAAGTTATTCAAGAATATCTCCTCAGATTTGGGGGAATTTCGTCGGTCGACCTCTTCCGAAGGTCGTACAAGCTCGGGGATGGTACCAATCGATCCGCAGGACCCAAATTAGTCCAGATGCAACCACTTTCCAAGTCTCTCCGACCTTCACAAAAAAAGTTATTCAAGAATATCTCTTTCTCCTATGTGCTTTCATCCCTAACCCTAACCCTAACCCTTCCGAAAGTCGGAGAAGCTCAAGGATGGTACCGATCGATGCGCGCTACCCCATTTAGTGGGGGTAGAGCCTACTTGCAAGTCTCTCCGACCTTCACAAAAAAAGTTATTCAAGAATATCTCTTTCTCCTATGTGCTTTCATCCCTAACCCTAACCCTAACCCTTCCGAAAGTCGGAGAAGCTCAAGGATGGTACCGATCGATGCGCGCTACCCCATTTAGTGGGGGTAGAGCCTACTTGCAAGTCTCTCCGACCTTCACAAAAAAAGTTATTCAAGAATATCTCTTTCTCCTATGTGCTTTCATCCCTAACCCTAACCCTAACCCTTCCGAAAGTCGGAGAAGCTCAAGGATGGTACCGATCGATGTGCGCTACCCCATTTATTGGGGGTAGAGCCTACTTGCAAGTCTCTCCGACCTTCACAAAAAAAGTTATTCAAGAATATCTCCTCAGATTTGGGGGAATTTCGTCGGTCGACCTCTTCCGAAGGTCGTACAAGCTCGGGGATGGTACCAATCGATCCGCAGGACCCAAATTAGTCCAGATGCAACCACTTTCCAAGTCTCTCCGACCTTCACAAAAAAAGTTATTCAAGAATATCTCTTTCTCCTATGTGCTTTCATCCCTAACCCTAACCCTAACCCTTCCGAAAGTCGGAGAAGCTCAAGGATGGTACTGATCGATGCGCGCTACCCCATTTAGTGGGGGTAGAGCCTACTTGCAAGTCTCTCCGACCTTCACAAAAAAAGTTATTCAAGAATATCTCTTTCTCCTATGTGCTTTCATCCCTAACCCTAACCCTAACCCTTCCGAAAGTCGGAGAAGCTCAAGGATGGTACCGATCGATGCGCGCTACCCCATTTAGTGGGGGTAGAGCCTACTTGCAAGTCTCTCCGACCTTCACAAAAAAAGTTATTCAAGAATATCTCTTTCTCCTATGTGCTTTCATCCCTAACCCTAACCTTTCCGAAAGTCGGAGAAGCTCAAGGATGGTACCGATCGATGCGCGCTACCCCATTTAGTGGGGGTAGAGCCTACTTGCAAGTCTCTCCGACCTTCACAAAAAAAGTTATTCAAGAATATCTCTTTCTCCTATGTGCTTTCATCCCTAACCCTAACCCTAACCCTTCCAAAAGTCGGAGAAGCTCAAGGATGGTACCGATCGATGCGCGCTACCCCATTTAGTGGGGGTAGAGCCTACTTGCAAGTCTCTCCGACCTTCACAAAAAAAGTTATTCAAGAATATCTCTTTCTCCTATGTGCTTTCATCCCTAACCCTAACCCTAACCCTTCCGAAAGTCGGAGAAGCTCAAGGATGGTACCGATCGATGTGCGCTACCCCATTTAGTGGGGGTAGAGCCTACTTGCAAGTCTCTCCGACCTTCACAAAAAAAGTTATTCAAGAATATCTCCTCAGATTTGGGGGAATTTCGTCGGTCGACCTCTTTCGAAGGTCGTACAAGCTCGGGGATGGTACCAATCGATCCGCAGGACCCAAATTAGTCCAGATGCAACCACTTTCCAAGTCTCTCCGACCTTCACAAAAAAAGTTATTCAAGAATATCTCTTTCTCCTATGTGCTTTCATCCCTAACCCTAACCCTAACCCTTCCGAAAGTCGGAGAAGCTCAAGGATAGTACCGATCGATGCGCGCTACCCCATTTAGTGGGGGTAGAGCCTACTTGCAAGTCTCTCCGACCTTCACAAAAAAAGTTATTCAAGAATATCTCTTTCTCCTATGTGCTTTCATCCCTAACCCTAACCCTTCCGAAAGTCGGAGAAGCTCAAGGATGGTACCGATCGATGCGCGCTACCCCATTTAGTGGGGGTAGAGCCTACTTGCAAGTCTCTCCGACCTTCACAAAAAAAGTTATTCAAGAATATCTCTTTCTCCTATGTGCTTTCATCCCTAACCCTAACCCTAACCCTTCCGAAAGTCGGAGAAGCTCAAGGATGGTACCGATCGATGCGCGCTACCCCATTTAGTGGGGGTAGAGCCTACTTGCAAGTCTCTCCGACCTTCACAAAAAAAGTTATTCAAGAATATCTCTTTCTCCTATGTGCTTTCATCCCTAACCCTAACCCTAACCCTTCCGAAAGTCGGAGAAGCTCAAGGATGGTACCGATCGATGTGCGCTACCCCATTTAGTGGGGGTAGAGCCTACTTGCAAGTCTCTCCGACCTTCACAAAAAAAGTTATTCAAGAATATCTCCTCAGATTTGGGGGAATTTCGTCGGTCGACCTCTTCCGAAGGTCGTACAAGCTCGGGGATGGTACCAATCGATCCGCAGGACCCAAATTAGTCCAGATGCAACCACTTTCCAAGTCTCTCCGACCTTCACAAAAAAAGTTATTCAAGAATATCTCTTTCTCCTATGTGCTTTCATCCCTAACCCTAACCCTAACCCTTCCGAAAGTCGGAGAAGCTCAAGGATGGTACCGATCGATGCGCGCTACCCAATTTAGTGGGGGTAGAGCCTACTTGCAAGTCTCTCCGACCTTCACAAAAAAAGTTATTCAAGAATATCTCTTTCTCCTATGTGCTTTCATCCCTAACCCTAACCCTAACCCTTCCGAAAGTCGGAGAAGCTCAAGGATGGTACCGATCGATGTGCGCTACCCCATTTAGTGGGGGTAGAGCCTACTTGCAAGTCTCTCCGACCTTCACAAAAAAAGTTATTCAAGAATATCTCCTCAGATTTGGGGGAATTTCGTCGGTCGACCTCTTCCGAAGGTCGTACAAGCTCGGGGATGGTACCAATCGATCCGCAGGACCCAAATTAGTCCAGATGCAACCACTTTCCAAGTCTCTCCGACCTTCACAAAAAAAGTTATTCAAGAATATCTCTTTCTCCTATGTGCTTTCATCCCTAACCCTAACCCTAACCCTTCCGAAAGTCGGAGAAGCTCAAGGATGGTACCGATCGATGCGCGCTACCCCATTTAGTGGGGGTAGAGCCTACTTGCAAGTCTCTCCGACCTTCACAAAAAAAGTTATTCAAGAATATCTCTTTCTCCTATGTGCTTTCATCCCTAACCCTAACCCTAACCCTTCCGAAAGTCGGAGAAGCTCAAGGATGGTACCGATCGATGTGCGCTACCCCATTTAGTGGGGGTAGAGCCTACTTGCAAGTCTCTCCGACCTTCACAAAAAAAGTTATTCAAGAATATCTCCTCAGATTTGGGGGGATTTCGTCGGTCGACCTCTTCCGAAGGTCGTACAAGCTCGGGGATGGTACCAATCGATCCGCAGGACCCAAATTAGTCCAGATGCAACCACTTTCCAAGTCTCTCAGACCTTCACAAAAAAAGTTATTCAAGAATATCTCTTTCTCCTATGTGCTTTCATCCCTAACCCTAACCCTAACCCTTCCGAAAGTCGGAGAAGCTCAAGGATGGTACCGATCGATGCGCGCTACCCCATTTAGTGGGGGTAGAGCCTACTTGCAAGTCTCTCCGACCTTCACAAAAAAAGTTATTCAAGAATATCTCTTTCTCCTATGTGCTTTCATCCCTAACCCTAACCCTAACCCTTCCGAAAGTCGGAGAAGCTCAAGGATGGTACCGATCGATGCGCGCTACCCCATTTAGTGGGGGTAGAGCCTACTTGCAAGTCTCTCCGACCTTCACAAAAAAAGTTATTCAAGAATATCTCTTTCTCCTATGTGCTTTCATCCCTAACCCTAACCCTAACCCTTCCGAAAGTCGGAGAAGCTCAAGGATGGTACCGATCGATGTGCGCTACCCCCTTTAGTGGGGGTAGAGCCTACTTGCAAGTCTCTCCGACCTTCACAAAAAAAGTTATTCAAGAATATCTCCTCAGATTTGGGGGAATTTCGTCGGTCGACCTCTTCCGAAGGTCGTACAAGCTCGGGGATGGTACCAATCGATCCGCAGGACCCAAATTAGTCCAGATGCAACCACTTTTCAAGTCTCTCCGACCTTCACAAAAAAAGTTATTCAAGAATATCTCTTTCTCCTATGTGCTTTCATCCCTAACCCTAACCCTAACCCTTCCGAAAGTCGGAGAAGCTCAAGGATGGTACCGATCGATGCGCGCTACCCCATTTAGTGGGGGTAGAGCCTACTTGCAAGTCTCTCCGACCTTCACAAAAAAAGTTATTCAAGAATATCTCTTTCTCCTATGTGCTTTCATCCCTAACCCTAACCCTAACCCTTCCAAAAGTCGGAGAAGCTCAAGGATGGTACCGATCGATGCGCGCTACCCCATTTAGTGGGGGTAGAGCCTACTTGCAAGTCTCTCCGACCTTCACAAAAAAAGTTATTCAAGAATATCTCTTTCTCCTATGTGCTTTCATCCCTAACCCTAACCCTAACCCTTCCGAAAGTCGGAGAAGCTCAAGGATGGTACCGATCGATGTGCGCTACCCCATTTAGTGGGGGTAGAGCCTACTTGCAAGTCTCTCCGACCTTCACAAAAAAAGTTATTCAAGAATATCTCCTCAGATTTGGGGGAATTTCGTCGGTCGACCTCTTCCGAAGGTCGTACAAGCTCGGGGATGGTACCAATCGATCCGCAGGACCCAAATTAGTCCAGATGCAACCACTTTCCAAGTCTCTCCGACCTTCACAAAAAAAGTTATTCAAGAATATCTCTTTCTCCTATGTGCTTTCATCCCTAACCCTAACCCTAACCCTTCCGAAAGTCGGAGAAGCTCAAGGATGGTACCGATCGATGCGCGCTACCCCATTTAGTGGGGGTACAGCCTACTTGCAAGTCTCTCCGACCTTCACAAAAAAAGTTATTCAAGAATATCTCTTTCTCCTATGTGCTTTCATCCCTAACCCTAACCCTAACCCTTCCGAAAGTCGGAGAAGCTCAAGGATGGTACCGATCGATGCGCGCTACCCCATTTAGTGGGGGTAGAGCCTACTTGCAAGTCTCTCCGACCTTCACAAAAAAAGTTATTCAAGAATATCTCTTTCTCCTATGTGCTTTCATCCCTAACCCTAACCCTAACCCTTCCGAAAGTCGGAGAAGCTCAAGGATGGTACCGATCGATGCGCGCAACCCCATTTAGTGGGGGTAGAGCCTACTTGCAAGTCTCTCCGACCTTCACAAAAAAAGTTATTCAAGAATATCTCCTCAGATTTGGGGGAATTTCGTCGGTCGACCTCTTCCGAAGGTCTTACAAGCTCGGGGATAGTACCAATCGATCCGCAGGACCCAAATTAGTCCAGATGCAACCACTTTCCAAGTCTCTCCGACCTTCACAAAAAAAGTTATTCAAGAATATCTCTTTCTCCTATGTGCTTTCATCCCTAACCCTAACCCTTCCGAAAGTCGGAGAAGCTCAAGGATGGTACCGATCGATGCGCGCTACCCCATTTAGTGGGGGTAGAGCCTACTTGCAAGTCTCTCCGACCTTCACAAAAAAAGTTATTCAAGAATATCTCTTTCTCCTATGTGCTTTCATCCCTAACCCTAACCCTAACCCTTCCGAAAGTCGGAGAAGCTCAAGGATGGTACCGATCGATGCGCGCTACCCCATTTAGTGGGGGTAGAGCCTACTTGCAAGTCTCTCCGACCTTCACAAAAAAAGTTATTCAAGAATATCTCTTTCTCCTATGTGCTTTCATCCCTAACCCTAACCCTAACCCTTCCGAAAGTCGGAGAAGCTCAAGGATGGTACCGATCGATGTGCGCTACCCCATTTAGTGGGGGTAGAGCCTACTTGCAAGTCTCTCCGACCTTCACAAAAAAAGTTATTCAAGAATATCTCCTCAGATTTGGGGGAATTTCGTCGGTCGACCTCTTCCGAAGGTCGTACAAGCTCGGGGATGGTACCAATCGATCCGCAGGACCCAAATTAGTCCAGATGCAACCACTTTCCAAGTCTCTCCGACCTTCACAAAAAAAGTTATTCAAGAATATCTCTTTCTCCTATGTGCTTTCATCCCTAACCCTAACCCTAACCCTTCCGAAAGTCGGAGAAGCTCAAGGATGGTACCGATCGATGCGCGCTACCCCATTTAGTGGGGGTAGAGCCTACTTGCAAGTCTCTCCGACCTTCACAAAAAAAGTTATTCAAGAATATCTCTTTCTCCTATGTGCTTTCATCCCTAACCCTAACCCTAACCCTTCCGAAAGTCGGAGAAGCTCAAGGATGGTACCGATCGATGTGCGCTACCCCATTTAGTGGGGGTAGAGCCTACTTGCAAGTCTCTCCGACCTTCACAAAAAAAGTTATTCAAGAATATCTCCTCAGATTTGGGGGAATTTCGTCGGTCGACCTCTTCCGAAGGTCGTACAAGCTCGGGGATGGTACCAATCGATCCGCAGGACCCAAATTAGTCCAGATGCAACCACTTTCCAAGTCTCTCCGACCTTCACAAAAAAAGTTATTCAAGAATATCTCTTTCTCCTATGTGCTTTCATCCCTAACCCTAACCCTAACCCTTCCGAAAGTCGGAGAAGCTCAAGGATGGTACCGATCGATGCGCGCTACCCCATTTAGTGGGGGTAGAGCCTACTTGCAAGTCTCTCCGACCTTCACAAAAAAAGTTATTCAAGAATATCTCTTTCTCCTATGTGCTTTCATCCCTAACCCTAACCCTAACCCTTCCGAAAGTCGGAGAAGCTCAAGGATGGTACCGATCGATGTGCGCTACCCCATTTAGTGGGGGTAGAGCCTACTTGCAAGTCTCTCCGACCTTCACAAAAAAAGTTATTCAAGAATATCTCCTCAGATTTGGGGGGATTTCGTCGGTCGACCTCTTCCGAAGGTCGTACAAGCTCGGGGATGGTACCAATCGATCCGCAGGACCCAAATTAGTCCAGATGCAACCACTTTCCAAGTCTCTCCGACCTTCACAAAAAAAGTTATTCAAGAATATCTCTTTCTCCTATGTGCTTTCATCCCTAACCCTAACCCTAACCCTTCCGAAAGTCGGAGAAGCTCAAGGATGGTACCGATCGATGCGCGCTACCCCATTTAGTGGGGGTAGAGCCTACTTGCAAGTCTCTCCGACCTTCACAAAAAAAGTTATTCAAGAATATCTCTTTCTCCTATGTGCTTTCATCCCTAACCCTAACCCTAACCCTTCCGAAAGTCGGAGAAGCTCAAGGATGGTACCGATCGATGCGCGCTACCCCATTTAGTGGGGGTAGAGCCTACTTGCAAGTCTCTCCGACCTTCACAAAAAAAGTTATTCAAGAATATCTCTTTCTCCTATGTGCTTTCATCCCTAACCCTAACCCTAACCCTTCCGAAAGTCGGAGAAGCTCAAGGATGGTACCGATCGATGTGCGCTACCCCCTTTAGTGGGGGTAGAGCCTACTTGCAAGTCTCTCCGACCTTCACAAAAAAAGTTATTCAAGAATATCTCCTCAGATTTGGGGGAATTTCGTCGGTCGACCTCTTCCGAAGGTCGTACAAGCTCGGGGATGGTACCAATCGATCCGCAGGACCCAAATTAGTCCAGATGCAACCACTTTTCAAGTCTCTCCGACCTTCACAAAAAAAGTTATTCAAGAATATCTCTTTCTCCTATGTGCTTTCATCCCTAACCCTAACCCTAACCCTTCCGAAAGTCGGAGAAGCTCAAGGATGGTACCGATCGATGCGCGCTACCCCATTTAGTGGGGGTAGAGCCTACTTGCAAGTCTCTCCGACCTTCACAAAAAAAGTTATTCAAGAATATCTCTTTCTCCTATGTGCTTTCATCCCTAACCCTAACCCTAACCCTTCCAAAAGTCGGAGAAGCTCAAGGATGGTACCGATCGATGCGCGCTACCCCATTTAGTGGGGGTAGAGCCTACTTGCAAGTCTCTCCGACCTTCACAAAAAAAGTTATTCAAGAATATCTCTTTCTCCTATGTGCTTTCATCCCTAACCCTAACCCTAACCCTTCCGAAAGTCGGAGAAGCTCAAGGATGGTACCGATCGATGTGCGCTACCCCATTTAGTGGGGGTAGAGCCTACTTGCAAGTCTCTCCGACCTTCACAAAAAAAGTTATTCAAGAATATCTCCTCAGATTTGGGGGAATTTCGTCGGTCGACCTCTTCCGAAGGTCGTACAAGCTCGGGGATGGTACCAATCGATCCGCAGGACCCAAATTAGTCCAGATGCAACCACTTTCCAAGTCTCTCCGACCTTCACAAAAAAAGTTATTCAAGAATATCTCTTTCTCCTATGTGCTTTCATCCCTAACCCTAACCCTAACCCTTCCGAAAGTCGGAGAAGCTCAAGGATGGTACCGATCGATGCGCGCTACCCCATTTAGTGGGGGTACAGCCTACTTGCAAGTCTCTCCGACCTTCACAAAAAAAGTTATTCAAGAATATCTCTTTCTCCTATGTGCTTTCATCCCTAACCCTAACCCTAACCCTTCCGAAAGTCGGAGAAGCTCAAGGATGGTACCGATCGATGCGCGCTACCCCATTTAGTGGGGGTAGAGCCTACTTGCAAGTCTCTCCGACCTTCACAAAAAAAGTTATTCAAGAATATCTCTTTCTCCTATGTGCTTTCATCCCTAACCCTAACCCTAACCCTTCCGAAAGTCGGAGAAGCTCAAGGATGGTACCGATCGATGCGCGCAACCCCATTTAGTGGGGGTAGAGCCTACTTGCAAGTCTCTCCGACCTTCACAAAAAAAGTTATTCAAGAATATCTCCTCAGATTTGGGGGAATTTCGTCGGTCGACCTCTTCCGAAGGTCTTACAAGCTCGGGGATAGTACCAATCGATCCGCAGGACCCAAATTAGTCCAGATGCAACCACTTTCCAAGTCTCTCCGACCTTCACAAAAAAAGTTATTCAAGAATATCTCTTTCTCCTATGTGCTTTCATCCCTAACCCTAACCCTAACCCTTCCGAAAGTCGGAGAAGCTCAAGGATGGTACCGATCGATGCGCGCTACCCCATTTAGTGGGGGTAGAGCCTACTTGCAAGTCTCTCCGACCTTCACAAAAAAAGTTATTCAAGAATATCTCTTTCTCCTATGTGCTTTCATCCCTAACCCTAACCCTAACCCTTCCGAAAGTCGGAGAAGCTCATGGATGGTACCGATCGATGCGCGCAACCCCATTTAGTGGGGGTAGAGCCTACTTGCAAGTCTCTCCGACCTTCACAAAAAAAGTTATTCAAGAATATCTCCTCAGATTTGGGGGAATTTCGTCGGTCGACCTCTTCCGAAGGTCGTACAAGCTCGGGGATGGTACCAATCGATCCGCAGGACCCAAATTAGTCCAGATGCAACCACTTTCCAAGTCTCTCCGACCTTCACAAAAAAAGTTATTCAAGAATATCTCTTTCTCCTATGTGCTTTCATCCCTAACCCTAACCCTAACCCTTCCGAAAGTCGGAGAAGCTCAAGGATGGTACCGATCGATGCGCGCTACCCCATTTAGTGGGGGTAGAGCCTACTTGCAAGTCTCTCCGACCTTCACAAAAAAAGTTATTCAAGAATATCTCTTTCTCCTATGTGCTTTCATCCCTAACCCTAACCCTAACCCTTCCGAAAGTCGGAGAAGCTCATGGATGGTACCGATCGATGCGCGCAACCCCATTTAGTGGGGGTAGAGCCTACTTGCAAGTCTCTCCGACCTTCACAAAAAAAGTTATTCAAGAATATCTCCTCAGATTTGGGGGAATTTCGTCGGTCGACCTCTTCCGAAGGTCGTACAAGCTCGGGGATGGTACCAATCGATCCGCAGGACCCAAATTAGTCCAGATGCAACCACTTTCCAAGTCTCTCCGACCTTCACAAAAAAAGTTATTCAAGAATATCTCTTTCTCCTATGTGCTTTCATCCCTAACCCTAACCCTAACCCTTCCGAAAGTCGGAGAAGCTCAAGGATGGTACCGATCGATGCGCGCTACCCCATTTAGTGGGGGTAGAGCCTACTTGCAAGTCTCTCCGACCTTCACAAAAAAAGTTATTCAAGAATATCTCTTTCTCCTATGTGCTTTCATCCCTAACCCTAACCCTAACCCTTCCGAAAGTCGGAGAAGCTCATGGATGGTACCGATCGATGCGCGCAACCCCATTTAGTGGGGGTAGAGCCTACTTGCAAGTCTCTCCGACCTTCACAAAAAAAGTTATTCAAGAATATCTCCTCAGATTTGGGGGAATTTCGTCGGTCGACCTCTTTCGAAGGTCGTACAAGCTCGGGGATGGTACCAATCGATCCGCAGGACCCAAATTAGTCAAGATGCAACCACTTTCCAAGTCTCTCCGACCTTCACAAAAAAAGTTATTCAAGAATATCTCTTTCTCCTATGTGCTTTCATCCCTAACCCTAACCCTAACCCTTCCGAAAGTCGGAGAAGCTCAAGGATAGTACCGATCGATGCGCGCTACCCCATTTAGTGGGGGTAGAGCCTACTTGCAAGTCTCTCCGACCTTCACAAAAAAAGTTATTCAAGAATATCTCTTTCTCCTATGTGCTTTCATCCCTAACCCTAACCCTAACCCTTCCGAAAGTCGGAGAAGCTCAAGGATGGTACCGATCGATGCGCGCAACCCAATTTAGTGGGGGTAGAGCCTACTTGCAAGTCTCTCCGACCTTCACAAAAAAAGTTATTCAAGAATATCTCCTCAGATTTGGGGGAATTTCGTCGGTCGACCTCTTCCGAAGGTCGTACAAGCTCGGGGATGGTACCAATCGATCCGCAGGACCCAAATTAGTCCAGATGCAACCACTTTCCAAGTCTCTCCGACCTTCACAAAAAAAGTTATTCAAGAATATCTCTTTCTCCTATGTGCTTTCATCCCTAACCCTAACCCTAACCCTTCCGAAAGTCGGAGAAGCTCAAGGATGGTACCGATCGATGCGCGCTACCCCATTTAGTGGGGGTAGAGCCTACTTGCAAGTCTCTCCGACCTTCACAAAAAAAGTTATTCAAGAATATCTCTTTCTCCTATGTGCTTTCATCCCTAACCCTAACCCTAACCCTTCCGAAAGTCGGAGAAGCTCAAGGATGGTACCGATCGATGTGCGCTACCCCATTTAGTGGGGGTAGAGCCAACTTGCAAGTCTCTCCGACCTTCACAAAAAAAGTTATTCAAGAATATCTCCTCAGATTTGGGGGAATTTCGTCGGTCGACCTCTTCCGAAGGTCGTACAAGCTCGGGGATGGTACCAATCGATCCGCAGGACCCAAATTAGTCCAGATGCAACCACTTTCCAAGTCTCTCCGACCTTCACAAAAAAAGTTATTCAAGAATATCTCTTTCTCCTATGTGCTTTCATCCCTAACCCTAACCCTAACCCTTCCAAAAGTCGGAGAAGCTCAAGGATGGTACCGATCGATGCGCGCTACCCCATTTAGTGGGGGTAGAGCCTACTTGCAAGTCTCTCCGACCTTCACAAAAAAAGTTATTCAAGAATATCTCCTCAGATTTGGGGGAATTTCGTCGGTCGACCTCTTCCGAAGGTCGTACAAGCTCGGGGATGGTACCAATCGATCCGCAGGACCCAAATTAGTCCAGATGCAACCACTTTTCAAGTCTCTCCGACCTTCACAAAAAAAGTTATTCAAGAATATCTCTTTCTCCTATGTGCTTTCATTCCTAAAAACCCTAACCCTAACCCTTCCGAAAGTCGGAGAAGCTCAAGGATGGTACCGATCGATGCGCGCTACCCCATTTAGTGGGGGTAGAGCCTACTTGCAAGTCTCTCCGACCTTCACAAAAAAAGTTATTCAAGAATATCTCTTTCTCCTATGTGCTTTCATCCCTAACCCTAACCCTAACCCTTCCGAAAGTCGGAGAAGCTCAAGGATGGTACCGATCGATGTGCGCTACCCCATTTAGTGGGGGTAGAGCCTACTTGCAAGTCTCTCCGACCTTCACAAAAAAAGTTATTCAAGAATATCTCCTCAGATTTGGGGGAATTTCGTCGGTCGACCTCTTCCGAAGGTCGTACAAGCTCGGGGATGGTACCAATCGATCAGCAGGACCCAAATTAGTCCAGATGCAACCACTTTCCAAGTCTCTCCGACCTTCACAAAAAAAGTTATTCAAGAATATCTCTTTCTCCTATGTGCTTTCATCCCTAACCCTAACCCTAACCCTTCCGAAAGTCGGAGAAGCTCAAGGATGGTACCGATCGATGCGCGCTACCCCATTTAGTGGGGGTAGAGCCTACTTGCAAGTCTCTCCGACCTTCACAAAAAAAGTTATTCAAGAATATCTCTTTCTCCTATGTGCTTTCATCCCTAACCCTAACCCTAACCCTTCCGAAAGTCGGAGAAGCTCAAGGATGGTACCGATCGATGCGCGTTACCCCATTTAGTGGGGGTAGAGCCTACTTGCAAGTCTCTCCGACCTTCACAAAAAAAGTTATTCAAGAATATCTCTTTCTCCTATGTGCTTTCATCCCTAACCCTAACCCTAACCCTTCCGAAAGTCGGAGAAGCTCAAGGATGGTACCGATCGATGCGCGCTACCCCATTTAGTGGGGGTAGAGCCTACTTGCAAGTCTCTCCGACCTTCACAAAAAAAGTTATTCAAGAATATCTCTTTCTCCTATGTGCTTTCATCCCTAACCCTAACCCTAACCCTTCCGAAAGTCGGAGAAGCTCAAGGATGGTACTGATCGATGCGCGCTACCCCATTTAGTGGGGGTAGAGCCTACTTGCAAGTCTCTCCGACCTTCACAAAAAAAGTTATTCAAGAATATCTCCTCAGATTTGGGGGAATTTCGTCGGTCGACCTCTTCCGAAGGTCGTACAAGCTCGGGGATGGTACCAATCGATCCGCAGGACCCAAATTAGTCCAGATGCAACCACTTTCCAAGTCTCTCCGACCTTCACAAAAAAAGTTATTCAAGAATATCTCTTTCTCCTATGTGCTTTCATCCCTAACCCTAACCCTAACCCTTCCGAAAGTCGGAGAAGCTCAAGGATGGTACCGATCGATGCGCGCTACCCCATTTAGTGGGGGTAGAGCCTACTTGCAAGTCTCTCCGACCTTCACAAAAAAAGTTATTCAAGAATATCTCCTCAGATTTGGGGGAATTTCGTCGGTCGACCTCTTCCGAAGGTCGTACAAGCTCGGGGATGGTACCAATCGATCCGCAGGACCCAAATTAGTCCAGATGCAACCACTTTTCAAGTCTCTCCGACCTTCACAAAAAAAGTTATTCAAGAATATCTCTTTCTCCTATGTGCTTTCATTCCTAAAAACCCTAACCCTAACCCTTCCGAAAGTCGGAGAAGCTCAAGGATGGTACCGATCGATGCGCGCTACCCCATTTAGTGGGGGTAGAGCCTACTTGCAAGTCTCTCCGACCTTCACAAAAAAAGTTATTCAAGAATATCTCTTTCTCCTATGTGCTTTCATCCCTAACCCTAACCCTAACCCTTCCGAAAGTCGGAGAAGCTCAAGGATGGTACCGATCGATGTGCGCTACCCCATTTAGTGGGGGTAGAGCCTACTTGCAAGTCTCTCCGACCTTCACAAAAAAAGTTATTCAAGAATATCTCCTCAGATTTGGGGGAATTTCGTCGGTCGACCTCTTCCGAAGGTCGTACAAGCTCGGGGATGGTACCAATCGATCCGCAGGACCCAAATTAGTCCAGATGCAACCACTTTCCAAGTCTCTCCGACCTTCACAAAAAAAGTTATTCAAGAATATCTCTTTCTCCTATGTGCTTTCATCCCTAACCCTAACCCTAACCCTTCCGAAAGTCGGAGAAGCTCAAGGATGGTACCGATCGATGCGCGCTACCCCATTTAGTGGGGGTAGAGCCTACTTGCAAGTCTCTCCGACCTTCACAAAAAAAGTTATTCAAGAATATCTCTTTCTCCTATGTGCTTTCATCCCTAACCCTAACCCTAACCCTTCCGAAAGTCGGAGAAGCTCAAGGATGGTACCGATCGATGCGCGCTACCCCATTTAGTGGGGGTAGAGCCTACTTGCAAGTCTCTCCGACCTTCACAAAAAAAGTTATTCAAGAATATCTCTTTCTCCTATGTGCTTTCATCCCTAACCCTAACCCTAACCCTTCCGAAAGTCGGAGAAGCTCAAGGATGGTACCGATCGATGCGCGCTACCCCATTTAGTGGGGGTAGAGCCTACTTGCAAGTCTCTCCGACCTTCACAAAAAAAGTTATTCAAGAATATCTCTTTCTCCTATGTGCTTTCATCCCTAACCCTAACCCTAACCCTTCCGAAAGTCGGAGAAGCTCAAGGATGGTACTGATCGATGCGCGCTACCCCATTTAGTGGGGGTAGAGCCTACTTGCAAGTCTCTCCGACCTTCACAAAAAAAGTTATTCAAGAATATCTCTTTCTCCTATGTGCTTTCATCCCTAACCCTAACCCTAACCCTTCCAAAAGTCGGAGAAGCTCAAGGATGGTACCGATCGATGCGCGCTACCCCATTTAGTGGGGGTAGAGCCTACTTGCAAGTCTCTCCGACCTTCACAAAAAAAGTTATTCAAGAATATCTCCTCAGATTTGGGGGAATTTCGTCGGTCGACCTCTTCCAAAGGTCGTACAAGCTCGGGGATGGTACCAATCGATCCGCAGGACCCAAATTAGTCCAGATGCAACCACTTTCCAAGTCTCTCCGACCTTCACAAAAAAAGTTATTCAAGAATATCTCTTTCTCCTATGTGCTTTCATCCCTAACCCTAACCCTAACCCTTCCGAAAGTCGGAGAAGCTCAAGGATGGTACCGATCGATGCGCGCTACCCCATTTAGTGGGGGTAGAGCCTACTTGCAAGTCTCTCCGACCTTCACAAAAAAAGTTATTCAAGAATATCTCTTTCTCCTATGTGCTTTCATCCCTAACCCTAACCCTAACCCTTCCGAAAGTCGGAGAAGCTCAAGGATGGTACCGATCGATGCGCGCAACCCCATTTAGTGGGGGTAGAGCCTACTTGCAAGTCTCTCCGACCTTCACAAAAAAAGTTATTCAAGAATATCTCCTCAGATTTGGGGGAATTTCGTCGGTCGACCTCTTCCGAAGGTCGTACAAGCTCGGGGATGGTACCAATCGATCCGCAGGCCCCAAATTAGTCCAGATGCAACCACTTTCCAAGTCTCTCCGACCTTCACAAAAAAAGTTATTCAAGAATATCTCTTTCTCCTATGTGCTTTCATCCCTAACCCTAACCCTAACCCTTCCGAAAGTCGGAG
Organism: Limanda limanda; assembly: GCF_963576545.1. Lineage (NCBI taxonomy): Eukaryota > Metazoa > Chordata > Actinopteri > Pleuronectiformes > Pleuronectidae > Limanda > Limanda limanda. The sequence continues at coordinate 93,305 of NW_026870694.1, read as the reverse complement.
AAGCTCAAGGATGGTACCGATCGATGTGCGCTACCCCATTTAGTGGGGGTAGAGCCAACTTGCAAGTCTCTCCGACCTTCACAAAAAAAGTTATTCAAGAATATCTCCTCAGATTTGGGGGAATTTCGTCGGTCGACCTCTTCCAAAGGTCGTACAAGCTCGGGGATGGTACCAATCGATCCGCAGGACCCAAATTAGTCCAGATGCAACCACTTTCCAAGTCTCTCCGACCTTCACAAAAAAAGTTATTCAAGAATATCTCTTTCTCCTATGTGCTTTCATCCCTAACCCTAACCCTAACCCTTCCGAAAGTCGGAGAAGCTCAAGGATGGTACCGATCGATGCGCGCTACCCCATTTAGTGGGGGTAGAGCCTACTTGCAAGTCTCTCCGACCTTCACAAAAAAAGTTATTCAAGAATATCTCCTCAGATTTGGGGGAATTTCGTCGGTCGACCTCTTCCGAAGGTCGTACAAGCTCGGGGATGGTACCAATCGATCCGCAGGACCCAAATTAGTCCAGATGCAACCACTTTCCAAGTCTCTCCGACCTTCACAAAAAAAGTTATTCAAGAATATCTCTTTCTCCTATGTGCTTTCATTCCTAAAAACCCTAACCCTAACCCTTCCGAAAGTCGGAGAAGCTCAAGGATGGTACCGATCGATGCGCGCTACCCCATTTAGTGGGGGTAGAGCCTACTTGCAAGTCTCTCCGACCTTCACAAAAAAAGTTATTCAAGAATATCTCTTTCTCCTATGTGCTTTCATCCCTAACCCTAACCCTAACCCTTCCGAAAGTCGGAGAAGCTCAAGGATGGTACCGATCGATGTGCGCTACCCCATTTAGTGGGGGTAGAGCCTACTTGCAAGTCTCTCCGACCTTCACAAAAAAAGTTATTCAAGAATATCTCCTCAGATTTGGGGGAATTTCGTCGGTCGACCTCTTCCGAAGGTCGTACAAGCTCGGGGATGGTACCAATCGATCCGCAGGACCCAAATTAGTCCAGATGCAACCACTTTCCAAGTCTCTCCGACCTTCACAAAAAAAGTTATTCAAGAATATCTCTTTCTCCTATGTGCTTTCATCCCTAACCCTAACCCTAACCCTTCCGAAAGTCGGAGAAGCTCAAGGATGGTACCGATCGATGCGCGCTACCCCATTTAGTGGGGGTAGAGCCTACTTGCAAGTCTCTCCGACCTTCACAAAAAAAGTTATTCAAGAATATCTCTTTCTCCTATGTGCTTTCATCCCTAACCCTAACCCTAACCCTTCCGAAAGTCGGAGAAGCTCAAGGATGGTACCGATCGATGCGCGCTACCCCATTTAGTGGGGGTAGAGCCTACTTGCAAGTCTCTCCGACCTTCACAAAAAAAGTTATTCAAGAATATCTCTTTCTCCTATGTGCTTTCATCCCTAACCCTAACCCTAACCCTTCCGAAAGTCGGAGAAGCTCAAGGATGGTACCGATCGATGTGCGCTACCCCATTTAGTGGGGGTAGAGCCTACTTGCAAACCTCTCCGACCTTCACAAAAAAAGTTATTCAAGAATATCTCCTCAGATTTGGGGGAATTTCGTCGGTCGACCTCTTCCGAAGGTCGTACAAGCTCGGTGATGGTACCAATCGATCCGCAGGACCCAAATTAGTCCAGATGCAACCACTTTCCAAGTCTCTCCGACCTTCACAAAAAAAGTTATTCAAGAATATCTCTTTCTCCTATGTGCTTTCATCCCTAACCCTAACCCTAACCCTTCCGAAAGTCGGAGAAGCTCAAGGATGGTACCGATCGATGCGCGCTACCCCATTTAGTGGGGGTAGAGCCTACTTGCAAGTCTCTCCGACCTTCACAAAAAAAGTTATTCAAGAATATCTCTTTCTCCTATGTGCTTTCATCCCTAACCCTAACCCTAACCCTTCCGAAAGTCGGAGAAGCTCAAGGATGGTACCGATCGATGTGCGCTACCCCATTTAGTGGGGGTAGAGCCTACTTGCAAGTCTCTCCGACCTTCACAAAAAAAGTTATTCAAGAATATCTCCTCAGATTTGGGGGAATTTCGTCGGTCGACCTCTTCCGAAGGTCGTACAAGCTCGGGGATGGTACCAATCGATCCGCAGGACCCAAATTAGTCCAGATGCAACCACTTTCCAAGTCTCTCCGACCTTCACAAAAAAAGTTATTCAAGAATATCTCTTTCTCCTATGTGCTTTCATCCCTAACCCTAACCCTAACCCTTCCGAAAGTCGGAGAAGCTCAAGGATGGTACCGATCGATGCGCGCTACCCCATTTAGTGGGGGTAGAGCCTACTTGCAAGTCTCTCCGACCTTCACAAAAAAAGTTATTCAAGAATATCTCTTTCTCCTATGTGCTTTCATCCCTAACCCTAACCCTAACCCTTCCGAAAGTCGGAGAAGCTCAAGGATGGTACCGATCAATGCGCGCTACCCCATTTAGTGGGGGTAGAGCCTACTTGCAAGTCTCTCCGACCTTCACAAAAAAAGTTATTCAAGAATATCTCTTTCTCCTATGTGCTTTCATCCCTAACCCTAACCCTAACCCTTCCGAAAGTCGGAGAAGCTCAAGGATGGTACCGATCGATGCGCGCTACCCCATTTAGTGGGGGTAGAGCCTACTTGCAAGTCTCTCCGACCTTCACAAAAAAAGTTATTCAAGAATATCTCTTTCTCCTATGTGCTTTCATCCCTAACCCTAACCCTAACCCTTCCAAAAGTCGGAGAAGCTCAAGGATGGTACCGATCGATGCGCGCTACCCCATTTAGTGGGGGTAGAGCCTACTTGCAAGTCTCTCCGACCTTCACAAAAAAAGTTATTCAAGAATATCTCTTTCTCCTATGTGCTTTCATCCCTAACCCTAACCCTAACCCTTCCGAAAGTCGGAGAAGCTCAAGGATGGTACCGATCGATGTGCGCTACCCCATTTAGTGGGGGTAGAGCCTACTTGCAAGTCTCTCCGACCTTCACAAAAAAAGTTATTCAAGAATATCTCCTCAGATTTGGGGGAATTTCGTCGGTCGACCTCTTCCGAAGGTCGTACAAGCTCGGGGATGGTACCAATCGATCCGCAGGCCCCAAATTAGTCCAGATGCAACCACTTTCCAAGTCTCTCCGACCTTCACAAAAAAAGTTATTCAAGAATATCTCTTTCTCCTATGTGCTTTCATCCCTAACCCTAACCCTAACCCTTCCGAAAGTCGGAGAAGCTCAAGGATGGTACCGATCGATGCGCGCTACCCCATTTAGTGGGGGTAGAGCCTACTTGCAAGTCTCTCCGACCTTCACAAAAAAAGTTATTCAAGAATATCTCCTCAGATTTGGGGGAATTTCGTCGGTCGACCTCTTCCGAAGGTCGTACAAGCTCGGGGATGGTACCAATCGATCCGCAGGACCCAAATTAGTCCAGATGCAACCACTTTCCAAGTCTCTCCGACCTTCACAAAAAAAGTTATTCAAGAATATCTCTTTCTCCTATGTGCTTTCATCCCTAACCCTAACCCTAACCCTTCCGAAAGTCGGAGAAGCTCAAGGATGGTACCGATCGATGCGCGCTACCCCATTTAGTGGGGGTAGAGCCTACTTGCAAGTCTCTCCGACCTTCACAAAAAAAGTTATTCAAGAATATCTCTTTCTCCTATGTGCTTTCATCCCTAACCCTAACCCTAACCCTTCCGAAAGTCGGAGAAGCTCAAGGATGGTACCGATCGATGTGCGCTACCCCATTTAGTGGGGGTAGAGCCTACTTGCAAGTCTCTCCGACCTTCACAAAAAAAGTTATTCAAGAATATCTCCTCAGATTTGGGGGAATTTCGTCGGTCGACCTCTTTCGAAGGTCGTACAAGCTCGGGGATGGTACCAATCGATCCGCAGGACCCAAATTAGTCCAGATGCAACCACTTTCCAAGTCTCTCCGACCTTCACAAAAAAAGTTATTCAAGAATATCTCTTTCTCCTATGTGCTTTCATCCCTAACCCTAACCCTAACCCTTCCGAAAGTCGGAGAAGCTCAAGGATGGTACCGATCGATGCGCGCTACCCCATTTAGTGGGGGTAGAGCCTACTTGCAAGTCTCTCCGACCTTCACAAAAAAAGTTATTCAAGAATATCTCTTTCTCCTATGTGCTTTCATCCCTAACCCTAACCCTAACCCTTCCGAAAGTCGGAGAAGCTCAAGGATGGTACCGATCGATGCGCGCTACCCCATTTAGTGGGGGTAGAGCCTACTTGCAAGTCTCTCCGACCTTCACAAAAAAAGTTATTCAAGAATATCTCTTTCTCCTATGTGCTTTCATCCCTAACCCTAACCCTTCCGAAAGTCGGAGAAGCTCAAGGATGGTACCGATCGATGCGCGCTACCCCATTTAGTGGGGGTAGAGCCTACTTGCAAGTCTCTCCGACCTTCACAAAAAAAGTTATTCAAGAATATCTCTTTCTCCTATGTGCTTTCATCCCTAACCCTAACCCTAACCCTTCCAAAAGTCGGAGAAGCTCAAGGATGGTACCGATCGATGCGCGCTACCCCATTTAGTGGGGGTAGAGCCTACTTGCAAGTCTCTCCGACCTTCACAAAAAAAGTTATTCAAGAATATCTCTTTCTCCTATGTGCTTTCATCCCTAACCCTAACCCTAACCCTTCCGAAAGTCGGAGAAGCTCAAGGATGGTACCGATCGATGTGCGCTACCCCATTTAGTGGGGGTAGAGCCTACTTGCAAGTCTCTCCGACCTTCACAAAAAAAGTTATTCAAGAATATCTCCTCAGATTTGGGGGAATTTCGTCGGTCGACCTCTTCCGAAGGTCGTACAAGCTCAGGGATGGTACCAATCGATCCGCAGGACCCAAATTAGTCCAGATGCAACCACTTTCCAAGTCTCTCCGACCTTCACAAAAAAAGTTATTCAAGAATATCTCTTTCTCCTATGTGCTTTCATCCCTAACCCTAACCCTAACCCTTCCGAAAGTCGGAGAAGCTCAAGGATGGTACCGATCGATGCGCGCTACCCCATTTAGTGGGGGTAAAGCCTACTTGCAAGTCTCTCCGACCTTCACAAAAAAAGTTATTCAAGAATATCTCTTTCTCCTATGTGCTTTCATCCCTAACCCTAACCCTAACCCTTCCGAAAGTCGGAGAAGCTCAAGGATGGTACCGATCGATGTGCGCTACCCCATTTAGTGGGGGTAGAGCCTACTTGCAAACCTCTCCGACCTTCACAAAAAAAGTTATTCAAGAATATCTCCTCAGATTTGGGGGAATTTCGTCGGTCGACCTCTTCCGAAGGTCGTACAAGCTCGGTGATGGTACCAATCGATCCGCAGGACCCAAATTAGTCCAGATGCAACCACTTTCCAAGTCTCTCCGACCTTCACAAAAAAAGTTATTCAAGAATATCTCTTTCTCCTATGTGCTTTCATCCCTAACCCTAACCCTAACCCTTCCGAAAGTCGGAGAAGCTCAAGGATGGTACCGATCGATGCGCGCTACCCCATTTAGTGGGGGTAGAGCCTACTTGCAAGTCTCTCCGACCTTCACAAAAAAAGTTATTCAAGAATATCTCTTTCTCCTATGTGCTTTCATCCCTAACCCTAACCCTAACCCTTCCGAAAGTCGGAGAAGCTCAAGGATGGTACCGATCGATGTGCGCTACCCCATTTAGTGGGGGTAGAGCCTACTTGCAAGTCTCTCCGACCTTCACAAAAAAAGTTATTCAAGAATATCTCCTCAGATTTGGGGGAATTTCGTCGGTCGACCTCTTCCGAAGGTCGTACAAGCTCGGGGATGGTACCAATCGATCCGCAGGACCCAAATTAGTCCAGATGCAACCACTTTTCAAGTCTCTCCGACCTTCACAAAAAAAGTTATTCAAGAATATCTCTTTCTCCTATGTGCTTTCATCCCTAACCCTAACCCTAACCCTTCCGAAAGTCGGAGAAGCTCAAGGATGGTACCGATCGATGCGCGCTACCCCATTTAGTGGGGGTAGAGCCTACTTGCAAGTCTCTCCGACCTTCACAAAAAAAGTTATTCAAGAATATCTCTTTCTCCTATGTGCTTTCATCCCTAACCCTAACCCTAACCCTTCCAAAAGTCGGAGAAGCTCAAGGATGGTACCGATCGATGCGCGCTACCCCATTTAGTGGGGGTAGAGCCTACTTGCAAGTCTCTCCGACCTTCACAAAAAAAGTTATTCAAGAATATCTCTTTCTCCTATGTGCTTTCATCCCTAACCCTAACCCTAACCCTTCCGAAAGTCGGAGAAGCTCAAGGATGGTACCGATCGATGTGCGCTACCCCATTTAGTGGGGGTAGAGCCTACTTGCAAGTCTCTCCGACCTTCACAAAAAAAGTTATTCAAGAATATCTCCTCAGATTTGGGGGAATTTCGTCGGTCGACCTCTTCCGAAGGTCGTACAAGCTCGGGGATGGTACCAATCGATCCGCAGGACCCAAATTAGTCCAGATGCAACCACTTTTCAAGTCTCTCCGACCTTCACAAAAAAAGTTATTCAAGAATATCTCTTTCTCCTATGTGCTTTCATCCCTAACCCTAACCCTAACCCTTCCGAAAGTCGGAGAAGCTCAAGGATGGTACCGATCGATGTGCGCTACCCCATTTAGTGGGGGTAGAGCCTACTTGCAAGTCTCTCCGACCTTCACAAAAAAAGTTATTCAAGAATATCTCCTCAGATTTGGGGGAATTTCGTCGGTCGACCTCTTCCGAAGGTCGTACAAGCTCGGGGATGGTACCAATCGATCCGCAGGACCCAAATTAGTCCAGATGCAACCACTTTTCAAGTCTCTCCGACCTTCACAAAAAAAGTTATTCAAGAATATCTCTTTCTCCTATGTGCTTTCATCCCTAACCCTAACCCTAACCCTTCCGAAAGTCGGAGAAGCTCAAGGATGGTACCGATCGATGCGCGCTACCCCATTTAGTGGGGGTAGAGCCTACTTGCAAGTCTCTCCGACCTTCACAAAAAAAGTTATTCAAGAATATCTCTTTCTCCTATGTGCTTTCATCCCTAACCCTAACCCTAACCCTTCCAAAAGTCGGAGAAGCTCAAGGATGGTACCGATCGATGCGCGCTACCCCATTTAGTGGGGGTAGAGCCTACTTGCAAGTCTCTCCGACCTTCACAAAAAAAGTTATTCAAGAATATCTCTTTCTCCTATGTGCTTTCATCCCTAACCCTAACCCTAACCCTTCCGAAAGTCGGAGAAGCTCAAGGATGGTACCGATCGATGTGCGCTACCCCATTTAGTGGGGGTAGAGCCTACTTGCAAGTCTCTCCGACCTTCACAAAAAAAGTTATTCAAGAATATCTCCTCAGATTTGGGGGAATTTCGTCGGTCGACCTCTTCCGAAGGTCGTACAAGCTCGGGGATGGTACCAATCGATCCGCAGGACCCAAATTAGTCCAGATGCAACCACTTTTCAAGTCTCTCCGACCTTCACAAAAAAAGTTATTCAAGAATATCTCTTTCTCCTATGTGCTTTCATCCCTAACCCTAACCCTAACCCTTCCGAAAGTCGGAGAAGCTCAAGGATGGTACCGATCGATGCGCGCTACCCCATTTAGTGGGGGTAGAGCCTACTTGCAAGTCTCTCCGACCTTCACAAAAAAAGTTATTCAAGAATATCTCTTTCTCCTATGTGCTTTCATCCCTAACCCTAACCCTTCCGAAAGTCGGAGAAGCTCAAGGATGGTACCGATCGATGCGCGCTACCCCATTTAGTGGGGGTAGAGCCTACTTGCAAGTCTCTCCGACCTTCACAAAAAAAGTTATTCAAGAATATCTCTTTCTCCTATGTGCTTTCATCCCTAACCCTAACCCTTCCAAAAGTCGGAGAAGCTCAAGGATGGTACCGATCGATGCGCGCTACCCCATTTAGTGGGGGTAGAGCCTACTTGCAAGTCTCTCCGACCTTCACAAAAAAAGTTATTCAAGAATATCTCTTTCTCCTATGTGCTTTCATCCCTAACCCTAACCCTAACCCTTCCGAAAGTCGGAGAAGCTCAAGGATGGTACCGATCGATGTGCGCTACCCCATTTAGTGGGGGTAGAGCCTACTTGCAAGTCTCTCCGACCTTCACAAAAAAAGTTATTCAAGAATATCTCCTCAGATTTGGGGGAATTTCGTCGGTCGACCTCTTCCGAAGGTCGTACAAGCTCGGGGATGGTACCAATCGATCCGCAGGACCCAAATTAGTCCAGATGCAACCACTTTTCAAGTCTCTCCGACCTTCACAAAAAAAGTTATTCAAGAATATCTCTTTCTCCTATGTGCTTTCATCCCTAACCCTAACCCTAACCCTAACCCGAAAGTCGGAGAAGCTCAAGGATGGTACCGATCGATGCGCGCTACCCCATTTAGTGGGGGTAGAGCCTACTTGCAAGTCTCTCCGACCTTCACAAAAAAAGTTATTCAAGAATATCTCTTTCTCCTATGTGCTTTCATCCCTAACCCTAACCCTTCCGAAAGTCGGAGAAGCTCAAGGATGGTACCGATCGATGCGCGCTACCCCATTTAGTGGGGGTAGAGCCTACTTGCAAGTCTCTCCGACCTTCACAAAAAAAGTTATTCAAGAATATCTCTTTCTCCTATGTGCTTTCATCCCTAACCCTAACCCTAACCCTTCCAAAAGTCGGAGAAGCTCAAGGATGGTACCGATCGATGCGCGCTACCCCATTTAGTGGGGGTAGAGCCTACTTGCAAGTCTCTCCGACCTTCACAAAAAAAGTTATTCAAGAATATCTCTTTCTCCTATGTGCTTTCATCCCTAACCCTAACCCTAACCCTTCCGAAAGTCGGAGAAGCTCAAGGATGGTACCGATCGATGTGCGCTACCCCATTTAGTGGGGGTAGAGCCTACTTGCAAGTCTCTCCGACCTTCACAAAAAAAGTTATTCAAGAATATCTCCTCAGATTTGGGGGAATTTCGTCGGTCGACCTCTTCCGAAGGTCGTACAAGCTCGGGGATGGTACCAATCGATCCGCAGGACCCAAATTAGTCCAGATGCAACCACTTTTCAAGTCTCTCCGACCTTCACAAAAAAAGTTATTCAAGAATATGTCTTTCTCCTATGTGCTTTCATCCCTAACCCTAACCCTAACCCTTCCGAAAGTCGGAGAAGCTCAAGGATGGTACCGATCGATGCGCGCTACCCCATTTAGTGGGGGTAGAGCCTACTTGCAAGTCTCTCCGACCTTCACAAAAAAAGTTATTCAAGAATATCTCTTTCTCCTATGTGCTTTCATCCCTAACCCTAACCCTAACCCTTCCGAAAGTCGGAGAAGCTCAAGGATGGTACCGATCGATGTGCGCTACCCCATTTAGTGGGGGTAGAGCCTACTTGCAAGTCTCTCCGACCTTCACAAAAAAAGTTATTCAAGAATATCTCCTCAGATTTGGGGGAATTTCGTCGGTCGACCTCTTCCGAAGGTCGTACAAGCTCGGGGATGGTACCAATCGATCCGCAGGACCCAAATTAGTCCAGATGCAACCACTTTCCAAGTCTCTCCGACCTTCACAAAAAAAGTTATTCAAGAATATCTCTTTCTCCTATGTGCTTTCATCCCTAACCCTAACCCTAACCCTTCCGAAAGTCGGAGAAGCTCAAGGATGGTACCGATCGATGCGCGCTACCCCATTTAGTGGGGGTAGAGCCTACTTGCAAGTCTCTCCGACCTTCACAAAAAAAGTTATTCAAGAATATCTCTTTCTCCTATGTGCTTTCATCCCTAACCCTAACCCTAACCCTTCCGAAAGTCGGAGAAGCTCAAGGATGGTACCGATCGATGTGCGCTACCCCATTTAGTGGGGGTAGAGCCTACTTGCAAGTCTCTCCGACCTTCACAAAAAAAGTTATTCAAGAATATCTCCTCAGATTTGGGGGAATTTCGTCGGTCGACCTCTTTCGAAGGTCGTACAAGCTCGGGGATGGTACCAATCGATCTGCAGGACCCAAATTAGTCCAGATGCAACCACTTTCCAAGTCTCTCCGACCTTCACAAAAAAAGTTATTCAAGAATATCTCTTTCTCCTATGTGCTTTCATCCCTAACCCTAACCCTAACCCTTCCGAAAGTCGGAGAAGCTCAAGGATGGTACCGATCGATGCGCGCTACCCCATTTAGTGGGGGTACAGCCTACTTGCAAGTCTCTCCGACCTTCACAAAAAAAGTTATTCAAGAATATCTCTTTCTCCTATGTGCTTTCATCCCTAACCCTAACCCTAACCCTTCCGAAAGTCGGAGAAGCTCAAGGATGGTACCGATCGATGTGCGCTACCCCATTTAGTGGGGGTAGAGCCTACTTGCAAGTCTCTCCGACCTTCACAAAAAAAGTTATTCAAGAATATCTCCTCAGATTTGGGGGAATTTCGTCGGTCGACCTCTTCCGAAGGTCTTACAAACTCGGGGATGGTACCAATCGATCCGCAGGACCCAAATTAGTCCAGATGCAACCACTTTCCAAGTCTCTCCGACCTTCACAAAAAAAGTTATTCAAGAATATCTCTTTCTCCTATGTGCTTTCATCCCTAACCCTAACCCTAACCCTTCCGAAAGTCGGAGAAGCTCAAGGATGGTACCGATCGATGCGCGCTACCCCATTTAGTGGGGGTAGAGCCTACTTGCAAGTCTCTCCGACCTTCACAAAAAAAGTTATTCAAGAATATCTCTTTCTCCTATGTGCTTTCATCCCTAACCCTAACCCTAACCCTTCCGAAAGTCGGAGAAGCTCAAGGATGGTACCGATCGATGTGCGCTACCCCATTTAGTGGGGGTAGAGCCTACTTGCAAGTCTCTCCGACCTTCACAAAAAAAGTTATTCAAGAATATCTCTTTCTCCTATGTGCTTTCATCCCTAACCCTAACCCTAACCCTTCCGAAAGTCGGAGAAGCTCAAGGATGGTACCGATCGATGCGCGCTACCCCATTTAGTGGGGGTAGAGCCTACTTGCAAGTCTCTCCGACCTTCACAAAAAAAGTTATTCAAGAATATCTCTTTCTCCTATGTGCTTTCATCCCTAACCCTAACCCTAACCCTTCCAAAAGTCGGAGAAGCTCAAGGATGGTACTGATCGATGCGCGCTACCCCATTTAGTGGGGGTAGAGCCTACTTGCAAGTCTCTCCGACCTTCACAAAAAAAGTTATTCAAGAATATCTCTTTCTCCTATGTGCTTTCATCCCTAACCCTAACCCTAACCCTTCCGAAAGTCGGAGAAGCTCAAGGATGGTACCGATCGATGTGCGCTACCCCATTTAGTGGGGGTAGAGCCTACTTGCAAGTCTCTCCGACCTTCACAAAAAAAGTTATTCAAGAATATCTCCTCAGATTTGGGGGAATTTCGTCGGTCGACCTCTTCCGAAGGTCGTACAAGCTCGGGGATGGTACCAATCGATCCGCAGGACCCAAATTAGTCCAGATGCAACCACTTTCCAAGTCTCTCCGACCTTCACAAAAAAAGTTATTCAAGAATATCTCTTTCTCCTATGTGCTTTCATCCCTAACCCTAACCCTAACCCTTCCGAAAGTCGGAGAAGCTCAAGGATGGTACCGATCGATGCGCGCTACCCCATTTAGTGGGGGTAGAGCCTACTTGCAAGTCTCTCCGACCTTCACAAAAAAAGTTATTCAAGAATATCTCTTTCTCCTATGTGCTTTCATCCCTAACCCTAACCCTAACCCTTCCGAAAGTCGGAGAAGCTCAAGGATGGTACCGATCGATGTGCGCTACCCCATTTAGTGGGGGTAGAGCCTACTTGCAAGTCTCTCCGACCTTCACAAAAAAAGTTATTCAAGAATATCTCCTCAGATTTGGGGGAATTTCGTCGGTCGACCTCTTCCGAAGGTCGTACAAGCTCGGGGATGGTACCAATCGATCCGCAGGACCCAAATTAGTCCAGATGCAACCACTTTCCAAGTCTCTCCGACCTTCACAAAAAAAGTTATTCAAGAATATCTCTTTCTCCTATGTGCTTTCATCCCTAACCCTAACCCTAACCCTTCCGAAAGTCGGAGAAGCTCAAGGATGGTACCGATCGATGTGCGCTACCCCATTTAGTGGGGGTAGAGCCTACTTGCAAGTCTCTCCGACCTTCACAAAAAAAGTTATTCAAGAATATCTCCTCAGATTTGGGGGAATTTCGTCGGTCGACCTCTTCCGAAGGTCGTACAAGCTCGGGGATGGTACCAATCGATCCGCAGGACCCAAATTAGTCCAGATGCAACCACTTTCCAAGTCTCTCCGACCTTCACAAAAAAAGTTATTCAAGAATATCTCTTTCTCCTATGTGCTTTCATCCCTAACCCTAACCCTAACCCTTCCGAAAGTCGGAGAAGCTCAAGGATGGTACCGATCGATGCGCGCTACCCCATTTAGTGGGGGTAGAGCCTACTTGCAAGTCTCTCCGACCTTCACAAAAAAAGTTATTCAAGAATATCTCTTTCTCCTATGTGCTTTCATCCCTAACCCTAACCCTAACCCTTCCGAAAGTCGGAGAAGCTCAAGGATGGTACCGATCGATGCGCGCTACCCCATTTAGTGGGGGTAGAGCCTACTTGCAAGTCTCTCCGACCTTCACAAAAAAAGTTATTCAAGAATATCTCTTTCTCCTATGTGCTTTCATCCCTAACCCTAACCCTAACCCTTCCGAAAGTCGGAGAAGCTCAAGGATGGTACCGATCGATGCGCGCTACCCCATTTAGTGGGGGTAGAGCCTACTTGCAAGTCTCTCCGACCTTCACAAAAAAAGTTATTCAAGAATATCTCTTTCTCCTATGTGCTTTCATCCCTAACCCTAACCCTAACCCTTCCAAAAGTCGGAGAAGCTCAAGGATGGTACTGATCGATGCGCGCTACCCCATTTAGTGGGGGTAGAGCCTACTTGCAAGTCTCTCCGACCTTCACAAAAAAAGTTATTCAAGAATATCTCTTTCTCCTATGTGCTTTCATCCCTAACCCTAACCCTAACCCTTCCGAAAGTCGGAGAAGCTCAAGGATGGTACCGATCGATGTGCGCTACCCCATTTAGTGGGGGTAGAGCCTACTTGCAAGTCTCTCCGACCTTCACAAAAAAAGTTATTCAAGAATATCTCCTCAGATTTGGGGGAATTTCGTCGGTCGACCTCTTCCGAAGGTCGTACAAGCTCGGGGATGGTACCAATCGATCCGCAGGACCCAAATTAGTCCAGATGCAACCACTTTCCAAGTCTCTCCGACCTTCACAAAAAAAGTTATTCAAGAATATCTCTTTCTCCTATGTGCTTTCATCCCTAACCCTAACCCTAACCCTTCCGAAAGTCGGAGAAGCTCAAGGATGGTACCGATCGATGTGCGCTACCCCATTTAGTGGGGGTAGAGCCTACTTGCAAGTCTCTCCGACCTTCACAAAAAAAGTTATTCAAGAATATCTCTTTCTCCTATGTGCTTTCATCCCTAACCCTAACCCTAACCCTTCCGAAAGTCGGAGAAGCTCAAGGATGGTATCGATCGATGCGCGCTACCCCATTTAGTGGGGGTAGAGCCTACTTGCAAGTCTCTCCGACCTTCACAAAAAAAGTTATTCAAGAATATCTCTTTCTCCTATGTGCTTTCATCCCTAACCCTAACCCTAACCCTTCCGAAAGTCGGAGAAGCTCAAGGATGGTACCGATCGATGCGCGCAACCCCATTTAGTGGGGGTACAGCCTACTTGCAAGTCTCTCCGACCTTCACAAAAAAAGTTATTCAAGAATATCTCCTCAGATTTGGGGGAATTTCGTCGGTCGACCTCTTCCGAAGGTCGTACAAGCTCGGGGATGGTACCAATCGATCCGCAGGACCCAAATTAGTCCAAATGCAACCACTTTACAAGTCTCTCCGACCTTCACAAAAAAAGTTATTCAAGAATATCTCTTTCTCCTATGTGCTTTCATCCCTAACCCTAACCCTAACCCTTCCGAAAGTCGGAGAAGCTCAAGGATGGTACCGATCGATGCGCGCTACCCCATTTAGTGGGGGTAGAGCCTACTTGCAAGTCTCTCCGACCTTCACAAAAAAAGTTATTCAAGAATATCTCCTCAGATTTGGGGGAATTTCGTCGGTCGACCTCTTCCGAAGGTCGTACAAGCTCGGGGATGGTAGCAATCGATCTGCAGGACCCAAATTAGTCCAGATGCAACCACTTTCCAAGTCTCTCCGACCTTCACAAAAAAAGTTATTCAAGAATATCTCTTTCTCCTATGTGCTTTCATCCCTAACCCTAACCCTAACCCTTCCGAAAGTCGGAGAAGCTCAAGGATGGTACCGATCGATGCGCGTTACCCCATTTAGTGGGGGTAGAGCCTACTTGCAAGTCTCTCCGACCTTCACAAAAAAAGTTATTCAAGAATATCTCTTTCTCCTATGTGCTTTCATCCCTAACCCTAACCCTAACCCTTCCGAAAGTCGGAGAAGCTCAAGGATGGTACCGATCGATGCGCGCTACCCCATTTAGTGGGGGTAGAGCCTACTTGCAAGTCTCTCCGACCTTCACAAAAAAAGTTATTCAAGAATATCTCTTTCTCCTATGTGCTTTCATCCCTAACCCTAACCCTAACCCTTCCGAAAGTCGGAGAAGCTCAAGGATGGTACCGATCGATGCGCGTTACCCCATTTAGTGGGGGTAGAGCCTACTTGCAAGTCTCTCCGACCTTCACAAAAAAAGTTATTCAAGAATATCTCTTTCTCCTATGTGCTTTCATCCCTAACCCTAACCCTAACCCTTCCGAAAGTCGGAGAAGCTCAAGGATGGTACTGATCGATGCGCGCAACCCCATTTAGTGGGGGTAGAGCCTACTTGCAAGTCTCTCCGACCTTCACAAAAAAAGTTATTCAAGAATATCTCCTCAGATTTGGGGGAATTTCGTCGTTCGACCTCTTCCGAAGGTCGTACAAGCTCGGGGATGGTACCAATCGATCCGCAGGACCCAAATTAGTCCAGATGCAACCACTTTCCAAGTCTCTCCGACCTTCACAAAAAAAGTTATTCAAGAATATCTCTTTCTCCTATGTGCTTTCATCCCTAACCCTAACCCTAACCCTTCCGAAAGTCGGAGAAGCTCAAGGATGGTACCGATCGATGCGCGCTACCCCATTTAGTGGGGGTAGAGCCTACTTGCAAGTCTCTCCGACCTTCACAAAAAAAGTTATTCAAGAATATCTCTTTCTCCTATGTGCTTTCATCCCTAACCCTAACCCTAACCCTTCCGAAAGTCGGAGAAGCTCAAGGATGGTACCGATCGATGCGCGCTACCCCATTTAGTGGGGGTAGAGCCTACTTGCAAGTCTCTCCGACCTTCACAAAAAAAGTTATTCAAGAATATCTCCTCAGATTTGGGGGAATTTCGTCGGTCGACCTCTTCCGAAGGTCGTACAAGCTCGGGGATGGTACCAATCGATCCGCAGGACCCAAATTAGTCCAGATGCAACCACTTTCCAAGTCTCTCCGACCTTCACAAAAAAAGTTATTCAAGAATATCTCTTTCTCCTATGTGCTTTCATCCCTAACCCTAACCCTAACCCTTCCGAAAGTCGGAGAAGCTCAAGGATGGTACCGATCGATGTGCGCTACCCCATTTAGTGGGGGTAGAGCCTACTTGCAAGTCTCTCCGACCTTCACAAAAAAAGTTATTCAAGAATATCTCTTTCTCCTATGTGCTTTCATCCCTAACCCTAACCCTAACCCTTCCGAAAGTCGGAGAAGCTCAAGGATGGTATCGATCGATGCGCGCTACCCCATTTAGTGGGGGTAGAGCCTACTTGCAAGTCTCTCCGACCTTCACAAAAAAAGTTATTCAAGAATATCTCTTTCTCCTATGTGCTTTCATCCCTAACCCTAACCCTAACCCTTCCGAAAGTCGGAGAAGCTCAAGGATGGTACCGATCGATGCGCGCAACCCCATTTAGTGGGGGTACAGCCTACTTGCAAGTCTCTCCGACCTTCACAAAAAAAGTTATTCAAGAATATCTCCTCAGATTTGGGGGAATTTCGTCGGTCGACCTCTTCCGAAGGTCGTACAAGCTCGGGGATGGTACCAATCGATCCGCAGGACCCAAATTAGTCCAAATGCAACCACTTTACAAGTCTCTCCGACCTTCACAAAAAAAGTTATTCAAGAATATCTCTTTCTCCTATGTGCTTTCATCCCTAACCCTAACCCTAACCCTTCCGAAAGTCGGAGAAGCTCAAGGATGGTACCGATCGATGCGCGCTACCCCATTTAGTGGGGGTAGAGCCTACTTGCAAGTCTCTCCGACCTTCACAAAAAAAGTTATTCAAGAATATCTCCTCAGATTTGGGGGAATTTCGTCGGTCGACCTCTTCCGAAGGTCGTACAAGCTCGGGGATGGTAGCAATCGATCTGCAGGACCCAAATTAGTCCAGATGCAACCACTTTCCAAGTCTCTCCGACCTTCACAAAAAAAGTTATTCAAGAATATCTCTTTCTCCTATGTGCTTTCATCCCTAACCCTAACCCTAACCCTTCCGAAAGTCGGAGAAGCTCAAGGATGGTACCGATCGATGCGCGTTACCCCATTTAGTGGGGGTAGAGCCTACTTGCAAGTCTCTCCGACCTTCACAAAAAAAGTTATTCAAGAATATCTCTTTCTCCTATGTGCTTTCATCCCTAACCCTAACCCTAACCCTTCCGAAAGTCGGAGAAGCTCAAGGATGGTACCGATCGATGCGCGCTACCCCATTTAGTGGGGGTAGAGCCTACTTGCAAGTCTCTCCGACCTTCACAAAAAAAGTTATTCAAGAATATCTCTTTCTCCTATGTGCTTTCATCCCTAACCCTAACCCTAACCCTTCCGAAAGTCGGAGAAGCTCAAGGATGGTACCGATCGATGCGCGTTACCCCATTTAGTGGGGGTAGAGCCTACTTGCAAGTCTCTCCGACCTTCACAAAAAAAGTTATTCAAGAATATCTCTTTCTCCTATGTGCTTTCATCCCTAACCCTAACCCTAACCCTTCCGAAAGTCGGAGAAGCTCAAGGATGGTACTGATCGATGCGCGCAACCCCATTTAGTGGGGGTAGAGCCTACTTGCAAGTCTCTCCGACCTTCACAAAAAAAGTTATTCAAGAATATCTCCTCAGATTTGGGGGAATTTCGTCGGTCGACCTCTTCCGAAGGTCGTACAAGCTCGGGGATGGTACCAATCGATCCGCAGGACCCAAATTAGTCCAGATGCAACCACTTTCCAAGTCTCTCCGACCTTCACAAAAAAAGTTATTCAAGAATATCTCTTTCTCCTATGTGCTTTCATCCCTAACCCTAACCCTAACCCTTCCGAAAGTCGGAGAAGCTCAAGGATGGTACCGATCGATGCGCGCTACCCCATTTAGTGGGGGTAGAGCCTACTTGCAAGTCTCTCCGACCTTCACAAAAAAAGTTATTCAAGAATATCTCTTTCTCCTATGTGCTTTCATCCCTAACCCTAACCCTAACCCTTCCGAAAGTCGGAGAAGCTCAAGGATGGTACCGATCGATGCGCGCTACCCCATTTAGTGGGGGTAGAGCCTACTTGCAAGTCTCTCCGACCTTCACAAAAAAAGTTATTCAAGAATATCTCCTCAGATTTGGGGGAATTTCGTCGGTCGACCTCTTCCGAAGGTCGTACAAGCTCGGGGATGGTACCAATCGATCCGCAGGACCCAAATTAGTCCAGATGCAACCACTTTCCAAGTCTCTCCGACCTTCACAAAAAAAGTTATTCAAGAATATCTCTTTCTCCTATGTGCTTTCATCCCTAACCCTAACCCTAACCCTTCCGAAAGTCGGAGAAGCTCAAGGATGGTACCGATCGATGCGCGCTACCCCATTTAGTGGGGGTAGAGCCTACTTGCAAGTCTCTCCGACCTTCACAAAAAAAGTTATTCAAGAATATCTCTTTCTCCTATGTGCTTTCATCCCTAACCCTAACCCTAACCCTTCCGAAAGTCGGAGAAGCTCAAGGATGGTACCGATCGATGCGCGCTACCCCATTTAGTGGGGGTAGAGCCTACTTGCAAGTCTCTCCGACCTTCACAAAAAAAGTTATTCAAGAATATCTCTTTCTCCTATGTGCTTTCATCCCTAACCCTAACCCTTCCGAAAGTCGGAGAAGCTCAAGGATGGTACCGATCGATGTGCGCTACCCCATTTAGTGGGGGTAGAGCCTACTTGCAAGTCTCTCCGACCTTCACAAAAAAAGTTATTCAAGAATATCTCCTCAGATTTGGGGGAATTTCGTCGGTCGACCTCTTCCGAAGGTCGTACAAGCTCGGGGATGGTACCAATCGATCCGCAGGACCCAAATTAGTCCAGATGCAACCACTTTCCAAGTCTCTCCGACCTTCACAAAAAAAGTTATTCAAGAATATCTCTTTCTCCTATGTGCTTTCATCCCTAACCCTAACCCTAACCCTTCCGAAAGTCGGAGAAGCTCAAGGATTGTACCGATCGATGCGCGCTACCCCATTTAGTGGGGGTAGAGCCTACTTGCAAGTCTCTCCGACCTTCACAAAAAAAGTTATTCAAGAATATCTCTTTCTCCTATGTGCTTTCATCCCTAACCCTAACCCTAACCCTTCCGAAAGTCGGAGAAGCTCAAGGATGGTACCGATCGATGCGCGCTACCCCATTTAGTGGGGGTAAAGCCTACTTGCAAGTCTCTCCGACCTTCACAAAAAAAGTTATTCAAGAATATCTCTTTCTCCTATGTGCTTTCATCCCTAACCCTAACCCTTCCGAAAGTCGGAGAAGCTCAAGGATGGTACCGATCGATGCGCGCAACCCCATTTAGTGGGGGTAGAGCCTACTTGCAAGTCTCTCCGACCTTCACAAAAAAAGTTATTCAAGAATATCTCCTCAGATTTGGGGGAATTTCGTCGGTCGACCTCTTCCGAAGGTCGTACAAGCTCGGGGATGGTACCAATCGATCCGCAGGACCCAAATTAGTCCAGATGCAACCACTTTCCAAGTCTCTCCGACCTTCACAAAAAAAGTTATTCAAGAATATCTCTTTCTCCTATGTGCTTTCATCCCTAACCCTAACCCTTCCGAAAGTCGGAGAAGCTCAAGGATGGTACCGATCGATGCGCGCTACCCCATTTAGTGGGGGTAGAGCCTACTTGCAAGTCTCTCCGACCTTCACAAAAAAAGTTATTCAAGAATATCTCTTTCTCCTATGTGCTTTCATCCCTAACCCTAACCCTAACCCTTCCGAAAGTCGGAGAAGCTCAAGGATGGTACCGATCGATGCGCGCTACCCCATTTAGTGGGGGTAGAGCCTACTTGCAAGTCTCTCCGACCTTCACAAAAAAAGTTATTCAAGAATATCTCCTCAGATTTGGGGGAATTTCGTCGGTCGACCTCTTCCGAAGGTCGTACAAGCTCGGGGATGGTACCAATCGATCCGCAGGACCCAAATTAGTCCAGATGAAACCACTTTCCAAGTCTCTCCGACCTTCACAAAAAAAGTTATTCAAGAATATCTCTTTCTCCTATGTGCTTTCATCCCTAACCCTAACCCTAACCCTTCCGAAAGTCGGAAAAGCTCAAGGATGGTACCGATCGATGCGAGCTACCCCATTTAGTGGGGGTAGAGCCTACTTGCAAGTCTCTCCGACCTTCACAAAAAAAGTTATTCAAGAATATCTCTTTCTCCTATGTGCTTTCATCCCTAACCCTAACCCTAACCCTTCCGAAAGTCGGAGAAGCTCAAGGATGGTACCGATCGATGCGCGCTACCCCATTTAGTGGGGGTAGAGCCTACTTGCAAGTCTCTCCGACCTTCACAAAAAAAGTTATTCAAGAATATCTCTTTCTCCTATGTGCTTTCATCCCTAACCCTAACCCTAACCCTTCCGAAAGTCGGAGAAGCTCAAGGATAGTACCGATCGATGCGCGCTACCCCATTTAGTGGGGGTAGAGCCTACTTGCAAGTCTCTCCGACCTTCACAAAAAAAGTTATTCAAGAATATCTCTTTCTCCTATGTGCTTTCATCCCTAACCCTAACCCTAACCCTTCCGAAAGTCGGAGAAGCTCAAGGATGGTACCGATCGATGCGCGCTACCCCATTTAGTGGGGGTAGAGCCTACTTGCAAGTCTCTCCGACCTTCACAAAAAAAGTTATTCAAGAATATCTCTTTCTCCTATGTGCTTTCATCCCTAACCCTAACCCTAACCCTTCCGAAAGTCGGAGAAGCTCAAGGATGGTACCGATCGATGCGCGCAACCCCATTTAGTGGGGGTACAGCCTACTTGCAAGTCTCTCCGACCTTCACAAAAAAAGTTATTCAAGAATATCTCCTCAGATTTGGGGGAATTTCGTCGGTCGACCTCTTCCGAAGGTCGTACAAGCTCGGGGATGGTACCAATCGATCCGCAGGACCCAAATTAGTCCAGATGCAACCACTTTCCAAGTCTCTCCGACCTTCACAAAAAAAGTTATTCAAGAATATCTCTTTCTCCTATGTGCTTTCATCCCTAACCCTAACCCTAACCCTTCCGAAAGTCGGAGAAGCTCAAGGATGGTACCGATCGATGCGCGCTACCCCATTTAGTGGGGGTAGAGCCTACTTGCAAGTCTCTCCGACCTTCACAAAAAAAGTTATTCAAGAATATCTCCTCAGATTTGGGGGAATTTCGTCGGTCGACCTCTTCCGAAGGTCGTACAAGCTCGGGGATGGTACCAATCGATCCGCAGGACCCAAATTAGTCCAGATGCAACCACTTTCCAAGTCTCTCCGACCTTCACAAAAAAAGTTATTCAAGAATATCTCTTTCTCCTATGTGCTTTCATCCCTAACCCTAACCCTAACCCTTCCGAAAGTCGGAGAAGCTCAAGGATGGTACCGATCGATGCGCGCTACCCCATTTAGTGGGGGTAGAGCCTACTTGCAAGTCTCTCCGACCTTCACAAAAAAAGTTATTCAAGAATATCTCTTTCTCCTATGTGCTTTCATCCCTAACCCTAACCCTAACCCTTCCGAAAGTCGGAGAAGCTCAAGGATGGTACCGATCGATGCGCGCTACCCCATTTAGTGGGGGTAAAGCCTACTTGCAAGTCTCTCCGACCTTCACAAAAAAAGTTATTCAAGAATATCTCTTTCTCCTATGTGCTTTCATCCCTAACCCTAACCCTTCCGAAAGTCGGAGAAGCTCAAGGATGGTACCGATCGATGCGCGCAACCCCATTTAGTGGGGGTAGAGCCTACTTGCAAGTCTCTCCGACCTTCACAAAAAAAGTTATTCAAGAATATCTCCTCAGATTTGGGGGAATTTCGTCGGTCGACCTCTTCCGAAGGTCGTACAAGCTCGGGGATGGTACCAATCGATCCGCAGGACCCAAATTAGTCCAGATGCAACCACTTTCCAAGTCTCTCCGACCTTCACAAAAAAAGTTATTCAAGAATATCTCTTTCTCCTATGTGCTTTCATCCCTAACCCTAACCCTTCCGAAAGTCGGAGAAGCTCAAGGATGGTACCGATCGATGTGCGCTACCCCATTTAGTGGGGGTAGAGCCTACTTGCAAGTCTCTCCGACCTTCACAAAAAAAGTTATTCAAGAATATCTCTTTCTCCTATGTGCTTTCATCCCTAACCCTAACCCTAACCCTTCCGAAAGTCGGAGAAGCTCAAGGATGGTACCGATCGATGCGCGCTACCCCATTTAGTGGGGGTAGAGCCTACTTGCAAGTCTCTCCGACCTTCACAAAAAAAGTTATTCAAGAATATCTCCTCAGATTTGGGGGAATTTCGTCGGTCGACCTCTTCCGAAGGTCGTACAAGCTCAAGGATGGTACCAATCGATCCGCAGGACCCAAATTAGTCCAGATGAAACCACTTTCCAAGTCTCTCCGACCTTCACAAAAAAAGTTATTCAAGAATATCTCTTTCTCCTATGTGCTTTCATCCCTAACCCTAACCCTAACCCTTCCGAAAGTCGGAGAAGCTCAAGGATGGTACCGATCGATGCGAGCTACCCCATTTAGTGGGGGTAGAGCCTACTTGCAAGTCTCTCCGACCTTCACAAAAAAAGTTATTCAAGAATATCTCTTTCTCCTATGTGCTTTCATCCCTAACCCTAACCCTAACCCTTCCGAAAGTCGGAGAAGCTCAAGGATGGTACCGATCGATGCGCGCTACCCCATTTAGTGGGGGTAGAGCCTACTTGCAAGTCTCTCCGACCTTCACAAAAAAAGTTATTCAAGAATATCTCTTTCTCCTATGTGCTTTCATCCCTAACCCTAACCCTAACCCTTCCGAAAGTCGGAGAAGCTCAAGGATAGTACCGATCGATGCGCGCTACCCCATTTAGTGGGGGTAGAGCCTACTTGCAAGTCTCTCCGACCTTCACAAAAAAAGTTATTCAAGAATATCTCTTTCTCCTATGTGCTTTCATCCCTAACCCTAACCCTAACCCTTCCGAAAGTCGGAGAAGCTCAAGGATGGTACCGATCGATGCGCGCTACCCCATTTAGTGGGGGTAGAGCCTACTTGCAAGTCTCTCCGACCTTCACAAAAAAAGTTATTCAAGAATATCTCTTTCTCCTATGTGCTTTCATCCCTAACCCTAACCCTAACCCTTCCGAAAGTCGGAGAAGCTCAAGGATGGTACCGATCGATGCGCGCAACCCCATTTAGTGGGGGTACAGCCTACTTGCAAGTCTCTCCGACCTTCACAAAAAAAGTTATTCAAGAATATCTCCTCAGATTTGGGGGAATTTCGTCGGTCGACCTCTTCCGAAGGTCGTACAAGCTCGGGGATGGTACCAATCGATCCGCAGGACCCAAATTAGTCCAGATGCAACCACTTTCCAAGTCTCTCCGACCTTCACAAAAAAAGTTATTCAAGAATATCTCTTTCTCCTATGTGCTTTCATCCCTAACCCTAACCCTAACCCTTCCGAAAGTCGGAGAAGCTCAAGGATGGTACCGATCGATGCGCGCTACCCCATTTAGTGGGGGTAGAGCCTACTTGCAAGTCTCTCCGACCTTCACAAAAAAAGTTATTCAAGAATATCTCCTCAGATTTGGGGGAATTTCGTCGGTCGACCTCTTCCGAAGGTCGTACAAGCTCGGGGATGGTAGCAATCGATCTGCAGGACCCAAATTAGTCCAGATGCAACCACTTTCCAAGTCTCTCCGACCTTCACAAAAAAAGTTATTCAAGAATATCTCTTTCTCCTATGTGCTTTCATCCCTAACCCTAACCCTAACCCTTCCGAAAGTCGGAGAAGCTCAAAGATGGTACCGATCGATGCGCGCTACCCCATTTAGTGGGGGTAGAGCCTACTTGCAAGTCTCTCCGACCTTCACAAAAAAAGTTATTCAAGAATATCTCTTTCTCCTATGTGCTTTCATCCCTAACCCTAACCCTAACCCTTCCGAAAGTCGGAGAAGCTCAAGGATGGTACCGATCGATGCGCGCTACCCCATTTAGTGGGGGTAGAGCCTACTTGCAAGTCTCTCCGACCTTCACAAAAAAAGTTATTCAAGAATATCTCTTTCTCCTATGTGCTTTCATCCCTAACCCTAACCCTAACCCTTCCGAAAGTCGGAGAAGCTCAAGGATGGTACCGATCGATGCGCGTTACCCCATTTAGTGGGGGTAGAGCCTACTTGCAAGTCTCTCCGACCTTCACAAAAAAAGTTATTCAAGAATATCTCTTTCTCCTATGTGCTTTCATCCCTAACCCTAACCCTTCCGAAAGTCGGAGAAGCTCAAGGATGGTACTGATCGATGCGCGCAACCCCATTTAGTGGGGGTAGAGCCTACTTGCAAGTCTCTCCGACCTTCACAAAAAAAGTTATTCAAGAATATCTCCTCAGATTTGGGGGAATTTCGTCGGTCGACCTCTTCCGAAGGTCGTACAAGCTCGGGGATGGTACCAATCGATCCGCAGGACCCAAATTAGTCCAGATGCAACCACTTTCCAAGTCTCTCCGACCTTCACAAAAAAAGTTATTCAAGAATATCTCTTTCTCCTATGTGCTTTCATCCCTAACCCTAACCCTAACCCTTCCGAAAGTCGGAGAAGCTCAAGGATGGTACCGATCGATGCGCGCTACCCCATTTAGTGGGGGTAGAGCCTACTTGCAAGTCTCTCCGACCTTCACAAAAAAAGTTATTCAAGAATATCTCTTTCTCCTATGTGCTTTCATCCCTAACCCTAACCCTAACCCTTCCGAAAGTCGGAGAAGCTCAAGGATGGTACCGATCGATGCGCGCTACCCCATTTAGTGGGGGTAGAGCCTACTTGCAAGTCTCTCCGACCTTCACAAAAAAAGTTATTCAAGAATATCTCCTCAGATTTGGGGGAATTTCGTCGGTCGACCTCTTCCGAAGGTCGTACAAGCTCGGGGATGGTACCAATCGATCCGCAGGACCCAAATTAGTCCAGATGCAACCACTTTCCAAGTCTCTCCGACCTTCACAAAAAAAGTTATTCAAGAATATCTCTTTCTCCTATGTGCTTTCATCCCTAACCCTAACCCTAACCCTTCCGAAAGTCGGAGAAGCTCAAGGATGGTACCGATCGATGCGCGCTACCCCATTTAGTGGGGGTAAAGCCTACTTGCAAGTCTCTCCGACCTTCACAAAAAAAGTTATTCAAGAATATCTCTTTCTCCTATGTGCTTTCATCCCTAACCCTAACCCTAACCCTTCCGAAAGTCGGAGAAGCTCAAGGATGGTACCGATCGATGCGCGCTACCCCATTTAGTGGGGGTAGAGCCTACTTGCAAGTCTCTCCGACCTTCACAAAAAAAGTTATTCAAGAATATCTCTTTCTCCTATGTGCTTTCATCCCTAACCCTAACCCTTCCGAAAGTCGGAGAAGCTCAAGGATGGTACCGATCGATGTGCGCTACCCCATTTAGTGGGGGTAGAGCCTACTTGCAAGTCTCTCCGACCTTCACAAAAAAAGTTATTCAAGAATATCTCCTCAGATTTGGGGGAATTTCGTCGGTCGACCTCTTCCGAAGGTCGTACAAGCTCGGGGATGGTACCAATCGATCCGCAGGACCCAAATTAGTCCAGATGCAACCACTTTCCAAGTCTCTCCGACCTTCACAAAAAAAGTTATTCAAGAATATCTCTTTCTCCTATGTGCTTTCATCCCTAACCCTAACCCTTCCGAAAGTCGGAGAAGCTCAAGGATGGTACCGATCGATGTGCGCTACCCCATTTAGTGGGGGTAGAGCCTACTTGCAAGTCTCTCCGACCTTCACAAAAAAAGTTATTCAAGAATATCTCTTTCTCCTATGTGCTTTCATCCCTAACCCTAACCCTTCCGAAAGTCGGAGAAGCTCAAGGATGGTACCGATCGATGTGCGCTACCCCATTTAGTGGGGGTAGAGCCTACTTGCAAGTCTCTCCGACCTTCACAAAAAAAGTTATTCAAGAATATCTCCTCAGATTTGGGGGAATTTCGTCGGTCGACCTCTTACGAAGGTCGTACAAGCTCGGGGATGGTACCAATCGATCCGCAGGACCCAAATTAGTCCAGATGCAACCACTTTCCAAGTCTCTCCGACCTTCACAAAAAAAGTTATTCAAGAATATCTCTTTCTCCTATGTGCTTTCATCCCTAACCCTAACCCTAACCCTTCCGAAAGTCGGAGAAGCTCAAGGATGGTACCGATCGATGCGCGCTACCCCATTTAGTGGGGGTAGAGCCTACTTGCAAGTCTCTCCGACCTTCACAAAAAAAGTTATTCAAGAATATCTCTTTCTCCTATGTGCTTTCATCCCTAACCCTAACCCTAACCCTTCCGAAAGTCGGAGAAGCTCAAGGATGGTACCGATCGATGCGCGCTACCCCATTTAGTGGGGGTAAAGCCTACTTGCAAGTCTCTCCGACCTTCACAAAAAAAGTTATTCAAGAATATCTCTTTCTCCTATGTGCTTTCATCCCTAACCCTAACCCTTCCGAAAGTCGGAGAAGCTCAAGGATGGTACCGATCGATGCGCGCAACCCCATTTAGTGGGGGTAGAGCCTACTTGCAAGTCTCTCCGACCTTCACAAAAAAAGTTATTCAAGAATATCTCCTCAGATTTGGGGGAATTTCGTCGGTCGACCTCTTCCGAAGGTCGTACAAGCTCGGGGATGGTACCAATCGATCTGCAGGACCCAAATTAGTCCAGATGCAACCACTTTCCAAGTCTCTCCGACCTTCACAAAAAAAGTTATTCAAGAATATCTCTTTCTCCTATGTGCTTTCATCCCTAACCCTAACCCTAACCCTTCCGAAAGTCGGAGAAGCTCAAGGATGGTACCGATCGATGCGCGCTACCCCATTTAGTGGGGGTAGAGCCTACTTGCAAGTCTCTCCGACCTTCACAAAAAAAGTTATTCAAGAATATCTCTTTCTCCTATGTGCTTTCATCCCTAACCCTAACCCTTCCGAAAGTCGGAGAAGCTCAAGGATGGTACCGATCGATGTGCGCTACCCCATTTAGTGGGGGTAGAGCCTACTTGCAAGTCTCTCCGACCTTCACAAAAAAAGTTATTCAAGAATATCTCTTTCTCCTATGTGCTTTCATCCCTAACCCTAACCCTTCCGAAAGTCGGAGAAGCTCAAGGATGGTACCGATCGATGTGCGCTACCCCATTTAGTGGGGGTAGAGCCTACTTGCAAGTCTCTCCGACCTTCACAAAAAAAGTTATTCAAGAATATCTCCTCAGATTTGGGGGAATTTCGTCGGTCGACCTCTTCCGAAGGTCGTACAAGCTCGGGGATGGTACCAATCGATCCGCAGGACCCAAATTAGTCCAGATGCAACCACTTTCCAAGTCTCTCCGACCTTCACAAAAAAAGTTATTCAAGAATATCTCTTTCTCCTATGTGCTTTCATCCCTAACCCTAACCCTAACCCTTCCGAAAGTCGGAGAAGCTCAAGGATGGTACCGATCGATGCGCGCTACCCCATTTAGTGGGGGTAGAGCCTACTTGCAAGTCTCTCCGACCTTCACAAAAAAAGTTATTCAAGAATATCTCTTTCTCCTATGTGCTTTCATCCCTAACCCTAACCCTAACCCTTCCGAAAGTCGGAGAAGCTCAAGGATGGTACCGATCGATGCGCGCTACCCCATTTAGTGGGGGTAAAGCCTACTTGCAAGTCTCTCCGACCTTCACAAAAAAAGTTATTCAAGAATATCTCTTTCTCCTATGTGCTTTCATCCCTAACCCTAACCCTAACCCTTCCGAAAGTCGGAGAAGCTCAAGGATGGTACCGATCGATGCGCGCAACCCCATTTAGTGGGGGTAGAGCCTACTTGCAAGTCTCTCCGACCTTCACAAAAAAAGTTATTCAAGAATATCTCCTCAGATTTGGGGGAATTTCGTCGGTCGACCTCTTCCGAAGGTCGTACAAGCTCGGGGATGGTACCAATCGATCTGCAGGACCCAAATTAGTCCAGATGCAACCACTTTCCAAGTCTCTCCGACCTTCACAAAAAAAGTTATTCAAGAATATCTCTTTCTCCTATGTGCTTTCATCCCTAACCCTAACCCTAACCCTTCCGAAAGTCGGAGAAGCTCAAGGATGGTACCGATCGATGCGCGCTACCCCATTTAGTGGGGGTAGAGCCTACTTGCAAGTCTCTCCGACCTTCACAAAAAAAGTTATTCAAGAATATCTCTTTCTCCTATGTGCTTTCATCCCTAACCCTAACCCTAACCCTTCCGAAAGTCGGAGAAGCTCAAGGATGGTACCGATCGATGCGCGCTACCCCATTTAGTGGGGGTAGAGCCTACTTGCAAGTCTCTCCGACCTTCACAAAAAAAGTTATTCAAGAATATCTCCTCAGATTTGGGGGAATTTCGTCGGTCGACCTCTTCCGAAGGTCGTACAAGCTCGGGGATGGTACCAATCGATCCGCAGGACCCAAATTAGTCCAGATGCAACCACTTTCCAAGTCTCTCCGACCTTCACAAAAAAAGTTATTCAAGAATATCTCTTTCTCCTATGTGCTTTCATCCCTAACCCTAACCCTAACCCTTCCGAAAGTCGGAGAAGCTCAAGGATGGTACCGATCGATGCGCGCTACCCCATTTAGTGGGGGTAGAGCCTACTTGCAAGTCTCTCCGACCTTCACAAAAAAAGTTATTCAAGAATATCTCTTTCTCCTATGTGCTTTCATCCCTAACCCTAACCCTAACCCTTCCGAAAGTCGGAGAAGCTCAAGGATGGTACCGATCGATGCGCGCAACCCCATTTAGTGGGGGTACAGCCTACTTGCAAGTCTCTCCGACCTTCACAAAAAAAGTTATTCAAGAATATCTCCTCAGATTTGGGGGAATTTCGTCGGTCGACCTCTTCCGAAGGTCGTACAAGCTCGGGGATGGTACCAATCGATCCGCAGGACCCAAATTAGTCCAGATGCAACCACTTTTCAAGTCTCTCCGACCTTCACAAAAAAAGTTATTCAAGAATATCTCTTTCTCCTATGTGCTTTCATCCCTAACCCTAACCCTAACCCTTCCGAAAGTCGGAGAAGCTCAAGGATGGTACCGATCGATGCGCGCTACCCCATTTAGTGGGGGTAGAGCCTATTTGCAAGTCTCTCCGACCTTCACAAAAAAAGTTATTCAAGAATATCTCCTCAGATTTGGGGGAATTTCGTCGGTCGACCTCTTCCGAAGGTCGTACAAGCTCGGGGATGGTAGCAATCGATCCGCAGGACCCAAATTAGTCCAGATGCAACCACTTTCCAAGTCTCTCCGACCTTCACAAAAAAAGTTATTCAAGAATATCTCTTTCTCCTATGTGCTTTCATCCCTAACCCTAACCCTAACCCTTCCGAAAGTCGGAGAAGCTCAAGGATGGTACTGATCGATGCGCGCTACCCCATTTAGTGGGGGTAGAGCCTACTTGCAAGTCTCTCCGACCTTCACAAAAAAAGTTAT
This sequence comes from Limanda limanda, assembly GCF_963576545.1. NCBI lineage: Eukaryota > Metazoa > Chordata > Actinopteri > Pleuronectiformes > Pleuronectidae > Limanda > Limanda limanda. The sequence goes on along the minus strand of NW_026870694.1, from coordinate 64,362 downwards.
TCAAGAATATCTCTTTCTCCTATGTGCTTTCATCCCTAACCCTAACCCTTCCGAAAGTCGGAGAAGCTCAAGGATGGTACCGATCGATGCGCGCAACCCCATTTAGTGGGGGTACAGCCTACTTGCAAGTCTCTCCGACCTTCACAAAAAAAGTTATTCAAGAATATCTCCTCAGATTTGGGGGAATTTCGTCGGTCGACCTCTTCCGAAGGTCGTACAAGCTCGGGGATGGTACCAATCGATCCGCAGGACCCAAATTAGTCCAGATGCAACCACTTTTCAAGTCTCTCCGACCTTCACAAAAAAAGTTATTCAAGAATATCTCTTTCTCCTATGTGCTTTCATCCCTAACCCTAACCCTAACCCTTCCGAAAGTCGGAGAAGCTCAAGGATGGTACCGATCGATGCGCGCTACCCCATTTAGTGGGGGTAGAGCCTACTTGCAAGTCTCTCCGACCTTCACAAAAAAAGTTATTCAAGAATATCTCTTTCTCCTATGTGCTTTCATCCCTAACCCTAACCCTAACCCTTCCGAAATTCGGAGAAGCTCAAGGATGGTACCGATCGATGCGCGCAACCCCATTTAGTGGGGGTAGAGCCTACTTGCAAGTCTCTCCGACCTTCACAAAAAAAGTTATTCAAGAATATCTCCTCAGATTTGGGGGAATTTCGTCGGTCGACCTCTTCCGAAGGTCGTACAAGCTCGGGGATGGTACCAATCGATCTGCAGGACCCAAATTAGTCCAGATGCAACCACTTTCCAAGTCTCTCCGACCTTCACAAAAAAAGTTATTCAAGAATATCTCTTTCTCCTATGTGCTTTCATCCCTAACCCTAACCCTAACCCTTCCGAAAGTCGGAGAAGCTCAAGGATGGTACCGATCGATGCGCGCTACCCCATTTAGTGGGGGTAGAGCCTACTTGCAAGTCTCTCCGACCTTCACAAAAAAAGTTATTCAAGAATATCTCTTTCTCCTATGTGCTTTCATCCCTAACCCTAACCCTAACCCTTCCGAAAGTCGGAGAAGCTCAAGGATGGTACCGATCGATGTGCGCTACCCCATTTAGTGGGGGTAGAGCCTACTTGCAAGTCTCTCCGACCTTCACAAAAAAAGTTATTCAAGAATATCTCCTCAGATTTGGGGGAATTTCGTCGTTCGACCTCTTCCGAAGGTCGTACAAGCTCGGGGATGGTACCAATCGATCCGCAGGACCCAAATTAGTCCAGATGCAACCACTTTCCAAGTCTCTCCGACCTTCACAAAAAAAGTTATTCAAGAATATCTCTTTCTCCTATGTGCTTTCATCCCTAACCCTAACCCTAACCCTTCCGAAAGTCGGAGAAGCTCAAGGATGGTACCGATCGATGCGAGCTACCCCATTTAGTGGGGGTAGAGCCTACTTGCAAGTCTCTCCGATCTTCACAAAAAAAGTTATTCAAGAATATCTCTTTCTCCTATGTGCTTTCATCCCTAACCCTAACCCTAACCCTTCCGAAAGTCGGAGAAGCTCAAGGATGGTACCGATCGATGTGCGCAACCCCATTTAGTGGGGGTACAGCCTACTTGCAAGTCTCTCCGACCTTCACAAAAAAAGTTATTCAAGAATATCTCCTCAGATTTGGGGGAATTTCGTCGGTCGACCTCTTCCGAAGGTCGTACAAGCTCGGGGATGGTAGCAATCGATCCGCAGGACCCAAATTAGTCCAGATGCAACCACTTTCCAAGTCTCTCCGACCTTCACAAAAAAAGTTATTCAAGAATATCTCTTTCTCCTATGTGCTTTCATCCCTAACCCTAACCCTAACCCTTCCGAAAGTCGGAGAAGCTCAAGGATGGTACCGATCGATGCGCGCTACCCCATTTAGTGGGGGTAGAGCCTACTTGCAAGTCTCTCCGACCTTCACAAAAAAAGTTATTCAAGAATATCTCTTTCTCCTATGTGCTTTCATCCCTAACCCTAACCCTAACCCTTCCAAAATTCGGAGAAGCTCAAGGATGGTACCGATCGATGCGCGCAACCCCATTTAGTGGGGGTAGAGCCTACTTGCAAGTCTCTCCGACCTTCACAAAAAAAGTTATTCAAGAATATCTCCTCAGATTTGGGGGAATTTCGTCGGTCGACCTCTTCCGAAGGTCGTACAAGCTCGGGGATGGTACCAATCGATCCGCAGGACCCAAATTAGTCCAGATGCAACCACTTTCCAAGTCTCTCCGACCTTCACAAAAAAAGTTATTCAAGAATATCTCTTTCTCCTATGTGCTTTCATCCCTAACCCTAACCCTAACCCTTCCGAAAGTCGGAGAAGCTCAAGGATGGTACCGATCGATGCGCGCTACCCCATTTAGTGGGGGTAGAGCCTACTTGCAAGTCTCTCCGACCTTCACAAAAAAAGTTATTCAAGAATATCTCTTTCTCCTATGTGCTTTCATCCCTAACCCTAACCCTAACCCTTCCGAAAGTCGGAGAAGCTCAAAGATGGTACCGATCGATGTGCGCTACCCCATTTAGTGGGGGTAGAGCCTACTTGCAAGTCTCTCCGACCTTCACAAAAAAAGTTATTCAAGAATATCTCCTCAGATTTGGGGGAATTTCGTCGGTCGACCTCTTCCGAAGGTCGTACAAGCTCGGGGATGGTACCAATCGATCCGCAGGACCCAAATTAGTCCAGATGCAACCACTTTCCAAGTCTCTCCGACCTTCACAAAAAAAGTTATTCAAGAATATCTCTTTCTCCTATGTGCTTTCATCCCTAACCCTAACCCTAACCCTTCCGAAAGTCGGAGAAGCTCAAGGATGGTACCGATCGATGCGCGCTACCCCATTTAGTGGGGGTAGAGCCTACTTGCAAGTCTCTCCGACCTTCACAAAAAAAGTTATTCAAGAATATCTCTTTCTCCTATGTGCTTTCATCCCTAACCCTAACCCTAACCCTTCCGAAAGTCGGAGAAGCTCAAGGATGGTACCGATCGATGCGCGCTACCCCATTTAGTGGGGGTAGAGCCTACTTGCAAGTCTCTCCGACCTACACAAAAAAAGTTATTCAAGAATATCTCTTTCTCCTATGTGCTTTCATCCCTAACCCTAACCCTAACCCTTCCGAAAGTCGGAGAAGCTCAAGGATGGTACCGATCGATGCGCGCTACCCCATTTAGTGGGGGTAAAGCCTACTTGCAAGTCTCTCCGACATTCACAAAAAAAGTTATTCAAGAATATCTCTTTCTCCTATGTGCTTTCATCCCTAACCCTAACCCTAATCCTTCCAAAAGTCGGAGAAGCTCAAGGATGGTACCGATCGATGCGCGCTACCCCATTTAGTGGGGGTAGAGCCTACTTGCAAGTCTCTCCGACCTTCACAAAAAAAGTTATTCAAGAATATCTCTTTCTCCTATGTGCTTTCATCCCTAACCCTAACCCTAACCCTTCCGAAAGTCGGAGAAGCTCAAGGATGGTACCAATCGATGTGCGCTACCCCATTTAGTGGGGGTAGAGCCTACTTGCAAGTCTCTCCGACCTTCACAAAAAAAGTTATTCAAGAATATCTCCTCAGATTTGGGGGAATTTCGTCGGTCGACCTCTTCCGAAGGTCGTACAAGCTCGGGGATGGTACCAATCGATCCGCAGGACCCAAATTAGTCCAGATGCAACCACTTTTCAAGTCTCTCCGACCTTCACAAAAAAAGTTATTCAAGAATATCTCTTTCTCCTATGTGCTTTCATCCCTAACCCTAACCCTTCCGAAAGTCGGAGAAGCTCAAGGATGGTACCGATCGATGCGCGCTACCCCATTTAGTGGGGGTAGAGCCTACTTGCAAGTCTCTCCGACCTTCACAAAAAAAGTTATTCAAGAATATCTCTTTCTCCTATGTGCTTTCATCCCTAACCCTAACCCTAACCCTTCCGAAAGTCGGAGAAGCTCAAGGATGGTACCGATCGATGTGCGCTACCCCATTTAGTGGGGGTAGAGCCTACTTGCAAGTCTCTCCGACCTTCACAAAAAAAGTTAATTAAGAATATCTCTTTCTCCTATGTGCTTTCATCCCTAACCCTAACCCTAACCCTTCCGAAAGTCGGAGAAGCTCAAGGATGGTACCGATCGATGCGCGCTACCCCATTTAGTGGGGGTAGAGCCTACTTGCAAGTCTCTCCGACCTTCACAAAAAAAGTTATTCAAGAATATCTCTTTCTCCTATGTGCTTTCATCCCTAACCCTAACCCTAACCCTTCCAAAAGTCGGAGAAGCTCAAGGATGGTACCGATCGATGCGCGCTACCCCATTTAGTGGGGGTAAAGCCTACTTGCAAGTCTCTCCGACCTTCACAAAAAAAGTTATTCAAGAATATCTCTTTCTCCTATGTGCTTTCATCCCTAACCCTAACCCTAACCCTTCCGAAAGTCGGAGAAGCTCAAGGATGGTACCGATCGATGCGCGCTACCCCATTTAGTGGGGGTAGAGCCTACTTGCAAGTCTCTCCGACCTTCACAAAAAAAGTTATTCAAGAATATCTCTTTCTCCTATGTGCTTTCATCCCTAACCCTAACCCTAATCCTTCCAAAAGTCGGAGAAGCTCAAGGATGGTACCGATCGATGCGCGCTACCCCATTTAGTGGGGGTAGAGCCTACTTGCAAGTCTCTCCGACCTTCACAAAAAAAGTTATTCAAGAATATCTCTTTCTCCTATGTGCTTTCATCCCTAACCCTAACCCTAACCCTTCCGAAAGTCGGAGAAGCTCAAGGATGGTACCAATCGATGTGCGCTACCCCATTTAGTGGGGGTAGAGCCTACTTGCAAGTCTCTCCGACCTTCACAAAAAAAGTTATTCAAGAATATCTCCTCAGATTTGGGGGAATTTCGTCGGTCGACCTCTTCCGAAGGTCGTACAAGCTCGGGGATGGTACCAATCGATCCGCAGGACCCAAATTAGTCCAGATGCAACCACTTTCCAAGTCTCTTCGACCTTCACAAAAAAAGTTATTCAAGAATATCTCTTTCTCCTATGTGCTTTCATCCCTAACCCTAACCCTTCCGAAAGTCGGAGAAGCTCAAAGATTGTACCGATCGATGCGCGCTACCCCATTTAGTGGGGGTAGAGCCTACTTGCAAGTCTCTCCGACCTTCACAAAAAAAGTTATTCAAGAATATCTCTTTCTCCTATGTGCTTTCATCCCTAACCCTAACCCTAACCCTTCCGAAAGTCGGAGAAGCTCAAGGATGGTACCGATCGATGTGCGCTACCCCATTTAGTGGGGGTAGAGCCTACTTGCAAGTCTCTCCGACCTTCACAAAAAAAGTTAATTAAGAATATCTCTTTCTCCTATGTGCTTTCATCCCTAACCCTAACCCTAACCCTTCCGAAAGTCGGAGAAGCTCAAGGATGGTACCGATCGATGCGCGCTACCCCATTTAGTGGGGGTAGAGCCTACTTGCAAGTCTCTCCGACCTTCACAAAAAAAGTTATTCAAGAATATCTCTTTCTCCTATGTGCTTTCATCCCTAACCCTAACCCTAACCCTTCCGAAAGTCGGAGAAGCTCAAGGATGGTACCGATCGATGCGCGCTACCCCATTTAGTGGGGGTAGAGCCTACTTGCAAGTCTCTCCGACCTTCACAAAAAAAGTTATTCAAGAATATCTCTTTCTCCTATGTGCTTTCATCCCTAACCCTAACCCTAACCCTTCCGAAATTCGGAGAAGCTCAAGGATGGTACCGATCGATGCGCGCAACCCCATTTAGTGGGGGTAGAGCCTACTTGCAAGTCTCTCCGACCTTCACAAAAAAAGTTATTCAAGAATATCTCCTCAGATTTGGGGGAATTTCGTCGGTCGACCTCTTCCGAAGGTCGTACAAGCTCGGGGATGGTACCAATCGATCTGCAGGACCCAAATTAGTCCAGATGCAACCACTTTCCAAGTCTCTCCGACCTTCACAAAAAAAGTTATTCAAGAATATCTCTTTCTCCTATGTGCTTTCATCCCTAACCCTAACCCTAACCCTTCCGAAAGTCGGAGAAGCTCAAGGATGGTACCGATCGATGCGCGCTACCCCATTTAGTGGGGGTAGAGCCTACTTGCAAGTCTCTCCGACCTTCACAAAAAAAGTTATTCAAGAATATCTCTTTCTCCTATGTGCTTTCATCCCTAACCCTAACCCTAACCCTTCCGAAAGTCGGAGAAGCTCAAGGATGGTACCGATCGATGTGCGCTACCCCATTTAGTGGGGGTAGAGCCTACTTGCAAGTCTCTCCGACCTTCACAAAAAAAGTTATTCAAGAATATCTCCTCAGATTTGGGGGAATTTCGTCGTTCGACCTCTTCCGAAGGTCGTACAAGCTCGGGGATGGTACCAATCGATCCGCAGGACCCAAATTAGTCCAGATGCAACCACTTTCCAAGTCTCTCCGACCTTCACAAAAAAAGTTATTCAAGAATATCTCTTTCTCCTATGTGCTTTCATCCCTAACCCTAACCCTAACCCTTCCGAAAGTCGGAGAAGCTCAAGGATGGTACCGATCGATGCGAGCTACCCCATTTAGTGGGGGTAGAGCCTACTTGCAAGTCTCTCCGATCTTCACAAAAAAAGTTATTCAAGAATATCTCTTTCTCCTATGTGCTTTCATCCCTAACCCTAACCCTAACCCTTCCGAAAGTCGGAGAAGCTCAAGGATGGTACCGATCGATGTGCGCAACCCCATTTAGTGGGGGTACAGCCTACTTGCAAGTCTCTCCGACCTTCACAAAAAAAGTTATTCAAGAATATCTCCTCAGATTTGGGGGAATTTCGTCGGTCGACCTCTTCCGAAGGTCGTACAAGCTCGGGGATGGTAGCAATCGATCCGCAGGACCCAAATTAGTCCAGATGCAACCACTTTCCAAGTCTCTCCGACCTTCACAAAAAAAGTTATTCAAGAATATCTCTTTCTCCTATGTGCTTTCATCCCTAACCCTAACCCTAACCCTTCCGAAAGTCGGAGAAGCTCAAGGATGGTACCGATCGATGCGCGCTACCCCATTTAGTGGGGGTAGAGCCTACTTGCAAGTCTCTCCGACCTTCACAAAAAAAGTTATTCAAGAATATCTCTTTCTCCTATGTGCTTTCATCCCTAACCCTAACCCTAACCCTTCCAAAATTCGGAGAAGCTCAAGGATGGTACCGATCGATGCGCGCAACCCCATTTAGTGGGGGTAGAGCCTACTTGCAAGTCTCTCCGACCTTCACAAAAAAAGTTATTCAAGAATATCTCCTCAGATTTGGGGGAATTTCGTCGGTCGACCTCTTCCGAAGGTCGTACAAGCTCGGGGATGGTACCAATCGATCCGCAGGACCCAAATTAGTCCAGATGCAACCACTTTCCAAGTCTCTCCGACCTTCACAAAAAAAGTTATTCAAGAATATCTCTTTCTCCTATGTGCTTTCATCCCTAACCCTAACCCTAACCCTTCCGAAAGTCGGAGAAGCTCAAGGATGGTACCGATCGATGCGCGCTACCCCATTTAGTGGGGGTAGAGCCTACTTGCAAGTCTCTCCGACCTTCACAAAAAAAGTTATTCAAGAATATCTCTTTCTCCTATGTGCTTTCATCCCTAACCCTAACCCTAACCCTTCCGAAAGTCGGAGAAGCTCAAAGATGGTACCGATCGATGTGCGCTACCCCATTTAGTGGGGGTAGAGCCTACTTGCAAGTCTCTCCGACCTTCACAAAAAAAGTTATTCAAGAATATCTCCTCAGATTTGGGGGAATTTCGTCGGTCGACCTCTTCCGAAGGTCGTACAAGCTCGGGGATGGTACCAATCGATCCGCAGGACCCAAATTAGTCCAGATGCAACCACTTTCCAAGTCTCTCCGACCTTCACAAAAAAAGTTATTCAAGAATATCTCTTTCTCCTATGTGCTTTCATCCCTAACCCTAACCCTAACCCTTCCGAAAGTCGGAGAAGCTCAAGGATGGTACCGATCGATGCGCGCTACCCCATTTAGTGGGGGTAGAGCCTACTTGCAAGTCTCTCCGACCTTCACAAAAAAAGTTATTCAAGAATATCTCTTTCTCCTATGTGCTTTCATCCCTAACCCTAACCCTAACCCTTCCGAAAGTCGGAGAAGCTCAAGGATGGTACCGATCGATGCGCGCTACCCCATTTAGTGGGGGTAGAGCCTACTTGCAAGTCTCTCCGACCTACACAAAAAAAGTTATTCAAGAATATCTCTTTCTCCTATGTGCTTTCATCCCTAACCCTAACCCTAACCCTTCCGAAAGTCGGAGAAGCTCAAGGATGGTACCGATCGATGCGCGCTACCCCATTTAGTGGGGGTAAAGCCTACTTGCAAGTCTCTCCGACCTTCACAAAAAAAGTTATTCAAGAATATCTCTTTCTCCTATGTGCTTTCATCCCTAACCCTAACCCTAATCCTTCCAAAAGTCGGAGAAGCTCAAGGATGGTACCGATCGATGCGCGCTACCCCATTTAGTGGGGGTAGAGCCTACTTGCAAGTCTCTCCGACCTTCACAAAAAAAGTTATTCAAGAATATCTCTTTCTCCTATGTGCTTTCATCCCTAACCCTAACCCTAACCCTTCCGAAAGTCGGAGAAGCTCAAGGATGGTACCAATCGATGTGCGCTACCCCATTTAGTGGGGGTAGAGCCTACTTGCAAGTCTCTCCGACCTTCACAAAAAAAGTTATTCAAGAATATCTCCTCAGATTTGGGGGAATTTCGTCGGTCGACCTCTTCCGAAGGTCGTACAAGCTCGGGGATGGTACCAATCGATCCGCAGGACCCAAATTAGTCCAGATGCAACCACTTTTCAAGTCTCTCCGACCTTCACAAAAAAAGTTATTCAAGAATATCTCTTTCTCCTATGTGCTTTCATCCCTAACCCTAACCCTTCCGAAAGTCGGAGAAGCTCAAGGATGGTACCGATCGATGCGCGCTACCCCATTTAGTGGGGGTAGAGCCTACTTGCAAGTCTCTCCGACCTTCACAAAAAAAGTTATTCAAGAATATCTCTTTCTCCTATGTGCTTTCATCCCTAACCCTAACCCTAACCCTTCCGAAAGTCGGAGAAGCTCAAGGATGGTACCGATCGATGTGCGCTACCCCATTTAGTGGGGGTAGAGCCTACTTGCAAGTCTCTCCGACCTTCACAAAAAAAGTTAATTAAGAATATCTCTTTCTCCTATGTGCTTTCATCCCTAACCCTAACCCTAACCCTTCCGAAAGTCGGAGAAGCTCAAGGATGGTACCGATCGATGCGCGCTACCCCATTTAGTGGGGGTAGAGCCTACTTGCAAGTCTCTCCGACCTTCACAAAAAAAGTTATTCAAGAATATCTCTTTCTCCTATGTGCTTTCATCCCTAACCCTAACCCTAACCCTTCCAAAAGTCGGAGAAGCTCAAGGATGGTACCGATCGATGCGCGCTACCCCATTTAGTGGGGGTAAAGCCTACTTGCAAGTCTCTCCGACCTTCACAAAAAAAGTTATTCAAGAATATCTCTTTCTCCTATGTGCTTTCATCCCTAACCCTAACCCTAACCCTTCCGAAAGTCGGAGAAGCTCAAGGATGGTACCGATCGATGCGCGCTACCCCATTTAGTGGGGGTAGAGCCTACTTGCAAGTCTCTCCGACCTTCACAAAAAAAGTTATTCAAGAATATCTCTTTCTCCTATGTGCTTTCATCCCTAACCCTAACCCTAATCCTTCCAAAAGTCGGAGAAGCTCAAGGATGGTACCGATCGATGCGCGCTACCCCATTTAGTGGGGGTAGAGCCTACTTGCAAGTCTCTCCGACCTTCACAAAAAAAGTTATTCAAGAATATCTCTTTCTCCTATGTGCTTTCATCCCTAACCCTAACCCTAACCCTTCCGAAAGTCGGAGAAGCTCAAGGATGGTACCAATCGATGTGCGCTACCCCATTTAGTGGGGGTAGAGCCTACTTGCAAGTCTCTCCGACCTTCACAAAAAAAGTTATTCAAGAATATCTCCTCAGATTTGGGGGAATTTCGTCGGTCGACCTCTTCCGAAGGTCGTACAAGCTCGGGGATGGTACCAATCGATCCGCAGGACCCAAATTAGTCCAGATGCAACCACTTTCCAAGTCTCTCCGACCTTCACAAAAAAAGTTATTCAAGAATATCTCTTTCTCCTATGTGCTTTCATCCCTAACCCTAACCCTTCCGAAAGTCGGAGAAGCTCAAAGATTGTACCGATCGATGCGCGCTACCCCATTTAGTGGGGGTAGAGCCTACTTGCAAGTCTCTCCGACCTTCACAAAAAAAGTTATTCAAGAATATCTCTTTCTCCTATGTGCTTTCATCCCTAACCCTAACCCTAACCCTTCCGAAAGTCGGAGAAGCTCAAGGATGGTACCGATCGATGTGCGCTACCCCATTTAGTGGGGGTAGAGCCTACTTGCAAGTCTCTCCGACCTTCACAAAAAAAGTTAATTAAGAATATCTCTTTCTCCTATGTGCTTTCATCCCTAACCCTAACCCTAACCCTTCCGAAAGTCGGAGAAGCTCAAGGATGGTACCGATCGATGCGCGCTACCCCATTTAGTGGGGGTAGAGCCTACTTGCAAGTCTCTCCGACCTTCACAAAAAAAGTTATTCAAGAATATCTCTTTCTCCTATGTGCTTTCATCCCTAACCCTAACCCTTCCAAAAGTCGGAGAAGCTCAAGGATGGTACCGATCGATGCGCGCTACCCCATTTAGTGGGGGTAAAGCCTACTTGCAAGTCTCTCCGACCTTCACAAAAAAAGTTATTCAAGAATATCTCTTTCTCCTATGTGCTTTCATCCCTAACCCTAACCCTAACCCTTCCGAAAGTCGGAGAAGCTCAAGGATGGTACCGATCGATGCGCGCTACCCCATTTAGTGGGGGTAGAGCCTACTTGCAAGTCTCTCCGACCTTCACAAAAAAAGTTATTCAAGAATATCTCCTCAGATTTGGGGGAATTTCGTCGGTCGACCTCTTCCGAAGGTCGTACAAGCTCGGGGATGGTACCAATCGATCTGCAGGACCCAAATTAGTCCAGATGCAACCACTTTCCAAGTCTCTCCGACCTTCACAAAAAAAGTTATTCAAGAATATCTCTTTCTCCTATGTGCTTTCATCCCTAACCCTAACCCTAACCCTTCCGAAAGTCGGAGAAGCTCAAGGATGGTACCGATCGATGCGCGCTACGCCATTTAGTGGGGGTAGAGCCTACTTGCAAGTCTCTCCGACCTTCACAAAAAAAGTTATTCAAGAATATCTCTTTCTCCTATGTGCTTTCATCCCTAACCCTAACCCTAACCCTTCCGAAAGTCGGAGAAGCTCAAGGATGGTACCGATCGATGCGCGCTACCCCATTTAGTGGGGGTAGAGCCTACTTGCAAGTCTCTCCGACCTTCACAAAAAAAGTTATTCAAGAATATCTCCTCAGATTTGGGGGAATTTCGTCGGTCGACCTCTTCCGAAGGTCGTACAAGCTCGGGGATGGTACCAATCGATCCGCAGGACCCCAATTAGTCCAGATGCAACCACTTTCCAAGTCTCTCCGACCTTCACAAAAAAAGTTATTCAAGAATATCTCTTTCTCCTATGTGCTTTCATCCCTAACCCTAACCCTAACCCTTCCGAAAGTCGGAGAAGCTCAAGGATGGTACCGATCGATGCGCGCTACCCCATTTAGTGGGGGTAGAGCCTACTTGCAAGTCTCTCCGACCTTCACAAAAAAAGTTATTCAAGAATATCTCTTTCTCCTATGTGCTTTCATCCCTAACCCTAACCCTAACCCTTCCGAAAGTCGGAGAAGCTCAAGGATGGTACCGATCGATGCGCGCTACCCCATTTAGTGGGGGTAGAGCCTACTTGCAAGTCTCTCCGACCTTCACAAAAAAAGTTATTCAAGAATATCTCTTTCTCCTATGTGCTTTCATCCCTAACCCTAACCCTAACCCTTCCGAAAGTCGGAGAAGCTCAAGGATGGTACTGATCGATGCGCGCTACCCCATTTAGTGGGGGTAGAGCCTACTTGCAAGTCTCTCCGACCTTCACAAAAAAAGTTATTCAAGAATATCTCTTTCTCCTATGTGCTTTCATCCCTAACCCTAACCCTTCCGAAAGTCGGAGAAGCTCAAGGATGGTACCGATCGATGCGCGCTACCCCATTTAGTGGGGGTAGAGCCTACTTGCAAGTCTCTCCGACCTTCACAAAAAAAGTTATTCAAGAATATCTCTTTCTCCTATGTGCTTTCATCCCTAACCCTAACCCTAACCCTTCCGAAAGTCGGAGAAGCTCAAAGATGGTACCGATCGATGCGCGCAACCCCATTTAGTGGGGGTAGAGCCTACTTGCAAGTCTCTCCGACCTTCACAAAAAAAGTTATTCAAGAATATCTCCTCAGATTTGGGGGAATTTCGTCGGTCGACCTCTTCCGAAGGTCGTACAAGCTCGGGGATGGTACCAATCGATCTGCAGGACCCAAATTAGTCCAGATGCAACCACTTTCCAAGTCTCTCCGACCTTCACAAAAAAAGTTATTCAAGAATATCTCTTTCTCCTATGTGCTTTCATCCCTAACCCTAACCCTAACCCTTCCGAAAGTCGGAGAAGCTCAAGGATGGTACCGATCGATGCGCGCTACCCCATTTAGTGGGAGTAGAGCCTACTTGCAAGTCTCTCCGACCTTCACAAAAAAAGTTATTCAAGAATATCTCTTTCTCCTATGTGCTTTCATCCCTAACCCTAACCCTAACCCTTCCGAAAGTCGGAGAAGCTCAAGGATGGTACCGATCGATGCGCGCTACCCCATTTAGTGGGGGTAGAGCCTACTTGCAAGTCTCTCCGACCTTCACAAAAAAAGTTATTCAAGAATATCTCCTCAGATTTGGGGGAATTTCGTCGGTCGACCTCTTCCGAAGGTCGTACAAGCTCGGGGATGGTACCAATCGATCCGCAGGACCCAAATTAGTCCAGATGCAACCACTTTCCAAGTCTCTCCGACCTTCACAAAAAAAGTTATTCAAGAATATCTCTTTCTCCTATGTGCTTTCATCCCTAACCCTAACCCTAACCCTTCCGAAAGTCGGAGAAGCTCAAGGATGGTACCGATCGATGCGCGCTACCCCATTTAGTGGGGGTAGAGCCTACTTGCAAGTCTCTCCGACCTTCACAAAAAAAGTTATTCAAGAATATCTCTTTCTCCTATGTGCTTTCATCCCTAACCCTAACCCTAACCCTTTCGAAAGTCGGAGAAGCTCAAGGATGGTACCGATCGATGCGCGCTACCCCATTTAGTGGGGGTAGAGCCTACTTGCAAGTCTCTCCGACCTTCACAAAAAAAGTTATTCAAGAATATCTCTTTCTCCTATGTGCTTTCATCCCTAACCCTAACCCTAACCCTTCCGAAAGTCGGAGAAGCTCAAAGATGGTACTGATCGATGCGCGCTACTCCATTTAGTGGGGGTAGAGCCTACTTGCATGTCTCTCCGACCTTCACAAAAAAAGTTATTCAAGAATATCTCTTTCTCCTATGTGCTTTCATCCCTAACCCTAACCCTAACCCTTCCGAAAGTCGGAGAAGCTCAAAGATGGTACCGATCAATGCGCGCTACCCCATTTAGTGGGGGTAGAGCCTACTTGCAAGTCTCTCCGACCTTCACAAAAAAAGTTATTCAAGAATATCTCTTTCTCCTATGTGCTTTCATCCCTAACCCTAACCCTAACCCTTCCGAAAGTCGGAGAAGCTCAAGGATATACCGATCGATGCGCGCAACCCCATTTAGTGGGGGTAGAGCCTACTTGCAAGTCTCTCCGACCTTCACAAAAAAAGTTATTCAAGAATATCTCCTCAGATTTGGGGGAATTTCGTCGGTCGACCTCTTCCGAAGGTCGTACAAGCTCGGGGATGGTACCAATCGATCCGCAGGACCCAAATTAGTCCAGATGCAACCACTTTCCAAGTCTCTCCGACCTTCACAAAAAAAGTTATTCAAGAATATCTCTTTCTCCTATGTGCTTTCATCCCTAACCCTAACCCTAACCCTTCCGAAAGTCGGAGAAGCTCAAGGATGGTACCGATCGATGCGCGCTACCCCATTTAGTGGGGGTAGAGCCTACTTGCAAGTCTCTCCGACCTTCACAAAAAAAGTTATTCAAGAATATCTCTTTCTCCTATGTGCTTTCAGCCCTAACCCTAACCCTAACCCTTCCGAAAGTCGGAGAAGCTCAAGAATGGTACCGATCGATGCGCGCAACCCCATTTAGTGGGGGTAGAGCCTACTTGCAAGTCTCTCCGACCTTCACAAAAAAAGTTATTCAAGAATATCTCCTCAGATTTGGGGGAATTTCGTCGGTCGACCTCTTCCGAAGGTCGTACAAGCTCGGGGATGGTACCAATCGATCCGCAGGACCCAAATTAGTCCAGATGCAACCACTTTCCAAGTCTCTCCGACCTTCACAAAAAATGTTATTCAAGAATATCTCTTTCTCCTATGTGCTTTCATCCCTAACCCTAACCCTAACCCTTCCGAAAGTCGGAGAAGCTCAAGGATGGTACCGATCGATGCGCGCTACCCCATTTAGTGGGGGTAGAGCCTACTTGCAAGTCTCTCCGACCTTCACAAAAAAAGTTATTCAAGAATATCTCCTCAGATTTGGGGGAATTTCGTCGGTCGACCTCTTCCGAAGGTCGTACAAGCTCGGGGATGGTACCAATCGATCCGCAGGACCCAAATTAGTCCAGATGCAACCACTTTCCAAGTCTCTCCGACCTTCACAAAAAAAGTTATTCAAGAATATCTCTTTCTCCTATGTGCTTTCATCCCTAACCCTAACCCTAACCCTTCCGAAAGTCGGAGAAGCTCAAGGATGGTACCGATCGATGCGCGCTACCCCATTTAGTGGGGGTAGAGCCTACTTGCAAGTCTCTTCGACCTTTACAAAAAAAGTTATTCAAGAATATCTCTTTCTCCTATGTGCTTTCATCCCTAACCCTAACCCTAACCCTTCCGAAAGTCGGAGAAGCTCAAGGATGGTACCGATCGATGCGCGCTACCCCATTTAGTGGGGGTAGAGCCTACTTGCAAGTCTCTCCGACCTTCACAAAAAAAGTTATTCAAGAATATCTCTTTCTCCTATGTGCTTTCATCCCTAACCCTAACCCTAACCCTTCCGAAAGTCGGAGAAGCTCAAGGATGGTACCGATCGATGCGCGTTACCCCATTTAGTGGGGGTAGAGCCTACTTGCAAGTCTCTCCGACCTTCACAAAAAAAGTTATTCAAGAATATCTCTTTCTCCTATGTGCTTTCATCCCTAACCCTAACCCTAACCCTTCCGAAAGTCGGAGAAGCTCAAGGATGGTACTGATCGATGCGCGCAACCCCATTTAGTGGGGGTAGAGCCTACTTGCAAGTCTCTCCGACCTTCACAAAAAAAGTTATTCAAGAATATCTCCTCAGATTTGGGGGAATTTCGTCGGTCGACCTCTTCCGAAGGTCGTACAAGCTCGGGGATGGTACCAATCGATCCGCAGGACCCAAATTAGTCCAGATGCAACCACTTTCCAAGTCTCTCCGACCTTCACAAAAAAAGTTATTCAAGAATATCTCTTTCTCCTATGTGCTTTCATCCCTAACCCTAACCCTTCCGAAAGTCGGAGAAGTTCAAGGATGGTACCGATCGATGCGCGCTACCCCATTTAGTGGGGGTAGAGCCTACTTGCAAGTCTCTCCGACCTTCACAAAAAAAGTTATTCAAGAATATCTCTTTCTCCTATGTGCTTTCATCCCTTACCCTAACCCTAACCCTTCCGAAAGTCGGAGAAGCTCAAGGATGGTACCGATCGATGCGCGCTACCCCATTTAGTGGGGGTAGAGCCTACTTGCAAGTCTCTCCGACCTTCACAAAAAAAGTTATTCAAGAATATCTCCTCAGATTTGGGGGAATTTCGTCGGTCGACCTCTTCCGAAGGTCGTACAAGCTCAGGGATGGTACCAATCGATCCGCAGGACCCAAATTAGTCCAGATGCAACCACTTTCCAAGTCTCTCCGACCTTCACAAAAAAAGTTATTCAAGAATATCTCTTTCTCCTATGTGCTTTCATCCCTAACCCTAACCCTAACCCTTCCGAAAGTCGGAGAAGCTCAAGGATGGTACCGATCGATGCGCGCTACCCCATTTAGTGGGGGTAGAGCCTACTTGCAAGTCTCTCCGACCTTCACAAAAAAAGTTATTCAAGAATATCTCTTTCTCCTATGTGCTTTCATCCCTAACCCTAACCCTAACCCTTCCGAAAGTCGGAGAAGCTCAAGGATGGTACCGATCGATGCGTGCTACCCCATTTAGTGGGGGTAGAGCCTACTTGCAAGTCTCTCCGACCTTCACAAAAAAAGTTATTCAAGAATATCTCTTTCTCCTATGTGCTTTCATCCCTAACCCTAACCCTAACCCTTCCGAAAGTCGGAGAAGCTCAAGGATGGTACCGATCGATGCGCGTTACCCCATTTAGTGGGGGTAGAGCCTACTTGCAAGTCTCTCCGACCTTCACAAAAAAAGTTATTCAAGAATATCTCTTTCTCCTATGTGCTTTCATCCCTAACCCTAACCCTAACCCTTCCGAAAGTCGGAGAAGCTCAAGGATGGTACTGATCGATGCGCGCAACCCCATTTAGTGGGGGTAGAGCCTACTTGCAAGTCTCTCCGACCTTCACAAAAAAAGTTATTCAAGAATATCTCCTCAGATTTGGGGGAATTTCGTCGGTCGACCTCTTCCGAAGGTCGTACAAGCTCGGGGATGGTACCAATCGATCTGCAGGACCCAAATTAGTCCAGATGCAACCACTTTCCAAGTCTCTCCGACCTTCACAAAAAAAGTTATTCAAGAATATCTCTTTCTCCTATGTGCTTTCATCCCTAACCCTAACCCTTCCGAAAGTCGGAGAAGCTCAAGGATGGTACCGATCGATGTGCGCTACCCCATTTAGTGGGGGTAGAGCCTACTTGCAAGTCTCTCCGACCTTCACAAAAAAAGTTATTCAAGAATATCTCTTTCTCCTATGTGCTTTCATCCCTAACCCTAACCCTTCCGAAAGTCGGAGAAGCTCAAGGATGGTACCGATCGATGTGCGCTACCCCATTTAGTGGGGGTAGAGCCTACTTGCAAGTCTCTCCGACCTTCACAAAAAAAGTTATTCAAGAATATCTCCTCAGATTTGGGGGAATTTCGTCGGTCGACCTCTTCCGAAGGTCGTACAAGCTCGGGGATGGTACCAATCGATCCGCAGGACCCAAATTAGTCCAGATGCAACCACTTTCCAAGTCTCTCCGACCTTCACAAAAAAAGTTATTCAAGAATATCTCTTTCTCCTATGTGCTTTCATCCCTAACCCTAACCCTAACCCTTCCGAAAGTCGGAGAAGCTCAAGGATGGTACCGATCGATGCGCGCTACCCCATTTAGTGGGGGTAGAGCCTACTTGCAAGTCTCTCCGACCTTCACAAAAAAAGTTATTCAAGAATATCTCTTTCTCCTATGTGCTTTCATCCCTAACCCTAACCCTAACCCTTCCGAAAGTCGGAGAAGCTCAAGGATGGTACCGATCGATGCGCGCTACCCCATTTAGTGGGGGTAGAGCCTACTTGCAAGTCTCTCCGACCTTCACAAAAAAAGTTATTCAAGAATATCTCCTCAGATTTGGGGGAATTTCGTCGGTCGACCTCTTCCGAAGGTCGTACAAGCTCGGGGATGGTACCAATCGATCCGCAGGACCCAAATTAGTCCAGATGCAACCACTTTCCAAGTCTCTCCGACCTTCACAAAAAAAGTTATTCAAGAATATCTCTTTCTCCTATGTGCTTTCATCCCTAACCCTAACCCTAACCCTTCCGAAAGTCGGAGAAGCTCAAGGATGGTACCGATCGATGCGCGCTACCCCATTTAGTGGGGGTAGAGCCTACTTGCAAGTCTCTCCGACCTTCACAAAAAAATTTATTCAAGAATATCTCTTTCTCCTATGTGCTTTCATCCCTAACCCTAACCCTAACCCTTCCGAAAGTCGGAGAAGCTCAAGGATGGTACCGATCGATGCGCGCTACCCCATTTAGTGGGGGTAGAGCCTACTTGCAAGTCTCTCCGACCTTCACAAAAAAAGTTATTCAAGAATATCTCTTTCTCCTATGTGCTTTCATCCCTAACCCTAACCCTTCCGAAAGTCGGAGAAGCTCAAGGATGGTACCGATCGATGTGCGCTACCCCATTTAGTGGGGGTAGAGCCTACTTGCAAGTCTCTCCGACCTTCACAAAAAAAGTTATTCAAGAATATCTCCTCAGATTTGGGGGAATTTCGTCGGTCGACCTCTTCCGAAGGTCGTACAAGCTCGGGGATGGTACCAATCGATCCGCAGGACCCAAATTAGTCCAGATGCAACCACTTTCCAAGTCTCTCCGACCTTCACAAAAAAAGTTATTCAAGAATATCTCTTTCTCCTATGTGCTTTCATCCCTAACCCTAACCCTAACCCTTCCGAAAGTCGGAGAAGCTCAAGGATGGTACCGATCGATGCGCGCTACCCCATTTAGTGGGGGTAGAGCCTACTTGCAAGTCTCTCCGACCTTCACAAAAAAAGTTATTCAAGAATATCTCTTTCTCCTATGTGCTTTCATCCCTAACCCTAACCCTAACCCTTCCGAAAGTCGGAGAAGCTCAAGGATGGTACCGATCGATGCGCGCTACCCCATTTAGTGGGGGTAAAGCCTACTTGCAAGTCTCTCCGACCTTCACAAAAAAAGTTATTCAAGAATATCTCTTTCTCCTATGTGCTTTCATCCCTAACCCTAACCCTTCCGAAAGTCGGAGAAGCTCAAGGATGGTACCGATCGATGCGCGCAACCCCATTTAGTGGGGGTAGAGCCTACTTGCAAGTCTCTCCGACCTTCACAAAAAAAGTTATTCAAGAATATCTCCTCAGATTTGGGGGAATTTCGTCGGTCGACCTCTTCCGAAGGTCGTACAAGCTCGGGGATGGTACCAATCGATCCGCAGGACCCAAATTAGTCCAGATGCAACCACTTTCCAAGTCTCTCCGACCTTCACAAAAAAAGTTATTCAAGAATATCTCTTTCTCCTATGTGCTTTCATCCCTAACCCTAACCCTTCCGAAAGTCGGAGAAGCTCAAGGATGGTACCGATCGATGCGCGCTACCCCATTTAGTGGGGGTAGAGCCTACTTGCAAGTCTCTCCGACCTTCACAAAAAAAGTTATTCAAGAATATCTCTTTCTCCTATGTGCTTTCATCCCTAACCCTAACCCTAACCCTTCCGAAAGTCGGAGAAGCTCAAGGATGGTACCGATCGATGCGCGCTACCCCATTTAGTGGGGGTAGAGCCTACTTGCAAGTCTCTCCGACCTTCACAAAAAAAGTTATTCAAGAATATCTCCTCAGATTTGGGGGAATTTCGTCGGTCGACCTCTTCCGAAGGTCGTACAAGCTCGGGGATGGTACCAATCGATCCGCAGGACCCAAATTAGTCCAGATGCAACCACTTTCCAAGTCTCTCCGACCTTCACAAAAAAAGTTATTCAAGAATATCTCTTTCTCCTATGTGCTTTCATCCCTAACCCTAACCCTTCCGAAAGTCGGAGAAGTTCAAGGATGGTACCGATCGATGCGCGCTACCCCATTTAGTGGGGGTAGAGCCTACTTGCAAGTCTCTCCGACCTTCACAAAAAAAGTTATTCAAGAATATCTCTTTCTCCTATGTGCTTTCATCCCTTACCCTAACCCTAACCCTTCCGAAAGTCGGAGAAGCTCAAGGATGGTACCGATCGATGCGCGCTACCCCATTTAGTGGGGGTAGAGCCTACTTGCAAGTCTCTCCGACCTTCACAAAAAAAGTTATTCAAGAATATCTCCTCAGATTTGGGGGAATTTCGTCGGTCGACCTCTTCCGAAGGTCGTACAAGCTCAGGGATGGTACCAATCGATCCGCAGGACCCAAATTAGTCCAGATGCAACCACTTTCCAAGTCTCTCCGACCTTCACAAAAAAAGTTATTCAAGAATATCTCTTTCTCCTATGTGCTTTCATCCCTAACCCTAACCCTAACCCTTCCGAAAGTCGGAGAAGCTCAAGGATGGTACCGATCGATGCGCGCTACCCCATTTAGTGGGGGTAGAGCCTACTTGCAAGTCTCTCCGACCTTCACAAAAAAAGTTATTCAAGAATATCTCTTTCTCCTATGTGCTTTCATCCCTAACCCTAACCCTAACCCTTCCGAAAGTCGGAGAAGCTCAAGGATGGTACCGATCGATGCGTGCTACCCCATTTAGTGGGGGTAGAGCCTACTTGCAAGTCTCTCCGACCTTCACAAAAAAAGTTATTCAAGAATATCTCTTTCTCCTATGTGCTTTCATCCCTAACCCTAACCCTAACCCTTCCGAAAGTTGGAGAAGCTCAAGGATGGTACCGATCGATGCGCGTTACCCCATTTAGTGGGGGTAGAGCCTACTTGCAAGTCTCTCCGACCTTCACAAAAAAAGTTATTCAAGAATATCTCTTTCTCCTATGTGCTTTCATCCCTAACCCTAACCCTAACCCTTCCGAAAGTCGGAGAAGCTCAAGGATGGTACTGATCGATGCGCGCAACCCCATTTAGTGGGGGTAGAGCCTACTTGCAAGTCTCTCCGACCTTCACAAAAAAAGTTATTCAAGAATATCTCCTCAGATTTGGGGGAATTTCGTCGGTCGACCTCTTCCGAAGGTCGTACAAGCTCGGGGATGGTACCAATCGATCTGCAGGACCCAAATTAGTCCAGATGCAACCACTTTCCAAGTCTCTCCGACCTTCACAAAAAAAGTTATTCAAGAATATCTCTTTCTCCTATGTGCTTTCATCCCTAACCCTAACCCTTCCGAAAGTCGGAGAAGCTCAAGGATGGTACCGATCGATGTGCGCTACCCCATTTAGTGGGGGTAGAGCCTACTTGCAAGTCTCTCCGACCTTCACAAAAAAAGTTATTCAAGAATATCTCTTTCTCCTATGTGCTTTCATCCCTAACCCTAACCCTTCCGAAAGTCGGAGAAGCTCAAGGATGGTACCGATCGATGTGCGCTACCCCATTTAGTGGGGGTAGAGCCTACTTGCAAGTCTCTCCGACCTTCACAAAAAAAGTTATTCAAGAATATCTCCTCAGATTTGGGGGAATTTCGTCGGTCGACCTCTTCCGAAGGTCGTACAAGCTCGGGGATGGTACCAATCGATCCGCAGGACCCAAATTAGTCCAGATGCAACCACTTTCCAAGTCTCTCCGACCTTCACAAAAAAAGTTATTCAAGAATATCTCTTTCTCCTATGTGCTTTCATCCCTAACCCTAACCCTAACCCTTCCGAAAGTCGGAGAAGCTCAAGGATGGTACCGATCGATGCGCGCTACCCCATTTAGTGGGGGTAGAGCCTACTTGCAAGTCTCTCCGACCTTCACAAAAAAAGTTATTCAAGAATATCTCTTTCTCCTATGTGCTTTCATCCCTAACCCTAACCCTAACCCTTCCGAAAGTCGGAGAAGCTCAAGGATGGTACCGATCGATGCGCGCTACCCCATTTAGTGGGGGTAGAGCCTACTTGCAAGTCTCTCCGACCTTCACAAAAAAAGTTATTCAAGAATATCTCCTCAGATTTGGGGGAATTTCGTCGGTCGACCTCTTCCGAAGGTCGTACAAGCTCGGGGATGGTACCAATCGATCCGCAGGACCCAAATTAGTCCAGATGCAACCACTTTCCAAGTCTCTCCGACCTTCACAAAAAAAGTTATTCAAGAATATCTCTTTCTCCTATGTGCTTTCATCCCTAACCCTAACCCTAACCCTTCCGAAAGTCGGAGAAGCTCAAGGATGGTACCGATCGATGCGCGCTACCCCATTTAGTGGGGGTAGAGCCTACTTGCAAGTCTCTCCGACCTTCACAAAAAAAGTTATTCAAGAATATCTCTTTCTCCTATGTGCTTTCATCCCTAACCCTAACCCTAACCCTTCCGAAAGTCGGAGAAGCTCAAGGATGGTACCGATCGATGTGCGCTACCCCATTTAGTGGGGGTAGAGCCTACTTGCAAGTCTCTCCGACCTTCACAAAAAAAGTTATTCAAGAATATCTCTTTCTCCTATGTGCTTTCATCCCTAACCCTAACCCTAACCCTTCCGAAAGTCGGAGAAGCTCAAGGATGGTACCGATCGATGCGCGTTACCCCATTTAGTGGGGGTAGAGCCTACTTGCAAGTCTCTCCGACCTTCACAAAAAAAGTTATTCAAGAATATCTCTTTCTCCTATGTGCTTTCATCCCTAACCCTAACCCTAACCCTTCCGAAAGTCGGAGAAGCTCAAGGATGGTACTGATCGATGCGCGCAACCCCATTTAGTGGGGGTAAAGCCTACTTGCAAGTCTCTCCGACCTTCACAAAAAAAGTTATTCAAGAATATCTCCTCAGATTTTGGGGGAATTTCGTCGGTCGACCTCTTCCGAAGGTCGTACAAGCTCGGGGATGGTACCAATCGATCTGCAGGACCCAAATTAGTCCAGATGCAACCACTTTCCAAGTCTCTCCGACCTTCACAAAAAAAGTTATTCAAGAATATCTCTTTCTCCTATGTGCTTTCATCCCTAACCCTAACCCTAACCCTTCCGAAAGTCGGAGAAGCTCAAGGATGGTACCGATCGATGCGCGCTACCCCATTTAGTGGGGGTAGAGCCTACTTGCAAGTCTCTCCGACCTTCACAAAAAAAGTTATTCAAGAATATCTCTTTCTCCTATGTGCTTTCATCCCTAACCCTAACCCTAACCCTTCCGAAAGTCGGAGAAGCTCAAGGATGGTACCGATCGATGCGTGCTACCCCATTTAGTGGGGGTAGAGCCTACTTGCAAGTCTCTCCGACCTTCACAAAAAAAGTTATTCAAGAATATCTCTTTCTCCTATGTGCTTTCATCCCTAACCCTAACCCTAACCCTTCCGAAAGTCGGAGAAGCTCAAGGATGGTACCGATCGATGCGCGTTACCCCATTTAGTGGGGGTAGAGCCTACTTGCAAGTCTCTCCGACCTTCACAAAAAAAGTTATTCAAGAATATCTCTTTCTCCTATGTGCTTTCATCCCTAACCCTAACCCTAACCCTTCCGAAAGTCGGAGAAGCTCAACGATGGTACTGATCGATGCGCGCAACCCCATTTAGTGGGGGTAGAGCCTACTTGCAAGTCTCTCCGACCTTCACAAAAAAAGTTATTCAAGAATATCTCCTCAGATTTGGGGGAATTTCGTCGGTCGACCTCTTCCGAAGGTCGTACAAGCTCGGGGATGGTACCAATCGATCTGCAGGACCCAAATTAGTCCAGATGCAACCACTTTCCAAGTCTCTCCGACCTTCACAAAAAAAGTTATTCAAGAATATCTCTTTCTCCTATGTGCTTTCATCCCTAACCCTAACCCTTCCGAAAGTCGGAGAAGCTCAAGGATGGTACCGATCGATGTGCGCTACCCCATTTAGTGGGGGTAGAGCCTACTTGCAAGTCTCTCCGACCTTCACAAAAAAAGTTATTCAAGAATATCTCTTTCTCCTATGTGCTTTCATCCCTAACCCTAACCCTTCCGAAAGTCGGAGAAGCTCAAGGATGGTACCGATCGATGTGCGCTACCCCATTTAGTGGGGGTAGAGCCTACTTGCAAGTCTCTCCGACCTTCACAAAAAAAGTTATTCAAGAATATCTCCTCAGATTTGGGGGAATTTCGTCGGTCGACCTCTTCCGAAGGTCGTACAAGCTCGGGGATGGTACCAATCGATCCGCAGGACCCAAATTAGTCCAGATGCAACCACTTTCCAAGTCTCTCCGACCTTCACAAAAAAAGTTATTCAAGAATATCTCTTTCTCCTATGTGCTTTCATCCCTAACCCTAACCCTAACCCTTCCGAAAGTCGGAGAAGCTCAAGGATGGTACCGATCGATGCGCGCTACCCCATTTAGTGGGGGTAGAGCCTACTTGCAAGTCTCTCCGACCTTCACAAAAAAAGTTATTCAAGAATATCTCTTTCTCCTATGTGCTTTCATCCCTAACCCTAACCCTAACCCTTCCGAAAGTCGGAGAAGCTCGAACATGGTACCGATCGATGCGCGCTACCCCATTTAGTGGGGGTAGAGCCTACTTGCAAGTCTCTCCGACCTTCACAAAAAAAGTTATTCAAGAATATCTCCTCAGATTTGGGGGAATTTCGTCGGTCGACCTCTTCCGAAGGTCGTACAAGCTCGGGGATGGTACCAATCGATCCGCAGGACCCAAATTAGTCCAGATGCAACCACTTTCCAAGTCTCTCCGACCTTCACAAAAAAAGTTATTCAAGAATATCTCTTTCTCCTATGTGCTTTCATCCCTAACCCTAACCCTAACCCTTCCGAAAGTCGGAGAAGCTCAAGGATGGTACCGATCGATGCGCGCTACCCCATTTAGTGGGGGTAGAGCCTACTTGCAAGTCTCTCCGACCTTCACAAAAAAAGTTATTCAAGAATATCTCTTTCTCCTATGTGCTTTCATCCCTAACCCTAACCCTTCCGAAAGTCGGAGAAGCTCAAGGATGGTACCGATCGATGCGCGCTACCCCATTTAGTGGGGGTAGAGCCTACTTGCAAGTCTCTCCGACCTTCACAAAAAAAGTTATTCAAGAATATCTCTTTCTCCTATGTGCTTTCATCCCTAACCCTAACCCTAACCCTTCCGAAAGTCGGAGAAGCTCAAGGATGGTACTGATCGATGCGCGCTACCCCATTTAGTGGGGGTAGAGCCTACTTGCAAGTCTCTCCGACCTTCACAAAAAAAGTTATTCAAGAATATCTCTTTCTCCTATGTGCTTTCATCCCTAACCCTAACCCTTCCGAAAGTCGGAGAAGCTCAAGGATGGTACCGATCGATGCGCGCTACCCCATTTAGTGGGGGTAGAGCCTACTTGCAAGTCTCTCCGACCTTCACAAAAAAAGTTATTCAAGAATATCTCTTTCTCCTATGTGCTTTCATCCCTAACCCTAACCCTAACCCTTCCGAAAGTCGGAGAAGCTCAAAGATGGTACCGATCGATGCGCGCAACCCCATTTAGTGGGGGTAGAGCCTACTTGCAAGTCTCTCCGACCTTCACAAAAAAAGTTATTCAAGAATATCTCCTCAGATTTGGGGGAATTTCGTCGGTCGACCTCTTCCGAAGGTCGTACAAGCTCGGGGATGGTACCAATCGATCCGCAGGACCCAAATTAGTCCAGATGCAACCACTTTCCAAGTCTCTCCGACCTTCACAAAAAAAGTTATTCAAGAATATCTCTTTCTCCTATGTGCTTTCATCCCTAACCCTAACCCTAACCCTTCCGAAAGTCGGAGAAGCTCAAGGATGGTACCGATCGATGCGCGCTACCCCATTTAGTGGGAGTAGAGCCTACTTGCAAGTCTCTCCGACCTTCACAAAAAAAGTTATTCAAGAATATCTCTTTCTCCTATGTGCTTTCATCCCTAACCCTAACCCTAACCCTTCCGAAAGTCGGAGAAGCTCAAGGATGGTACCGATCGATGCGCGCTACCCCATTTAGTGGGGGTAGAGCCTACTTGCAAGTCTCTCCGACCTTCACAAAAAAAGTTATTCAAGAATATCTCCTCAGATTTGGGGGAATTTCGTCGGTCGACCTCTTCCGAAGGTCGTACAAGCTCGGGGATGGTACCAATCGATCCGCAGGACCCAAATTAGTCCAGATGCAACCACTTTCCAAGTCTCTCCGACCTTCACAAAAAAAGTTATTCAAGAATATCTCTTTCTCCTATGTGCTTTCATCCCTAACCCTAACCCTAACCCTTCCGAAAGTCGGAGAAGCTCAAGGATGGTACCGATCGATGCGCGCTACCCCATTTAGTGGGGGTAGAGCCTACTTGCAAGTCTCTCCGACCTTCACAAAAAAAGTTATTCAAGAATATCTCTTTCTCCTATGTGCTTTCATCCCTAACCCTAACCCTAACCCTTTCGAAAGTCGGAGAAGCTCAAGGATGGTACCGATCGATGCGCGCTACCCCATTTAGTGGGGGTAGAGCCTACTTGCAAGTCTCTCCGACCTTCACAAAAAAAGTTATTCAAGAATATCTCTTTCTCCTATGTGCTTTCATCCCTAACCCTAACCCTAACCCTTCCGAAAGTCGGAGAAGCTCAAGGATGGTACTGATCGATGTGCGCTACTCCATTTAGTGGGGGTAGAGCCTACTTGCAAGTCTCTCCGACCTTCACAAAAAAAGTTATTCAAGAATATCTCTTTCTCCTATGTGCTTTCATCCCTAACCCTAACCCTAACCCTTCCGAAAGTCGGAGAAGCTCAAGGATGGTACCGATCAATGCGCGCTACCCCATTTAGTGGGGGTAGAGCCTACTTGCAAGTCTCTCCGACCTTCACAAAAAAAGTTATTCAAGAATATCTCTTTCTCCTATGTGCTTTCATCCCTAACCCTAACCCTAACCCTTCCGAAAGTCGGAGAAGCTCAAGGATATACCGATCGATGCGCGCAACCCCATTTAGTGGGGGTAGAGCCTACTTGCAAGTCTCTCCGACCTTCACAAAAAAAGTTATTCAAGAATATCTCCTCAGATTTGGGGGAATTTCGTCGGTCGACCTCTTCCGAAGGTCGTACAAGCTCGGGGATGGTACCAATCGATCCGCAGGACCCAAATTAGTCCAGATGCAACCACTTTCCAAGTCTCTCCGACCTTCACAAAAAAAGTTATTCAAGAATATCTCTTTCTCCTATGTGCTTTCATCCCTAACCCTAACCCTAACCCTTCCGAAAGTCGGAGAAGCTCAAGGATGGTACCGATCGATGCGCGCTACCCCATTTAGTGGGGGTAGAGCCTACTTGCAAGTCTCTCCGACCTTCACAAAAAAAGTTATTCAAGAATATCTCTTTCTCCTATGTGCTTTCAGCCCTAACCCTAACCCTAACCCTTCCGAAAGTCGGAGAAGCTCAAGGATGGTACCGATCGATGCGCGCAACCCCATTTAGTGGGGGTAGAGCCTACTTGCAAGTCTCTCCGACCTTCACAAAAAAAGTTATTCAAGAATATCTCCTCAGATTTGGGGGAATTTCGTCGGTCGACCTCTTCCGAAGGTCGTACAAGCTCGGGGATGGTACCAATCGATCCGCAGGACCCAAATTAGTCCAGATGCAACCACTTTCCAAGTCTCTCCGACCTTCACAAAAAATGTTATTCAAGAATATCTCTTTCTCCTATGTGCTTTCATCCCTAACCCTAACCCTAACCCTTCCGAAAGTCGGAGAAGCTCAAGGATGGTACCGATCGATGCGCGCTACCCCATTTAGTGGGGGTAGAGCCTACTTGCAAGTCTCTCCGACCTTCACAAAAAAAGTTATTCAAGAATATCTCCTCAGATTTGGGGGAATTTCGTCGGTCGACCTCTTCCGAAGGTCGTACAAGCTCGGGGATGGTACCAATCGATCCGCAGGACCCAAATTAGTCCAGATGCAACCACTTTCCAAGTCTCTCCGACCTTCACAAAAAAAGTTATTCAAGAATATCTCTTTCTCCTATGTGCTTTCATCCCTAACCCTAACCCTAACCCTTCCGAAAGTCGGAGAAGCTCAAGGATGGTACCGATCGATGCGCGCTACCCCATTTAGTGGGGGTAGAGCCTACTTGCAAGTCTCTTCGACCTTTACAAAAAAAGTTATTCAAGAATATCTCTTTCTCCTATGTGCTTTCATCCCTAACCCTAACCCTAACCCTTCCGAAAGTCGGAGAAGCTCAAGGATGGTACCGATCGATGCGCGCTACCCCATTTAGTGGGGGTAGAGCCTACTTGCAAGTCTCTCCGACCTTCACAAAAAAAGTTATTCAAGAATATCTCTTTCTCCTATGTGCTTTCATCCCTAACCCTAACCCTAACCCTTCCGAAAGTCGGAGAAGCTCAAGGATGGTACTGATCGATGCGCGCAACCCCATTTAGTGGGGGTAGAGCCTACTTGCACGTCTCTCCGACCTTCACAAAAAAAGTTATTCAAGAATATCTCCTCAGATTTGGGGGAATTTCGTCGGTCGACCTTTTCCGAAGGTCGTACAAGCTCGGGGATGGTACCAATCGATCCGCAGGACCCAAATTAGTCCAGATGCAACCACTTTCCAAGTCTCTCCGACCTTCACAAAAAAAGTTATTCAAGAATATCTCTTTCTCCTATGTGCTTTCATCCCTAACCCTAACCCTAACCCTTCCGAAAGTCGGAGAAGCTCAAGGATGGTACCGATCGATGCGCGCTACCCCATTTAGTGGGGGTAGAGCCTACTTGCAAGTCTCTCCGACCTTCACAAAAAAAGTTATTCAAGAATATCTCTTTCTCCTATGTGCTTTCATCCCTAACCCTAACCCTAACCCTTCCGAAAGTCGGAGAAGCTCAAGGATGGTACCGATCGATGCGCGCTACCCCATTTAGTGGGGGTAGAGCCTACTTGCAAGTCTCTCCGACCTTCACAAAAAAAGTTATTCAAGAATATCTCCTCAGATTTGGGGGAATTTCGTCGGTCGACCTCTTCCGAAGGTCGTACAAGCTCGGGGATGGTACCAATCGATCCGCAGGACCCAAATTAGTCCAGATGCAACCACTTTCCAAGTCTCTCCGACCTTCACAAAAAAAGTTATTCAAGAATATCTCTTTCTCCTATGTGCTTTCATCCCTAACCCTAACCCTAACCCTTCCGAAAGTCGGAGAAGCTCAAGGATGGTACCGATCGATGCGCGCTACCCCATTTAGTGGGGGTAGAGCCTACTTGCAAGTCTCTCCGACCTTCACAAAAAAAGTTATTCAAGAATATCTCTTTCTCCTATGTGCTTTCATCCCTAACCCTAACCCTAACCCTTCCGAAAGTCGGAGAAGCTCAAGGATGGTACCGATCGATGTGCGCTACCCCATTTAGTGGGGGTAGAGCCTACTTGCAAGTCTCTCCGACCTTCACAAAAAAAGTTATTCAAGAATATCTCTTTCTCCTATGTGCTTTCATCCCTAACCCTAACCCTAACCCTTCCGAAAGTCGGAGAAGCTCAAGGATGGTACCGATCGATGCGCGTTACCCCATTTAGTGGGGGTAGAGCCTACTTGCAAGTCTCTCCGACCTTCACAAAAAAAGTTATTCAAGAATATCTCTTTCTCCTATGTGCTTTCATCCCTAACCCTAACCCTAACCCTTCCGAAAGTCGGAGAAGCTCAAGGATGGTACTGATCGATGCGCGCAACCCCATTTAGTGGGGGTAAAGCCTACTTGCAAGTCTCTCCGACCTTCACAAAAAAAGTTATTCAAGAATATCTCCTCAGATTTTGGGGGAATTTCGTCGGTCGACCTCTTCCGAAGGTCGTACAAGCTCGGGGATGGTACCAATCGATCTGCAGGACCCAAATTAGTCCAGATGCAACCACTTTCCAAGTCTCTCCGACCTTCACAAAAAAAGTTATTCAAGAATATCTCTTTCTCCTATGTGCTTTCATCCCTAACCCTAACCCTAACCCTTCCGAAAGTCGGAGAAGCTCAAGGATGGTACCGATCGATGCGCGCTACCCCATTTAGTGGGGGTAGAGCCTACTTGCAAGTCTCTCCGACCTTCACAAAAAAAGTTATTCAAGAATATCTCTTTCTCCTATGTGCTTTCATCCCTAACCCTAACCCTAACCCTTCCGAAAGTCGGAGAAGCTCAAGGATGGT
The DNA here is from genome assembly GCF_963576545.1 of Limanda limanda. NCBI lineage: Eukaryota > Metazoa > Chordata > Actinopteri > Pleuronectiformes > Pleuronectidae > Limanda > Limanda limanda. Next base: position 34,611 of record NW_026870694.1, on the reverse strand, counting down.
ACCGATCGATGCGTGCTACCCCATTTAGTGGGGGTAGAGCCTACTTGCAAGTCTCTCCGACCTTCACAAAAAAAGTTATTCAAGAATATCTCTTTCTCCTATGTGCTTTCATCCCTAACCCTAACCCTAACCCTTCCGAAAGTCGGAGAAGCTCAAGGATGGTACCGATCGATGCGCGTTACCCCATTTAGTGGGGGTAGAGCCTACTTGCAAGTCTCTCCGACCTTCACAAAAAAAGTTATTCAAGAATATCTCTTTCTCCTATGTGCTTTCATCCCTAACCCTAACCCTAACCCTTCCGAAAGTCGGAGAAGCTCAAGGATGGTACTGATCGATGCGCGCAACCCCATTTAGTGGGGGTAGAGCCTACTTGCAAGTCTCTCCGACCTTCACAAAAAAAGTTATTCAAGAATATCTCCTCAGATTTGGGGGAATTTCGTCGGTCGACCTCTTCCGAAGGTCGTACAAGCTCGGGGATGGTACCAATCGATCTGCAGGACCCAAATTAGTCCAGATGCAACCACTTTCCAAGTCTCTCCGACCTTCACAAAAAAAGTTATTCAAGAATATCTCTTTCTCCTATGTGCTTTCATCCCTAACCCTAACCCTTCCGAAAGTCGGAGAAGCTCAAGGATGGTACCGATCGATGTGCGCTACCCCATTTAGTGGGGGTAGAGCCTACTTGCAAGTCTCTCCGACCTTCACAAAAAAAGTTATTCAAGAATATCTCTTTCTCCTATGTGCTTTCATCCCTAACCCTAACCCTTCCGAAAGTCGGAGAAGCTCAAGGATGGTACCGATCGATGTGCGCTACCCCATTTAGTGGGGGTAGAGCCTACTTGCAAGTCTCTCCGACCTTCACAAAAAAAGTTATTCAAGAATATCTCCTCAGATTTGGGGGAATTTCGTCGGTCGACCTCTTCCGAAGGTCGTACAAGCTCGGGGATGGTACCAATCGATCCGCAGGACCCAAATTAGTCCAGATGCAACCACTTTCCAAGTCTCTCCGACCTTCACAAAAAAAGTTATTCAAGAATATCTCTTTCTCCTATGTGCTTTCATCCCTAACCCTAACCCTAACCCTTCCGAAAGTCGGAGAAGCTCAAGGATGGTACCGATCGATGCGCGCTACCCCATTTAGTGGGGGTAGAGCCTACTTGCAAGTCTCTCCGACCTTCACAAAAAAAGTTATTCAAGAATATCTCTTTCTCCTATGTGCTTTCATCCCTAACCCTAACCCTAACCCTTCCGAAAGTCGGAGAAGCTCGAACATGGTACCGATCGATGCGCGCTACCCCATTTAGTGGGGGTAGAGCCTACTTGCAAGTCTCTCCGACCTTCACAAAAAAAGTTATTCAAGAATATCTCCTCAGATTTGGGGGAATTTCGTCGGTCGACCTCTTCCGAAGGTCGTACAAGCTCGGGGATGGTACCAATCGATCCGCAGGACCCAAATTAGTCCAGATGCAACCACTTTCCAAGTCTCTCCGACCTTCACAAAAAAAGTTATTCAAGAATATCTCTTTCTCCTATGTGCTTTCATCCCTAACCCTAACCCTAACCCTTCCGAAAGTCGGAGAAGCTCAAGGATGGTACCGATCGATGCGCGCTACCCCATTTAGTGGGGGTAGAGCCTACTTGCAAGTCTCTCCGACCTTCACAAAAAAAGTTATTCAAGAATATCTCTTTCTCCTATGTGCTTTCATCCCTAACCCTAACCCTTCCGAAAGTCGGAGAAGCTCAAGGATGGTACCGATCGATGCGCGCTACCCCATTTAGTGGGGGTAGAGCCTACTTGCAAGTCTCTCCGACCTTCACAAAAAAAGTTATTCAAGAATATCTCTTTCTCCTATGTGCTTTCATCCCTAACCCTAACCCTAACCCTTCCGAAAGTCGGAGAAGCTCAAGGATGGTACTGATCGATGCGCGCTACCCCATTTAGTGGGGGTAGAGCCTACTTGCAAGTCTCTCCGACCTTCACAAAAAAAGTTATTCAAGAATATCTCTTTCTCCTATGTGCTTTCATCCCTAATCCTAACCCTTCCGAAAGTCGGAGAAGCTCAAGGATGGTACCGATCGATGCGCGCTACCCCATTTAGTGGGGGTAGAGCCTACTTGCAAGTCTCTCCGACCTTCACAAAAAAAGTTATTCAAGAATATCTCTTTCTCCTATGTGCTTTCATCCCTAACCCTAACCCTAACCCTTCCGAAAGTCGGAGAAGCTCAAAGATGGTACCGATCGATGCGCGCAACCCCATTTAGTGGGGGTAGAGCCTACTTGCAAGTCTCTCCGACCTTCACAAAAAAAGTTATTCAAGAATATCTCCTCAGATTTGGGGGAATTTCGTCGGTCGACCTCTTCCGAAGGTCGTACAAGCTCGGGGATGGTACCAATCGATCCGCAGGACCCAAATTAGTCCAGATGCAACCACTTTCCAAGTCTCTCCGACCTTCACAAAAAAAGTTATTCAAGAATATCTCTTTCTCCTATGTGCTTTCATCCCTAACCCTAACCCTAACCCTTCCGAAAGTCGGAGAAGCTCAAGGATGGTACCGATCGATGCGCGCTACCCCATTTAGTGGGAGTAGAGCCTACTTGCAAGTCTCTCCGACCTTCACAAAAAAAGTTATTCAAGAATATCTCTTTCTCCTATGTGCTTTCATCCCTAACCCTAACCCTAACCCTTCCGAAAGTCGGAGAAGCTCAAGGATGGTACCGATCGATGCGCGCTACCCCATTTAGTGGGGGTAGAGCCTACTTGCAAGTCTCTCCGACCTTCACAAAAAAAGTTATTCAAGAATATCTCCTCAGATTTGGGGGAATTTCGTCGGTCGACCTCTTCCGAAGGTCGTACAAGCTCGGGGATGGTACCAATCGATCCGCAGGACCCAAATTAGTCCAGATGCAACCACTTTCCAAGTCTCTCCGACCTTCACAAAAAAAGTTATTCAAGAATATCTCTTTCTCCTATGTGCTTTCATCCCTAACCCTAACCCTAACCCTTCCGAAAGTCGGAGAAGCTCAAGGATGGTACCGATCGATGCGCGCTACCCCATTTAGTGGGGGTAGAGCCTACTTGCAAGTCTCTCCGACCTTCACAAAAAAAGTTATTCAAGAATATCTCTTTCTCCTATGTGCTTTCATCCCTAACCCTAACCCTAACCCTTTCGAAAGTCGGAGAAGCTCAAGGATGGTACCGATCGATGCGCGCTACCCCATTTAGTGGGGGTAGAGCCTACTTGCAAGTCTCTCCGACCTTCACAAAAAAAGTTATTCAAGAATATCTCTTTCTCCTATGTGCTTTCATCCCTAACCCTAACCCTAACCCTTCCGAAAGTCGGAGAAGCTCAAGGATGGTACTGATCGATGTGCGCTACTCCATTTAGTGGGGGTAGAGCCTACTTGCAAGTCTCTCCGACCTTCACAAAAAAAGTTATTCAAGAATATCTCTTTCTCCTATGTGCTTTCATCCCTAACCCTAACCCTAACCCTTCCGAAAGTCGGAGAAGCTCAAGGATGGTACCGATCAATGCGCGCTACCCCATTTAGTGGGGGTAGAGCCTACTTGCAAGTCTCTCCGACCTTCACAAAAAAAGTTATTCAAGAATATCTCTTTCTCCTATGTGCTTTCATCCCTAACCCTAACCCTAACCCTTCCGAAAGTCGGAGAAGCTCAAGGATATACCGATCGATGCGCGCAACCCCATTTAGTGGGGGTAGAGCCTACTTGCAAGTCTCTCCGACCTTCACAAAAAAAGTTATTCAAGAATATCTCCTCAGATTTGGGGGAATTTCGTCGGTCGACCTCTTCCGAAGGTCGTACAAGCTCGGGGATGGTACCAATCGATCCGCAGGACCCAAATTAGTCCAGATGCAACCACTTTCCAAGTCTCTCCGACCTTCACAAAAAAAGTTATTCAAGAATATCTCTTTCTCCTATGTGCTTTCATCCCTAACCCTAACCCTAACCCTTCCGAAAGTCGGAGAAGCTCAAGGATGGTACCGATCGATGCGCGCTACCCCATTTAGTGGGGGTAGAGCCTACTTGCAAGTCTCTCCGACCTTCACAAAAAAAGTTATTCAAGAATATCTCTTTCTCCTATGTGCTTTCAGCCCTAACCCTAACCCTAACCCTTCCGAAAGTCGGAGAAGCTCAAGGATGGTACCGATCGATGCGCGCAACCCCATTTAGTGGGGGTAGAGCCTACTTGCAAGTCTCTCCGACCTTCACAAAAAAAGTTATTCAAGAATATCTCCTCAGATTTGGGGGAATTTCGTCGGTCGACCTCTTCCGAAGGTCGTACAAGCTCGGGGATGGTACCAATCGATCCGCAGGACCCAAATTAGTCCAGATGCAACCACTTTCCAAGTCTCTCCGACCTTCACAAAAAATGTTATTCAAGAATATCTCTTTCTCCTATGTGCTTTCATCCCTAACCCTAACCCTAACCCTTCCGAAAGTCGGAGAAGCTCAAGGATGGTACCGATCGATGCGCGCTACCCCATTTAGTGGGGGTAGAGCCTACTTGCAAGTCTCTCCGACCTTCACAAAAAAAGTTATTCAAGAATATCTCCTCAGATTTGGGGGAATTTCGTCGGTCGACCTCTTCCGAAGGTCGTACAAGCTCGGGGATGGTACCAATCGATCCGCAGGACCCAAATTAGTCCAGATGCAACCACTTTCCAAGTCTCTCCGACCTTCACAAAAAAAGTTATTCAAGAATATCTCTTTCTCCTATGTGCTTTCATCCCTAACCCTAACCCTAACCCTTCCGAAAGTCGGAGAAGCTCAAGGATGGTACCGATCGATGCGCGCTACCCCATTTAGTGGGGGTAGATTCTACTTGCAAGTCTCTTCGACCTTTACAAAAAAAGTTATTCAAGAATATCTCTTTCTCCTATGTGCTTTCATCCCTAACCCTAACCCTAACCCTTCCGAAAGTCGGAGAAGCTCAAGGATGGTACCGATCGATGCGCGCTACCCCATTTAGTGGGGGTAGAGCCTACTTGCAAGTCTCTCCGACCTTCACAAAAAAAGTTATTCAAGAATATCTCTTTCTCCTATGTGCTTTCATCCCTAACCCTAACCCTAACCCTTCCGAAAGTCGGAGAAGCTCAAGGATGGTACCGATCGATGCGCGTTACCCCATTTAGTGGGGGTAGAGCCTACTTGCAAGTCTCTCCGACCTTCACAAAAAAAGTTATTCAAGAATATCTCTTTCTCCTATGTGCTTTCATCCCTAACCCTAACCCTAACCCTTCCGAAAGTCGGAGAAGCTCAAAGATGGTACCGATCGATGCGCGCAACCCCATTTAGTGGGGGTAGAGCCTACTTGCAAGTCTCTCCGACCTTCACAAAAAAAGTTATTCAAGAATATCTCCTCAGATTTGGGGGAATTTCGTCGGTCGACCTCTTCCGAAGGTCGTACAAGCTCGGGGATGGTACCAATCGATCCGCAGGACCCAAATTAGTCCAGATGCAACCACTTTCCAAGTCTCTCCGACCTTCACAAAAAAAGTTATTCAAGAATATCTCTTTCTCCTATGTGCTTTCATCCCTAACCCTAACCCTAACCCTTCCGAAAGTCGGAGAAGCTCAAGGATGGTACCGATCGATGCGCGCTACCCCATTTAGTGGGAGTAGAGCCTACTTGCAAGTCTCTCCGACCTTCACAAAAAAAGTTATTCAAGAATATCTCTTTCTCCTATGTGCTTTCATCCCTAACCCTAACCCTAACCCTTCCGAAAGTCGGAGAAGCTCAAGGATGGTACCGATCGATGCGCGCTACCCCATTTAGTGGGGGTAGAGCCTACTTGCAAGTCTCTCCGACCTTCACAAAAAAAGTTATTCAAGAATATCTCCTCAGATTTGGGGGAATTTCGTCGGTCGACCTCTTCCGAAGGTCGTACAAGCTCGGGGATGGTACCAATCGATCCGCAGGACCCAAATTAGTCCAGATGCAACCACTTTCCAAGTCTCTCCGACCTTCACAAAAAAAGTTATTCAAGAATATCTCTTTCTCCTATGTGCTTTCATCCCTAACCCTAACCCTAACCCTTCCGAAAGTCGGAGAAGCTCAAGGATGGTACCGATCGATGCGCGCTACCCCATTTAGTGGGGGTAGAGCCTACTTGCAAGTCTCTCCGACCTTCACAAAAAAAGTTATTCAAGAATATCTCTTTCTCCTATGTGCTTTCATCCCTAACCCTAACCCTAACCCTTTCGAAAGTCGGAGAAGCTCAAGGATGGTACCGATCGATGCGCGCTACCCCATTTAGTGGGGGTAGAGCCTACTTGCAAGTCTCTCCGACCTTCACAAAAAAAGTTATTCAAGAATATCTCTTTCTCCTATGTGCTTTCATCCCTAACCCTAACCCTAACCCTTCCGAAAGTCGGAGAAGCTCAAGGATGGTACTGATCGATGTGCGCTACTCCATTTAGTGGGGGTAGAGCCTACTTGCAAGTCTCTCCGACCTTCACAAAAAAAGTTATTCAAGAATATCTCTTTCTCCTATGTGCTTTCATCCCTAACCCTAACCCTAACCCTTCCGAAAGTCGGAGAAGCTCAAGGATGGTACCGATCAATGCGCGCTACCCCATTTAGTGGGGGTAGAGCCTACTTGCAAGTCTCTCCGACCTTCACAAAAAAAGTTATTCAAGAATATCTCTTTCTCCTATGTGCTTTCATCCCTAACCCTAACCCTAACCCTTCCGAAAGTCGGAGAAGCTCAAGGATATACCGATCGATGCGCGCAACCCCATTTAGTGGGGGTAGAGCCTACTTGCAAGTCTCTCCGACCTTCACAAAAAAAGTTATTCAAGAATATCTCCTCAGATTTGGGGGAATTTCGTCGGTCGACCTCTTCCGAAGGTCGTACAAGCTCGGGGATGGTACCAATCGATCCGCAGGACCCAAATTAGTCCAGATGCAACCACTTTCCAAGTCTCTCCGACCTTCACAAAAAAAGTTATTCAAGAATATCTCTTTCTCCTATGTGCTTTCATCCCTAACCCTAACCCTAACCCTTCCGAAAGTCGGAGAAGCTCAAGGATGGTACCGATCGATGCGCGCTACCCCATTTAGTGGGGGTAGAGCCTACTTGCAAGTCTCTCCGACCTTCACAAAAAAAGTTATTCAAGAATATCTCTTTCTCCTATGTGCTTTCAGCCCTAACCCTAACCCTAACCCTTCCGAAAGTCGGAGAAGCTCAAGGATGGTACCGATCGATGCGCGCAACCCCATTTAGTGGGGGTAGAGCCTACTTGCAAGTCTCTCCGACCTTCACAAAAAAAGTTATTCAAGAATATCTCCTCAGATTTGGGGGAATTTCGTCGGTCGACCTCTTCCGAAGGTCGTACAAGCTCGGGGATGGTACCAATCGATCCGCAGGACCCAAATTAGTCCAGATGCAACCACTTTCCAAGTCTCTCCGACCTTCACAAAAAATGTTATTCAAGAATATCTCTTTCTCCTATGTGCTTTCATCCCTAACCCTAACCCTAACCCTTCCGAAAGTCGGAGAAGCTCAAGGATGGTACCGATCGATGCGCGCTACCCCATTTAGTGGGGGTAGAGCCTACTTGCAAGTCTCTCCGACCTTCACAAAAAAAGTTATTCAAGAATATCTCCTCAGATTTGGGGGAATTTCGTCGGTCGACCTCTTCCGAAGGTCGTACAAGCTCGGGGATGGTACCAATCGATCCGCAGGACCCAAATTAGTCCAGATGCAACCACTTTCCAAGTCTCTCCGACCTTCACAAAAAAAGTTATTCAAGAATATCTCTTTCTCCTATGTGCTTTCATCCCTAACCCTAACCCTAACCCTTCCGAAAGTCGGAGAAGCTCAAGGATGGTACCGATCGATGCGCGCTACCCCATTTAGTGGGGGTAGATTCTACTTGCAAGTCTCTTCGACCTTTACAAAAAAAGTTATTCAAGAATATCTCTTTCTCCTATGTGCTTTCATCCCTAACCCTAACCCTAACCCTTCCGAAAGTCGGAGAAGCTCAAGGATGGTACCGATCGATGCGCGCTACCCCATTTAGTGGGGGTAGAGCCTACTTGCAAGTCTCTCCGACCTTCACAAAAAAAGTTATTCAAGAATATCTCTTTCTCCTATGTGCTTTCATCCCTAACCCTAACCCTAACCCTTCCGAAAGTCGGAGAAGCTCAAGGATGGTACCGATCGATGCGCGTTACCCCATTTAGTGGGGGTAGAGCCTACTTGCAAGTCTCTCCGACCTTCACAAAAAAAGTTATTCAAGAATATCTCTTTCTCCTATGTGCTTTCATCCCTAACCCTAACCCTAACCCTTCCGAAAGTCGGAGAAGCTCAAGGATGGTACTGATCGATGCGCGCAACCCCATTTAGTGGGGGTAGAGCCTACTTGCAAGTCTCTCCGACCTTCACAAAAAAAGTTATTCAAGAATATCTCCTCAGATTTGGGGGAATTTCGTCGGTCGACCTCTTCCGAAGGTCGTACAAGCTCGGGGATGGTACCAATCGATCCGCAGGACCCAAATTAGTCCAGATGCAACCACTTTCCAAGTCTCTCCGACCTTCACAAAAAAAGTTATTCAAGAATATCTCTTTCTCCTATGTGCTTTCATCCCTAACCCTAACCCTTCCGAAAGTCGGAGAAGTTCAAGGATGGTACCGATCGATGCGCGCTACCCCATTTAGTGGGGGTAGAGCCTACTTGCAAGTCTCTCCGACCTTCACAAAAAAAGTTATTCAAGAATATCTCTTTCTCCTATGTGCTTTCATCCCTTACCCTAACCCTAACCCTTCCGAAAGTCGGAGAAGCTCAAGGATGGTACCGATCGATGCGCGCTACCCCATTTAGTGGGGGTAGAGCCTACTTGCAAGTCTCTCCGACCTTCACAAAAAAAGTTATTCAAGAATATCTCCTCAGATTTGGGGGAATTTCGTCGGTCGACCTCTTCCGAAGGTCGTACAAGCTCAGGGATGGTACCAATCGATCCGCAGGACCCAAATTAGTCCAGATGCAACCACTTTCCAAGTCTCTCCGACCTTCACAAAAAAAGTTATTCAAGAATATCTCTTTCTCCTATGTGCTTTCATCCCTAACCCTAACCCTAACCCTTCCGAAAGTCGGAGAAGCTCAAGGATGGTACCGATCGATGCGCGCTACCCCATTTAGTGGGGGTAGAGCCTACTTGCAAGTCTCTCCGACCTTCACAAAAAAAGTTATTCAAGAATATCTCTTTCTCCTATGTGCTTTCATCCCTAACCCTAACCCTAACCCTTCCGAAAGTCGGAGAAGCTCAAGGATGGTACCGATCGATGCGTGCTACCCCATTTAGTGGGGGTAGAGCCTACTTGCAAGTCTCTCCGACCTTCACAAAAAAAGTTATTCAAGAATATCTCTTTCTCCTATGTGCTTTCATCCCTAACCCTAACCCTAACCCTTCCGAAAGTCGGAGAAGCTCAAGGATGGTACCGATCGATGCGCGTTACCCCATTTAGTGGGGGTAGAGCCTACTTGCAAGTCTCTCCGACCTTCACAAAAAAAGTTATTCAAGAATATCTCTTTCTCCTATGTGCTTTCATCCCTAACCCTAACCCTAACCCTTCCGAAAGTCGGAGAAGCTCAAGGATGGTACTGATCGATGCGCGCAACCCCATTTAGTGGGGGTAGAGCCTACTTGCAAGTCTCTCCGACCTTCACAAAAAAAGTTATTCAAGAATATCTCCTCAGATTTGGGGGAATTTCGTCGGTCGACCTCTTCCGAAGGTCGTACAAGCTCGGGGATGGTACCAATCGATCTGCAGGACCCAAATTAGTCCAGATGCAACCACTTTCCAAGTCTCTCCGACCTTCACAAAAAAAGTTATTCAAGAATATCTCTTTCTCCTATGTGCTTTCATCCCTAACCCTAACCCTTCCGAAAGTCGGAGAAGCTCAAGGATGGTACCGATCGATGTGCGCTACCCCATTTAGTGGGGGTAGAGCCTACTTGCAAGTCTCTCCGACCTTCACAAAAAAAGTTATTCAAGAATATCTCTTTCTCCTATGTGCTTTCATCCCTAACCCTAACCCTTCCGAAAGTCGGAGAAGCTCAAGGATGGTACCGATCGATGTGCGCTACCCCATTTAGTGGGGGTAGAGCCTACTTGCAAGTCTCTCCGACCTTCACAAAAAAAGTTATTCAAGAATATCTCCTCAGATTTGGGGGAATTTCGTCGGTCGACCTCTTCCGAAGGTCGTACAAGCTCGGGGATGGTACCAATCGATCCGCAGGACCCAAATTAGTCCAGATGCAACCACTTTCCAAGTCTCTCCGACCTTCACAAAAAAAGTTATTCAAGAATATCTCTTTCTCCTATGTGCTTTCATCCCTAACCCTAACCCTAACCCTTCCGAAAGTCGGAGAAGCTCAAGGATGGTACCGATCGATGCGCGCTACCCCATTTAGTGGGGGTAGAGCCTACTTGCAAGTCTCTCCGACCTTCACAAAAAAAGTTATTCAAGAATATCTCTTTCTCCTATGTGCTTTCATCCCTAACCCTAACCCTAACCCTTCCGAAAGTCGGAGAAGCTCAAGGATGGTACCGATCGATGCGCGCTACCCCATTTAGTGGGGGTAGAGCCTACTTGCAAGTCTCTCCGACCTTCACAAAAAAAGTTATTCAAGAATATCTCCTCAGATTTGGGGGAATTTCGTCGGTCGACCTCTTCCGAAGGTCGTACAAGCTCGGGGATGGTACCAATCGATCCGCAGGACCCAAATTAGTCCAGATGCAACCACTTTCCAAGTCTCTCCGACCTTCACAAAAAAAGTTATTCAAGAATATCTCTTTCTCCTATGTGCTTTCATCCCTAACCCTAACCCTAACCCTTCCGAAAGTCGGAGAAGCTCAAGGATGGTACCGATCGATGCGCGCTACCCCATTTAGTGGGGGTAGAGCCTACTTGCAAGTCTCTCCGACCTTCACAAAAAAAGTTATTCAAGAATATCTCTTTCTCCTATGTGCTTTCATCCCTAACCCTAACCCTTCCGAAAGTCGGAGAAGTTCAAGGATGGTACCGATCGATGCGCGCTACCCCATTTAGTGGGGGTAGAGCCTACTTGCAAGTCTCTCCGACCTTCACAAAAAAAGTTATTCAAGAATATCTCTTTCTCCTATGTGCTTTCATCCCTTACCCTAACCCTAACCCTTCCGAAAGTCGGAGAAGCTCAAGGATGGTACCGATCGATGCGCGCTACCCCATTTAGTGGGGGTAGAGCCTACTTGCAAGTCTCTCCGACCTTCACAAAAAAAGTTATTCAAGAATATCTCCTCAGATTTGGGGGAATTTCGTCGGTCGACCTCTTCCGAAGGTCGTACAAGCTCAGGGATGGTACCAATCGATCCGCAGGACCCAAATTAGTCCAGATGCAACCACTTTCCAAGTCTCTCCGACCTTCACAAAAAAAGTTATTCAAGAATATCTCTTTCTCCTATGTGCTTTCATCCCTAACCCTAACCCTAACCCTTCCGAAAGTCGGAGAAGCTCAAGGATGGTACCGATCGATGCGCGCTACCCCATTTAGTGGGGGTAGAGCCTACTTGCAAGTCTCTCCGACCTTCACAAAAAAAGTTATTCAAGAATATCTCTTTCTCCTATGTGCTTTCATCCCTAACCCTAACCCTAACCCTTCCGAAAGTCGGAGAAGCTCAAGGATGGTACCGATCGATGCGTGCTACCCCATTTAGTGGGGGTAGAGCCTACTTGCAAGTCTCTCCGACCTTCACAAAAAAAGTTATTCAAGAATATCTCTTTCTCCTATGTGCTTTCATCCCTAACCCTAACCCTAACCCTTCCGAAAGTCGGAGAAGCTCAAGGATGGTACTGATCGATGCGCGCAACCCCATTTAGTGGGGGTAGAGCCTACTTGCAAGTCTCTCCGACCTTCACAAAAAAAGTTATTCAAGAATATCTCCTCAGATTTGGGGGAATTTCGTCGGTCGACCTCTTCCGAAGGTCGTACAAGCTCGGGGATGGTACCAATCGATCTGCAGGACCCAAATTAGTCCAGATGCAACCACTTTCCAAGTCTCTCCGACCTTCACAAAAAAAGTTATTCAAGAATATCTCTTTCTCCTATGTGCTTTCATCCCTAACCCTAACCCTTCCGAAAGTCGGAGAAGCTCAAGGATGGTACCGATCGATGTGCGCTACCCCATTTAGTGGGGGTAGAGCCTACTTGCAAGTCTCTCCGACCTTCACAAAAAAAGTTATTCAAGAATATCTCTTTCTCCTATGTGCTTTCATCCCTAACCCTAACCCTTCCGAAAGTCGGAGAAGCTCAAGGATGGTACCGATCGATGTGCGCTACCCCATTTAGTGGGGGTAGAGCCTACTTGCAAGTCTCTCCGACCTTCACAAAAAAAGTTATTCAAGAATATCTCCTCAGATTTGGGGGAATTTCGTCGGTCGACCTCTTCCGAAGGTCGTACAAGCTCGGGGATGGTACCAATCGATCCGCAGGACCCAAATTAGTCCAGATGCAACCACTTTCCAAGTCTCTCCGACCTTCACAAAAAAAGTTATTCAAGAATATCTCTTTCTCCTATGTGCTTTCATCCCTAACCCTAACCCTAACCCTTCCGAAAGTCGGAGAAGCTCAAGGATGGTACCGATCGATGCGCGCTACCCCATTTAGTGGGGGTAGAGCCTACTTGCAAGTCTCTCCGACCTTCACAAAAAAAGTTATTCAAGAATATCTCTTTCTCCTATGTGCTTTCATCCCTAACCCTAACCCTAACCCTTCCGAAAGTCGGAGAAGCTCAAGGATGGTACCGATCGATGCGCGCTACCCCATTTAGTGGGGGTAGAGCCTACTTGCAAGTCTCTCCGACCTTCACAAAAAAAGTTATTCAAGAATATCTCCTCAGATTTGGGGGAATTTCGTCGGTCGACCTCTTCCGAAGGTCGTACAAGCTCGGGGATGGTACCAATCGATCCGCAGGACCCAAATTAGTCCAGATGCAACCACTTTCCAAGTCTCTCCGACCTTCACAAAAAAAGTTATTCAAGAATATCTCTTTCTCCTATGTGCTTTCATCCCTAACCCTAACCCTAACCCTTCCGAAAGTCGGAGAAGCTCAAGGATGGTACCGATCGATGCGCGCTACCCCATTTAGTGGGGGTAGAGCCTACTTGCAAGTCTCTCCGACCTTCACAAAAAAAGTTATTCAAGAATATCTCTTTCTCCTATGTGCTTTCATCCCTAACCCTAACCCTAACCCTTCCGAAAGTCGGAGAAGCTCAAGGATGGTACCGATCGATGTGCGCTACCCCATTTAGTGGGGGTAGAGCCTACTTGCAAGTCTCTCCGACCTTCACAAAAAAAGTTATTCAAGAATATCTCTTTCTCCTATGTGCTTTCATCCCTAACCCTAACCCTAACCCTTCCGAAAGTCGGAGAAGCTCAAGGATGGTACCGATCGATGCGCGTTACCCCATTTAGTGGGGGTAGAGCCTACTTGCAAGTCTCTCCGACCTTCACAAAAAAAGTTATTCAAGAATATCTCTTTCTCCTATGTGCTTTCATCCCTAACCCTAACCCTAACCCTTCCGAAAGTCGGAGAAGCTCAAGGATGGTACTGATCGATGCGCGCAACCCCATTTAGTGGGGGTAAAGCCTACTTGCAAGTCTCTCCGACCTTCACAAAAAAAGTTATTCAAGAATATCTCCTCAGATTTTGGGGGAATTTCGTCGGTCGACCTCTTCCGAAGGTCGTACAAGCTCGGGGATGGTACCAATCGATCTGCAGGACCCAAATTAGTCCAGATGCAACCACTTTCCAAGTCTCTCCGACCTTCACAAAAAAAGTTATTCAAGAATATCTCTTTCTCCTATGTGCTTTCATCCCTAACCCTAACCCTAACCCTTCCGAAAGTCGGAGAAGCTCAAGGATGGTACCGATCGATGCGCGCTACCCCATTTAGTGGGGGTAGAGCCTACTTGCAAGTCTCTCCGACCTTCACAAAAAAAGTTATTCAAGAATATCTCTTTCTCCTATGTGCTTTCATCCCTAACCCTAACCCTAACCCTTCCGAAAGTCGGAGAAGCTCAAGGATGGTACCGATCGATGCGTGCTACCCCATTTAGTGGGGGTAGAGCCTACTTGCAAGTCTCTCCGACCTTCACAAAAAAAGTTATTCAAGAATATCTCTTTCTCCTATGTGCTTTCATCCCTAACCCTAACCCTAACCCTTCCGAAAGTCGGAGAAGCTCAAGGATGGTACCGATCGATGCGCGTTACCCCATTTAGTGGGGGTAGAGCCTACTTGCAAGTCTCTCCGACCTTCACAAAAAAAGTTATTCAAGAATATCTCTTTCTCCTATGTGCTTTCATCCCTAACCCTAACCCTAACCCTTCCGAAAGTCGGAGAAGCTCAAGGATGGTACTGATCGATGCGCGCAACCCCATTTAGTGGGGGTAGAGCCTACTTGCAAGTCTCTCCGACCTTCACAAAAAAAGTTATTCAAGAATATCTCCTCAGATTTGGGGGAATTTCGTCGGTCGACCTCTTCCGAAGGTCGTACAAGCTCGGGGATGGTACCAATCGATCTGCAGGACCCAAATTAGTCCAGATGCAACCACTTTCCAAGTCTCTCCGACCTTCACAAAAAAAGTTATTCAAGAATATCTCTTTCTCCTATGTGCTTTCATCCCTAACCCTAACCCTTCCGAAAGTCGGAGAAGCTCAAGGATGGTACCGATCGATGTGCGCTACCCCATTTAGTGGGGGTAGAGCCTACTTGCAAGTCTCTCCGACCTTCACAAAAAAAGTTATTCAAGAATATCTCTTTCTCCTATGTGCTTTCATCCCTAACCCTAACCCTTCCGAAAGTCGGAGAAGCTCAAGGATGGTACCGATCGATGTGCGCTACCCCATTTAGTGGGGGTAGAGCCTACTTGCAAGTCTCTCCGACCTTCACAAAAAAAGTTATTCAAGAATATCTCCTCAGATTTGGGGGAATTTCGTCGGTCGACCTCTTCCGAAGGTCGTACAAGCTCGGGGATGGTACCAATCGATCCGCAGGACCCAAATTAGTCCAGATGCAACCACTTTCCAAGTCTCTCCGACCTTCACAAAAAAAGTTATTCAAGAATATCTCTTTCTCCTATGTGCTTTCATCCCTAACCCTAACCCTAACCCTTCCGAAAGTCGGAGAAGCTCAAGGATGGTACCGATCGATGCGCGCTACCCCATTTAGTGGGGGTAGAGCCTACTTGCAAGTCTCTCCGACCTTCACAAAAAAAGTTATTCAAGAATATCTCTTTCTCCTATGTGCTTTCATCCCTAACCCTAACCCTAACCCTTCCGAAAGTCGGAGAAGCTCGAACATGGTACCGATCGATGCGCGCTACCCCATTTAGTGGGGGTAGAGCCTACTTGCAAGTCTCTCCGACCTTCACAAAAAAAGTTATTCAAGAATATCTCCTCAGATTTGGGGGAATTTCGTCGGTCGACCTCTTCCGAAGGTCGTACAAGCTCGGGGATGGTACCAATCGATCCGCAGGACCCAAATTAGTCCAGATGCAACCACTTTCCAAGTCTCTCCGACCTTCACAAAAAAAGTTATTCAAGAATATCTCTTTCTCCTATGTGCTTTCATCCCTAACCCTAACCCTAACCCTTCCGAAAGTCGGAGAAGCTCAAGGATGGTACCGATCGATGCGCGCTACCCCATTTAGTGGGGGTAGAGCCTACTTGCAAGTCTCTCCGACCTTCACAAAAAAAGTTATTCAAGAATATCTCTTTCTCCTATGTGCTTTCATCCCTAACCCTAACCCTAACCCTTCCGAAAGTCGGAGAAGCTCAAGGATGGTACCGATCGATGTGCGCTACCCCATTTAGTGGGGGTAGAGCCTACTTGCAAGTCTCTCCGACCTTCACAAAAAAAGTTATTCAAGAATATCTCTTTCTCCTATGTGCTTTCATCCCTAACCCTAACCCTAACCCTTCCGAAAGTCGGAGAAGCTCAAGGATGGTACCGATCGATGCGCGTTACCCCATTTAGTGGGGGTAGAGCCTACTTGCAAGTCTCTCCGACCTTCACAAAAAAAGTTATTCAAGAATATCTCTTTCTCCTATGTGCTTTCATCCCTAACCCTAACCCTAACCCTTCCGAAAGTCGGAGAAGCTCAAGGATGGTACTGATCGATGCGCGCAACCCCATTTAGTGGGGGTAAAGCCTACTTGCAAGTCTCTCCGACCTTCACAAAAAAAGTTATTCAAGAATATCTCCTCAGATTTTGGGGGAATTTCGTCGGTCGACCTCTTCCGAAGGTCGTACAAGCTCGGGGATGGTACCAATCGATCTGCAGGACCCAAATTAGTCCAGATGCAACCACTTTCCAAGTCTCTCCGACCTTCACAAAAAAAGTTATTCAAGAATATCTCTTTCTCCTATGTGCTTTCATCCCTAACCCTAACCCTAACCCTTCCGAAAGTCGGAGAAGCTCAAGGATGGTACCGATCGATGCGCGCTACCCCATTTAGTGGGGGTAGAGCCTACTTGCAAGTCTCTCCGACCTTCACAAAAAAAGTTATTCAAGAATATCTCTTTCTCCTATGTGCTTTCATCCCTAACCCTAACCCTAACCCTTCCGAAAGTCGGAGAAGCTCAAGGATGGTACCGATCGATGCGCGCAACCCCATTTAGTGGGGGTAGAGCCTACTTGCAAGTCTCTCCGACCTTCACAAAAAAAGTTATTCAAGAATATCTCCTCAGATTTGGGGGAATTTCGTCGGTCGACCTCTTCCGAAGGTCGTACAAGCTCGGGGATGGTACCAATCGATCCGCAGGACCCAAATTAGTCCAGATGCAACCACTTTCCAAGTCTCTCCGACCTTCACAAAAAAAGTTATTCAAGAATATCTCTTTCTCCTATGTGCTTTCATCCCTAACCCTAACCCTAACCCTTCCGAAAGTCGGAGAAGCTCAAGGATGGTACCGATCGATGCGCGTTACCCCATTTAGTGGGGGTAGAGCCTACTTGCAAGTCTCTCCGACCTTCACAAAAAAAGTTATTCAAGAATATCTCTTTCTCCTATGTGCTTTCATCCCTAACCCTAACCCTAACCCTTCCGAAAGTCGGAGAAGCTCAAGGATGGTACCGATCGATGCGCGCTACCCCATTTAGTGGGGGTAGAGCCTACTTGCAAGTCTCTCCGACCTTCACAAAAAAAGTTATTCAAGAATATCTCCTCAGATTTGGGGGAATTTCGTCGGTCGACCTCTTCCGAAGGTCGTACAAGCTCGGGGATGGTACCAATCGATCTGCAGGACCCAAATTAGTCCAGATGCAACCACTTTCCAAGTCTCTCCGACCTTCACAAAAAAAGTTATTCAAGAATATCTCTTTCTCCTATGTGCTTTCATCCCTAACCCTAACCCTAACCCTTCCGAAAGTCGGAGAAGCTCAAGGATGGTACCGATCGATGCGCGCTACCCCATTTAGTGGGGGTAGAGCCTACTTGCAAGTCTCTCCGACCTTCACAAAAAAAGTTATTCAAGAATATCTCTTTCTCCTATGTGCTTTCATCCCTAACCCTAACCCTAACCCTTCCGAAAGTCGGAGAAGCTCAAGGATGGTACCGATCGATGCGCGCTACCCCATTTAGTGGGGGTAGAGCCTACTTGCAAGTCTCTCCGACCTTCACAAAAAAAGTTATTCAAGAATATCTCTTTCTCCTATGTGCTTTCATCCCTAACCCTAACCCTAACCCTTCCGAAAGTCGGAGAAGCTCAAGGATGGTACTGATCGATGCGCGCTACCCCATTTAGTGGGGGTAGAGCCTACTTGCAAGTCTCTCCGACCTTCACAAAAAAAGTTATTCAAGAATATCTCTTTCTCCTATGTGCTTTCATCCCTAACCCTAACCCTAACCCTTCCGAAAGTCGGAGAAGCTCAAAGATGGTACCGATCGATGCGCGCAACCCCATTTAGTGGGGGTAGAGCCTACTTGCAAGTCTCTCCGACCTTCACAAAAAAAGTTATTCAAGAATATCTCCTCAGATTTGGGGGAATTTCGTCGGTCGACCTCTTCCGAAGGTCGTACAAGCTCGGGGATGGTACCAATCGATCCGCAGGACCCAAATTAGTCCAGATGCAACCACTTTCCAAGTCTCTCCGACCTTCACAAAAAAAGTTATTCAAGAATATCTCTTTCTCCTATGTGCTTTCATCCCTAACCCTAACCCTAACCCTTCCGAAAGTCGGAGAAGCTCAAGGATGGTACCGATCGATGCGCGCTACCCCATTTAGTGGGAGTAGAGCCTACTTGCAAGTCTCTCCGACCTTCACAAAAAAAGTTATTCAAGAATATCTCTTTCTCCTATGTGCTTTCATCCCTAACCCTAACCCTAACCCTTCCGAAAGTCGGAGAAGCTCAAGGATGGTACCGATCGATGCGCGCTACCCCATTTAGTGGGGGTAGAGCCTACTTGCAAGTCTCTCCGACCTTCACAAAAAAAGTTATTCAAGAATATCTCCTCAGATTTGGGGGAATTTCGTCGGTCGACCTCTTCCGAAGGTCGTACAAGCTCGGGGATGGTACCAATCGATCCGCAGGACCCAAATTAGTCCAGATGCAACCACTTTCCAAGTCTCTCCGACCTTCACAAAAAAAGTTATTCAAGAATATCTCTTTCTCCTATGTGCTTTCATCCCTAACCCTAACCCTAACCCTTCCGAAAGTCGGAGAAGCTCAAGGATGGTACCGATCGATGCGCGCTACCCCATTTAGTGGGGGTAGAGCCTACTTGCAAGTCTCTCCGACCTTCACAAAAAAAGTTATTCAAGAATATCTCTTTCTCCTATGTGCTTTCATCCCTAACCCTAACCCTAACCCTTCCGAAAGTCGGAGAAGCTCAAGGATGGTACCGATCGATGCGCGCTACCCCATTTAGTGGGGGTAGAGCCTACTTGCAAGTCTCTCCGACCTTCACAAAAAAAGTTATTCAAGAATATCTCTTTCTCCTATGTGCTTTCATCCCTAACCCTAACCCTAACCCTTCCGAAAGTCGGAGAAGCTCAAAGATGGTACTGATCGATGCGCGCTACTCCATTTAGTGGGGGTAGAGCCTACTTGCAAGTCTCTCCGACCTTCACAAAAAAAGTTATTCAAGAATATCTCTTTCTCCTATGTGCTTTCATCCCTAACCCTAACCCTAACCCTTCCAAAAGTCGGAGAAGCTCAAGGATGGTACCGATCAATGCGCGCTACCCCATTTAGTGGGGGTAGAGCCTACTTGCAAGTCTCTCCGACCTTCACAAAAAAAGTTATTCAAGAATATCTCTTTCTCCTATGTGCTTTCATCCCTAACCCTAACCCTAACCCTTCCGAAAGTCGGAGAAGCTCAAGGATGGTACCGATCGATGCGCGCAACCCCATTTAGTGGGGGTAGAGCCTACTTGCAAGTCTCTCCGACCTTCACAAAAAAAGTTATTCAAGAATATCTCCTCAGATTTGGGGGAATTTCGTCGGTCGACCTCTTCCGAAGGTCGTACAAGCTCGGGGATGGTACCAATCGATCCGCAGGACCCAAATTAGTCCAGATGCAACCACTTTCCAAGTCTCTCCGACCTTCACAAAAAAAGTTATTCAAGAATATCTCTTTCTCCTATGTGCTTTCATCCCTAACCCTAACCCTAACCCTTCCGAAAGTCGGAGAAGCTCAAGGATGGTACCGATCGATGCGCGCTACCCCATTTAGTGGGGGTAGAGCCTACTTGCAAGTCTCTCCGACCTTCACAAAAAAAGTTATTCAAGAATATCTCTTTCTCCTATGTGCTTTCATCCCTAACCCTAACCCTAACCCTTCCGAAAGTCGGAGAAGCTCAAGGATGGTACCGATCGATGCGCGCAACCCCATTTAGTGGGGGTAGAGCCTACTTGCAAGTCTCTCCGACCTTCACAAAAAAAGTTATTCAAGAATATCTCCTCAGATTTGGGGGAATTTCGTCGGTCGACCTCTTCCGAAGGTCGTACAAGCTCGGGGATGGTACCAATCGATCCGCAGGACCCAAATTAGTCCAGATGCAACCACTTTCCAAGTCTCTCCGACCTTCACAAAAAAAGTTATTCAAGAATATCTCTTTCTCCTATGTGCTTTCATCCCTAACCCTAACCCTAACCCTTCCGAAAGTCGGAGAAGCTCAAGGATGGTACCGATCGATGCGCGCTACCCCATTTAGTGGGGGTAGAGCCTACTTGCAAGTCTCTCCGACCTTCACAAAAAAAGTTATTCAAGAATATCTCCTCAGATTTGGGGGAATTTCGTCGTTCGACCTCTTCCGAAGGTCGTACAAGCTCGGGGATGGTACCAATCGATCCGCAGGACCCAAATTAGTCCAGATGCAACCACTTTCCAAGTCTCTCCGACCTTCACAAAAAAAGTTATTCAAGAATATCTCTTTCTCCTATGTGCTTTCATCCCTAACCCTAACCCTAACCCTTCCGAAAGTCGGAGAAGCTCAAGGATGGTACCGATCGATGCGCGCTACCCCATTTAGTGGGGGTAGAGCTTACTTGCAAGTCTCTCCGACCTTCACAAAAAAAGTTATTCAAGAATATCTCTTTCTCCTATGTGCTTTCATCCCTAACCCTAACCCTAACCCTTCCGAAAGTCGGAGAAGCTCAAGGATGGTACTGATCGATGCGCGCTACCCCATTTAGTGGGGGTAGAGCCTACTTGCAAGTCTCTCCGACCTTCACAAAAAAAGTTATTCAAGAATATCTCTTTCTCCTATGTGCTTTCATCCCTAACCCTAACCCTAACCCTTCCGAAAGTCGGAGAAGCTCAAGGATGGTACCGATCGATGCGCGTTACCCCATTTAGTGGGGGTAGAGCCTACTTGCAAGTCTCTCCGACCTTCACAAAAAAAGTTATTCAAGAATATCTCTTTCTCCTATGTGCTTTCATCCCTAACCCTAACCCTAACCCTTCCGAAAGTCGGAGAAGCTCAAGGATGGTACTGATCGATGCGCGCAACCCCATTTAGTGGGGGTAGAGCCTACTTGCAAGTCTCTCCGACCTTCACAAAAAAAGTTATTCAAGAATATCTCCTCAGATTTGGGGGAATTTCGTCGGTCGACCTCTTCCGAAGGTCGTACAAGCTCGGGGATGGTACCAATCGATCCGCAGGACCCGAATTAGTCCAGATGCAACCACTTTCCAAGTCTCTCCGACCTTCACAAAAAAAGTTATTCAAGAATATCTCTTTCTCCTATGTGCTTTCATCCCTAACCCTAACCCTAACCCTTCCGAAAGTCGGAGAAGCTCAAGGATGGTACCGATCGATGCGCGCTACCCCATTTAGTGGGGGTAGAGCCTACTTGCAAGTCTCTCCGACCTTCACAAAAAAAGTTATTCAAGAATATCTCTTTCTCCTATGTGCTTTCATCCCTAACCCTAACCCTAACCCTTCCGAAAGTCGGAGAAGCTCAAGGATGGTACCGATCGATGCGCGCTACCCCATTTAGTGGGGGTAGAGCCTACTTGCAAGTCTCTCCGACCTTCACAAAAAAAGTTATTCAAGAATATCTCTTTCTCCTATGTGCTTTCATCCCTAACCCTAACCCTAACCCTTCCGAAAGTCGGAGAAGCTCAAGGATGGTACCGATCGATGTGCGCTACCCCATTTAGTGGGGGTAGAGCCTACTTGCAAGTCTCTCCGACCTTCACAAAAAAAGTTATTCAAGAATATCTCTTTCTCCTATGTGCTTTCATCCCTAACCCTAACCCTAACCCTTCCGAAAGTCGGAGAAGCTCAAGGATGGTACCGATCGATGCGCGTTACCCCATTTAGTGGGGGTAGAGCCTACTTGCAAGTCTCTCCGACCTTCACAAAAAAAGTTATTCAAGAATATCTCTTTCTCCTATGTGCTTTCATCCCTAACCCTAACCCTAACCCTTCCGAAAGTCGGAGAAGCTCAAGGATGGTACTGATCGATGCGCGCAACCCCATTTAGTGGGGGTAAAGCCTACTTGCAAGTCTCTCCGACCTTCACAAAAAAAGTTATTCAAGAATATCTCCTCAGATTTTGGGGGAATTTCGTCGGTCGACCTCTTCCGAAGGTCGTACAAGCTCGGGGATGGTACCAATCGATCTGCAGGACCCAAATTAGTCCAGATGCAACCACTTTCCAAGTCTCTCCGACCTTCACAAAAAAAGTTATTCAAGAATATCTCTTTCTCCTATGTGCTTTCATCCCTAACCCTAACCCTAACCCTTCCGAAAGTCGGAGAAGCTCAAGGATGGTTCCGATCGATGCGCGCTACCCCATTTAGTGGGGGTAGAGCCTACTTGCAAGTCTCTCCGACCTTCACAAAAAAAGTTATTCAAGAATATCTCTTTCTCCTATGTGCTTTCATCCCTAACCCTAACCCTAACCCTTCCGAAAGTCGGAGAAGCTCAAGGATGGTACCGATCGATGCGCGCAACCCCATTTAGTGGGGGTAGAGCCTACTTGCAAGTCTCTCCGACCTTCACAAAAAAAGTTATTCAAGAATATCTCCTCAGATTTGGGGGAATTTCGTCGGTCGACCTCTTCCGAAGGTCGTACAAGCTCGGGGATGGTACCAATCGATCCGCAGGACCCAAATTAGTCCAGATGCAACCACTTTCCAAGTCTCTCCGACCTTCACAAAAAAAGTTATTCAAGAATATCTCTTTCTCCTATGTGCTTTCATCCCTAACCCTAACCCTAACCCTTCCGAAAGTCGGAGAAGCTCAAGGATGGTACCGATCGATGCGCGCTACCCCATTTAGTGGGGGTAGAGCCTACTTGCAAGTCTCTCCGACCTTCACAAAAAAAGTTATTCAAGAATATCTCTTTCTCCTATGTGCTTTCATCCCTAACCCTAACCCTAACCCTTCCGAAAGTCGGAGAAGCTCAAGGATGGTACCGATCGATGCGCGCAACCCCATTTAGTGGGGGTAGAGCCTACTTGCAAGTCTCTCCGACCTTCACAAAAAAAGTTATTCAAGAATATCTCCTCAGATTTGGGGGAATTTCGTCGGTCGACCTCTTCCGAAGGTCGTACAAGCTCGGGGATGGTACCAATCGATCCGCAGGACCCAAATTAGTCCAGATGCAACCACTTTCCAAGTCTCTCCGACCTTCACAAAAAAAGTTATTCAAGAATATCTCTTTCTCCTATGTGCTTTCATCCCTAACCCTAACCCTTCCGAAAGTCGGAGAAGCTCAAGGATGGTACTGATCGATGCGCGCTACCCCATTTAGTGGGGGTAGAGCCTACTTGCAAGTCTCTCCGACCTTCACAAAAAAAGTTATTCAAGAATATCTCCTCAGATTTGGGGGAATTTCGTCGTTCGACCTCTTCCGAAGGTCGTACAAGCTCGGGGATGGTACCAATCGATCCGCAGGACCCAAATTAGTCCAGATGCAACCACTTTCCAAGTCTCTCCGACCTTCACAAAAAAAGTTATTCAAGAATATCTCTTTCTCCTATGTGCTTTCATCCCTAACCCTAACCCTAACCCTTCCGAAAGTCGGAGAAGCTCAAGGATGGTACCGATCGATGCGCGCTACCCCATTTAGTGGGGGTAGAGCTTACTTGCAAGTCTCTCCGACCTTCACAAAAAAAGTTATTCAAGAATATCTCTTTCTCCTATGTGCTTTCATCCCTAACCCTAACCCTAACCCTTCCGAAAGTCGGAGAAGCTCAAGGATGGTACTGATCGATGCGCGCTACCCCATTTAGTGGGGGTAGAGCCTACTTGCAAGTCTCTCCGACCTTCACAAAAAAAGTTATTCAAGAATATCTCTTTCTCCTATGTGCTTTCATCCCTAACCCTAACCCTAACCCTTCCGAAAGTCGGAGAAGCTCAAGGATGGTACCGATCGATGCGCGTTACCCCATTTAGTGGGGGTAGAGCCTACTTGCAAGTCTCTCCGACCTTCACAAAAAAAGTTATTCAAGAATATCTCTTTCTCCTATGTGCTTTCATCCCTAACCCTAACCCTAACCCTTCCGAAAGTCGGAGAAGCTCAAGGATGGTACTGATCGATGCGCGCAACCCCATTTAGTGGGGGTAGAGCCTACTTGCAAGTCTCTCCGACCTTCACAAAAAAAGTTATTCAAGAATATCTCCTCAGATTTGGGGGAATTTCGTCGGTCGACCTCTTCCGAAGGTCGTACAAGCTCGGGGATGGTACCAATCGATCCGCAGGACCCGAATTAGTCCAGATGCAACCACTTTCCAAGTCTCTCCGACCTTCACAAAAAAAGTTATTCAAGAATATCTCTTTCTCCTATGTGCTTTCATCCCTAACCCTAACCCTAACCCTTCCGAAAGTCGGAGAAGCTCAAGGATGGTACCGATCGATGCGCGCTACCCCATTTAGTGGGGGTAGAGCCTACTTGCAAGTCTCTCCGACCTTCACAAAAAAAGTTATTCAAGAATATCTCTTTCTCCTATGTGCTTTCATCCCTAACCCTAACCCTAACCCTTCCGAAAGTCGGAGAAGCTCAAGGATGGTACCGATCGATGCGCGCTACCCCATTTAGTGGGGGTAGAGCCTACTTGCAAGTCTCTCCGACCTTCACAAAAAAAGTTATTCAAGAATATCTCTTTCTCCTATGTGCTTTCATCCCTAACCCTAACCCTAACCCTTCCGAAAGTCGGAGAAGCTCAAGGATGGTACCGATCGATGTGCGCTACCCCATTTAGTGGGGGTAGAGCCTACTTGCAAGTCTCTCCGACCTTCACAAAAAAAGTTATTCAAGAATATCTCTTTCTCCTATGTGCTTTCATCCCTAACCCTAACCCTAACCCTTCCGAAAGTCGGAGAAGCTCAAGGATGGTACCGATCGATGCGCGTTACCCCATTTAGTGGGGGTAGAGCCTACTTGCAAGTCTCTCCGACCTTCACAAAAAAAGTTATTCAAGAATATCTCTTTCTCCTATGTGCTTTCATCCCTAACCCTAACCCTAACCCTTCCGAAAGTCGGAGAAGCTCAAGGATGGTACTGATCGATGCGCGCAACCCCATTTAGTGGGGGTAAAGCCTACTTGCAAGTCTCTCCGACCTTCACAAAAAAAGTTATTCAAGAATATCTCCTCAGATTTTGGGGGAATTTCGTCGGTCGACCTCTTCCGAAGGTCGTACAAGCTCGGGGATGGTACCAATCGATCTGCAGGACCCAAATTAGTCCAGATGCAACCACTTTCCAAGTCTCTCCGACCTTCACAAAAAAAGTTATTCAAGAATATCTCTTTCTCCTATGTGCTTTCATCCCTAACCCTAACCCTAACCCTTCCGAAAGTCGGAGAAGCTCAAGGATGGTACCGATCGATGCGCGCTACCCCATTTAGTGGGGGTAGAGCCTACTTGCAAGTCTCTCCGACCTTCACAAAAAAAGTTATTCAAGAATATCTCTTTCTCCTATGTGCTTTCATCCCTAACCCTAACCCTAACCCTTCCGAAAGTCGGAGAAGCTCAAGGATGGTACCGATCGATGCGCGCAACCCCATTTAGTGGGGGTAGAGCCTACTTGCAAGTCTCTCCGACCTTCACAAAAAAAGTTATTCAAGAATATCTCCTCAGATTTGGGGGAATTTCGTCGGTCGACCTCTTCCGAAGGTCGTACAAGCTCGGGGATGGTACCAATCGATCCGCAGGACCCAAATTAGTCCAGATGCAACCACTTTCCAAGTCTCTCCGACCTTCACAAAAAAAGTTATTCAAGAATATCTCTTTCTCCTATGTGCTTTCATCCCTAACCCTAACCCTAACCCTTCCGAAAGTCGGAGAAGCTCAAGGATGGTACCGATCGATGCGCGCTACCCCATTTAGTGGGGGTAGAGCCTACTTGCAAGTCTCTCCGACCTTCACAAAAAAAGTTATTCAAGAATATCTCTTTCTCCTATGTGCTTTCATCCCTAACCCTAACCCTAACCCTTCCGAAAGTCGGAGAAGCTCAAGGATGGTACCGATCGATGCGCGCTACCCCATTTAGTGGGGGTAGAGCCTACTTGCAAGTCTCTCCGACCTTCACAAAAAAAGTTATTCAAGAATATCTCCTCAGATTTGGGGGAATTTCGTCGGTCGACCTCTTCCGAAGGTCGTACAAGCTCGGGGATGGTACCAATCGATCCGCAGGACCCAAATTAGTCCAGATGCAACCACTTTCCAAGTCTCTCCGACCTTCACAAAAAAAGTTATTCAAGAATATCTCTTTCTCCTATGTGCTTTCATCCCTAACCCTAACCCTAACCCTTCCGAAAGTCGGAGAAGCTCAAGGATGGTACCGATCGATGCGCGCTACCCCATTTAGTGGGGGTAGAGCCTACTTGCAAGTCTCTCCGACCTTCACAAAAAAAGTTATTCAAGAATATCTCTTTCTCCTATGTGCTTTCATCCCTAACCCTAACCCTAACCCTTCCGAAAGTCGGAGAAGCTCAAGGATGGTACCGATCGATGCGCGCTACCCCATTTAGTGGGGGTAGAGCCTACTTGCAAGTCTCTCCGACCTTCACAAAAAAAGTTATTCAAGAATATCTCTTTCTCCTATGTGCTTTCATCCCTAACCCTAACCCTAACCCTTCCGAAAGTCGGAGAAGCTCAAGGATGGTACTGATCGATGCGCGCTACCCCATTTAGTGGGGGTAGAGCCTACTTGCAAGTCTCTCCGACCTTCACAAAAAAAGTTATTCAAGAATATCTCTTTCTCCTATGTGCTTTCATCCCTAACCCTAACCCTAACCCTTCCGAAAGTCGGAGAAGCTCAAAGATGGTACCGATCGATGCGCGCAACCCCATTTAGTGGGGGTAGAGCCTACTTGCAAGTCTCTCCGACCTTCACAAAAAAAGTTATTCAAGAATATCTCCTCAGATTTGGGGGAATTTCGTCGGTCGACCTCTTCCGAAGGTCGTACAAGCTCGGGGATGGTACCAATCGATCCGCAGGACCCAAATTAGTCCAGATGCAACCACTTTCCAAGTCTCTCCGACCTTCACAAAAAAAGTTATTCAAGAATATCTCTTTCTCCTATGTGCTTTCATCCCTAACCCTAACCCTAACCCTTCCGAAAGTCGGAGAAGCTCAAGGATGGTACTGATCGATGCGCGCTACCCCATTTAGTGGGAGTAGAGCCTACTTGCAAGTCTCTCCGACCTTCACAAAAAAAGTTATTCAAGAATATCTCTTTCTCCTATGTGCTTTCATCCCTAACCCTAACCCTAACCCTTCCGAAAGTCGGAGAAGCTCAAGGATGGTACCGATCGATGCGCGCTACCCCATTTAGTGGGGGTAGAGCCTACTTGCAAGTCTCTCCGACCTTCACAAAAAAAGTTATTCAAGAATATCTCCTCAGATTTGGGGGAATTTCGTCGGTCGACCTCTTCCGAAGGTCGTACAAGCTCGGGGATGGTACCAATCGATCCGCAGGACCCAAATTAGTCCAGATGCAACCACTTTCCAAGTCTCTCCGACCTTCACAAAAAAAGTTATTCAAGAATATCTCTTTCTCCTATGTGCTTTCATCCCTAACCCTAACCCTAACCCTTCCGAAAGTCGGAGAAGCTCAAGGATGGTACCGATCGATGCGCGCTACCCCATTTAGTGGGGGTAGAGCCTACTTGCAAGTCTCTCCGACCTTCACAAAAAAAGTTATTCAAGAATATCTCTTTCTCCTATGTGCTTTCATCCCTAACCCTAACCCTAACCCTTCCGAAAGTCGGAGAAGCTCAAGGATGGTACCGATCGATGCGCGCTACCCCATTTAGTGGGGGTAGAGCCTACTTGCAAGTCTCTCCGACCTTCACAAAAAAAGTTATTCAAGAATATCTCTTTCTCCTATGTGCTTTCATCCCTAACCCTAACCCTAACCCTTCCGAAAGTCGGAGAAGCTCAAAGATGGTACTGATCGATGCGCGCTACTCCATTTAGTGGGGGTAGAGCCTACTTGCAAGTCTCTCCGACCTTCACAAAAAAAGTTATTCAAGAATATCTCTTTCTCCTATGTGCTTTCATCCCTAACCCTAACCCTAACCCTTCCGAAAGTCGGAGAAGCTCAAGGATGGTACCGATCAATGCGCGCTACCCCATTTAGTGGGGGTAGAGCCTACTTGCAAGTCTCTCCGACCTTCACAAAAAAAGTTATTCAAGAATATCTCTTTCTCCTATGTGCTTTCATCCCTAACCCTAACCCTAACCCTTCCGAAAGTCGGAGAAGCTCAAGGATGGTACCGATCGATGTGCGCAACCCCATTTAGTGGGGGTAGAGCCTACTTGCAAGTCTCTCCGACCTTCACAAAAAAAGTTATTCAAGAATATCTCCTCAGATTTGGGGGAATTTCGTCGGTCGACCTCTTCCGAAGGTCGTACAAGCTCGGGGATGGTACCAATCGATCCGCAGGACCCAAATTAGTCCAGATGCAACCACTTTCCAAGTCTCTCCGACCTTCACAAAAAAAGTTATTCAAGAATATCTCTTTCTCCTATGTGCTTTCATCCCTAACCCTAACCCTAACCCTTCCGAAAGTCGGAGAAGCTCAAGGATGGTACCGATCGATGCGCGCTACCCCATTTAGTGGGGGTAGAGCCTACTTGCAAGTCTCTCCGACCTTCACAAAAAAAGTTATTCAAGAATATCTCTTTCTCCTATGTGCTTTCATCCCTAACCCTAACCCTAACCCTTCCGAAAGTCGGAGAAGCTCAAGGATGGTACCGATCGATGCGCGCAACCCCATTTAGTGGGGGTAGAGCCTACTTGCAAGTCTCTCCGACCTTCACAAAAAAAGTTATTCAAGAATATCTCCTCAGATTTGGGGGAATTTCGTCGGTCGACCTCTTCCGAAGGTCGTACAAGCTCGGGGATGGTACCAATCGATCCGCAGGACCCAAATTAGTCCAGATGCAACCACTTTCCAAGTCTCTCCGACCTTCACAAAAAAAGTTATTCAAGAATATCTCTTTCTCCTATGTGCTTTCATCCCTAACCCTAACCCTAACCCTTCCGAAAGTCGGAGAAGCTCAAGGATGGTACCGATCGATGCGCGCTACCCCATTTAGTGGGGGTAGAGCCTACTTGCAAGTCTCTCCGACCTTCACAAAAAAAGTTATTCAAGAATATCTCCTCAGATTTGGGGGAATTTCGTCGTTCGACCTCTTCCGAAGGTCGTACAAGCTCGGGGATGGTACCAATCGATCCGCAGGACCCAAATTAGTCCAGATGCAACCACTTTCCAAGTCTCTCCGACCTTCACAAAAAAAGTTATTCAAGAATATCTCTTTCTCCTATGTGCTTTCATCCCTAACCCTAACCCTAACCCTTCCGAAAGTCGGAGAAGCTCAAGGATGGTACCGATCGATGCGCGCTACCCCATTTAGTGGGGGTAGAGCCTACTTGCAAGTCTCTCCGACCTTCACAAAAAAAGTTATTCAAGAATATCTCTTTCTCCTATGTGCTTTCATCCCTAACCCTAACCCTAACCCTTCCGAAAGTCGGAGAAGCTCAAAGATGGTACCGATCGATGCGCGCAACCCCATTTAGTGGGGGTAGAGCCTACTTGCAAGTCTCTCCGACCTTCACAAAAAAAGTTATTCAAGAATATCTCCTCAGATTTGGGGGAATTTCGTCGGTCGACCTCTTCCGAAGGTCGTACAAGCTCGGGGATGGTACCAATCGATCCGCAGGACCCAAATTAGTCCAGATGCAACCACTTTCCAAGTCTCTCCGACCTTCACAAAAAAAGTTATTCAAGAATATCTCTTTCTCCTATGTGCTTTCATCCCTAACCCTAACCCTAACCCTTCCGAAAGTCGGAGAAGCTCAAGGATGGTACCGATCGATGCGCGCTACCCCATTTAGTGGGGGTAGAGCCTACTTGCAAGTCTCTCCGACCTTCACAAAAAAAGTTATTCAAGAATATCTCTTTCTCCTATGTGCTTTCATCCCTAACCCTAACCCTAACCCTTCCGAAAGTCGGAGAAGCTCAAGGATGGTACCGATCGATGCGCGCAACCCCATTTAGTGGGGGTAGAGCCTACTTGCAAGTCTCTCCGACCTTCACAAAAAAAGTTATTCAAGAATATCTCCTCAGATTTGGGGGAATTTCGTCGGTCGACCTCTTCCGAAGGTCGTACAAGCTCGGGGATGGTACCAATCGATCCGCAGGACCCAAATTAGTCCAGATGCAACCACTTTCCAAGTCTCTCCGACCTTCACAAAAAAAGTTATTCAAGAATATCTCTTTCTCCTATGTGCTTTCATCCCTAACCCTAACCCTAACCCTTCCGAAAGTCGGAGAAGCTCAAGGATGGTACCGATCGATGCGCGCTACCCCATTTAGTGGGGGTAGAGCCTACTTGCAAGTCTCTCCGACCTTCACAAAAAAAGTTATTCAAGAATATCTCCTCAGATTTGGGGGAATTTCGTCGTTCGACCTCTTCCGAAGGTCGTACAAGCTCGGGGATGGTACCAATCGATCCGCAGGACCCAAATTAGTCCAGATGCAACCACTTTCCAAGTCTCTCCGACCTTCACAAAAAAAGTTATTCAAGAATATCTCTTTCTCCTATGTGCTTTCATCCCTAACCCTAACCCTAACCCTTCCGAAAGTCGGAGAAGCTCAAGGATGGTACCGATCGATGCGCGCTACCCCATTTAGTGGGGGTAGAGCTTACTTGCAAGTCTCTCCGACCTTCACAAAAAAAGTTATTCAAGAATATCTCTTTCTCCTATGTGCTTTCATCCCTAACCCTAACCCTAACCCTTCCGAAAGTCGGAGAAGCTCAAGGATGGTACTGATCGATGCGCGCTACCCCATTTAGTGGGGGTAGAGCCTACTTGCAAGTCTCTCCGACCTTCACAAAAAAAGTTATTCAAGAATATCTCTTTCTCCTATGTGCTTTCATCCCTAACCCTAACCCTAACCCTTCCGAAAGTCGGAGAAGCTCAAGGATGGTACCGATCGATGCGCGTTACCCCATTTAGTGGGGGTAGAGCCTACTTGCAAGTCTCTCCGACCTTCACAAAAAAAGTTATTCAAGAATATCTCTTTCTCCTATGTGCTTTCATCCCTAACCCTAACCCTAACCCTTCCGAAAGTCGGAGAAGCTCAAGGATGGTACTGATCGATGCGCGCAACCCCATTTAGTGGGGGTAGAGCCTACTTGCAAGTCTCTCCGACCTTCACAAAAAAAGTTATTCAAGAATATCTCCTCAGATTTGGGGGAATTTCGTCGGTCGACCTCTTCCGAAGGTCGTACAAGCTCGGGGATGGTACCAATCGATCCGCAGGACCCGAATTAGTCCAGATGCAACCACTTTCCAAGTCTCTCCGACCTTCACAAAAAAAGTTATTCAAGAATATCTCTTTCTCCTATGTGCTTTCATCCCTAACCCTAACCCTAACCCTTCCGAAAGTCGGAGAAGCTCAAGGATGGTACCGATCGATGCGCGCTACCCCATTTAGTGGGGGTAGAGCCTACTTGCAAGTCTCTCCGACCTTCACAAAAAAAGTTATTCAAGAATATCTCTTTCTCCTATGTGCTTTCATCCCTAACCCTAACCCTAACCCTTCCGAAAGTCGGAGAAGCTCAAGGATGGTACCGATCGATGCGCGCTACCCCATTTAGTGGGGGTAGAGCCTACTTGCAAGTCTCTCCGACCTTCACAAAAAAAGTTATTCAAGAATATCTCTTTCTCCTATGTGCTTTCATCCCTAACCCTAACCCTAACCCTTCCGAAAGTCGGAGAAGCTCAAGGATGGTACCGATCGATGCGCGTTACCCCATTTAGTGGGGGTAGAGCCTACTTGCAAGTCTCTCCGACCTTCACAAAAAAAGTTATTCAAGAATATCTCTTTCTCCTATGTGCTTTCATCCCTAACCCTAACCCTAACCCTTCCGAAAGTCGGAGAAGCTCAAGGATGGTACTGATCGATGCGCGCAACCCCATTTAGTGGGGGTAGAGCCTACTTGCAAGTCTCTCCGACCTTCACAAAAAAAGTTATTCAAGAATATCTCCTCAGATTTGGGGGAATTTCGTCGGTCGACCTCTTCCGAAGGTCGTACAAGCTCGGGGATGGTACCAATCGATCCGCAGGACCCAAATTAGTCCAGATGCAACCACTTTTCAAGTCTCTCCGACCTTCACAAAAAAAGTTATTCAAGAATATCTCTTTCTCCTATGTGCTTTCATCCCTAACCCTAACCCTAACCCTTCCGAAAGTCGGAGAAGCTCAAAGATGGTACCGATCGATGCGCGCTACCCCATTTAGTGGGGGTAGAGCCTACTTGCAAGTCTCTCCGACCTTCACAAAAAAAGTTATTCAAGAATATCTCTTTCT
Organism: Limanda limanda; assembly: GCF_963576545.1. Lineage (NCBI taxonomy): Eukaryota > Metazoa > Chordata > Actinopteri > Pleuronectiformes > Pleuronectidae > Limanda > Limanda limanda. The sequence continues at coordinate 2,251 of NW_026870694.1, read as the reverse complement.
CCTATGTGCTTTCATCCCTAACCCTAACCCTAACCCTTCCGAAAGTCGGAGAAGCTCAAGGATGGTACCGATCGATGCGCGCTACCCCATTTAGTGGGGGTAGAGCCTACTTGCAAGTCTCTCCGACCTTCACAAAAAAAGTTATTCAAGAATATCTCCTCAGATTTGGGGGAATTTCGTCGGTCGACCTCTTCCGAAGGTCGTACAAGCTCGGGGATGGTACCAATCGATCCGCAGGACCCAAATTAGTCCAGATGCAACCACTTTCCAAGTCTCTCCGACCTTCACAAAAAAAGTTATTCAAGAATATCTCTTTCTCCTATGTGCTTTCATCCCTAACCCTAACCCTAACCCTTCCGAAAGTCGGAGAAGCTCAAGGATGGTACCGATCGATGCGCGCTACCCCATTTAGTGGGGGTAGAGCCTACTTGCAAGTCTCTCCGACCTTCACAAAAAAAGTTATTCAAGAATATCTCTTTCTCCTATGTGCTTTCATCCCTAACCCTAACCCTAACCCTTCCGAAAGTCGGAGAAGCTCAAGGATGGTACCGATCGATGCGCGCTACCCCATTTAGTGGGGGTAGAGCCTACTTGCAAGTCTCTCCGACCTTCACAAAAAAAGTTATTCAAGAATATCTCCTCAGATTTGGGGAATTTCGTCGGTCGACCTCTTCCGAAGGTCGTACAAGCTCGGGGATGGTACCAATCGATCCGCAGGACCCAAATTAGTCCAGATGCAACCACTTTCCAAGTCTCTCCGACCTTCACAAAAAAAGTTATTCAAGAATATCTCTTTCTCCTATGTGCTTTCATCCCTAACCCTAACCCTAACCCTTCCGAAAGTCGGAGAAGCTCAAGGATGGTACCGATCGATGCGCGCTACCCCATTTAGTGGGGGTAGAGCCTACTTGCAAGTCTCTCCGACCTTCACAAAAAAAGTTATTCAAGAATATCTCTTTCTCCTATGTGCTTTCATCCCTAACCCTAACCCTAACCCTTCCGAAAGTCGGAGAAGCTCAAGGATGGTACCGATCGATGCGCGCTACCCCATTTAGTGGGGGTAGAGCCTACTTGCAAGTCTCTCCGACCTTCACAAAAAAAGTTATTCAAGAATATCTCTTTCTCCTATGTGCTTTCATCCCTAACCCTAACCCTAACCCTTCCGAAAGTCGGAGAAGCTCAAAGATGGTACTGATCGATGCGCGCTACTCCATTTAGTGGGGGTAGAGCCTACTTGCAAGTCTCTCCGACCTTCACAAAAAAAGTTATTCAAGAATATCTCTTTCTCCTATGTGCTTTCATCCCTAACCCTAACCCTAACCCTTCCGAAAGTCGGAGAAGCTCAAGGATGGTACCGATCAATGCGCGCTACCCCATTTAGTGGGGGTAGAGCCTACTTGCAAGTCTCTCCGACCTTCACAAAAAAAGTTATTCAAGAATATCTCTTTCTCCTATGTGCTTTCATCCCTAACCCTAACCCTAACCCTTCCGAAAGTCGGAGAAGCTCAAGGATGGTACCGATCGATGTGCGCAACCCCATTTAGTGGGGGTAGAGCCTACTTGCAAGTCTCTCCGACCTTCACAAAAAAAGTTATTCAAGAATATCTCCTCAGATTTGGGGGAATTTCGTCGGTCGACCTCTTCCGAAGGTCGTACAAGCTCGGGGATGGTACCAATCGATCCGCAGGACCCAAATTAGTCCAGATGCAACCACTTTCCAAGTCTCTCCGACCTTCACAAAAAAAGTTATTCAAGAATATCTCTTTCTCCTATGTGCTTTCATCCCTAAACCCTAACCCTAACCCTTCCGAAAGTCGGAGAAGCTCAAGGATGGTACCGATCGATGCGCGCTACCCCATTTAGTGGGGGTAGAGCCTACTTGCAAGTCTCTCCGACCTTCACAAAAAAAGTTATTCAAGAATATCTCTTTCTCCTATGTGCTTTCATCCCTAACCCTAACCCTAACCCTTCCGAAAGTCGGAGAAGCTCAAGGATGGTACCGATCGATGCGCGCAACCCCATTTAGTGGGGGTAGAGCCTACTTGCAATTCTCTCCGACCTTCACAAAAAAAGTTATTCAAGAATATCTCCTCAGATTTGGGGGAATTTCGTCGGTCGACCTCTTCCGAAGGTCGTACAAGCTCGGGGATGGTACCAATCGATCCGCAGGACCCAAATTAGTCCAGATGCAACCACTTTCCAAGTCTCTCCGACCTTCACAAAAAAAGTTATTCAAGAATATCTCTTTCTC